>NC_067121.1:16943473-18143473 GCF_021347895.1 Acanthochromis polyacanthus | reverse complement strand
TCCCCCTCCCAAAGCACAGGCTGTCAGTCCAGTAACCCCACAGCAGTCCCAGTGTCTGATTAGAGGACACATCCCTCCGCGGCCAGACAGCAGATGAATCGCGCATGCGCAAAGTCACTACAGATCCCATCCAGACTTACAGAGCGGGATATAAATGAAAATGTTTCTTCACTGTCATTATGTGGCTTTATAGACTAGTCGACTAGTTGCAAATACAATTTGAGACTAGTTGGTGGGGAAATTAGTCGAAATTCCCATCCCTACTAGCAAGTCTGAAGCCAACACCAATTTATTTAAGATAGAAAGTGTAAAGAAACATCTTTGACAGGGTGAAAACAAAAAAATCACACTGTCACTGTTACTGTTATTCATACAATAATCAATTGCAACCCCCTTTTTATCACGGCTTCCAAACGTTTTTGTTGTTGTTGCTCACAAGATTCTTGTAAGTATATAGAGGAATTTTGGACCCTTCCTCCTTTGCAAATGTTTCAAGATCCTTGAGGTTGGAGGGTTTCCGTGCTGTTATCCGTTTTTGGTGCTCCTTCCATAGGATCTCGATGGGGTTGAAATCAGGACTCTGACTTGTCATTGTCCTAGAACCATTTCTCCACCACCTTGGCTGTAAGCTTCGGATCATTGTCCTGCTGATAGGTCCAGCGCTCCCCCTGGTTCAGGTTCTCTGCTGCCTGCTTGAAGTTTTCTTCGAGAATCTTGATCTACTGCTCTTTCCTCATGATGCCTTCCACTTTAACCAAGTTGTCAGGCCCGTTTGCAGAAAAACAGCCCCACAGCAAAATGCTTCCACCTCCATATTTCACAGTAGGGACTGTGTTATTTGACTTGTCGGGTTCACCCTTTTTTCACCGGATTGAAGCCACATTTCTGTGCCCAAAAAGCTAATTTTTTGTTTCACCTAACCACAGAACAGATGGCCAGAAGCTTTCAACTTTCTCTAGGTACGTCTTTTACATGCTTTCACATGCTTTGGTTGAAGCAGGGAGGTCTTTCTTGGTCGACGTCCATAGAGTTGGTGCAGTATCTGCTGGAGTGTCTGCCTTGATAGTCACACCACTTGTTTCTTCAGGACAGGCTTACTAGTAGCCCTTGGATTGCTTTCAACATCTCCTTTGATCTTTCTGGCAACCCAAGGTGACACTCCTGACTTCTGACCATGTCCTTTGAGGTTTTTGACTGTGTGAAATTTTTGATACTTTGTACCGTTGCCACTGGCACCTGAAATTGTTTGGCATTTTTTTTGTACAATTTTCTTTCCTGTTTGACATTTACAGTTTGTGCTCTGAGGTCTTCACTGAGCTGTTTTGTCTTTGCCATGGCAAGTCTTGTGTTGACTGAAATGTCACAAGCAAGTCAGAAATGTTGAAAACAGTAATAAACTCTTTAGACCCTTAGAGAGAATGGTGTGCTTGAACATCCTATGACTATCTGTCCTGGTATCACTGGGGTACGAATAATTTTGGACATGGTGACTTAGTTTAATTTCAGTGTTACTTCACATAACATTACTGGTCATGGTTCCAGACTTGCCCACATTTATGTCAAATCTGAGGTGAAATACTGATGGTTAACTGAAAAAAATCAATAAATTCCTTGTATTTATTGTATAACAATTTTGGGCTTAGGTGTACAATGCCAGCCTACATCTGATAAAGCAGACAAGATGCAATAAGACTGAAGAAGAAAGAAGAGGGCTTAGACAGGTTTCTTTGTCATTACCACTAAAGTCTCTAATTCTTCAAAATCCTCCCCAAAATATTTTTAAAAATAAAGACAGGTGTAGCATATTTTGAATGAATTCAGACCATTTGAGCCAGTAGTGCAGTTTTATCTTTTGATAGCACGCTCATTGTAATAATACAGAGCCAGCACTGACTGTACTGTTAAATGTCACACAGTGGAAAAGCTCTTTGTAGCCCCAGGGGTCCACTCAGAGAGGAGAAGTTGTGAGGACAGTGGATAATTCCTGGACGGCTGCAGCTTGTGATGATTTATACGGGGCAGTGGATGAGCTCTGATGACTTGCTTGGAGCACACACAGCAGACTTAGTGTAATGTCAACAACATTCTGGCCTGTAAAAGACACATTCAAGTCCACACATAGCACTGCATAACAAAATGAAACACAATTTCCTATTATTCAGTGCTACTAGGTGTTTCTGTGTGAGACGTAATGTTGTCATGTAATCTAGTTTGCCATCCAATTGCTTGTCATTCTGAAAGTACGCTTCAAAGTAGGGCTGAAACGATTCCTCGAGTTATTCGAGTAATTTGATTACTAAAATTCCTTGACGCAAAATTCTCTGAATGGAGGCTTTGTTTAATATACATAAAAGACCTCAGGTCACTAACTGTCTGACCACGGTCAGAATCCAAACCCAGGCTTCATCCTATTCAGACCTGGACCTACAATCAATTAATTATGAGGAGACTTTAAATGTGATGGGATGCTTCTATTTTAACCGCAAGCTCCAGCAACTCCAGTGTACCGCAAACAGTTGATTTAATGGAGAATAATGAGGAATATAGAAATTTGTGATGCTTTAAAGTTTCTACTGTTATCTAAGACATGAATACTTGTAGAATACTGTTAAACGTGTGTTAATGTATTTATTTTACCGATTGATGCAGCTGATTATTTCTAACAAACAGCTGATCAATAAAACTATCAAACTTCATGTATTCAAACATGATATTGTATTGAAGCACTTGTAGGTTTGACACCATCTCATAATGAAAGAAATCACTTTAATTTGTGGCCAAATTAAAGTGAGACTAATGTTACTAATAGAACATCCTCTGTAATAAACACTAACAAACTAGTCTGTTTTCTTATTTGTGTTCTATCAGCTTCAGTACCAGCAGGTTAAGTGGACCAAATATAAAAACATGATGATGTGATTTCTGCATCACCAACTAAATACAGGTTGGGTTCGCATGGCTTTAGAGTTTTAGTTGAACACCCTTGTAGTATACTATATACACAATACCTTTGTACTATACTATACCGGGCTTTGCAAAAGTTCTGTTACACTCGGTTTCATGATCTTTAGAGACGTTTACATGTCGGAGTGAAAAATTCCATTAAATAAACTGAAAGTTCTACCTTATAGGCAGGTGTCCTTAATACAGATTTTTTTCTCCGGTGAAGTTGTATCAAGATGGAAGTCAAAAGAGTTGAGATATCTGCTCTCCTTCATGCTGAACATCAGCCGGATGACCGTCCACAGAGTCGCGGAGAGGCTAAAGAATGGTGAAGATCTTTCAGGTCTTCACCATTCTTGAAAGATCATCTGAAAGATCTTCACCATTCTTGAGCCTCTCCACGACTCTGTGGACGGTCATCCGGCTGATGTTCAGCTGCTTGGCTCTGTCAGACTTGTTGTGGCCAGCATGAAGGAGAGCAGATATCTCAACTCTTTTGACTTCCATCTTGATACAACTTCACCAGAGAACAAATTTGTGTTAATGACACCTGCCTATAAGGTAGAACTTTCAGTTTGTTTAATTGAATTTTTCACTCCGACATGTCAACGTCTCTAAAGATCATGAAACCGTGTAACAGAACTTTTGCAAAGCCCGGTATATGTACACGTAATCTGATTACTTGATTTAATTGCCAGAATAGTCGATGGAATATTAGAATATTTAATTTTTAGAGTAATTGACAGCTACAGCTGGTTATTAGGAGCTCTTTGGCTTGGAGGGCGGTTTGAACAAACTTTGCCTGGCTTGCCTCTCTTGATGGTACGTAAAAACTAGGGCTGGCCACTTAGGTACAATTACTTGCGTTACAAGAGGGCCATGGTTATATCTTGTAGTCACATAGCAGACTGTTTTTTCAAACTACACTCTAGGGCATTTAATCTCTTCTTTTTTTTTAGCTGTACTGAAATTTACAGCTATAAATAGACAATTGTCTTCAGATAATAAAATGTCACATATGGATTTCAAGGTATCTTTAATTGGAATCCTATCCAGGTCTGCTATGAATTGATTTCATTCCATTTTGTCATCTGTTGTCAATGGAAGACCAGAAGTGCTTTGGTTTATCCAGATTGTCTAGAAATTCACACGTTTTAATTTGATCTATTTCTGTGTCTTATTGGTGTATGTCAGAGTAGTATTGTTTTTACTGTGGTTTCACTGAACTTATGTTAAAACTGCAGCAGACGGCACAATTGTCCCCCACTTTAGCATATAACATGTCAGAAGCTCAACTTTCAGGGTAACTGTGTGTGGGTTAGTGCTCATAAATGTGTTTGTATTTTGGCAGTGCTTATTTTACACCTTCATCATTATAAAACATGCAGAATTGCAAGAAAGCTGATTTCCATTACATCAGACATGATGTTTTTATAAATGCATGCTTTTTAACTTTTCTTTGGTTAGTTTCAGCTCTTAGTGTTGCCTTTTTCTCTTTAGTTCTCGCGAAAACTTAAATGATTAATAGTATTTTCTAAGCACCATCTTTTTTCAGTGTTTTCCATGTTGTACACACTCGTATGTGCTACAGTCTGCTCTGCAAGCTAGATTTTTAGGTTTTCAAGCTCCTTGGCCTAGTTATGGAATAAAGCAAAAGTCATGGAAATTTACATGAAAGCCACAGTAAGAGCCTTGCTGACAGTGCATTGCACCTGTGAGCAGTCTTGATGAGTAATGCTAGATAATTTAGTCCAGGCAAAAACAAACGGGCAGGGATTTTCCTGCTTTGACTAGGGCTTTAGGTCCATTGCTGCAGTGCTCAGGAACAGCTAAAGGATGATTTGGTCCAAATGGGGGCAATGCTAGTGGATACAACACATTACAAGATAGGGTACATTTGAATGATGTTGAAATGATGATTAGAGACATGGTTTATGTGTAGTCATTCACTACACAAAAAAAATCATATTTGTTCACCAACAGGAGTCAAACAGTGAGGCAAACACTTTCTAGGACAATGATGTGTTATTCTGTTCCTTTAGGGGTACACATTTAATGACAGTGAACAGACTGGTATTATTGTTGGACTTGTGATAGCTGCAGTTCATGTCCACTGATTAACATGGATGTACCTGATTGTTCTTCCCTGGTCAAAACACTCAGGAACGTCTTAGGCACATAGTACACATTCTACTGAAGGCTAAAATGCTTAGAAAGTTCTTTACACTGAAAAACATTAAGAAAATAAACATCTACTTACCAGATTTGATATGATTAAACATCTTTAAATCTTTTAACCTTGTGCAGCATCTCTCTGTCCCCACACTTACCTGCAGACACACTCTTAGGTTTTCCTCTAAACATGCTATTTAATTCCCTTCTCTGACCATAACTGTTGAGCTTTAATTGGTTTAATGATTTTTGTACATCAGCCCCTGACTTTTCTGTGTCAGCTCAGAATTCCCAGAAAATAAGTGTACACACTCTTACTGTTACACATACACACATACAAACACATGACACTGGAGGGGTTTGCATACGTTTTATTTGTATATATTACCATTTGGAAGATACACTGTGTGTGAGGTCTTTAGAAAGTGCTTCATGAATACCTTGGTTTTTTTATGTCGGGCCTTTTTTCAGGATGGTCTAGTAGCCTCATACAGTCATTCTGTATGTTGACTCACTTGTACCTGCGACCAATCTCTTGTGTTTGTACAGAAAATGATAGGGGCGTTTCATGACGCATGCAGACACAATATTATACCTAAAGTTAAAGTCGTGTATTTAGTATATTTATGCTCTTACTGATTTTCCAAACTACAAGATGGTGTTGAAGTGGTTTACCATGCTCTTCTGATCTTCTGTTGGTTTGTAAAGAGATTTGGGATTTGCGAATGGCATTGTTTCAAATTTAGATTTGAAATCGATTTATTGCTCAGCCCTAGATTGTGTGTGTCTTTGTCTGCCTGTTCTTGACATATTTTGACAACTGTACATCCAATCTACTTTCTACTTCAGATGTGTTGAGTGTATCACCATGGCCTCGAGGAAATGCAGTGTCAAATGTTACGTGTGTGTGTGTGTGTGTGTGTGTGTGTGTGTGTGTGTGTGTGTGTGTGTGTGTGTGTGTGTGTGTGTGTGTGTGTGTGTGTGCGTGTGCGTGTGCGTGTGTGCGTGCGTGCGTGCGTGCGTGCACCAGGATGGTGGGGGAGGGACTTCCAGATGGCTGCCCCAATCAGATTAGAGATGTTAAACCTTTCTGCTTTGGCGTCCCTGATAACAAAGGCGGGTGTTGTCATCATTCTGTCCAACATGAAGCTAAAGTGGAGCACCAAGTAGCTGAAGCTACGTTGGCTCCCCTCTCCAGTTCCACTGTCAGCAGCAGCTCTGTCTGTGTGATGATTTGAGTTGTTGTAACCTTTGGTCTGGTTAGTGAGCAATTTTCATATATTGATGTGCCTGTAAAATACTGTGTTTTCCGTTTATTGTCCCATTCTTTTGGCTACGTCACCTTAGCATTATGACTGTTTTAAAAGATGATTTAGGTGCAGAGGTTCACCAATTTGTTTTTCTGGTATTGATGTGATTGTTAGTAAACAAAGAGGCTGGTAATCAAAATTTTGAACTGATATATACTACCATTTAAAAGTTTGGGGTCACCCAGACTATTTCATGTTTACTATCAAAACTCACACTTTTGTTCTTTCCAGCCAGAATAGTCATTAGCCACATTATCAATGTCTAGACTCTATTTTTGATTAATTTAATGTTTTCTTCATTGAAGAAACTGCTTTTCTTTAAAAAAAAAAAAAAAAAAAGGACATTTCTAAGTGACCCCAAACTTTTGAACGGTAGTATACATTTGCAGTAAAATCAAAGTCTTGGTATCAAGATTTAGAATGACATAAACTTAAAAAATGTTGAAATGCTCTTGGTGTGTATGTGTTTACATGTTTCAAGGATTCAGTGAGTGGCATTATATTTAGATAACTTAGTTATGTCAATGTTCAACTTTGCTTTATCTTTTTAACTGATGTACCAATATGGCAAACCTCTCCAAAGACAAAGGCAACATTTCACAGTGGTAACACTAACGTTCTATTGCAAAAACATCAGGCGTTCACAAGGATAGAGATCAACAGCAATTGTTGTAAATGATCAACTGATTATCCTGTAAAATATTGAAAGTGGGTGAATAAAATGAGTACTAAAGTACAGCTGCACATCAGCTTCAAGCAACAGTGTGGAAGGTGAAGGTAGGTGAATGTGTAAAGAGCTGATGTTTGTGAAGAGTTCTTCCAGGTCTGGGTAGATATGAAAATGTATGAACACATTTTGGCACCATAAATGGCCATGACCCAAGACTTCCTACCAGGAAGTTGAACTCCACTAAGATTGTTCATTCCCCCATATGGCATTGTCAGAAATGCAACAGTTTGTTTTAGACATGCAGCATTTGTTTATTAGTTATTGATGTTTAGAAATTACGGCAACTTAGAATGTGGCCATTTAATATAGATGTACCCACAAACAAAATGACCTTGCACTGAGCACAGGCGTGTGTTATGCATGTGTACGTTATGTATGGATTGCATGACCTAAATATGTCGCGGATGGCAGAAATTGATGGGACTCAGAAACCCCCACAGTTTAATCCATTGTTCCTTGTATCATTTCCAACAGATTAGTCCCGATTAGTCCGCCATGATCGATTTGTGGTAGGATCGCAATCATGTAATCATCAGCAGGCAGCTGATGTAGTGTTCACTTGTCATAGTTACAGTGACACTGTGCCACTATCTCGTGACACAAATCTTTAAAAAAATTGTGGATCCAGACTATAAGCCAGACTACTGCCAAAATCTAATCACTTGGTCCTTGTGTCATTTCTGACACTTAAGTGAAAACTTCATCCAAATCCGTTTGTCCGTTTTTGAGTAATGTTGTGAATAGACAGACAGACAGATGGACAAACAAACTAATGCCAATCGCCACATAACTCCGCTGCATCTCTTGGTGGAGTAATTATGCGTCACATGGAAGCATAATATAATGTGATATGACTGTATACTGTGATAAAAATTTTATGCCACACTGTCCCTTTAATACAAGTTGTTATATGCCTCCATTTTGTGTCACCCAAGATACAGATTCAAGTGTGCGTGTCAATGTTTGTGTGCATGCCTGTGCATGTAGGTATTGGGTGACTGGATTGAAGCCACTAAAGCTAGAGTTCAGCCTACTAACTGTCTATCTGTGGCACTGGCGCCTGGATTAACCTTTGTGCTGCGTTGATCTAGTTAACAATAATTCTGTGGCAGTGCAGCTTGTGCTACCACTGATCCTAGAGCAGACCTCAAGCAGAAAAGATAAGCATTTTGGACAATTTTCACATTTATGTATTACTCTGGAGTAGATGTTAAAAATATATAGCCTCTGGGAACTTGTTTGAAACCTGTTTAGAAGTGTTTGGACAATAATGTCTCTTCCTTGTTTCCTTGTTTGCTTCTCATAGGGATTAGTCTCTGATCTGATGTTGGCATTGCTTCTTCTGGAATTCCAGGCAATATCATGCTGCCCTGAAGCACACTACAGGCCTAAATACCAAGCTGCTTTTTCTTCTCTCCTCTTCCTTCTTTCTAGAGATGTCTGTCTCTGTTTGGTCAACAGTCGGTCTGGTCAAGAAACAGAAGCACTGGCAGCATCAGTTCAGAAACTAATCTAACTGAAAATAGAACTCACTCAAACAAAGACCGAGGAAGGAGCTGTCCTGTCAGAATGGCTTCAGAGATGTTTACTGAGCCTATTAATTTCTGGTGGGCTGGTGAAGAAAAACCTGTCCTCGATTGTCACAGTGATTAAGGAGGTAGGGTAAGTCTGTAAGATGTGATCTGTGGTAGAGGTAAACTCATTAGCTTGGACAGACATCAGCTTAGCAGTTGTGTGTCCCTTCTTCAGTGCTCCCTGCTGCCTCACAGGGTTGCTTTCCTTTGTTTTTCCGATTTTTATTTTAGTGTTACAGTGATCTTGGGTATTTCAAAACAAACATTTCTTTAAATACAACTTTGTCTTAATTTCCGTTAGTGAAATCTGAGTGCAAAACTTCTGATGCAAATTTTTGTCTAAGTTTTATCTTTATCGTGAATCAAGGCAGGCCTGCTGTTACCATGGGCAACCATATGTTCTGTGATTGCATGCATTGTAATTCACCAAGTTATCAAATTCCTGATAACTGTTTGGAATTCCAGGAACTGCTCTTGTGGTAAGTCCACTGGTTTGAATGTAGAAGTTTTATGTTCTCAGGAAGTAATAATACAAGACTCTTGTTTTAGGTGAGCATGACCGAGGTTTATTGAGACTGACTGCACTTCATTTGATGATGTCATTGTGTGTCATCATCATGTGTCGGCTATAGTTTTAACTGATAAATAGATTAATCAGAAGTAGTCTTCATGATTTAGGAAAAATCAGGCAATACATTTAAAATGTTTCATCATTTAACATGGTTAGTCGTATTGTTAGCAGACAGGTTAATTATTGGGCTGCAGCTATAGTACAGGGTGTTGTACATATATACTATATATGTACAATACCCAGTTGACTACAGGGGTATTCAACTAAAACTCAAAGCTATGGGAACCTGACATGTATTTGGATGATGCAGAAATCACATAAACGTGTTTTTATGTTTGGTTAGTTTATTAGTATTTATCACAGACAATATTCAATCAGTAACATTAGTTTCACTTTGGTTTGGGCACAAATTAAAGTGATTTCCTTCATTATGAGACAGTGTCAAACCTACGTGCCCTTCAATACCATATTATGTTTGAATACATGAAGTTTGATGGTTTTATTGTGCAGCTGTCTGTTAGTCTGTCAGTAAAATGAATACATTAACACACATTTAACAGTTTTCTACCTGTCTGACACAATTTCCAGTAGAAACTTTAAAGCGTCATAAATTTTATGTCCCTCATTGTTTTTCATTAAAACAACCTGTTGACTGAAGCAGCGATCGGTTTATTTTGTGCGGAAAATCAGTCAAATGATGTGTGAAATATCCTCGAGTTTGAAGCAGAAACTTTGAGTTAACAAAGAAAGTAACACTTCATACCTGTTAACTCTGACTGAGGTTTTAGTTTTTGTCAAGCCAACTGACACAAATAAAGCCTGACTATGTCCAGCTGCCTTCGTGGTTGAGCCTCTGATCTGATAAATGCTGTAAACACTAGAAAAGCTGCCCTGGTTAAAATAGAAGCATCCCGTCAAAATTAAAATGCCATTATAATTTATTGATTATGGATCTGGGTCCGGATGTAGTAGATTAAACGAAACCTCAATTCAGACAATTTTTGCTTCGATGAATTTTAGTAATCCAGT
Source organism: Acanthochromis polyacanthus (assembly GCF_021347895.1). Lineage (NCBI taxonomy): Eukaryota > Metazoa > Chordata > Actinopteri > Pomacentridae > Acanthochromis > Acanthochromis polyacanthus. Next base: position 18,133,144 of record NC_067121.1, on the reverse strand, counting down.
TAATCAAATAACTCGTTTCAGCCCTCGTTAATTAAGAGAACATTTCTAATTGCAGTGAATGCTGTATTTGTGATTAACTCATTGCGCAGAAAACAGAAACATGTTTTGTAGTCTGATCTTTACAGCCTGCCATGCTGTTATGAAGTAGATGAATGAATATTCTGCTGACATCTTTTAGAGTGAAACCCAAATATTTAGCAGCATTGTGTTACCCTCTCCCATGCAAAATCATCAGTGTTTTTTTTTCCTCTGTGACTGACATTTGGCCTGTTCAGGGTGTTCCTGCCTCTTGCCCACTGCCAGCTTTGATAAACTCTCCTGTAGAAATCAGCTGCTTTGTTTTTTTTAAGACGAATGTATCTATTATTGCCAAACAGGAAAGTCCATTAACTGACACATGTAACCGATATACACTACCGTTAAAAAGTTTGCAGTTACCCAGGCTATTTCATGTTTTCCATGAAAACTCACACTTTCATTCATGCGCTTACAAAATTGCACAAGAATTTTCTAATAATCAATTAGCCTTTCAACACCATTAGCTAACACAATGTAACATTAAACACAGGAGTGATGGTTGCTGGAAATGGGCCTCTGTACCCCTGTAGAATAGAATAGAATAGAATGGTTTCATTGTCATCATACATGGCATGATGAAAATATAAATAGCTTCCGCTGGACAACGCACAACAACGAGCAATAAGAAATAAAATATCAACATTAACTAATAAAATCAAATGTACCTATATAATAAAACAATAAAAACGACAACTGCAAAGGAGGCCAGATATATACAATATGGGAGGGAAATTAAATGGAATAAGAACCAGTAAATAGAATGAATATGTCAGGAAATTGCACATATAATGTGCAATGTAGATATTCCATTAAAAATCAGATGTTTCCATCTAGAATAGTCATTTACAACATAAACAATGTCTAGACTGTATTTCTGATTCATTTAATGTTGTCTTCATTGAAAGAAACTGGTTTTCTTTGAAAAATAAGGATGTTTCTAAGTGACCCCAAAGTTTTGAACAGTAGTGCACATAAAAAATGATTTAATAGCATTTGTTAGCAAGGAACCTCTCATTCTTAACTGGGCTCCTTATGAATAATGGTTGCTATACCTAAATATGTACAACAGAAATAGGAAGACAGGAGTGATGCCGTTTTAGTGTGACATGACTCTACGGTGCTCTCCTGTTTATTGTGAGATTGATTGATTGAGATCAGCAACAGTGTGTCTTCTGCATTTCTTTACAGTGTTCTTCTGTGTTCTTAATCTTTCTTTGTTCTCTTTCATTACCACTAAAGTCTTTGTCTTGAAACATTAATTATTGCTTATCAGACACTGTTTCAGGGTAATTTGTGGCTTAATTAGCTGCTAGATACGAGGCAATGGCTGTGCGTCTTGTTCAGTTTTTCCATGTTGTTTCTCTGCTAGTCTGATGTGTCTGTCAGAGTAGGGTGTTAAAGTTAATCAGATGTAAGAAGATGTTATGGTACTCAAGATAAAGTTAACCGCAAGCTAAGAAGTACAGCAGACCTCTAAGCAGTAATCGTAGACTTATATCGTCAGCAAAGTAAGTTCCACCTGCACCACATGTTAACACTGAAAAGTGAATTATTGGGGTCTTTTCTGTATAACTGCCACACATGCATGCTTGTGGAAGACTGAAATGTTTTTTTTACACTTTCAACCATGTCTCACCTGCTCAACATAGTAATTCAATTATTTTGTGATAATTGGTTGAGAAAAAAATACCAATACCACTTATCTAAAAATGTCAAATATCACTGTGATATCAATTATTCATGCCATATGTCTATTTTTGTTGCGTTCTGCCACCATGATGACTAGCTTGCCCCTGTACACTACAAGCTTGTCTGCAATACAGTTTAAACATTGAACAACTCATGAAACTACTACAAATTCATTTTTAGAAAAAATGCAATTATTTTATGTGTTAACTGGACAAAGTGGAACATTTCCCGATCAGATGAGCTTCTTCTATTATTTGTAGGCCGAAATGAGCACTGAAAATATTCATGACATGTTGACCTAATGAATAAACCACATAAACTGAAAACATATACACTATTTGATGAGGCATCTACTATATATATCAACATTTCTTTATTAAACTTAAGAGTCAACATACCCCATCCTAAACTAATACTACAACTAATAATGGATGTAGAAAAGAATAGACAATGGGAATCAGATCAACTAGGAAACGAAGTCAAGTTGCTCTTCTTTCAACTGACTGTTTGATTGTATAACTCTGAGAGCATGGCCCTAGTGGAATTACATCATATCACTGGCATTTCAGTTGTGTAACAATTAGATTAATAGAATTCCTGACAGCAGCACTAGTTTACCAAACTCTGGCTGCATCCAGCCCCTGGTCAAGAGGGTCAGCAGATGCAGGCTGACCGATACAAGAGATGTCAGTCTGAATGGAATATTCCAGAATGAGTGGACACAAGCTGAACTAATACCAGTTAAAAAAAAAACACCCGTAGGACCATTTCACAAGCCCAGCTGTGACAGTTTCACTGGCTGGGGGATTCACTGTCTCAGTGCCACACTCTGCTCAGGGACACAGCAGTTTTTCTCTCCTAAATGTGATTTAGATGCTTCAAATCTTTAAGATTTTTAATTGTTGCATGTTTTACAGTGGCTTGATGGTTAGCACTTTTGCCTTGCAGCTAGAAGATCTGTGGTTCACGTCCCTGCCTTCCCAGGATCTTTCTGCATGGAGTTTGTATGTTTTCCTGTGCATGCATGGATTTTCCGGGTATTTCGGCTTCCTCCCACAGTCCAAAAACATGCTGAGGTTAATTGGTGACTCTAAATTGTCTGTACGTGTGAATGTGAGAGTGACTGTTTGTCTGTATATGTAGGCTGGTGACCTGTCTGGGTACCCCTGCCTTCACCCTTAGTCAGATGTGATAGACTCCAGCCCCCACAACCCTAATGAGGATTAAGTGGTGTATAGAGGATGGATGGATGGACGGACGGACGGACGGACGGACGGAGACAGACAGACAGACAGACATGTTTCACAAGTAGCTGTTTTCTCAAAGTGTGAACAACACTGATAATATGGGTCAGTGTATGACAAGCATTTCATAAATCGGAATCGGAACATAGGACAAACTGTCTTGGAATTTCATTCCTGTGTTGCGATCATTCATCCTGCAGTCATTTCAGATGGAGCTGGCACAGTAGCATTGCCATGCTTTATGTCACATTTGCATTTCCACCCATCAGAAACATCTGATGGACAGGAAGGAGCAGTTGTCAGTCAACATTGTCTACAACCTCTTGACCAAGGGCACATACCACATGACCTAAAATACCATCAACAGCTGAGTCTCTCGGGGTGACACCTGGCCAGACCTCTGTCGTGTCGTTCATGTTGTTCTCCTGGTTTCTTCCCCCACGTTTCTTCCCGACACTGCACAATCTGAAAAAAGATACAGTCTCTATGTTGAGAGAGAGAAAAGCTTTCTTTTTTTTAAATATATATCTATTCACCAACAATGCAATATTGGTGAGTTACATAGGGCAAATTACATCTGGCGGACCAGATCCAATTCATAGAGAAATACTGGCAGGCTTAAATAGACATAGTTCAATCATGTATCTGCATTTTTTGTAGATTTTCCTTTTTTGTCCCGGTGTTTGTTACATATCCATCATTAATGTAAAACTATACGGTACGCTTCTTTTCATTCTCTGCCTCTCTGTGTGTTATTAAAAGACTGACTTCGTGCACTGTGTCTCAGTGGGGATCTCAGTTATATAAAAATGTAATAATGCTGATACCATACACACACACACACACATACACACACACACACTGGCCATTTACTCTAGCTGAAAGCCTGTAATATGATTAGAGAACAGTCGAACAAACTGGGAAAGAGACGGAGGAATGGGGAGGTGACAGCGGGGTTATTCATTTATCGTTCACTGTTTGAGCTCACAGTAAACGGACACCACAGTTAATGACAATGCACACACACATTATTTTGTTATCCCTATGGGAGTTACTCATTGGAATAACGCATTCCCTTGACTATTCCCTGAACTTTTATTATCATAGCCTAACTCTTACCCTAATCTAAGCCTACTTGTACCATCTACCCTAAATCCAGCTGCCTCTACCTGGAGGGACCTCAATTTTTGTCCCCTCAGTAACATAGTTTCCCATGGATTAGTGTACAGTCAGGTTGAAGTGTCCACTGGAAATAGTAAACATCAGCATACACACACAGACACTGTAGCTTTGTACATACAGATTGATAAATTAATTCAGAGAATCAACGTAACATTCCTTGGCCAAAAACTACATTTGATCCACATTTATTGAGCAGTTTGTCAATAACTTATTGTGATGCAATAACAAGTTGCTCTTGTTCACAGATCTTCTGTGTGATGTGACAATTAATATATACAAATTTAATATACACCACCAAGAAAGATTTATAGATGTAAAGCAAGCACAAAGAGACAAAATCTCAGTGCCTAATTTTTGTGTCTGAAAATGCTGCATTTGTGGTAGCTGTTCTGTTTCTGCTTCGTTCTGGGTGTCCTTCTCCTATGCTGCAGAGGTAGCAAACTTTTTTATTGCTTTCTTTCACATTTATGTATTAATTGTGTAGGACAATTGATTAACAGGAGTGTACATACAGAGCAGCACAGGCTAGAGACACAATAATCTTGAGTACTAAAGTTCCCAAATAAGTAAAGCAGACGTACACTACTGTTCAGAAGTTTGGGATCACTTAGAAATGTCCCTATTTTTTTAAAAAAATATTTTTTTTCAATAAAGATGACATTAAATGAATCAGAGATACAGTCTAGACATTGTTAATGTGGTAAATAACTATTCTAGCTGGATGATTAACGGCTGATTTTTAATGGAATATCTCCATAGGAGTACAGAGGAACATTTCCAGCAACCATCACTCCTGTGTTCTAATGCTACATTGTATTAGCTAATGATGTTGAAAGGCTGATTGATGATTAGGAAACCCTTGTGCAATTCTGTTAGTACATGAATAAAAGTGTGAATGGTAGTGTGTATTTAGACTTTTCTATTGTATTACACATGCCAGAATGTGTATGTGTGTACAGATTTTGTGTGTATAAAGATATGGGGGGGGGAAAGAGAAGGAAATGAGCAACAACGGCATTAAGAATAATAAAAAATAATGGCCGGCCCTTTATATAACTGTACTGCGGGACCAGTTGTTTCATAATCTGTTCATACTGATGTGATATGTACAGAATTACAGCATCCACCCTGTAATCCTCTTCCATGTCACTAAGTAGACCATTTATTTAAATATGTATCAGATAGTTTTATTGGGTTTCATTCATTACTGTTAATTTAATGCTTGGATTTTGACAAAAAAAAATATTGTATGTCTCTGACTCCAACTAAAACTTATTGCTTTGTGTTTGGATGTAAAGCATTTTCATAGCAGAGTGTAATACCAAGCATGGCCTTAGGTGACATTCAGTGAAGTCAGAGCATGACTTTTAAGCAACAGTTTCAATATCAAATCTATAACTGACTGCCTGAAGCCAGGGGTTTTTGAAATCTGACATGGTGGACCTCCTCTTAGCACTGATATGTTATTTCTAACTCCCTCTGGTTTGGTTTGTCTACTATTCTTTCTCCTGCATCTGTTTCTGGAATAATGCATTTAGAACTGTAGTTTACATAATGCTTTGGAGAAAGCAATAAGTTTAAGGTTACCATTAATTCAGTTTGTTAGCAGTGGGTAACAAGTCAAGCCTTCTTTTTTGCTAGTTTGTTTTAATTATTTGGAATTGGGACTAATAAAAGTAGCTTACTTATGCACTACTAGTTGCTGTCTGCACTGCAGTGGACTCACATGTGTAGAGATTAGAGATTGACCGATATGTTTTTAGGGCTGATGTCAGTGTTGATTATTGGTAATCAAGAGAGATCAATTGCCACTATACTGTATGTATATAACACATTTGGAATACATTAAATGTTATATAATAACAACATGTGATAGCTGAGAACCTGTCAATCATAACTAGGTTTCTTTATTCATAGGGATTACTATTACTGTATTTATAAATATATACTGTACATTAAAAATAGTATGTATTAAGAAAATGTGAAAACAGGAAACCTGTTCTTCATAACTAGGTGCCTTCATTAATAATTCCTATAACTGAATGTGTTCAACAGAAATGGGTATGATGATGTCAGTGCGTTATGTGAAGCTACAATGCTTTACTGTGAGATTGATCGATTGAGATTGATTAGTCTCCTGCAGCTATGTCTGTACTTCACTGTTTTTGTTAAGCTTCACTGTTGTATTAATTTTATTGTTTATTAGGCCAATATCCTAAAGCATTATTGAATATTGCCTGAATAGAATAGAATGAGCTTTATTGTCATTATACAGTGTATAAACGAGATAGGAGAGTGTCTCCTATTCAGTGCAAAATAAATCTTAAAGATAGTGCAAACAGTCTATTTATAAATATACAGTATAAATAAGACTAAATATAAATAACGGGGTGAATGAGACAGTGGTGTATATTGCACATTTTACATTATATTGTTGGCTAGGTGTGAGACTTAGCCACAAGCCATTAGCACAGCCTTAACTACTGCTGAAGCAGCAAAATTCCTGATTTGTGGAGATTGCTGTGCTTCTTGTTCAGGTTTTGCAAGTTGGGTCTCTGCTAGACAGATGTGCCTTCAGAACTGACTGTTAGCTTTACATTAGGAGGATGTTCTGCTACTCCAGCTGGCGTTCGCTACAGACTAAGAGGCACAGCAAACCTCTTGGTGATAGCCTTACCATAGCGCTGTTGGCAAAATAAGAATTTCATACACTAAATCTGGAAATACATGATGTTTGTCAACTCCAACAATTGGGGAATTGGGGCATGAACACATAACATTGCTGCTTAAATCTGTTAAAGTGATGGTATTCTGTCATTCAGACACATATGGTGGATCTTTTTACCCCTAATTTCTGCTTCCTTCTCCATCTATGTTTTTTTTCTCCAAAATGTACACTGAGGTCAAGGACAAGACAAAGTAAAATCTACATATATCTGCAAACATGAGCTTTGACCCATTGTCTAGTTAAAATCCTGTAAATTCTGGTGTTATGCTGAGGTATCGCATGGTGAAAAGCACAATTAGAAATAGAAAAAAATGTCAGTATTGTTATCTGTCATGGGTTGGACCCTGTCGTGAGGCCCTTGCTGTGGGCTCCTGCTCTGTGGCAGGCTGTCCTCCTCGGTACCTGCTGATAGTGTGTGGGAGGAGGCGTGGAGCAGGAGTGGATTAGCAGAAGAGCAGACTAGGGTGAGCTGATGGATAAGGAGAGAATGAAAGAAGAATGGGGAGAGGAAGGACAAGTGACAGAAGAAGCAAGATGACTTTGTTGTCCCTGCAAAGGTCAGCATTAATACTTCATTAGCTTGTGTGTGTCCGTGTTTGTATGTACGTGTATTTGGGGTGTTCATGATTATTCATTATCAAGGACTGAATTGATGTCAAACAATGATTAAGTACTCAGGTATTTACAGTTTTTTATTTTTAGTTTTTTGTAGATGACTGTACAGTTTGAACTATCATCCCCCTGATGGTATTATGTCTCTGGTGGTCATGATGAGATTTTGAATGTTTGATGAAGACATTTATGCAAGGCTTTCAGTGACCCACAGACAGATTTGTTGTTTTAAGCTTTCGAATTTCAGCATATGTTGTGTGCACATTTGGGCCATGTTGCCGTGTTAAGGCAGAGCACAGTATTTAGAATTCCCAAAGGTATGAACTTCAGTAACTCCTCATTCTATTGAAGTGACAGAAATGTTATATTAATGTGATGTACAACACACACTACCAGATGTGTCATTATGAAGACAACTGCAGGTGCAGACAGGCAGCCGAGCTGAGAAAGATGGCAAGTGTAGTGAGAAAATATTTCATCATTAATGGCATTTAACTTTATTCACAGTGCTACAGCATAGTGTCAGTCCAAAGCATGTCCTCTCCACAAAACTTGTCCAGTTTCACTGAGATAAAACATTGTGGATACTACGGCTTAGGGCTGGGCGATATGGCCAAAAATAAAATCTCGATTTTTAAAAAAAAATTTTTTTAGTCATCTTGTACGATTACGATTTTAATCAATTTTTGTTGTTTCTTTGCGGTCTGTTTGCTATGGCTAGTGCTAGCCATGCCGCACTCCCGTTGCTGCGAGCACTTTTCCCATTCTTTAGAATGCCTCTGCCGGAGGTGCTGAAAGAGGTTAGTTGTGCTACTTCTCTTCGTTTTCACAGTACTTTTGCAAACCTTGCACATGACTGTAGTTTGCTCTGTGTCAGTCTTGTCAAAGCCAAACCAGTGTTGCCAACTCCTCAGTAAGGAAAGTAGCTGTTGGCTGTCCTAAAAGTCGCTAGAAGTCGCTAAATGACGTCATCGCCTAGTTTGCATATTTCCCAGTTTGCATGTAATTGTAATCAACGTTGTAGGAGAGAGGAATAACGTTGTGGAAGAGACCAAAAAGTGAGTATAAAACACCCAAAATACGTTTTTGTACTAGAGGCTAAATGCTGTGGTTTATTTTAGTATGACAGTGAAGAAAGATTTTCATTTATATCCCGCTCCGTAAGTCTGGATGGGATCTGTAGTGACTTTGCGCATGCGCGATTCACTTGCCGTCTGGCCGCAGAGGGATGTGTCCACTAATCAGACACTGGGACTGCTGCGGGGTTACTGGACTGACAGCCTGTGCTTTGGGACGGGGAGGAGCTCACAGCAGCACCTGCTGCTTGTTGAGGACAGTAACTGCAGAATGATCCGAGTTTTCCTGTCAGTCTCCAAAACGACAGAAAAAGTCGCTAGATTTGTCGCTAGTCGCTTTTGACCAAAAAAGTCACTAGGACGCTTTGGAAAGTTGCTACATTTAGCGAGAAAGTTGCTAAGTTGGCAACACTGAGCCGAACCACTTCCATGTGATCGATGTAACATGAGGCCCTTTTCTCGCGACCAACTCTTCGTCTGCTGCTGTCCGCCATGACGGGGTTTTGGCGGAAGGAGATGAGAGGCGGAAGCAAACACCAGTGCACAAGTCGTGAAAGGCAGAAGGAGTATCTGTATTGTTATATATTGAAGCTCGCCTCGATTTTACGATTTGGCAAATTTTCAAATCGTCAGGTTTTAAAAATGCGAATTAATTGAATTAATTCGATTTATTGCCCAGCCCTACTAGGGCTGCAACTGTCGATTATTTTAGTAATCAAGTATGCCATCGATTATTCTGATGATTAATCAAATATTCAAATTCCACGCCTGGCATGCGCTTTGCGGCATCAAAAGTGGAAGTGAGTGCACTGTGAAGCAGAAATAACTATCCTCGCGGAACATGGGCAAATATCTTTGGTGTGTTGTACATATGTATAGTATAGTACAGGGGTATTGTACATATATATTATAGTACAGGGGTATTCAACTAAAACTCAAAGCCATGGGAACCCAACATGTATTTAGTTGGGAATGCAGAAATCACTAGGGCTGACCCAAATGGCAATTTCTGGCTCCAGATATTTGGCTCTGATTGTTGACGAATATCTGAATATTCAGTTCGGTTTGTAATGTCCGCGGAGGGGGGGCAATCCAAATATTCAGATCTCAAAATGAATATTCGGATACCGCTGTCATGACTGGATATTGGGATATTTGGGTCATGTTTTTATGTTTAGTCAGTTTAAACTGCTGGTACTGCAGCTGATAACGGATTAGTTTATTAGTATTTATCACAAAGAATATTCAATTAGTAACATTAGTTTCACTTTGATTTTGGAACAAATTAAAGTGATTTCTTTCATTATGAGGCAGTGTTAGACCGACATGCACTTCAGTATAATATCGTGTTTAAATATATGAAGTCTGATGGTTTTATTGTGCAGCTGTCTGATAGAAAAAATCAGCTGCATTGATCAGTAAAATAAATACATTAACACACATTTAACAGTTTTCTACCAGTATTCCTGTCTTACATAATTTCCAGTCGCAGCTTTTTACTGTCATAAATTTTAGATTCCTCGTTGTTCTCCATTACAACAACCTGTTGACTGAAGCAGCTGAACATCATTGGTTAATTTTGTGCGGTAAACGAGTCAAATGATGCATTAAATGCTATTGTTTTTTGTGGACGAGTTTTGAAACAAAGTCTGAGTTAACAAAGAAAGTTGAAAACTGCCTTCATACCTGTTAACTCTGGCTGAGGTTTTAGCTTTAGTTGAGCCAACTCACACAAAGAAAGTCTGACTATGTCAAACTGCCCTCATAGTTCAGCCCTCTGACCCGATAAACCAACGCTGTAAACACTACAAAAGCTGTGCGGTTAAAATAGACGTTTCCCTTCAAATCTATAATCCTCTTTCAGTTTATTGATTGTAGGCTCAAGTTCAAATAAGATGAAGTCTGGGTCCAGACTGGACATGTAGTAGATTAAACAAAGCCTTGATTCAGAGAATTTTTAGGCCTAGTGGACACGGTAATTTCATGCTTTCTTGAAAATAAGTGAAAAGTTGGGATGTAATGAGGATGGGAAAGGTAGAAAGGAAGTGGACATGGTAATATACCATCAGTGTCACTGGTACTGTATCATGCTCTTTATGCAGTTGTGGTTGTCAATATGTGACTTGTATTGGTGGCTTCTGTTGTTCTAGGGCTAGTTTCATGAGTGTCCTGAACACACTGTTTGGATTTTTGGTGATTTCGCTCTTGTTGGTTTGGCCAAAATCATCCTCTTCTAATACAAAAATTTCTGTTGCTGCACAGTTGGTAAACACTTCTCTTGATACTGACTACTAACTTAGATTTCCTGCCGATGGTATGAAAGATGGAGAACTTCACACTTGACTGGCCAGCAGTAAATCTCAGGCAGTATTTCTCTGGCTTTCTTACAAATCCTGTCTCCCTTTGTTGGATTATCAGACCCTTGCCCCAATTTAACCCACTATGTTCAAACATCCCGACATATTACTTACAAAAAGTTGTAACAAAATCATTGAGTGCACATTACATCTGTGAAAGAAGCAGAACAGGGAGAGGAGAGAAAGACACAAGGAGCTCAGATAGTTCTGAATGAAAGAATGTAAAAGAAGGTCAAAGAGGGAAGAAAAAGTTGAGTAACAGCAGCTACAACATGGTCCAGAACGCTGTGTTCTGTAGGACTAGCTACACACTGGTGATGTAACATTTGTGTTTTTAATACTGCTGAATCAGGCTGGAGGAGCTCGACATCCATTATCACTGAGCTGGAAAAGACCCCATCACAAACACACACACACACACACACACACACACACACACACACACACACACACACACACACACACACACACACACACACACACACACACACACACACACTGACAGACAGCTCTGACATCTGCTTTGTTCTTGTGTTTTAGTGGCAGTGGCTGTCTAACAAGCTGAGCACCTTCAACATGATTCTGTTTGAAAACCTAATACCCAACGTGGTAATTCTGCAAAGGTGACAGGAAAGTGCCACTGTAAAACATAAATGTTGCTATGTATAACCTTTGTCTGTTTATTGTTAATAGTTTGTGCTTGCTGATGCAGTACTCGCTTTGTCTACATAAGTCTGCACTAATCAATACTCTATGACTACAACAGTCAGTGCAGGTCCCAGAGCATTATAAATTCCTCCTAGAAAAGCTGCCCGGCTGATGGTGTACATACTTCCCTGGCACTGTATTTGTGCTTCTGGTGTGACAGTCATGAAGTTATATTTTATTTAGATCTCATGACTTTGACTGATATTTAAAACTGGACTAGGTATGAGCATTAAGAAGAAAACATATTCCTTGTTGGGACTGTTATGAGTCTACACATAGCCTTTGTGGACTTCAGAAAAGCGCTCAATACGGTCAGTTGTGAATTCCTTTTCACCATACTTGGGAAATTAAGCTGCCCACCTCATGATCGATGGTGTACTGATGCAGGCTTTTCGGTACAACCGTGATATTAAGCAGGACTGCAGCAAACTGGCACCTACACCCTTTGGAATTTATGCAGCAGGCCTACTGTTGTTTGCCTTCTAGAAAATCAAGCACACTTGCAGTATACCAATTAGACTCCACCACGATGGTGTTCTTTTCAGTTTACGCAGGCTCAAAGCCAACATGAAAGTGCTTACAGAATTAATCAGAGAGGCTCAGTATGCTGATGACATGGCGGTTTTCAGTAATATACCAGAAGGCTTGCAGTCTATGCTGGCATCATACAATGACTTCACAAAGCTTATGGGTCTTTGCATTAACACAGCCAAATCAGAGACCATGTGCATTGTGGAACTAGCTGAATTTTTAGTAGATTGTACTAAATTAGATAATGTTACCCACTTCAAGTGCCTGGGCAGCTACATTACCACTGATTGCTCAATGAAAATAGTACTCGTGCTCCGCAACCTAGCAACATCACGTGCATTTAGTAAAAACAGAAAAGGGTGTTTGACTACTGTGATTTAACAGCCCGAACCAAAATCGTAGTGTACCACAAATGCTTCACGCCATTCCTAATGTATAGCATTAGACCGATAAATGGGTTGGACCCTGCATTTTATAATGCTTAATTTACCCAGAGAGGTGTCACTGCTCTCATTGGGATGTTCCTATACACACTCATATTATCTTAACTCTAAACTGGATGCTGCCCAGTACAATAAAAGTCTGATCTGTTGCTCCCTGAGCAGTTAGGGTTAAAAGGTCTGTGTGCTAACATACTTATCAAAAGTGGTGACTGCAGTCGTATCTTGGTCTGTCTTTTGGTCAGGTAGTTGACTCTGCATAAACATGTCTTTGTTTGAATTTGCTTTGCTTAAAGGATAGCTCCAGTGGTTTATTATGGGTTTGACCGTACTCTGAGATCTAGAGACACGATCCAGCAGGTTGGATCAGAGTCTCGCCTTCACCTAAGGTGGTTTTCATTATCTGGTAAACTGCTGCTTTATTTTCACGTCTCAGCCTTCCAGGGATCTTTCTGTATGGAGTTTGCTTGTTCTCCGTGTGAACACGTGGGTTTTCTCTGGGTTCTCTGACTTCCTCCCACAGTCCAAAAACATGCTGAGGGTAACTGATACCTCTAAGTTGTCCATAGGTGTGAATGTGAGAGTGATTGTTTTTCTCTATAGCCCTGCGGTAGACAGGTGACCTGTCCAGGGTGTCCTCTACCTTGTCCCGAAATCAGCTGGGACTCTAATGAGGATTAAGCGGTGTATAGATAATGGATGGATGGATAAATGATCATATGACTGCATGGTAGTGCTGTCACATCTTAGCAGTTAACTACCGACCAGTAAGTTATCATTGCTTCAAGATTAGCTTCAAACCTATTACGCTGACATACCATATGATCACATACAGAAAGTATTCCACCAACAGTCAGCATCTGCCCCTGAGCAGTTATAGGGGAAAACTTCTCAAATGCAGATCTGAAGTGCAGTCTCCTGCAGAATAAACAGAAGTTTTGACAGACTGCTGTCAAGTGTAAACTGATATGTGTTGCTGACTTTTGGGGTATGTAGCTTGTTTTTCACAGCAAATGAATGTACAGTAGCAGAACCACTGCTGTTTGTGTGTTTCCCGTTGTGTAGTTGTTCGACAGCTAGCAGGTTGTTTGGTAGGACTCCAGCTCCCACTGAGTGACCATCTGGACCTCTGGGCTAGTGAATATACTGCACTACAGTAGTTATTGATGTGGAACCAATCAGTGCAGAGCCAAGTGATGATATCAGCTAGTAAAAGAAAGAGGTTAGAACAAGGTACAACTCTGCAATGGCAACAGCTGGAGGAAAAACCACACAGTGCTGTTCCTTCTGGCTTTTTTATGTTCCTTGGTGTGTTTGTGTGTAGGTAGGGTAGGTTGTGTTTTTTTTTAGTTTTCTGGCCAGGTGCCCCTGCAGGTAGTTCACAATCAGTGAAGATTGTTAAAAGCTAAGCCTCCCTGATCACCTTTGCCAGTAGGCCAGATCAGCTGCTAATGTGCTGAGTCGGTGTTGTAGTGTTCTTCTAAATGCTAAGAGTGTTGTGCTTTGATTTTGGATCATTTTTTATTTAATAATCTCGCTTTGTGTTGAATTTTGGTTTTGTCTTTTTTTTGTAACTAAATAATTTTTTTGTTACACGATCAGTTTTCTTTTGCCTCTTTAACTGTTTTTTCTATTTATTACTCTCCTCAGTCCCTGCATCTTGAGGATGCAACATATGAGACACACTGTTACAGAAAGAGCCATGACCCGTGTGTGATATTTGATATTTAAATTGTAAGACTAGACTCTACAGAAAGTTTCATTACATTGTAAGAGACCCTCACACTCCCATTCACCTGCCGAATTATCTCGTCCTCAGAGTGAAGGCAGAGCAGCTCTCTGATTTCCACTTTGGACAAATTTCCAGCTAACATATTTGTCATTATCCACAATATTCTTTCTCTTTGTAGCCTGACCTAATGCATCTGATTGAATGCTTAAAATTCATTTTCAACTTTTTGTTTGTCTTCGGCGGTCATTATTAGTACTTACTGGTATAGCTACGGTCATGTTTATAAGTAAAAATGCCTGGCGTTTCTTTAATGCACAAGATGACATTGAGTGATACAACAGTTCTATGTCCGATATGGTAAGATGTAGAGAAAAGGTGAGCAGAGTGCTTCTTCACTTCAGGCAAAAGAGCAACATGTAAAATTTCGGTCTGATTAATAGACAGGGATAGCCTAGCCGCGCTAGACAACCCACGGCAACGAATTTAATTCTCTGCCAGGGTGGGTCTAGTTACCCTCCATAAGGCTCGAGGCTGGATTCTCCTAGAACTGGCCGGACAAATCACCATGAAGTGTAGAGTCAGAAGGCGGGCGTAACGAAGTGACGACAGAGGCGCGACGATTCTGACAGAAACAACCGCCGCACAATAAACAGTTATCTTTCGACTCGGCTTTGGCCACAGCACTTAAAGATTTGAAGCTAAAATTCAACTTGAAAGATAAACAAAGGACGGCACTGAAGTGTTTCATTGAGAAGAAAGACGTATTTGGACTTATGCCGACGGGATATGGCAAATCCTTAATATACCAGTTGGCTCCGTTGTTGGGAAGCTAACGGGACTTAGCCACAATCCGCCGGTGCTCTAGGAACTACGTCAGCCTATTCGTTGCGTTGATTGGTTGTATACCTACCCAATTGCTGCTGAGGGATTTGATAGACAACCTTTTAGCCCGCCTCACTCCCTGTCGAGCTTCCCTAGACCCTTGTGCCGTCAGAAACATGGGTGTAGCGTGGCTAGGCTAAGACAGGGATGTATGGCTGAAAGTGACTTTAAAGGGCCAGTGATGCATTAAACCAAGGCAGGAACTAGATAATGCACAGAACCAGTGAGCAGGGTTGACGGTGACTGAAATGGGCACTTTGAGTTCTAGTATTTGAATCTGATGTCGATGTGTGGCTGTGTGAACACTTTCACTGAACAGTTGAACCATGTTTGTGGTCCATTTTAGTAACTGGGCTCCCTTTACAATAAGTTTGAATAATGCCATAGTAAACAACTTGCAATGTGTGTAAAGGCAATGAGGTGTTACAACCGAGGCCGATTTGGCCATGGTGAAGATTTGCAAATGATCATTTTTAATTTTTAAAAAATATTTTAGGTGATATTTTCAAATAGTTTCAACTGGCTCTATGCTTGTACTTCAGCTACACCAGCACTGAAGAGACAGAGTGGTCTGGAGGAGGCTCAATTTCAGTTGGAATTTCTGTCAACTTTGTCACTGCAAAAGGATTTATACTCCACTCTTGTGTACTTCGTCTGCTAATCAGGGAAATAGTCACACAACTACATGTGCATTCCGCTGAGATGAGCCCTGGGAACTTGTAGCTGGACTGCAGAGACACACAATGATGTGAAAAAATTAAAAACTAGAGCACAGCATGTGAGGAAAAGAACCTGGAGAATGGCACCTGACTTGCTCCTTGTATGGCAGGGATCTACAACCACAGAGTGTGATTCGTGACTGTTGGTTGGAGAGCCTTACACCATCTGCAGAGCAGCGGAAGCATCTCTGGTGCTCTGTATGTGTCCATACAGGGGGTGTTAAGGCACTGTAATGAGCTGTAGGTCACCCATGGTTTGGCAGCACTGAGCCCAGCACACAATCACAGTCATTCAGTGCATACAATGAAGGACAGTCAACGTGTGGTGTAAAAATACACTTCAGCTTGCAGTTTCGGTCAGTTGTCTCTCTCTTTTATTTTTATTCAGTTTTCATGCCAATTTGTACACAATGACCATTTTTTAGTTATACACTACTGTTCAAAAGTTTGGGGTCACCCAGATAATTTCATGTTTTCCATAAAAACTCACACTTTTATTCATGTGCTAACATAATTGCACAAGGGTTTTCTAATCATCAATTAGCCTTTCAACACCATTAGCTAAGACAACGCAGCATTAGAGTGATGGTTGCTGGAAATGGACGCAGAGGCATGACAGGGGGGCACAAGCAACTAAAATGAAAAGGTCTGCCTACGCGGAACTAAGTAGCTGAACTATTGTTTTAACCTAAGCCTCAACAGTACTCAAACTACGCTGTAACATAGAATGGAGAAATATTTGAGCAGGACTGTTATGATCCCGGGCCGCTGCACCCTTCCTCCTCTGTTATAGTCTGCATTGTGTTCAGAACCTGTCAAACCCCGCCTACAACCCTGGAGCTGAATTTGAATTGGACCAGGCTAAACTACCACGCTAATCATGGTGCCAGGAGGAATTCAAAATGCTCATTCATGCAGCATTCGGTGGCAGTTTTTATCAGGAGAGGTTAAGCTGCCCGGTGTATTTTGTGAGCATTTGTGCTTGTGGTTAGGATGCGTGTGGAGGTAAAAGCTAGCCAGGGATCTTTGACTTGAGAAGAAACACAACTAGGGAATTCTTTGTTAGTTTTTGGAAGTTCGCTTTCTGTTATGTTTATTTCGTTTTGTTTCAGTAGCACCCATTTGCGTTTAAGTCCCTCACTTCCTGTGTTGTTATGCCCATACTTCCTTTCAAAATAAAGGAATATTTTGTCATTTGTGTTTTGTTTATCTACAGTGGTGACATCGACTGACAACCTGCAGCATTTACAGGAGAAGGAAGACGCATCCAGCTTCAACAGCCAGTAGCAAAAGCTTGGAGCATGGAAGGAGCCAATAGATTGAAGCAGGACTCTTGTGCTAACCACTAGGACAGCTCCAGGCTGGTAACATCTTTATATTGTTTTGTTTTGTTTCTGTCTTCTGTCTCTCTCTTTCTCTCTCTCTCCCTCATGACTATCATGTGTTTAGAGAGAGCGTTTGTGTGTGTGTGTGTGCATGTGTGCCTGCATATGTTAGATGATTTTTAATTTAGAGTTTTGAAAGCAATAGATGTGCAGGCTAAACAAAAATAGTTATACTCAGTACATGAACATAGAGAATACAGCTGCCTTCCTCTGCCTCTATGCAAGCTCCTAATCCAAATGAAATCAGTCCTTCAGTGTAGGTTTATCAGTGTTGGGTGTTTGTTATAAACTCGATGCAGATGGCCTATTTCACTGCTGAAATGATATAATCCATTACAGCCACAGATCCCTAAAAAGCCTGCATTAAAAATCTCAGATTGTAGAGTTCTTTTCTCAGTGTGTTGGACACCATTAAAGTGGCTCAGGCCCCTACACTTGCCACTTCCGTGTTGATTGTAAGCAATGACTCCTCACTTGCACGAGTTCATCACTTAGTTAGCACGAGACCCTATTAGACACTCCAGAAAAACTTGGGCAAAAATCCTTGATTATGCGGGCTAAAATCCTTGATTATGCGAATAAATATGCGGGGTTTTTATGCCATTTTATGCGGGGAAATTGCGGAAAGTTGCAAAGTATGCGAATAGTTGTGAAATATGCAAAAATATGCGCGATTCATCTGCCGTCTGACCGCGGAGGGATGTGTCCTCTAATCAGACACTGGGACTGCTGCGGGGTTACTGGACTGACAGCCTGTGCTTTGGGACGGGGAGAAGCTCACAGCAGCAACTGCTGCTCCTTGAAAACAATAACTGCAGAATGATCCGAGTTTTCCTGTCAGTCTCCAAAACGGCAGAAAAAGTCGCTAGATTTGTGGCTAGTCGCTTTTGACAAAAAAGTCGCTAGGACGCTTTGGAAAGTCGCTAGATTTAGCGAGAAAGTCGCTAAGTTGGCAACACTGGCGCCACGCTCTGCATCAGCTCGTGCTTCTAGTGTGTGTGTGAATGCGCGAACTGATGACGTCAGGCCGGGCGTCACATAAAAACTCACTCGCAACTCCATTTATATTGGTTATAGTTTTCTCATTTTATGCGGAAATTGTGAAATCAAGCGGGACCCACATATTTCTCTTTTTTTTTTTTCGTGGAAATGTGAGATTCTTGCTGGAATTATGCGCTGTTTTGCGGGGATTATGCGGCCTTTTGGGAAATAATTGACCCCCGCATAATCAGCGGCATTTTGGTGATTAATGTGAGAATTCATGCGATCGCATAATCGCGTTTTTCTGGAGGGTCTACACTATGCACACTTACACCTCCATGTAATTTAGAATCGCTTGTTAACATATCATGCGTGTGTTTGGACTGTGGGAAGAAGCTGGAGCACCCAGAGAAAACCCACTTAGAAACAGGGAGACCGTGCAGACTCCACACACAAAAGCCCTCCCCGACCAGCAGGTTCCAACCCAGAACCTTCTTGGTGGGAGGTAATAGTGCTAACCGCTGTCTGCAAGTGTAATCTAAGGGTGTTTCTGTCTCCAAGCTATTGCTGCTCTGGTTGCTCTGTTTGTGATGTCATAGCATGACTCTGACCCCTTTGACTGTTTCTTTCTTTCTGTTTTTGTTTTTCTCTGTATCAGATCGTGTGGCAAGCTGAAGGGGAAGCTGAACCGCAGGTGGAGAGGCAGCAGGGCTGTCTTTTACCATCATCCACAGCATTCCTTTGGCCCTTCTGTAGCACACATCAACACCACTTCCCTGCAACACTCATCAATCTTTGCGCCGCTTTTCATTCTGTTGTTGCAGTCGCTCTCTCTCTTCTATCTACGCATCTGTTTATCTGGCTTGATTAATACATCGGCAGAATCGAAGCATCTCAGACCAGTAAAAAACGCTCACTAAAGGCCAGTGAAGTGAGCTGTTAAAATTGTAGAGCTGCCACCAGAAAGCAATCATCCCACTCATGCAATGCAGAAGCATATGTGACTGCAGTGCTTCACCAGCCCCCCCAAACCTAGAGTCTGGCTCAGTCCCACAGGTGATGAGGAGGGCCAGGGGCTTCATGTCTTTCTAGACTTTCTCTTCTCCACCTTTTGTCTTCATGCTTTGGGGGTCCTCCAGTGTCCCCGCCCTCTGTCAACCCCCCCGCACCCACCGCCACCACGGCCAGCCACCCCAGTCGCCTTGTTGCCATGCCGACAGAGACACTGGCTCCAGCCCTGCCAGATAGCAAGGCTGCTGGCCCTGCGGCGCCCTTCAGCTCCGCTGTACCTCTTCGCATCCTCAACAAGGGCCCTGAGTACTTCAGGAGACAGGTACTTTGTGTGTGTCTGTGTTGCAATGCATATACTGCCGTACAAATTCATCTCTTATAGGGGGCCGGTGTCATTATAGTCACCTTTGTAGCAAAACCAGATCATCTTGTGAACGTTCTACCCTGAAATGATCTGCAAAGTATTGCACTTCTTTCCATCTCTTCTTTGTGTATTTATTATTTTTTTCAAAAATTCTGCTGGGCAAAGCTGGTTTGCCTTTCCTCAACAGTAGGTGATGTGGTGTAAGTGCCCTGAGATTGTTGAGATCTTGAGGCATTTTAGTGATTGGGTGATCATTTAGTGTAGCTTCCACCTCACAGCATATTTTTTAATCCTTCATCATCCACACTTTGCTGATGAAGAATAGAACCTGATCTTGTATTTTTGTTCAAATCCACTTGATATGTCTCTCTGCTAAAGCTCTTTGAATCCAGTGGTGATTTAAAGCAGCACAAGCCTTTATCAGTTCACTTTCATTTCCAACAAAGTTGCTACTATTGTCAGATCTAATAAGATTGATTTGTCCTTTTGTGCTGAATCGCCTACGTTTTGATATAGAAATCTAGTCCAGAGGGTATGGAAATGCCAGATGAACCACTCTGTTTGGTGTGATGATTACAAAGAGCCGGGTTCTACTCGAGGTTTTCTTCCCTGTTAAAAGGGTGTGTCGCCTTAGGGCTTGCTCTGGGGGTCAGGCATTTGGGTTCTGTAAAGCGCCTTGAGACAATTTGACTGTAATTGGCGCTATATAAATAAAATTGGATTGAATTGAATGATTGGATGCTCTGTGAGCTGCCTCAGCTAACCATTCTCATCTAGTTTAGGATTGTGTACGGACAAAGTTTGACCTCCCAAGCCACAAGAATGAGATTTGTGAAATTACGGAATTTATCTGCCCTATCACCATCAAAATAGTCTAATTTTTTTTACTTGAATATTTATTCATTAAAGATTTGTCTTTTTGTAAGTAGCATAAAATGAATGTGATTTTGTTCTGCAATCTTGTGATAGTTGAATCTTGAAAAAGAAACCTACATCAGCAGCTTATGCTCAAAGGCACAGGGATATTGATAAGCATATTGATTATGCATTCAAGCAGTCAGTCAGTTACTTTTTCAGATTTCGCTCCTGCTTTGGGTGCTGTAGCTGTGTGACTATTATTTTGTATTATTTGTTTAAAATCTTTGTATTTCTCTAATATCGTATTTTGCTCTTGGTTAGTAAATTACATCACTCTGGTGACAGTAGATCTGTCCATGTTTGTGATTGGTCATCTGTTACCAATTTCTCCTCTTTCATTTGAAAGAGTGTGCGGAGGGTTTATAAAGCCTTAATATATATATATATATAAATAATAAAATAAGGTTGCTACTTTGTGGATTTTCGCCTGTCGTGGGAGGTTCTGGAGCCTAACCCTGCGATAGACGAGGGACCACTGCACTAGTTTTAATGAACGTGCTTTGTTGTTCATGCCCCTGGTCTGCCATCACCACAGTGATTATTGAAAAGGCAAAGCAGTGTCTACCCTTCCTGAGATTTCTCAGGAAGAACATCCTGAAAAAGATGCTTTTTACCGGAACATCAAGGACATCCTAACATTCTGCATCTCAGTATGATTTGCAACGTTGCATGTTCAGCTGCAGTCAAAAACACTTTGCTTCCATGCATCTCACACTTTATTTAATGCAAGTTCAGTATCTACTAATAATGTTTACTGTTGTGTAATGCCATATTTCACATTGCTTCTGATTATAGTCTACACTCTAGTGCAATAGTACAGCTAAACCTGTGCAACATTATATCAACATAAAAGTAAGTTGTACTCCTTTATCCATTCATGTTACTTACAGTGCCTCATCTCGACAGTCTGCTTTTTTGAAACTAGTATTGATACTATGTACACAGTACTATTTATCTGAATGGCACTGAATTAAGAAAGCCATACGCTTGACTGCTTGCAGCTATTCATAGCATCCTTTCCTTAAACAAATCTATCTCTCATACCTCTCTCCCATGCAAAGTTTGCTTCAACCTTGAAAATGTTGGGACAAATGGACAGGATACAGGTGTATAGAAATTGAGTGAGTCATACTTTCATTAACATGTACCATTTTTAATCTGTGTCGCAGGTGGAGCCGAACCCAAAGCGCCTCAGTGCTGTTGAGAGACTAGAAGCTGACAAGGCCAAGTATGTCAAGAGCCAGGAAGTTATTAATGCCAAGCAGGAGCCAATCAAACCACCTGTGCTGGCTAAGCCTCCCGTTGGTCACACCCTTCTGTCGAAGAGAGGCTCTGGGATTGGTGGAGGAGGAAATGGAGGCGGAATACCTTTTAAAGCCTCTAACAACAACGCCAAGTCAGACACGTGTGCAACAAGCAGTGGCAGCAGCAAACGGGAGAATTTAAACTTGGAGATCCTAAAAAATCTGCTAAACTCGTCATCCTCCTCGGGAGCAGGATCTGAAGGACTAGGAGGTGGAGCTAAGAGTGCTGTGCTGATGAGGTCATCTGGGGGAATGGCCAGGAGTTGGACACCATCTGGGTAAACTAATATACAGACATGTCAACATCTCTGCATAAAAAAAGACATCAGATGCCTGATCTGCGTAATGTATGAAATAGTAAAGTGTTTAGTTCTTTTCTTTTTCTACTGTTTTACATTAATGTATGTTTCTGTTTTCTGCTTGTAGGATGCCCTTAACCTACCGATCTACAATGACACTTAATGAACAACCGTCAGATATAGCTCCAAGCCCCAGCACCTCACACTCCCTACGATCCTTCTCCCATTCCCTGAAGGTCCCGCCGATCAACAGCGGAGGGCGTCGCAGTCCACAGCAGGGAGCAAACCTCAACCTCAGCAGACGAGTCCTGGATGAGAGGGGAGGTGAAGGAGGAGTTATCGAACGTTCTCGCTCCCCACTACCACCTCTGCTCACCTCCCACTCGTCTTCCGACCTTTTGCGGCTGTGCAATGGCAAGCCACTCCGCACAGCACGATCCAGTAGCTCCTCAGCTCCGCCCCTTCCCCCAAAACCTAACCCTGCCTCCCTCCCCCCTCCTGCCCTTTCTTTGTCTTTGCCCCCGACTCGTCCAACTCCATCTCCCTCCCCCTGTGATAACACCACTCCTCAGTCGCTCCCTTGTGATTTTGGGTACCCTTCCAATACCACAGCTGATCCCAACCTGGAGCTTGAACTTGGTTCATCTGTGGCTCGTCGCCCCTCGCTACACAGATCGAAATCAGACCTGTCAGACCGATATGCCCGGGCTGGAGCTGATGTGGAACGCTTTTTTAACTACTGTGGCCTCGACCCCGAGGAGCTGGAGGGAGTTGGTCCAGAGAACTTTGCGAGAGCGAACTCAGACATTGTCAGTCTGAACTTCCGATCAGCTTCTATGATCTCCTCCGACTGTGACCGATCGCGACGATCTTCCAATGATGGCCTATCAGACGGGGATGAGGGTGAGGATGAGGAGGAGGAGGCCGGGGAGCGTGTGCCATATGGCATCTCAGCTGTGGAGCGAAATGCAAGGGTCATTAAATGGCTGTATAGCATTAAACAAGCCAGAGAGACTCAAAAGGTCTCACATGTTTAGGATAAGCATTACAGTGTAATGGAGGTACTGTAATATATAGACAAACTGCCTCGTGTCTCAGAATTAATAGGTGGACCATCATTTTTCACAGGTTTAGAAACTGTGATGTTGGGGCTGAACTGCAAATTTGTCAGAAATGTGTAGATGAATGGATGGAAGATGTATACCAAACGAGGTAAGAAAACAAAATGAATGAAAGGACTAAATGAGGAAAAGGACATTAATACTTCTAGGTTTAGAACAAGATGAATACTAACAACAGAGATGAATTAAACTTGGACAGTCATATGAATAAAATGTGCTGTCTCAAGAGACAGAATAACTAGATAACTGACTGTCTATGGACAGTATAAGCCAACAGACTAAGCCTGTTAGTTTGCTTAAGCAACAAGAACAAGAGCTAAATGCACTACGAACATTCAAGGACCCAAAACGTGACCAACTCATCACAGTAGAATAAAGGCCTTTCTCATAGAAGAAATGTTGTCTCATCAACCATAGGTATGACTGACATTCCAATAAAGTGTAGTATGATTTCAGACCTCTAAATCATTCCATACATTTCTGAGCTGTTCAGCTCATCTTCCTGTATAGGAATATGATAGCTAACTAGCACTCTCAAAAAAACAAAAAACTAACATGGCAACAGATTGTTGTAAATTGACCAAAAATACTCAGACTGACTGGAAATCCACATTGAAAAGTAAGACGTGAGCATTAATGCTTTTGAAATGTTCTGTCTGTTTAATTTGCAGTCATCAGCTACTCCAAGTGTTTCCACATGGCTGAAGGCAGACATTTATGGAACGACAGCTGTTTAATACAGACAACACAGGATTGCTGTGTCTCAGTCATTACAGAAACACTATAGTTCACATCACAACTCTCTAGTTTCCTTCATTTTACTTTAGCAAAAAAAGCAATAGCCTAGTTCATAGCAACACAGGGATTCTAATGTAGCCAATTGACAGTGATGTTCACAACAACTCTGCTGTTGCTATTTCCTGTGAACAGTATTTTATTTATTTATTTTTTTTAAAAAGGTGACAATCTCTGTCAGCCTCATAACAGCTGCTACCATTGATGCATTTGCTACTGATTGGTGAAGGCAAAAACTTAAAATGGTATTTCAGTCTGACTATAAGGTTTATTCAATATTTCAGTTCTTTTTGTTTAGTTTGTTAATTTTTGAGCTCATCGCAGTCGAAATGTCAAAATGTCTGCTGTGAGAAAGGCCGTTATCACGCTGTTGGTGTTGACGTTTAAACAAACTTCGGAAAAGGTGCTGACATCTTTGCAAAACAGATATGAACTCTGTGTCAAAGTATTAAGTCGGAGATGCCGGTACGCTGTGCGACCGTAATGACGTCAGCTCAGTGAAGTTACTTGATATTTGTAATAGGTGACTGTTAAAGGAATTATTGATTAATTCAGTGCTAGTGGAGGCTATCAGTGAATCAAGTTGTTAACCATGACATTGTAAAATGTTCAGGAACCTACGTGGTGGTGGTACACTAGCTTTTGCTGAGCTTTAGGTTGTGCTAAGCTAGATACTGCGATTGCTAAATGAAGATCTTGGTGTGTGTGTGATGAGTGAAAGATGAAGGAAACAGGAGAATTACACCCAGTAGTTGGGTGGATACACACATAATATAAAATATAGTCTTATGAGCATACAGCATTAAGGTTACACTATCATATTATTACACTGATAGGCTGGTTTTTGCCTGTATTGTAGGATTTATCATCAACCCATTCATTTCACTGGAGAGCTTTAGTGTCCAAGGATAGGATGTGGTTATTTGAAGGCTATTGCACACTAACAAAAGCCCAAACATTATTATATAAGTAGACATGTGGTCAAATGATTAACCTGAACAGTAAAACACATCATTAATGGCACTGGCTTCAGGTGCTCTAAAACATGACCTTTATGATTCAGGTTAGAAGGGCTCTGATGTGTTTAGGATTTTGTGATTAGTGCCATTCAAACTCAAGACAACTGCAGATCAAAGAAATGCACCAAGACAGCCTAGGGGATCTCAGTCAGCTTCCAATCAAACGCCGTGGTTCACTTTCAGTTTAAGCATGTGGTAGTACATATTTGGTTTTAACAGGAATTTTAAAAACAAACTACTATTAAATGTTTATGTTGCAAACACTACCATTCAGAACTTTGGAGTCACTTAGAAATGTCCTTATTCTTGAAAGAAAAGCCGTTTTTTCAATGAAGATAACATTAAATGGATGTGTAGAAATACAGTCTAGACATTGTTAATGTGGTAAATGACTGTTCCAGCTGGAAATGACTGATTTTTAATGGAATATCTACATAGGGGTACAGAGGAACATTTCCAGCAACCATCACTCCTGTGTTCTAATGCTACTTTGTGTTAGCTAATCATATTGAAAGGCTAATTGATGATTAGAAAACTCTTGTGCAGTTATGTTAGCACATGAATAAAAGTGTGAGTTTTCATGGAAACCATGGAATTGTCTGGGTGACCCCAAACTTCTGTACGGTAGTGTATGCCTTTTCAACAAGTTCACATCAGTGATCTTTTACTTTAAACATACAAATTTTGTTGAACGTTTAGCTCACTGGGTTGCTAAGTGGATGCTAGTTAGCCAATGTTGTGGACATTCGTGCATCCTACTGTACAGTACTTCTTATTTAAAGAGAAAATATTTTTTTTGTTTCACAGAAATGTGTAATTTTCAAATTGTAAGACCCATGAATTATACAGTGCCTTGTGAAAGTATTCGGCCCCCTTGAACTTTTCAACCTTTCGCCACATTTCAGGGTTCAAACATAAAGATATAAAATTTTAATTTTTTGTCAAGAATCAACAACAATTGGGACACAATCATGAAGTGGAATGAAATTTATTGGATATTTTATACTTTTTTAACAAATACAAAACTGAAAAGTGGGGTGTGCAACATTATTCGGCCCCTTTACTTTCAGTGCAGCAAACTCACTCCAGAAGTTCAGTGAGGATCTCTGAATGATCCAATGTTGTCCTAAGTGACTGATGATGATACATAGAATCCACCTGTGTGTAATCAAGTCTCCGTATAAATGCACCTGCTCTGTGATAGTCTCAGGGTTCTGTTTAAAGTGCAGAGAGCATCATGAAGACCAAGGAACACAGCAGGCAGGTCCGAGATACTGTTGTGGAGAAGTTTAAAGCCGGATTTGGATACAAAAAGATTTCCCAAGCTTTAAACATCTCAAGGAGCACTGTGCAAGCAATCATATTGAAATGGAAGGAGTATCAGACCACTGCAAATCTACCAAGACCCGGCCGTCCCTCTAAACTTTCACCTCCAACAAGGAGAAGACTGATCAGAGATGCAGCCAAAGAGGCCCATGATCACTCTGGATGAACAGCAGAGATCTACAGCTGAGGTGGGAGAGTCTGTCCATAGGACAACAATCAGTCGTACACTGCACAAATCTGGCCTTTATGGAAGAGTGGCAAGAAGAAAGCCATTTGTCAAAGATATCCATAAAAAGTCTCGTTTGAAGTTTGCCACAAGCCACCTGGGAGACACACCAAACATGTGGAAGAAGGTGCTCTGGTCAGATGAAACCAAAATCCAACTTTTTGGCCACAATGCAAAACGATATGTTTGGCGTAAAAGCAACACAGCTCATCACCCTGAACACACCATCCCCACTGTCAAACATGGTGGTGGCAGCCTCATGGTTTGGGCCTGCTTTTCTTCAGCAGGGACAGGGAAGATGGTTAAAATTGATGGGAAGATGAATGGAGCCAAATACAGGACCATTCTGGAAGAAAACCTGTTGGAGTCTGCAAAAGACCTGAGACTGGGACGAAGATTTATCTTCCAACAGGACAATGATCCAAAACATAAAGCCAAATCTACAATGGAATGGTTCACAAATAAACGTATCCAGGTGTTAGAATGGCCAAGTCAAAGTCCAGACCTGAATCCAATGGAGAATCTGTGGGCAGAGCTGAAGACTGCTGTTCACAAATGCTCTCCATCCAACCTCACTGAGCTCGAGCTGTTTTGCAAGGAAGAATGGGCAAGAATTTCATTCTCTCCATGTGCAAAACTGATAGAGACATACCCCAAGCGACTTGCAGCTGTAAATGCAGCAAAAGGTGGCGCTACAAAGTATTAATGCAAGGGGGCCGAATAATATTGCACGCCCCACTTTTCAGGTTTTTATTTGTTAAAAAAGTTTAAAATATCCAATGAATTTCGTTCCACTTCACGATTGTGTCCCACTTGTTGTTGATTCTTGACAAAAAATTAAAATTTTATATCTTTATGTTTGAATCCTGAAATGTGGCGAAAGGTTGAAAAGTTTAAGGGGGCCGAATACTTTCACAAGGCACTGTATTTGTGTTTTAAATCAGGAAGGTCAGGGATGTCCAATCAAAACAGCAACTGTAGCTGTTAGGTTTAGTCAGCTGTTTTTATAAAGACTAGCTTGTTCATTCAGTGAATCTGACAAACTACTGCAGGAAATCATTGCCTGCTATCTTGTGAGTGTACTTTCTGCATGCTGTATTTTGTATGTAAGATTGTATTCTTCTATAATTTTGACAGTGATTTGAGAGCGAGTTTGGTCTTAATGCTCTTCAGAAAAGACAGCACTTGAACACAGTGCTCAGAGTTTTCTGCGAAAATAATCTACTCCATAGTGTCATTTTATTCTCAAATAGAAACAGCTGCATCTTCATTTCATGGGTGAAGTTTTAGTAGTGATAAATGATCAGGTTTTTCAAACGCAAGAATAAGTCATTCCCCTCATCCATTAAAAAAAAATGCACACACTCCTACTCCTCATTTCTACCTGTCCATTACACACGAGATTGACTTCAAACCTCAACTACAAATGCTTATGACCAATTAAATGCACACTCACTGTTTTTTACTTTAATGCAAACCTAAAAGAAACAGTGAAGTGTGTTATATCCAGACAAGTGACAAATTAAACAAAAACCAATAGTAACATGTCTCGGTAAGGGTTTTGGTCACAGCTTGAATGTGCCTTGTTTGGTTGATGGTGATGGAGAGCACTATCTAACAGGCTGGTCCAGAATCTCCCATAAATGTTCAGCTGGGTTGAGATCTGGTGACAGTGAAGACCATAACTCATAAATCACATCATTTTCGTACTCATCAAATCATTCAGTGACCCCGTGTGCCCTATGCATGAGGGCAGTGTCATCCTGGAAGAGACCGCTCCCATTTGAATATAAATGTTTCATCATAGGATTCAGATAATCAGAAGAGTTTTGTATTGATTTGCAGTGACGTTGCCTCTAACGGGACATGTCTCCTACTGTAGAACAGAGCCAGGGATTCGAGTCTTTCTTTACTTTGTCACCTGACTGTATATCCACAATTTAGAATTTACGAAAACGTTAAAGAAGCAGAATTTCCAGAGTATGTCAGTGATAGCACTGGACACTAAAGCTCTCCTTTTAAAACGGTTAATCTCATTATGCAGCCCACCAGGCACCATAAATCTACACTGAAAGCAATATTAATGATATAGCGGTATATTACAGCACAATATGTGTAGGAAGGTGGATGGGAGAGTGTGATGTTGTTGTATGTCAGCGTTCTGATTGCCTCCTCCAGTCCCACACACACAGAAGGAACCCCAGCAGTGCTTCTGCGTTACGTCAAAGAACACTACAGGCTGCGCTCACGATGAACAGGCTTGTGGATGCTCTGCTTTCTCTCTCGCCACATCTTTGTCTTTGTCAGTCCTCAAAAGCAAGCCACAAGAATCCTGTTGCTTAATTCCTGTGTTCTTCCTGATACTGAATGAGGATGGATTACCAAGTTAGCCTCCGCCCTCATCCACTGTGTACATATCTGCAAGTTGCTGACATGATTAGAGGCCCGAAGCCATATCGATGAGAAAACAGCTTCTCGATCAGCAGCTACCAGCTGTCAGTGTGTCTGTCTACCCCTCCGCCTCCCTTTACCTCACCTTTAGTCTGCTATAGGTCTGGGCCAGTGCGTCCAACAACAGCAACAACCCTGCTGGCTTCACTTTACTTCACACCAAGAACCAGACAATATTGCTGGCATGGTTGAACCACTACAGAGACACGTTTTGTCTGTTTTGGAATGAACATGATGACATGGTGTGTAGAGAAGAGCTGGATGAGATGAGCCAGTAGTAGTTTAATGCCGAGTCCTCAGAGAGCTTTCCAATTCCAAAACATTAAGGACAGTTGCAACTAAAGAACACTGACGACACATTCAAATCTGAATGCTCATCAGGAATAGCAAGACAGATGCAGGCCTGCAAGTTGGTGTAAATTAAAGTGTATGAATTTACTTTGGGGGTTTTATTCAGATGTGTTGCAGTGTTCATAATGTACAATTCAGTACCTGTGTAGCTGAAATGATGGACAGAAAAGTTTTGTCTTAACTCTTCGAAGGCACATCTGTGGACCTTTTTTTTTTTTTTTTTTTTTTTAGAAATGTGTGACACTGTTTAATATCAGTCAGACAAACTAAAGCAGCATGCATACACATGTGGCTGTATATTGTTTTCTGCAACTGTGAAAAGCACAATCTCTGAAGTCACATGAGTTAAATGCAGATTAGATTACCACTGAAACCAAAAGGGATTAAACTCTTTGAAACAGCATTTGGCTCATGCAAGACCAAAACTCCAGAAGATTAAATGACAGATTGGTAAAGCCTCAGTGTACTTCAAAACTAAGTCCTCATCAAGTCCTGCAACAGCGTCTCAAATCGCATGTCCAACCCGGTGAACAGAGAAATGTGCTTGGCAAGTTTTATTTTTACTCTTATAAGGCAGACAAACTGTGATTGGTCAGGTAACTAACAGCCGAAGGAAAATCCAGACTAGTCCTTTAAAAACACTAAACATATCAATCCCAAATGGTCATGAAATGCTCCTGCAATCATTATTATTCAACTGACAATGATTTTATGGAATTCCTCCACGCAGTAATCACACATCTATGTTCATGAACAAGCTGGCATTGACAAAAAGGCATTGTACGGGGTGTATGAAGTTTTAGCTTTTAATATATCCCTTTTTCTTCCTAAATAAGAAGTGAAGTGAAGCCAGCTGGGAAAGACCGTTCCCAGTGTCCTCGCTCTGAGCTCAGGGCTGTGCTCGCATGTTCCCAACCTCTCATTCCCCTGTGTCTTCCCAGTGTCCTCTCTGGAACCCTGGAGACCCTGCTGCTTCTCACTGTCAGCATTAATAAAGATGATATAGAACTGTTCTGGCAGCACCATCATACTTGACTTTCATTTCTGTGTACATGGTATATGTTTTTCTTTTTAAATCTTTGACAGAGTTCTTCTGTGGTTCTTGTTGCTTTATTTTCTCTTCTATGTGTAAATGCTGTAAGAAAAATGGAAAAATGTATATATTTGATTTAAAAAAAAAAAAAAAGAAGCAATGTGTTGGATTTCAGTTTTTCTCTGTCTGAAGGTTTATGGTTACAAAAGATTCCCAACAAAGAACTGCTGTTTTGCTCTTTGCCCTCAGTGCAGAACTGTCTGATCGAACTGGGCACGATTGTTTCAGAGACTTAAGTGTTGACCGTATTTTTCACCGTGGAAACCGTTAGCTTTTGCTTGATTCAAAAAAACAACAAAAAACTGTGTTCATGTTAAGTTTCTTTTGCATTATTTCAATAAATGGCTTCTTTTGCCATCTCTTGCCACTGATGCTTTTAAAGTGTTAATCTCACGTCGTTGATCAAACTTTTGCTGAAAGGTGGCTACTCTGAAGATTGTATTCAACATTACAAAGTAACTTTGTGCAAAAATGTCAATGTAAAAATGCATTTTAAAAGAGCTTTACCTGTTGCAGTGACAGAAGTACAAATATTGACCAAACTGTCAAAAATGAATACTGTTTAAGGAGGTTATCACTGCAGGACAGTCTGGCTCCATCTCATAACTCTGTTATAGAGGAAAAATGCTCTTGGATGTCTGTATTACCCAAAACTAATCACATTCCTCTGGGCGGTGCTCAGCAGCCATGCCCCCTTCAAAATAGTAATAAGGAAATCTTTAGCTGGAGCATAGTCAACAACTGTCATTAAAAATGGCTAATTCACAGAATAAAACAAGCTGGTCTGACTTAATGCACAATCCAAATCAAGCCACATTTATGGTTTGTTGTTTCCTGATGCAAAGGGCATTTTGTAGACCTGCAGATACAGAAAAGAGCAGGAAATTGCTGTGTGAAATGCACAAAGGAAATACCAGATGTATACCCAAAGTCTGCATACGGACTGAGTAATCACAAGATAAAGGCAGATAAGATAAAGATCTCCCTTTATTTCCACAAATTCCTGAAAGTGAAGCTGAATCCATTGACTGGCAGAGTGACACCTACACACTTTAATGAAGATAAATTGAAATCATCCATCCATTATCTATACACTGCTTAATCCTCGTTAGGGATGTGGGGGGCTTGAGACTATCCCAGCTGATTTAGGATGAAGGCAGGAGACACCCTGGACATGTCACTAGTCTGTCACAGGGCTACATATAGAGACGAACAATCACACAATTATCCAATCACCAGTTAACCTCAGCATGTTTTTAGACTGTGGGAGGAAGCCAGAGTATCTGGAGAAAACCCACGTATGCACAAGGAGAACATGAAAACTCCATGCAGAAAGATCCCGGGAAAGCCAGAATGTGAACCGGGGATCTTCTAGCCGCAAGGTGAAAGTGCTAACCACTGATCCACTGTTCAGGCTTAAACTGAAATCAGAATCTTTAAATTATTACACTGAACGGTTCTGATATTGGCAACTAATGCATGACATGCCTCTCCTTTTGTGCTGCTTATGTGTGTCCAGTTTGTGTTATTGCACTATTTTTGAACCAAAACATGCAGTCTTAAATTTGACAACAATCACAGAATGTCAGGTGAAATCCATTGAAGGATAATCAAAATGTATCTGTCCCGAAGGGAGAGAAATCACCCATTTTTACTCTATTGTTGTTTTGCATCCCTTCCTGTATACCACTATAATTTTGTCTGTACTCAGCTCTGATGTGGTGTTTGCTGCCATCTAGTGGTTGTAAAAACAGACAACATGACAAGAATATGTGAATGATGACCAAGGTTTTTTTGACCTTTCCGTATGATTTAGTTTTTTTGACAAGTTGACTTTTCACTTGGTATGATGGCTTTAAAATGTTACACAAGACGGTTTAGAACATGTTTTGACAGCAATAACTGAAATGATGTCGTCAGAAAGTCAATGGATTTGATTTTCTACAAAAAAATGTTTCTTTAAAGACCTCTCTGTTGAAAATCACACCTTTTTTTAGCTTGTTAACTATATACACTACCATTCAAAAGATTGAGGTCACCTAGACAATTTCATGTCTAAACATACACTACTATTCATGCTTTTATTCATGTGCTAACATAACTGCACAAGGGTTTTCTAATCATCAATGAGCCTTTCAACACCATTAGCTAACACAATGTAGCATTAGAACACAGCAGTGATGGTTGGTGGAAATGTTCCTCTGTACCCCTATGTAAATATTCCATTAAAATTCAGCCGTTTCCAGCTAGAAGAGTCATTTACCACATTAACAATGTCTACACTGTATTTCTGATTAATTTAATGTTATCTTCATTGAAAAAAGTGCTTTTCTTTCAAGAATAACGACATTTCTAAGTGACCTCAAACTTTTGAATGGTAGTGTATGTCAGGTCCATATGTGGATTTTGATATGACTTCAGCACAGTAAACAGTAACCATATGGCTGAGCATTTCCATCTTTAAGCTGCAGTCTCAAAAACAGATTCACACTTCCATATGTGACACACCTGTCAGTGGGTCTTTTCTCTCTACCCTGCACATCAGCTGTAGAAAGACGTTCCACCATGCTGAATGTGTCCTCAACAACTTCCTCCTTTGTTCACTGTTTTTGAGCCATGCTGTATTTATTTTTGTTGATACAATAGGGTTGTTTTTTTTAAAAAATATTTTCCTCTCGGTCTCTCTTGTCGTCTCCTCTCTGCTTCGTGTAAACACAGCCTGCCGTTCACCTCAAGACTCTGAATTTGGGCCACATGACATGCTGATTTTTGATAAAACATCAGAATTTTAAACTTGGATTTGGTTCATTTTTTCCTGACAAAACCACACAGCAAAAATCATTTGTTCAAAAACCGCCGTTTCTTTCTGAGTCTTTCAGTTTTTTCACTTTCTGGCCGATAAATAGTGCCATTTCTGCAATTCTTTTCTCAAGAAAACATGCTTTTCAAACCCTCTATCTGGTTATAGGCTTCAGAGAATTAAATCAGTACAAAGTTCTCAGACATATGCATTTATTCATTATAAAAAAAGAGGATTTCCAATTCAACCAACAAGAATAACATCAAGGTTCTGCTGAAGTTCCTCTGTAAGCATGCGTTTCTGTTTTAAATCCTTCAATAGAGTCTTCATTGTCTTCTTATGTCTTCTTTCCCGGTTCTTAGCATTTCTTAAATCCCTTTGCAATTCCTTCAGCTTTTTCTGAGCCTCAGTTAACCGTTCTTTTACTTTGACTGGGTCGAGGGCATACAGATGATCCTACAAAATATCAAGATTTAATGTAAAACTACTAAAAAACTGTTCTCCTCCTGTGTTCAATGCGTCATAATACCATAATGTCAGAATCCTGCAAAGTAGGTAAAAATAACACTCACTGGATTTTCACTCGCTGACTTGTCTAGATCCTTTGCTAGCTGAACGTTCAGGACATCCAAATGTTCTACTGTAGCCCTGTGTGAGGTGTGGTTTGAGCTGGGTGCCTAGAGATAAAGCACAAATCAATTTAGGTAAATGTTTTCAAATTGGAACAGTGTATTTTTGCTATTTAGTTTTAGTGAGATGAAGAGAAAATGTAAATTTCTGTTACTTTATACACCGTTCAGCCACCACATTATGACCACTGACAGGTGAAGTGAATAACGTCGATCATTTTGTTATAATACAACGTTCTGCTGGGAAACCTTGAGTCCTGACATTCATGTGGATGTTTGACATGGACCACCCACCTAAACATTGAACATCAACAACCTCCCTCCCTTCATGGTAGCAGCATAAAGGGGACCAACACAATAATAGACATGTGGTCATAATGTAATGCCTGATCAGTGTAGATACACAACTTGTCAGTGATACCAACCTTGTGAAGTTGCTTTGTAAACATAAAAACTGAAGGGATCACTCCTTCCCTTAAACGGGTCGTCTGTCCGGTCCTGTCAAAGTCTTCTGACTTGAAATGATGGCTGCAGATGACTGAGCGGTTATTTGGCTCAAAGTCCCTTCTCCTCAGTGCTACTGTCCATATTTGTCTTTTAAGTTTGTCTCTTGGAAACCTGTACACAAGAGAACTCCGTCAGAAATCATACACAGTGCATTCCTGCATGCTTTTTAGTTACAATTCAGGCACATAATGATGAATGAGGAACAATGCCAGATAAGTGACCTTTGTCTAAAAGGGGCTGGCTATAACCACCATCGTTCCATGTGATATGTTTTAGAGTCAGTTTATATTTATGATAAATTGTGAAGGTACCGGTACTGTTATTCCACAAATGCGCGCAACTCTTTCTGTTTGGAAACGCACATACGGATCCTGCTGCTGCCTGAGGCTGCAGTATAAAGTAAACTCAGATGGAACAGATCTGAACAACTGGAAAGAGCAGACATCAGCTAATGTTGTGAGGAAAAAAAACTTGGATTGCATTCATCATTGGTGAGTCCTGGTGTCAGTTATCATCACAGGAAAGTTTTATTATTATGGATATTTCATTGTGCTGCCTAACAGATTTGAAATTGTAGAGCAAAATAAGACGTGGAAAGGTGAGTTGTGATTTTGGCACACAAACACTGTGATGTTTTTGGATGAATATTGGTGCTGAAATGTGTAAAAATCCTTACGTTAATCACTTCATGCATCTCAAAGTACAGCTGCTTGTTCATGTTTATCTAATGTTTAATTGAGGAGAAAACAGTGAATCACATGATACATTGGAATTAAAACCATCAAACAGTTTTCCAAAGGAATGGGTAGAGCAAAGCCATGTCCTCTCTTCTCTTTTTCATATTTTCATAACACTGTCAGCCTTGACTGAATGTGTCACTCTACCTCATGCAACCCTGTTATGCATATTATCGAGAGAAGATTTTTTTTTTTTTTTACTCTGCTATTTACTTTTACCATCACGAAGTTTATCCTCTTGGTCGGCAGTAACAGCTAGCTAAATATCCAGTTTCTACTCCTGAGAAAAAAACTAACATTAGCATGGATTAGCAACCCTGTTACTGTGATTACAGTAGGGATAGCAAAGTTTTGACAGTCATTTCGTTGAATGCACGTTTGGAACCGTATTAAATTGCCAGACAAGTTCTCACCTGTGAAATGTGATGCCTTGTTGCTTGGTTCTGGCATTTCTTTCATTAGAGCATCCAAAAGCGGCACAAAAATCTGGCATATTTCACTTCCAGCTGCTACAACACAACAACAACACAGCGGTGTGGAGACGTCACAACCCGGAAGAGGCGGTGCTCACGTGATCTCTCGACCCGGAAGAGAAATATTGTGTTTGCATGAGTATGTGCGGTACAGTCACGTTGATCACCCGCCGTCCAGCAGTAAGTGACAAGAAAAAGCTGTGAAATACACATATAAATGGACAGCTGTAATCTCCTTAAATGCTGTATATCTGGGGAGGTCCGTTTAGTTCTGAACGTCTCGAAATTGTGTTTATCTGAGTAATCACAAGTAAAAGCGGTAAAGGTGTCTGTCCCTGTCAGTGTATCAAAATTTAATGTCTGTCTGTCTACTAAGGCTGAACCCTTGATGGAAATTGTGTTTTGGCTTGCGATATAGTTCTGTAAATCCAACTTCAGTGTAATTTTTACTGTCTGTGATTTAGAAGATGTGATGAAGCATTTCCATAAGATTTAGGAATGAATGAATTTGTAAAACAGATGAATGACAGTTAACCTTGTCTCAAACATTAAATCTGTACACAAATATCATGTGCCATGGTGCCATCAAATTGATCTTGTTTGCCATTTTCATGAAAAAAAAAATCCATATGAACTCATGTGATATTCATGGCCTTGTTGACCTTTCATAAATTGGAAGTAAGATGTTATAATTTTACTGGTATAGAGTTCTTCTTTTCTGCTATGTTTTGTTAACTTTAACTTTGGCTTTCTAAATAGTTAGCCTCGGTTGGCCAAATGCAGAGAGTAATGTCCATGTTGACTTATGGCCAATGCTACCCCCTGATCGCCAGGTATTTAGTGTACATCACCCTGGTGTAATTCCAATAATGTGGCAATTGTGGCTCAAACTGACATCTCAATGTTCACCCGCATCCTGTACTGTAGATGTTGGCTGAAATGGAGAGACACACAGAACAGCATGTGAATGGTGAATGCACCTTCTCAGAAAAACACAGTGCTACATGAATTCTTTTAAATGTTTGTTTCCCTGTTCTGTAAATACAGAAGTTAGCCACCTGGAATGACAGTTCCACCAGTAAATACAGGTGACCAGTTAACTGAATGACCTACTATTATCCATTATAATGGTCCATTGGGTGAACCACCCTCATATTTTACAGCTTTGAGACAGTATGGCAAGTAAATGATAACTTATCACATGCCTGTGTGGATGAATATGCCAGTGACTGGGTCAGATGGCAGGTATGAAGAGCTCCAGTTCAGTTGGAAAAATGGTCATTCCAGGCAGCAAATTTATGTGTATGCCTGTCTTTGTTTCCATATGTGAAAGCATCGTTAGTTATTGCTTTCCAGACGCTGTTTCAAGGTAATCTGTAGCTGCCTCTTGACTTACTGATTGCTATTAACTTAGCTTTAGCCAGTTTGCTTGTGCTTCTTGTTTACTTTTTTCAGGTTGTGCCTTTGCTAGTAGAATGTGTCTGTCAGTGAGAGCGGCTTTTGAAAGTTAATCTGACTTTAGGAAGATGTTACAATAGTCCAAATAGCATTCGCCACAGGCTAAGAGGGACAAAAGTTCCAGTTGCGCTGACACCAGCAAGTGATTACTTCCATCATTTCCAGAATAACGGGCAAACTGGGCATGACTGTAGGAGATCGTTGCATTTATTAGAAATTAAACAACATCTGCTACCTTACTTTTGAAACAAAGCTCCTCTGTTAAATGCACTCGTCTGTCCCTGTCTTTAATTAGGTGCTTTTAGTGCTGATTGGTTCAATGCTCTTGACACCCAACCAATCCGACAGTGCAGTGGGCAGGACATTGTTTGAGATCGCAGAGAGACAAGTGGATTGAAGCCAAAGCTGCTGTTTAATGCATTTGCTGATTAGCTTAATACAAATTATGTCACCAGTAATCAGACAAATGCCACACACAGTGACTACACAGAGAGGCAGCTGCATCAGTGGCCAAGTAGAGTATTTAATTTATTTAATTGGTAATGGGCTAATAAAAATAACGATGCAGATCATCGGGAAAATCCCAAATATCAGCGCCGATAATTGGCCGGGCTCAGGTTGATCCCTTTAAAATGTCATCGATTTTTGAAAGCTGCATAGAATGCCAGCTGTTTTGTGAAATGAGTCCTGAATTTCTCTGAATCCTTATGACGGAGGTGAACAGCGTAATGTGTGTTTGACCCACTGAGTCACAATCTCAGCAATAAAGGAAAATCCAACAGGTTCAGATAAACTGGAATTCTCCTGTAGTTTTCTTCCTTTGCTCTTCACCATTTTGCCTTGCAGAGATGAGCTGGTATGTGCTGGATGAGGAGAAGTTCCATCACTGCTGTCAGCTCCTCCTTCAGCAGTCAGAGCAGCTGAGAGATGGATGGATCTGGGAGGTGGTTCAGGTGAGGAGGTCCATGCTGTCACTCTTAACACTCTGAACACTGAAAGCCTGCTGTTGTCCACAGAGTGCTGACTGGTTGTTTCCCATCTGGTTCAGGGTTCAAAGGAAGGCTACCTGAAGAAGACAGCTCTCAGGTTAGTCACCCTTGACTCAAAAGCAGCACAGAAACAGGAACGATCGGGTTCAGACTCAGAGCCACACACTTCCTGTCACTCCAGTGTTAAACCACATGGACAGGAAGGCGAACAGGTGGGACATTCAGCTTGTAGCAACGGCTTTATTTTTGTGTCTTCACTAAGTATCACCGAAGCAGTTAATTAGTATTTCCCATTTTTACAGTTCAATTAATTTAGCCTGAAACTAACAATTTGCACTCACTTTTCTACTTTCAATAATTTCCGTAATGACAGAACATTCCAGACTTAGTTTGAAGCAGCCGCATACACAGTTTCTGTACATACTGAACTCCACTGACCCTCCTTTACCACAGCCCGACTGCATCAGAGATGAAGTAGATGATGAGGATGCTGGGATCTGCACGGTGACTGAAAGCAGCAGCCAGGTGCTTCAGTTCGAGTATCACATCCTGTACTCCTGCAGCTACGGTTCTCCTGTGCTGTATTTCAGAGCCTTCACTCTGGGTTAGTTCCACGTGAAACAGTCACTGCACATGCACACTGTCTATCAAAGACACATCTCGTGGATGCACTGGGACGCATCCTCAGTGATGTATCCTGGGGTCAATGGGTGTTTCGGGTCTCGCGACATCATACACCCTCGCCCAGGCGACCCAGCCGGGGTTGATCAAGTCCCGACTTGCGTCCCAGTAGCAAACCACGGATCAGCCCTCTTCAACCAAAGCCACCTTGTGGCCTTCTCTGCTGCTTCGCTTGCGGATCGGATTGCTGTCTTCTTGGCCGCCCCTGTAATGCCCAACCAACTGAGGACTTTGCAAAGGGAATGCCCTGCAAAAGCCCTACAGCCGACTTCTATGGGTTCAAAGAAGGCTCTCCAGCCTCTCTCCCTGCACTCCTCAACCAGTTCCTGCTACTTACAGCATTTCCTCTCATTGGCTTCCTCACTGTTATTATAAATGTATAATTTTGCAGCTAAGGTAAATTTACAGGTGTCATTGTTTGATGTATAAAGTTTGAGTCATCATTTGAAATGAATGAGCAAGTCATTTTTACATGTATATTAGAAAGTTTGACAAGTTATTCGTCCTCTTGATTGGGGCACACATTGAAGCTTATGGTTTTACTTCCACTCATTATTTATTACCCACATATCATTTTAGTTTGACCTGCGCTGTGTTGCCTGAATGGTGTGTGACACAAAGCGCTTAAATACTCTTTACTTTTAGAGGTTTGGACACCATAATACGCAGAGGGAAAATAGACTCATCTGGGCTGAAGCAGCTCTGATTTTTAATGGAATATCTCCACAGGGGTACGGATGAACATTTCCAGCAACCATCACTCCTGTGTTCTAATTAGGGATAGACCGATATGGATTTTTTAGGGCTGATGCCAATACAGATTTTTTTCCATCACCCTTAGCCGATGGCCGATTTTCTCGAGTCAATATTTGGGGCAGATACTGCTTTTGCTACTTCAATTTAAATTAAAAAAAAAATGACACAATGATAACAAATATTACAGGTCTCAAGTTTAAAATAAGAAACATTTATTGAACAGTAAAAAAATATTCAACAGCTTTGTTCAACTTTACCACACGTACTTTCAAATGAACAAAAAGTGTTTGGTGCTTCTAATTATTCAAGTAATGTCTATGAAATAAAATAAAAAATATTTTAACTTAAGCATAAATAAAACAACTACTGTACACAGTAGGATTCAGCTTTGTTCAACTTTACCACACATACTTTCAAATGAACAAAAGTGTTTGGTGCTTTTAGTTATTCAAGTAATGTCTATAAAATAAAATGAAACAAATATTTAGGCATCATTAAAACAATTCATGTCAGGGAAAAATAAATCGGCCGATGCCGATACAAGTAAAAAACTCAAATATCGGCCCGATATATCGGCCGGCCGATGTATCGGTCTGTCCTTAGTTCTAATGCTACATTGTGTTAGCTAATAATGTTGAAAGGTTAATTGATTATTAGAAAACCCTTGTGCAGTTATGTTAGCACATGAATAAAAGTGTGAGCTTTCATGGAAAGCATGAAATGCTGTGGGTGACCCCAAACTTTTGAACATTACTGCATTACCCTTGGGGTCAAAGTTTTACATGCAAGTCTGTATTAGTACTAAATAAAGTAAACCCATCACACGTGCAGACATGTTCATGAATTTCTAAATGCACTCAGATGTTAGCAATAGCAAATAGCATTGTGTCATAATACTGGGCATAATTAATCATACAAAGGCAGAGAATATGTCAGTGTGAAATGGACTGGCCTCCAAATGGCCCTTCACCAAATACCAAAGCAGCTTCTGTATGTCATGGCCACTTACCAAAAAAAAACAAAAAACCTTTAACTTCTCTGACTTCAATTTTATACAAAGTGTATCTGTCAGTGACTTAATAAATACACCGCATGATTTGGTAAGATGAAATCTACCCATCACACCTCACATATAGCTTTGAAAGTATCTTTAATCAGATTTAAATGTCCGACAGTCAAACCTTCCTGCTTTTCAACCACTTTCCCAGGAGAAATAAGTCCATCAACGCATTGATTTATTTCCATAGAAAGGTTGAGTTTATAATAATGGTTTAAACAATTTTAACTTTTTTGACCATTGATGTTCAGTGCTGCAAGCTTTTTCATAAAGGTTCCAGGAAATAGTACTTTTAAAAAGTACTAACCTGACCAGGGGCTTTTTTAGGGGGGTAAAATTTCCTTGAATTTAATTGTGGACATGCAGGCAGAGGAACTGAGTCTGCCAAAGTTTTCCCTTTTACCTGAGTAGATACACATGTATTTCCACCATAGTAGTCGTGTGCTTACATGTATTTCAGTCATGCCTTCAGAATCACCTCAGAGATGTTTTTTCTGCCTCTTCTACCTCGTATATCAGAAGGAAGAAGCCTTTCTCTAGAGGAGGTGTGGAGCTCAGTCCATCCAAATTTCAGGCTTCGTCTTCAGAACAGTCCTCTGAATACAATCACTCAACAGGTAAAAGCAGCCCTCAGCTTTACCATCATCGTCCTTCTTCTTGAAGATTTACTCCGATCTTTTCTCTGTGTCTGTATATCAGGAGCATCCCCTGCTTGGTCAGCCTTTCTTTGTGCTCCACCCCTGCAAGACGGAGGAGTTTATGAGACCTGTGCTGCAGGCGGCTCAGGACCAGCACAGGTACGATCACAGCTGGATTCATGGACCCAAAAAAGACAGTGAACACATCATGGTGTTTGCAGCTTAGTTGTGTCTGTAGTGTCACTCTGTGTGAGGGCCTTTCCATTTGTTCACAGTTATTGTGTGGAAATACCATTGCAGGGGGTACAGAGGCCCATTTACAGCAGCCATTATAGTTATACACCCCCTGTCAAAAGTTTTGAGACGGGTTCTAAATTATTTGAATGAGAAAGTGTCTCAAAACTTTTGAGAGGGGGTGTAAGTGTATTACTTAAAAGTAGTAAGTGTTCTAATGCTACATGGTGTTAGCTAACGGTATTGAAAGGCTAATTAATGATTAGAAAACCCTTGTGCGATTTTGTTAGCACATGTATAAAAGTGCAAGTTTTCATGGAAAACATGAAATTGCCTGGGTGAGCCCAAACTTTTGAACTGTAGTGGATATTTTAGGCATTCCATCATGTAGATCTGCTGAAAACTACTTTGAGTTCTTATTAAATTTCATGTCTGTGGGAGTTAGATTTCTAAAGACATTGAACCCTCAAAATGGTTTCTCTGGCAGTTTTTTTTTTTTTTTTTTTTTTTGAGGGTGAAAGTACAAAAATTCCCAGGTCTAAAAAAGGTGATGATAGCTCAAAATTCTGCCAAACTGTTTTACAGATCTGAACAAAATCTGAGAGTACCGTTATCTGAAACAACATTGACTGACCCAGGCAGTGAGCTAATTACCGTATTTTCACGACTATAAGGCGCACATAAAAGTCTTAGATTTTCTTCAAATTGTGCGGCGCGCCCTATGGTGCAGTGCGTCCTGTGTGTGTTGTTGTAAGGCGGACGTAGACCAGGTGGTTTTTTCCACGCATCACCATCGCTGTTGATCTGTGACTCTATGCGTGCCCATCTCACAGCCGATGTGAAAAAACAAGTGAAGCAAATGAAGTCTGAGCTTGCTGTCATTCCGGGAGGCCTGACAAAGGAACTCCAACTGCTGGCCATCGGTGTGAAAGTAAGGCTCCGAGCGGCGTGGGAGCGATGGATGACCGATGGAGACCACAGTTTCACTAAGAGTGGAAGGCAGCGCCGGGCGAGTTACGCCACAATTTGCCAATGGATTGTAGATGCTTGGGCTAACGTGTCTGCTGGCACTGTTGTTCGAGCTTTCGCAAAAGCCGGCATCATTTCCGAGGCGCCGCACGGCACGGAAAGTGACTCTGACAGTGAAGAAAGTGAGCCTGGCATGTTTGATGGAGGTTTAGCGCAGCTGTTCGGTTTGATTGATGACGATTACCGGTAAAAAAAAAAAAAATGTGAATACCAAACTCAGCTTTGCTCCCGCTCTATTTTTAAATACGCACACTTGTGTGCTTGTTTAATCCGTGTGTTTTACCATGCCCGCGACTATTGATGATTAAAAAATGTTAGTACTTTGTAATCAATACTTAAATAAAGCACAACCAAACTCAGTTTTGCTCCCGCTCTATTTTTAAATACGCACACTTGTATGCTTGTGTGTGTGTTGTTGTTGTAAGGCCGACGTAGTAGAGGACACCATGAGAACGTTAAAGGGGGAAGTGTGGGCGTGGATTGTATATAAAACCCTCGCCATATAATCAGGTGCGCCTTATGTGTGTGTTAAATACAGTAATGGCACACATAACTGAGACTGCGCCTTTTGGTCGTGAAAATACGGTAATCAGTATCAGAGTGCTGCTTGTTGACATATACAGTACTGTGAGGGCCAGTGGGGTTCCAACTGCAAAATTTTGCCAAGTGGTCCTCTAAAAGGTTGATCTAACCATGGCGTCACCATGACAACAACACAGCATGTCCTCTTGGAAACATGTCTGTTGTAGTCTCTGCTACTCAGAGCGTTTCTGTATTTATTTGTGTTTTCTGTGTGTTTAGGCCAGTGAACTACGTGTTGTCGTGGCTCAGTGTGGTCGGTCCTGTGGTGGGACTGGACGTGCCTCTAAAATACTCCACTGTGGTCCATCCTGCTGCCTCACTCAGCAGCACTGAGCCGGACTGAGGATGAAGCTGCTCTGGGTAACTTAGCATCAACAGCTCTGTGGTGTCTGTCTGCATGCAGATGAGACAATCAAGCATAGTGAACAACTGGTTTAACAACCCGGACTTTCAAGGCCTTGGAAATTTGTCTGTGGGGTAAATAGTGCTATTTTTATTGCACGTTTTTGTTGGTGTGCTATAACACAGTAAAAAGTGAAACAGTACGGACAGCATTGGATCATTTCACCATTTTTATTTGATTTTGTCAACATGTTTCCTACAAAGAAAAAAATACATTTAATGCTGTTATTAGCTGGATGCCTTCTGTTGTTGCGGTGGGTCTTTTCTGCAGTTTGCATGGACCTGATTACAGTTGGCTGAAGAGCAGCTCCAGACCTCACCTGTCCTGACCTGGAGCTCCTGACCTGCTCTCCAGCTCTCGTCCTTCTCCCCACCCATCCATCAGGCTAACTGGTCCCCCACCCTGTTTTTTCCTCTAACCAGACTGTAGCAATCACCTCAGCAGGTTGAAATCTGCAGCCGACCTCACAGTCAGAGCTGCTGGGATAATAATGTGAGCAGTTCGCCTTGGTGCCTCTCATGTACCTTCTGTTGGCAGCTGATCAACTTAGTTTGAAGTTACTCATTGTCTGGTGTTTTCTCTGATAAGTGTTGTTTTGTTTTTTTACT
Organism: Acanthochromis polyacanthus; assembly: GCF_021347895.1. Lineage (NCBI taxonomy): Eukaryota > Metazoa > Chordata > Actinopteri > Pomacentridae > Acanthochromis > Acanthochromis polyacanthus. Next base: position 18,088,941 of record NC_067121.1, on the reverse strand, counting down.
TGCACGTATTTTTGTGTTACTTTTGTAAGTCACGTGGGTGTTGCTATTGGATATTTAATTTTAGCTAGGGAGTCTGGTTGGTTTCTTTTGTTATTTTGTCTGAGCAAGTTTTGTTACTTTGTTAGCCTTCGTTTGGTTTTAATTGATTGTTTGATTTGGAAACACCCACCTGCCCTGTTTTATTTATATCACCACTTGTTTTTGTTAATTTGTCATGAAGCTATAAATCTCTTTACTATACCAAGAACATCTGGTTTTGTTATCTACCTAGCTGATCCTGGACAGCTGCGTTGTAACAAATACTTTAAATGTTTCTGCTGATAATGTGTACACAGTGCTTCTTCTTAGTGGAACCTCTTATGCTAGGGTCCTGTTGGTTGAGGGGTGGGGATCAGATTAGCATAAGTAAACCCAACTTGGAAAAAAGTCTACTCCCAGCACAGTGCCCACTAAGTAAAACCGCCGGTCTTGTTGGTAAATTTATCGATATATTCTCACACAACTGTCTGCTTCAGAATTGTTCTAAGGATTTAATCTATTCCAGTATACAAATATCCACCATTGTGTCCCACAAAAAGTAGGTAATGAGTGTAAGATTGACCTAACCGCCTCTTGCTGTAATCTTTGTTGTGGATGTTTGTGCTGTCCAGTCTCATTCTGCATCACATTCAGCCTCAGACAGGCACAGAAGGATCTATCTAACCTAGTAGGTTTGCATTTGGAACCTCCACAGTGGTTAGAGATTGTGGCAGTGCTCACAGGCACATTCAGCTTTACTTATACATAGCGGCAATTCACAAGGGCAGCAACAGGTAGTATGAGATAAATGAGTACATTTTTAGCTGTGAATCATGCAAAGCTACTCCAGCAGATTATCAGAGCAAAACTACAGAATTGCACACGACTATACCATGTCTCCTAAAAATTAAGTAACATGAAGTGTACCCATGGCTGTGTGGTGTTCCAGGTGGGCAGATTGTAACTCTTTTATATATGTTGTCTGTTAAGACTTTTTCACCAGGCTGACATAAAAGACAGTAAGAAATGTTATGATTGCAAATGTGTACGTCCTGAATTGCTTGTATTTACACATGTAATCTAAAAACATCTGTCAAGAAATTATTTTTTACAACCATTGAAACTACACGACCTGAAGTGCTGCCATCAGTAACAGTGGTTATTGGTGTTTGTGTTGTTACCTAAAGCTAGATATTTTGCTAGAGCCCTTTAAATATGCAAATAAATCAGTACATCAACTTGAGTAAGCATTACAAGTTGCTTCGTTTGCCAACTCGCTCAAGCTTGCTAAAGAGTCACGTTTTAGCTTTAGGTAGACATTCTATCAAAGTATTAACATCATTATATGTGATACATTAATTCAGTTTTCATACATACACTACCTGTCAAACGTTTTATTTTGTTTCATCTTGCGCTATCTGCACACATTTCATCTTGTCCTGGTGAGCAAGGTCAAACTTGTCCAGGCCTCACAAGGTCTTAAACATCCCCTCAAACTACTACAAACAACTAAAGTGCAGTTACAGTTGTGCAGTGACACAGACACACACACACACACACACACACACTCACACACACACACATGCACATGCGTTGGGATGTTCAGGTTGTATTGACTGAATCTCTCAGTATGGCACCTCAGGGAGCTTGTGAGACAACAAGGGCACTTAAGATATTAAACTAGATGCCATCTTTAGTGGACTAAAGCTTTTAAGTGATGTCATCAATTAGGCGGCGTTGTGTGTCTGGTTCATGTCTGGCAGTGAAGTCCAAGAGAAGAGCAGCTTTGGTAAGACAAGCGGCCGCTGCCAGTCTGTGACGTCATACTGCTGAACTCCCTGTAGGGCTGACGGTTCAGGGAAAATATACCACAGAACCTAACATCCATCCATCCATTCCAAGGGCGTCAGTTTGTTTTTAAAAGTGGGGGGGATGGAGACCACAGTCAATGTCAGATGGAAATGCACACCCTGGGTCGGCCAGAGGCGTGCAGGGGCAAAATTTCGGCCCGAGAGAATTAGTACTATACCGGCCTACAGACCTCTCTACCTGTTTGTACCGCGAGCTCAACAGGATGAGTTCTCGCTTTTGGTGCGGTGGTTGTGAGTTCGAGCCCAGTTTGTGGCATTTTGCCGCCGTTCTTCGACATTTTCTCAAAGTGCTGTCTTACCAACGACACGGAAGCATATGAGAAAAGCAGGCGTCCCTCACCAATGCGGGGATATCCCCGATGTTCCCGATTACCCAGCACGCCATTGAGCTTCCACTTGGCACGGTCGCAAATTTAGCATCTGCACTTTTTTTTTTAACCTCACGAAGGTGTGCTAACTCTCGGCCGAGTGCGGATGGTGCGTTCAGGAGCGTCGGAATTTTCTATACTACTGAAAATAACTGGGTTTACAACGGCTTACATGTGAAGAATTTGAATGTGTTGGAGACAAAATGACCCCTGACAAAAAGTGGGGGGGACACGTCCCCACCGTCCCCCCCTAAACTGACGCCTATGGTCCATTCTGTATACACCGCTTTATCCTCACTAGGGTGACGGGGCTGCTGGAGCCTATCTCAGCTGACTCGGGCGAAGGCAGGGGACACCCTGGACAGGTCGCCAGTCTGTCACAGGGCTACATATACAGACAAACAATCACACTCACATTCACATCTACGGGCAATTTAGAGTTATCAATTAACCTCAGCATATTTTTGGATTGTGGGAGGAAGCCGGAGTGCCCGGAGAAAACCCACGCATGCACAGGGAGAACATGCAAACTCCATGCAGAAAGATCCCAGGCCAGGATTTGAACCGGGGATCTTCTTGCTGCAAGGCAAAAGTGCTAACCACTACTTCACTGTGCAGCCCCAGAACCTAATAGGATCATAGAAATATACTGTCTGAAAGTACAGAAATCAGTTTCTTAATTGTATAATTCTTTTTTTTATTATTATTGTAGTGTTTTGCTTCATTGTTATGCATGCAAAATGTCAGAAGGGTTTCAGTAAATCTGGATGTTATTGCTCATATCTTCTTAGCTAACTGCTATCTGAGTTGTTAATCAGTTGCCAGATAATTATAATTAGTAGGAAGCTGACTTAAAGTGTGAGTTTTCAATCAACAAGAGGAGGAAGAAAACATGTTCAGACGGATAAAGTGTAACTTTACTCACAGTCTTCCAAGAGGCATTATATCCAACTTACAACCTTAAAACTTTGGGCAATTTAAATCACAAAGAACAGATTTTAAACCTTTACCCCCTTTAACTATCCTAAAGCATCAATCCAAAAAAGCTAGAAAGCTGCTTAGCATTTTTTTTCATGTACTGAGGTAGAAGGTTTGAATTTCTTGACCCCCCCCCCCCCCCCCCCCCCCCCCTTTTGCAAACAGATGTCTGCAGGTGACTACAGTTGGGACTGCTTAGCTGAAAAACACAAGACAGCAGGATGAATCTTTACTTAGGCCATGTTCCAGTTTGACAGCATCTCCACAGATAATGAACATTTTACACAATTTTTCCAAGAGTATGTTTTGGCTGGCTCCTTATGGCATCTGGTAATCAGAGTGACTCATAATAGGATGCTGTTATTAAAGACTTTAAAGTCATAATTTTTAGCTCTAATGAAACGTGACACTTACTGGTATCCTATTCCATATCCAGATTAAACAACAGTGTTGCAAACAGAGAATAACTAAAGCATTAACACATTATAATGCCCCCCCCCCCCCCCCCCCCAACCACCACCACCACCACCACCACCTTAATTTGAGCATGCCAAGTGCTACGGCAGAAAAGTAATTTATGTTAAAAGTAAGACACAGCAAGCTATTTACATCTCATTTTTAAAATACCTTTTCGAGGTCACTGGAAACATAGACATTTGTAATAGACAGGGCTAGTCTCATCTTTTTAAACCTTTCTGCCTCTTGTGCAGACAGCACTAGCAGCAGGTCATTATATTGACACAGCAAGTTGTTTTTTGTAGCTCTGAAAGCAGCATATCCTCACTGTCAGGATGTCATTGCCGATCAAATACACCAGTCATCAGCGCAATCAGCTGCAACTGGCTACACAAAAGAGGAGGGGCAGTCACGTTCTTTCAGTGTGGACTCCTGTTGGCTACTCTCGGCTGTGGACAGCACATGGAAGCTCATATTGGGTCTAGTGAGGCATCATTTGAAAGGTCAGACTGCAATGTTAATTTTGAAATCAAGATGTCAGAAATATTTACATACCCAATGGAGCTGTGAGAGAAAATATGTGAACAGTTAGACTCACCTCCTCACAAATCACAAACGACGCAATGACAGTCAGTGGGTATCTAATGACATAGCAATATGCTTTAGAATAAATATTTCACTGGATTAAATCAAGGGCTGCACAGTGGCTCGATGGTTAGCACTTTTGCATTGCAGCTAGCTAACTATGCCAGAAACGAGTGGCTAACGGGAAGTGCCAAGCTTAACCGGCTTTCCTGCTGGCCATGTCTCCTATTTGACCGGTCTACCAGCTCCCTGAACAACCCCTGGAGCACTTAACCTCTTTTTCTTTCACTGAAATGAATGAGAAGTCGGTAGAATAAAGGTACTGTAAAAGTAGGCTGATTTGTTTACATGAAAATAATGGTTAAAACACCGAATCTAATTTGTTGTTCACACTGGCTTCCTCGGTAATTTTGGTCACGGGCCGCCACTGTTGTCCATGCATGTGAATCTGAGTGTGATTGTTTGTCTCTATATGTAGCACTGTGATAGACTGGTGACCTGTCCAGGGTGAACACTAAGTCAGCTGAGATAGACTCCATCCCCCAAAAGTACTCGCTTTTGTGATTAGTAGCTATGCTACTGCTATATATAGGTACGGACTTTAATATCAGTGGCATAGCTGTGCACTTATGAACCACAAATGCATACTTTTTGGTTCTATGACACCTGATTTCCTCACAACATAATTAGTATACAGGCCTCATATGTTGCTGTCACCTTCAGGTAAACAATCACAATAAATCAAATTTTGGCATCGGGATGAATAAAAGTTAGTATTTTGAAAAACATTTCTTTTATCCTCCTCACATATTCCAGTCCCTCCAGGATTTCGCGGGTGTTTTTCTTGATTGTTGAGGCCGAAAATGCCTGAATTCACGCCAGCTTTTCTAAAAAATTGCGATAAAAGTTGCAATGTTTTAAGCTTATTTGTTGTGGTGAAATTGCGGGAGACAGTGACAATTGCTAAAAAGCTGCATTTTTTCCAGCTTGTAGAACATGTTTCAACACTGTAATTGACTATATTTATTCCGAAATTAATTATTTAACGTTCCAACCCATTTCCACAAAAGCTGGCACACCACGGTGGGACATTAGCAGCAGCCAGATACTGGTTTAATATGACGTGACCTAACTATGCAGGGGGCGACAGGAATTGATGGGACTCAGAAACACCACACAATTTAATCAGTTGTTCCTTGTATCATTTCCGATACGTCCACAGTGGTAGATTTGTTGTAGGATCACAATGATGTGATTGTCAGCAGGCCGCTGAGGTAGTGTTCACTTGTTGCCGTGGTTACCATGCCGCTATCAGACGCCGTGCAGCTCCCTCAGTGGGAAATCTTTAACAAATCCGTGAATCCAAACTTTAAACCGTATCACCGCCGAAGTCTAATCACTTGGTCCTTGTGTCATTTGTGACCGACCCTGAAAATTTCATTCAAATCCCTGAGTCTGTTTTTGAGTGATGTTGGTCACAGAGGAAGGATTCACACACACTGATCGTCACATAACTCCGCCATGTTCCTTGGTGGAATAATTAATCTAATTTACCTCATTCTTTCAGTGCTCTAATAGATCTGGATGCAACAGTTTCCATCATGGCGATTTGTCTGGTCTGTTGTTCGCTCATTTCAGCCGTTCTAATATGTTTCGTGTTTTTTAAAAAAAGTGTGTATCAATCGATGATTTTTTTTGTTTGTTTTTTTGTATTCCACCACAATATTGCACAGTTGTAAAACAGTTTAGTTCTGCTTTGGTGAAGAACATCAGTGAATTAATTGTTTATCACGGTCTTCATCAGTAATTTTTGTTGTTAAATGAGAGACATTAGTATCGCACATGTCTGCATCTTCAAACCATAAACAAGGAAGTGAATTCGGTGACGTACATGCATTAGGTTTGCGCTGGGAGCTGCTATGATTGGTGAAACTCACGGGAGGCGGGTCAAAATTGCGGGAAAGTTGCGGTGATTGGACAAAATTGCAAGGCCGCGCAAAATTCGCGGAGATTGGTTGATTTGACGTGAATTCGTGTGATCGCAACATCGCGAATTCCTGGAGGGACTGATATTCCCACATTTTGTTCTTTCAAAAGATTTTCTAATTCATACACTTGAGAAAAGATATCTTTGTGACAACAGTTTTTTTTTATTTCTTACCTGAAATTAAAACATCATTCTGTGTTTTTGAACTATTATAAAGAAACAGAATTCAGAAGCATCCATGTGAAGTTTGTGCCAGGTAAAGTTACCATTGTGGTTTCAGATGTTTTCGAAGTCAAAACTTTGAAATACAAATTTAAAAAAACATCAAATTACAGCCAACTACAGTAACAGTGTGTTAATTTTAATTTTAACAGTGACTCTATCTGCTTAAAGGGATAAAATCAAGTTTTCTACCCCGTTAAAATTCCGTCTTGGCAGTCAGAGTTACCCACCAGGTTGTCCACAACACTGTTTACCGGTCATAATTATCAGCCCAAAATATCAAAAATACACACAAATATGTACAAAACAAATGTACAAATGATGCTTCATACAGTTACTGTATAATTAGTTTCAGACTACTGTTGATGCTGTCATTCTTCCTCAGAGAACAGTCTCTAATAAGAGTATGGATTAAAAATGTAATGTCTAATCTTTATGTCGCCAACAAACAACAAGTTCCTCAACTCACTGCTATGATATGACAGTACTCTGACAAATACTTTAAGTTCTCAGTCAAAAATAGTTTTTGTAGGTTTAGATAAAGATCATAGTTTGTGTTTCAAGAAGCACCTTCATTGTCACAGTCAGTACTAAAGTTACATTTATGAAATAGTTATAGGTAAGCAAGACAATGTTGTGTGGCACATTTGTAGCTTTGTCAGTGTGTCACCCAAGTCCACCCTGGTTCCTGTCATTTATGTGTGTGGACACTAAGAGAGCACAGTCATTTGATCAAAAAACATGCTGTGACTATTGATCGTATACATATGGATAAATAATGACATATTTAAAGTCCGATATGAACAACTTCAGACTTCTTTGTCTTACTAGCTCAGACAAGAAAGCAGAGAGGGTCAGTGTGTGTGTCAGTTTTATGATCAGTTGGTTTTATGGTTGAAATGAGGTAATTACAGAGCAGGAGAAGTGCTGACGCTCTGTCTCACACCAGTTAATGACCAACACTGTGGGGAAAGGCGTTCTGCAGAGTTTATATGGCGACTGTTAAAAGGCACTTGAGATGAATAATGGTCATGAGACAGTCTAGCATGGTTCTCCAGGTGTTCTTAGGACACCCCCACACCAATTTGTCATCACCATCCATAAAAAGAAGGATAACTGCTTGCTTCAAAGCCATATTTTTGTTTTAATAGATACTCCTAATCCTGCTCACATACTGATTTCCTTTTTGTTTAGTTTAGAATGGCTTTTTCTATCAAAAAACACCCTTTTTTAAAATGAAAGCATTGAAAAAATAAACAAATGAAGCACACAATATGCATTTTGGGAACTGAGGCATCCTTTGTTATGATGTACCAAGACTGACTTCTGGGTCAGGAGCTGGAGGACAACACTGATGAGTCGAGGAGGTTGAAATTATTGAAATGAGATGAGTATTCTGTTCAGTGAGTGCAAGAGGATCCCATCGGAAGAGGAGCCGCATTGGTAGATAAAGATGTGTGACTTTACCATAAGTTTTGTTTTAATACATGTTTAGTGTTTATCATTTATGTTTAATTCTATTTAATGTGGCAGATCTGTCAGTGGGATCTTTGCTGCTCAGTCGTTGATGCTGATGTGGGAGGTTATGAGGTTCAAGCTTGTACAGCCCTGATCCTCTGAATGGTGGCTGGAAGAAAGATTAGGAAATAGAAAGAAATCTCATTAGTGCCTAGATTTGCCTCTAATTCCCATACATATATCCCATAAAATCCTCTTTCACCATTGCAGTACTGTTCCCAATACAGACCAGAATGAGGGCCTGTAGTCCGTGTACGGATCTGATAATTGGATTTTCCGTTCTGAAACGGGTATTGAAAAACAAAAGACAGGTGGTTATTTGATTTTCGTTTTAAAATACAAAAATTAAAGTTGAAATACAAGGCGTTTTTACTTTTCATGTTAAAAAAAGGGATATATGATTTTTTTTAAAATGCTTTGATTTTCATTTCATATTGAGAATAACAAAAAAATAAAATCAGTAAGAGACAGAAATGAAAGATGGTCAGTTTTTTCATTTTCTGAGACAGGAAGTGGTCGTTAGCAAGTGTGGAGCCAGAGTGCGGAAATAAACTGGAAATATTTTTTTTTTCGTCAGTTTACATGGTCATAATGAGAGATCAGGTGGCCGATCTTAAAATAAATCAATATAGATTTTTATAGAGTGTTAAAGTTTTGCAAAGTCAGGGGGCAGGGCTACTTATTGACAGTCTGGTCTGGAATAATAGCCTACTTGCACAAAAATGGCATTCGAACTGAAGGGTGTGCGTGGATACTTCCAGTCAAAACTTCCGGTTATTTGAGGAGAGTGGGAGATAGTGAGCAGGAGAGCAGACAGTGATCAGAGAGAGAGATATTTTTACAATGAGTGTTTTTAGCGTTCAAGGGAAACGATTAGCCTTTCAGAGAGTGGGATCTTCAGCACTTCATTGTTGTGTGCCTTTATGTACCGTTTCGTCACGTTATAACAAGGAATTAAATTTCCATACATTCCCCATTGACGCTGCAGTGCGAGCTGAGTGGATGCAGAAGATCTGGCGAGATCACTTCAACCCGACCAAAAACACATGGGTTTGTCGTCGGCATTTTAAGAAAACAGATTTCAGTGTGACTGGGGGGGTCGGGGGGATTAACAAACGTTTTTGCTTCTTTGGACGTGGTGGAGTTTTGGGTGTAGACATTTTTAAACGTGCGTAGCAGTGCGCAGCAGCGTCTGTAACCAAGCAACCTGTGACAGGACCATAGGACAGGGCACACAGTGAAGCATAGATATATATATAGAAGACTAGATATGCTAGGGGTTGCACAGTGGAGTAGTGGTTAGCAGTTTTGCCTTATAGCAAGAAGATCCTTGGTTCAAATCCTGGCCTGGGATCTTTCTGCATGGAGTTTGCCTGTGCATTGTTGGATTTTGGTTGATTTTTATGTGAATGTTCTTAAAGAAAATAGAAGTAGATAGATATAAAATCACTAGATATTTTTAGGATTTTTACTCTTTTTTTGAAAGTATTCAGAACAATTTTCTTGCCAAATTTGGGGGATTTTTAAAAAAAATAAAACTTTTAAGGGAAACTTAAATTATAGTATGACTTCCATACCGGATCGGTCGAGGCCCGGGTTTACAACGACCGCCATCGGTGCTGTCGACCTACAGGGTGCCGGTGGAAAATGGACTACTGTTGATCGAAGGAGGGGAGGAAGGTGTGTTCGTAGGAAGAGAGAGAAGAGGAACACCAAGAGTCTAGGACTGAGAGTAGGGACTTTGAATGTTGGAACTATGACAGGAAAAGATAGCGAGCTGGTTGACATGATGCAGAGGAGGAAGGTGGACATACTGTGTGTCCAGGAGACCAGGTGGAAAGGTAGTAAAGCTAGAAGTTTAGGAGCAGGGTTCAAGTTGTTCTATCATTGTGTAGATAGGAAGAGAAATGGAGTAGGAGTTATCTTGAAGGAGGAGTTTGTTAGGAATGTCCTGAAGGTGAAAAGAGTGTCAGATCGAGTTATGAGCCTGAAGCTAGAAATCGAAGGTGTGATGTTCAATGTTGTTAGTGGGCATGCTCCACAGGTAGGATGTGAGCTGGAGGAGAAGGAGAAATTCTGGTTGGACCTTGATGAAGTGATGCAGAGCATCCCTAGAAGTGAGAGAGTTGTCATTGGTGCAGACTTCAATGGACATGTTGGTGCAGGAAACAGAGATGATGAGGAGGTCATGGGCAGGTTTGATATCCAGGAGAGGAATGCAGAAGGACAGATGGTGGTTGACTTTGCAAAAAGGATGGAAATGACTGTAGTGAATACTTTCTTCCAGAAGAGGCAGGAACATAGAGTGACCTATAAGAGTGGATGTAGGAGCACACAAGTAGACTACATCTTGTGTAGACGGTGTAATCTGAAGGAGATCAGTGACTGCAAAGTAGTGGTAGATGAGAGTGTAGCCAGACAGCATAGGATGGGGGTGTGTAGGATGACCCTCGTGGTGAAGAAGATAAAGAGGGCAAAGGCAGAGCAGAGGACCAAATGGTGGAAGCTGAAAAAGGAAGAGTGTTGTATGAATTTCAGGAAAGAGTTGAGACAGGCTTTGGATGGTCAGGAGGTGCTCCCAGATGACTGGACAACTACAGCAAATGTGATCAGGGAGACAGGTCGGAGAGTACTTGGTGTGTCATCTGGAAGGAAAGGAGATAAGGAGACTTGGTGGTGGAATGAGGAGGTGCAGGAGTGGATCCAGAGAAAGAGGTTAGCTAAGAAGAAGTGGGACACTGAGAGGACTGAAGAGAGTAGACAGGAGTACAGGGAGATGCAGCGTAAAGTGAAAGTAGAGGTGGCAAAGGCCAAGCAAGGGGCTTACGATGACTTGTATGCTAGGCTGGACAGTAAGGAGGGAGAGACTGATCTGTAAAGGTTGGCAAGGCAGAGAGACAGAGATGGGAAGGACGTGCAGCAGGTTAGGGTGATAAAGGATAAGGATGGAAGTGTGTTGACAGGTGCCAGTAGTGTGATGGGAAGATGGAAAGAGTACTTTGAAGAGTTGATGAATGAGGAAAATGAGAGAGAACGAAGAGTAGAAGAGGTGAGTGTTGTGGACCAGGAAGTAGCAAAGATTAGTAATGATGAAGTGAGGAGGGCATTGAAGAGGATGAAGAGTGGAAAGGCACTTGGTCCTGATGATATACCTGTGGAGGTATGGAAGTTTCTCGGAGAGGTAGCAGTAGAGTTTCTGACTGGGTTGTTCAACAGGATCTTAGATAGTGAGAAGATGCCCGAGGAATGGAGGAGAAGTGTGCTGGTGCCCATCTTTAAGAACAAGGGAGATGTGCAGAGTTGTGGCAACTACAGAGGAATAAAGCTGATGAGCCACACGATGAAGCTATGGGAAAGAGTAGTTGAAGCTAGACAAAGGGCAGAGGTGAACATCTGTGAGCAGCAGTATGGTTTCATGCCAAGAAAGAGTACAAGATGCAATATTTGCTTTGAGGATGTTGATAGAGAAGTCCAGAGAAGGTCAGAAGGAGCTGCATTGTGTCTTTGTAGATCTGGAGAAAGCTTATGACAGGGTGCCCAGAGAGGAACTGTGGCTTTGTATGAGGAAGTCTGGAATGGCAGAGAAGTATGTTAGAGTGGTGCAGGACATGTATGAGGACTGTAAGACAGTGGTGAGGTGTGCTGTAGGTGTGACAGAGGAGTTCAAGGTGGAGGTGGGACTACATCAGGGATCAGTTCTGAGCCCCTTCTTGTTTGCTATGATGATGGACAGGATGACAGACGAGGTTAGACAGGAGTCTCCATGGACTATGATGTTTGCAGATGACATTGTGATCTGCAGTGAGAGCAGGGAACAGGTGGAGGAGAAGCTAGAGGCATGGAGGTTTGCCCTGGAAAGGAGAGGAATAAAGGTTAGCCACAGTAAGACGGGGTATCTGTGTGTGAAGGAGAGGGACCCAAGTGGAAGAGTGAGGTTACAGGGAGAAGAGATCAAGAAGGTGGAGGATTTTAAGTACTTAGGGTCAACAGTCCAGAGCAATGGAGAGTGTGGAAAAGAGGTGAAGAAGCGTGTACAGGCAAGATGGAATGGCTGGAGAAAAGTGTCAGATGTGATGTGTGATAAAAGAGTTTCAGCTCAAATGAAAGGAAAGGTTTACAAAACTGTGGTGAGACCAGTCATGTTGTTTGGTCTGGAGACAGTGTCCCTGAGGAAAAGACAAGAGGCAGAGCTGGAGGTAGCAGAACTGAAGATGCTGAGGTTCTCTTTGGGAGTGACCAGAATGGATAGGACCAGGAATGAGTACATCAGAGGGACAGCACATGTTAGAGGCTTTGGAGATAAAGTCAGAGAGGCCAGACTGAGATGGTTCGGACATGTCCAGAGGAGAGAGAGTGAATGTATTGGTAGAAGGATGCTGAGTTTCCCACTGCCAGGCAGGAGGCCTAGAGGAAAACCAAAGAGGAGGTTTATGGAGGTGGTTAAAGAGGACATGAAGGTAGTTGGTGTGAGAGAAGAGGATGCAGAAGACAGGGTTAGATGGATGAAATTGATTCGCTGTGGCGACCCCTGAAGGGAAAAGCCGAAAGGAAAAGAAGAAGAAGAAGAAGAAGAAGAAGAAGAAGAAGAAGAAGAAGAAGAAGAAGAAGAAGAAGAAGAAGAAGAAGAAGGGAAACTTAAATTATTGGGATTTTCTTCCTGAAGGTTTTGCAATTTTTTTGCTGAATTGTTGAATTTTTTTTTCAGACAAGGAAACAATTGTTTTTTGGTGCCTGTAAACAAGGACAACAGGAGGATTAAAATATCTCAAATTAGGAGGTTACATGAGAGCAAAAAAATTTTTGAATAAAAAACTTTTTTTTTGTTAACATATCTGGCTTATTTTAAGACACCTAAGCTTGGCAATCCTGGTAAAACAGAGCTTAATATAAGTTTTCATAGCTAATTTTAAGATGTTGATATTCTAAATATCATCTTATTTCAAGAAATCTTACCAAGCCATTTTTCACTTGTTCTATTGGCAGATTTTTTTCCACTTATTTCAAAACAAAAGTTCCTTGAAATAAGTTTTTGTTTTCCTTGTTTTGAGAGGGGCATTTTTTCCAGAGTACACTATCAGGAACGGACTCTAGGGGGAGTTTATTTTGATCAATTCTGAGTAAAAGTAATAGTAACCCCTGTTAATTTACACCAACACTAAAAAAATAACACTGGCACATTTGTAGTGTACAATCAAATGAACCACTTGTCACTGAGCGCAGCCGGGCTGGCTGTGAAACTGCTCAAGGTATGATGGCGGTTGATTTTTATGTGAATGTTCTTAAGAAACATGTTCAACATTTCTTTTTTTTCACCTAAAATGTTCAAAAATTTCCCAAAAATGTTGAAAATGTGGACATCAGAAGTTTCACTGTGAAAATCTATTTTTTTCCCCACATTTTCAAACTTTAAAAGGGGTCAATTTTGACCCACTGGACGGCATGAGGGTTAAACTAATTTTGAGTTTTCTCGTAAAATTCAACTCAAAACAAGACAATTTCACGATTGTTTGACTTAACAAGATATTTAAGATGCGTTGTCTTAAAAAAAAAAGTCCCTCCATCTTGCTGAAATGGCACTTGTTAAGTGAATTTGTCTTAAATCAAGTGGGATGAGACATTCTGACAAAAAATAAGACAAATAAACTTTATAAGATTTTGAGTTTTTTCATTGTATGCATGAGGCTTTATAGCCCTTCCTGTAAGCAGCCACGGTGTTTAACGTTCTCTCAGTATAGGCTCTAACAACAAACACAAACACTTTGGTTTTAGCCATGACTTTCAATTGACTAGTAACTGAGTGGAGAGCAACTGCACCAGCTGTTCTCAGTTTATAGTGGGATAGAATCTACAAGCAGCATTTGGATTTAAAGAATATGAGTAATTTTGGATACAGCATCTTAAATGTTGTAATTCCCAAACGGAGAATACCAGGCAGGCTGAATAGGTCCTGTGTGCGTTTTAAGACAGCAGAGTGCAAAATTCCACACTGTCTCCTTATTAGCAGGTCAGGCATGTTAAGCAGTTTCCTTGTTGTTTTACCCCTATTGTATGGCAGGTCAGTGTAATCCTTATCGGTTTAAGTTGCACTCCCAAGTAAATAGAGGGTGGCTGCAGGTCCTGGAGGAGTGGAGGAACATATCTGAAAGAAAAATGCTGAAATTTGGGAATATTTTTTATTATTATTTTACTGTCTTATCATGGCTTGAGTGGGAAGGCCAATTATCTGTTTATCTCTGTGAGACCATACCAGACATAATTCAAAACACGTTTAGGTTAGCAGAAGTGTAGCGAGCAGGAGTTGTACATTTGTATGTATTTTCAGTATTCCATTCATTTTGAATATCACATCCTGATTATCCTGATTTTAACATTGTAGACAAGCAAATTTTTCAGTTTTGAAAAAACCGAGTATGCTGTGTTACTTTCAAAATATATTGACTTTGTTACAGTAACACACAAAATACTCAACAGCATGCAAAATAAATACATAAATAAATATATATAATAATTCAAAGAATGTTTGCTTATTCTGTGAACCAGGCTGATAATCAGTTGGCTCCCTCTGCAAGGTTCAAGGGAACAGCTGTGGTGTCCACATAGAACTATAGAAATAAAGCTGAGTGGAGCTGAATGTGGATCAGAAGATATATTTCAAATTGTCATTCTTCAAAATCCACATGCTGTCCTCCAGAGTTGTTGATATACAGGTGTTTAAACAGTAAATTAACATCATGTATTATGTTTTACTTACTGCATGCAGATAGACTGCAAAACACAAAGGTCTAAATGCTGCCTTTAAGTGTTTCTATTGTTTGTGCAAAAATCTGCATAATGTAAACAGTCTTTTTGTGTCCACGGCATTATTATTATTACATTACTTGCCTTCTTAATTCCCCAACTTGTTTGAAGCACACTGTTTCATTTAAACAGTGTCGTCTGTCTAAGTTGTTTATATTGTGTTTATGAGCAGTTTGTTCCAGTAATGCAGAGCAATAATACAGAAAATATAGTATGAGTTCTCTGACTGACCAGATTAAAGCTATAGGTATAAGCCAGCTACTGGCCAACAATTTCAGTCCCCATTCCCCCGAAACAACAGCAACTCCCAGCAACTCCAGGCAGCAACCTACCACTAAGAATAAAACTGAAACTAAAAGTTTTCCCAAAGATTTTGATTACACAGTAAGGTGATCCTGCTATTGTTTTATTGCTGATGTTGTTTGTTTTGTTTCCTTGGATTATCCATTTAGTGCATGTCTGAAACTTCCAGCCTTCTATATTCTGAGGGAACACCGTAGCTGCATACTTTGCGTATCCCAGCCCACAATGACTGTGACTGGTTTAAACAAATACAAACAAGCCAAAGCACATAATAAAAAATTGTGATCCACCCTGTCAAATGCCTTCTGCTGATCTAGTGACAATATCAGAACTCCATCCATCCATCCATTAGCTACACACCGCTGAAAATCCTCATGAGGGTCGCAGGGGGCTGGAGTCTATCCCAACTGACTTTGGGCGAAGGCAGGAAACACCCGGTAAAGGTCACAGTGTACTGACCAGGCTATATTGAATTTTAAAGGACTTATTGCATCACATCATCCCAAAAGAACACTTCACTCTCAGACTGCTGGTTTACTTGTGGTTTCCAAAGTTTCCAGAAGCAAAATGGGAATCAGATCCTTCAGTATCAGCTCCACTGTTGTGGAATCAGCTCCCAGTTCGGGTTCAGGAGGCACACATCCTCTCTACTATTAAGAAGAGGCTTAAAACTTTCCTTTTTGATAAAGCTCGTCATCTCTTCGTAAATTTTGTGCCACCAGCGTATGTCACTAACTTTGCATCATCTCCCTTCTGCAGTTTTGAGTTTTTGTCCTCTCTGCAGGTATCCAGCCTGCTCAGAGATTGCTGTTCTCTTGTCTGTCTCTTTCTGCTATCCCCTGATCTCAAATTGTTGAGGCAGTTGCCCAACCTCCTTGAGCCTGATGGAGTTGTTTGGATTTGTTGTGTTCCTCTTTATAATACAAGACTGTAAAGTAAGCTTACTGTGTGAAGTGCCCTGTGATGACTAATGTTGCGGATTTAAAGTTTTAAGATATGTATGATTCGGAATGCAGGGATCGTTTTTAGAGCAGTGGTTAAAAACAACAACAACCGATGTTCAACTTGGAGAGTGAGTCGTATTTTTTTGGCAGTTCATAAAGGCAAAGTCTGCTCTTGGCAAAGTATTTCAGCTGCTGTAATATTTGGAAATTTCATCTGACCTCAATATACTGTTGTTATCAGGAAAAAATACCATTAATGTAGAGATAGTCTTACTGCAAGGCTGCACAGTGGACTGGAGGTTAGCACCATCGCCTTGCAGCTCAACGGTCCCTTGTTCACGTCCCAGCCTGGACCTGGGATCTTTCTGCTAGGAGTTTGCATGTTTTGCCTGCGCAAGTGTGGGTGTTCTCTGGGTACTGTGGCTTCCCCCTGCAGTCCAAAATCATGCTGAGGTTAATTGGTGATTCTAAATTGTCTGTAGATGTGAATGTGAGTGTGCTTGTTTGTCTCCATGTGTAGCCCTGTGATAGACTAGTGACCTGTCCAGGATGTCCCCTACATTTGCCTAAGCCTCAGCTGGGATAGACTCCAGCCCTCTGCGACCTTAGTGAGGTTTAAACGGTGAATAGATAATAAATACACACGTGGACAAAATTGTTGGTACCCCTCAGTTAAAGAAGGAAAAACCCACAATTCTCACTGAAATCACTTGAAACTCACTAAAGTAACAATAAATAAAAATTTATTGAAAATTAAATAATCAAAAACAGCCATTACTTTTGAATTGTTGATTAACATAATTATTTAAAAAAACAAACTAATGAAACAGGCCTGGACAAAAATGATAGTACCTCTATAAAAGATTGAAAACTATTTGACCAGAGTGACATGATTAACTCAGGTGTGTCATTTAATTGACATCACAGGTGTTTCCAAACTCATAATCAGTCAGTCTGCCTATTTAAAGGGAGACAAGTAGTCACCCTGCTGTTTGGTGAAAAGGTGTGTACCACACTGAACATGGACAACAGAAAGCGAAGGAGAGAACTGTCCCAGGACATCCGAAAAAAAAATGATAGACAAACATCTTAAAGGTAAAGGCTATAAGACCATCTCTAAACAGCTTGAAGTTCCTGTGACAACAGTGGCTCATATTATTCAGAAGTTCAAGACCCACGGGACAGTAGCCAACCTCCCTGGACGTGGCCGCAAGAGGAAAATTGATGACAAATTGAAGAGACGGATCGTTGGAATTGTATCCAAAGAGCCCAGAGCAACCGCCAAAGAAATTAAAGGTGAACTCCAAGGCCAAGGTACATCAGTGTCAGATCGCACCATTCGTCGTTGTTTGAGCCAAAGTGGACTTCATGGGAGACGACCAAGGAGGACACCACTGCTGAAAAAAACTCATATAAAAGCGAGACTGGAATTTGCAAAAATGCATGTTGACAAGCCACAAAGCTTCTGGGAGAATGTCCTTTGGACAGATGAGACCAAACTGGAGCTTTTTGGTAAGGCACATCAACTCTATGTTCATAGACTCAAAAACCAAGCATACGAAGAAAAGAACACTGTCCCTACGGTGAAACATGGAGGAGGCTCAGTAATGTTTTGGGGCTGCTTTGCTGCATCTGGCACAGGGTGTCTTGAAAGTGTGCAAGGTACGATGAAATCTGAAGACTATCAAGGCATTCTGGAGAGAAATGTGCTGCCTAGTGTCAGAAAGCTTGGTCTCAGTCGCAGGTCATGGGTCTTCCAACAGGACAACCATCCAAAACACACAGCCAAAAACACCCAAGAATGGCTGAGAGAAAAGCGTTGGACTATTCTAAAGTGGCCTTCTATGAGCCCAGATCTGAATCCCATTGAACATATGTGGAAGGAGCTGAAACATGCCATTTGGAGAAGACACCCATCAAACCTGAGACAACTGGAGCTGTTTGCTCATGAGGAGTGGGCCAAAATACCTGTTGACAGCTGCAGAACGCTCATTGACAAATACAGAAATCGTTTAATTGCAGTGATTGCCTCAAAAGGTTGTGCAACAAAATATTAAGTTATGGGTACCATCATTTTTGTCCAGCCCTATTTCATTAGTTTGTTTTTTAAATAATTATGTTAATCAACAATTCAAAAGTGATGGCTGATTTTGATTATTTAATTTTCAATAAATTTTTATTTATTGTTACTTTTGTGAGTTTCAAGTGATTTCAGTGAGAATTGTGGGTTTTTCCTTCTTTAACTGAGGGGTACCAACAATTTTGTCCACGTGTGTAGATGGATGGATGTTTGGTTGGTCAATTTGACAATTTAAATAGGTAACTATGTTAGCCAACAATAAAGATCTACTTCCCTATCTGGGTCTTGCTTTATCCATCCATCCATCCATCCTCTATACACCACTTTATAATCTCTAGGGTCACGGGGGGTGCTGGAGCCTATCCCAGCTGACTTGGGCGAAGGCAGGGGTCTTGCTTTATTTTATCATATAATTGCTATAAGTACCTTAAGGCATCATTGCATTTAATAGATTAGAATTATACATACATAAAAAAGTCCCAATTAACATTTTGTTGGTAATATAAATACAAAAAAAATCTTTACTTTTTTGCCAATCAAAGACAACATTAGCCATCTTGTAGAAACAGATCCAAGATTATAATGAATTAATTGCCCAGCAATTCATCACAAACTGAAAATATAAAGTCAATTTAGAATTTTATCTGTTTGATGCTTTTTAGGTCTAACTCATTAATTTATAGATAACATCAAGAAACAGTGTATACGCTGGGGTTTTACTGTGTCACCATAGGTCCTTGAGACAGCAGCCAATGTTTTCAGACATGAGAAAACTGATAGACACTTGTTTGATTGCAGGGGACTTTGATGTCATCCATCAATTACAAGATTGTACTCCTGTTTACTCAAGTGAGTGCAGCTGCTCTGAATTGAAATACAGCCCGAAAAAGATATAAAACCCTGAGATGGGTCCATCAGAATCCACAATTGCAGTTCCTTTTGATTCATTTTTATGTTCATTTTCAATTGAAGCAGTTTGTCTGGGAGACCTCTGTCCTACATGTATTTGTACACATCAGTCCAGCATGTCGGCCCCAAAGTGACTGTTCCCAATGAAAAGCATTAACAGGGCTGATTTCCCATCTAAGACTCTTAACATAGTTTGAGGATCAGGATTACAAGAAATACTAATTCTGCTTCCAGCATTTGAGCAATTCATGCCTGGAGGCTCTGTATTTGCTGGTAATTGATGTAGGGTCTAGTTCAATACAGCAAAAGAAAGAAACCGGCAAGCTACACTGGAGACCACTTTCCAAAATACTGAAACAAAATGACTTCTCATATTTTTGGTTGAAATAGTTTATCACTCATTTAAATGGCATTTCTACAACCTTTTTGAACTGTATTGTCAGCAGCACTCCCACAATAGTCCACACAGAGCAGTTTTCAAAGACAGAAAAGGTGGTCCAGTTTCAGAATAAACTGCAGAATGAACTCAACATGTCAGTTGCAATGAAGAAACATCAAGAATCCAGAATCTTTATTGTCATTGTGTTTCCACGCAGCGAAATTATGGTTGGTGACTCCCAGCTATAGACAAAAATAGAAAATGGCACACTATATACAAATAAAATGAAATAACTTTGTCTTTTTTCCCTTTAAATCCTCAAAAATATAATATGTAAATAGAGTTAGTGCCCATGAGCAGTAGGATGCACACTACCATTCAAAAGACTGAGGTCACTTACAAATGTTCTTATTTTTGAGAGTAAAGCCATTTTTTTCAATGAATGAACATAATATTAAAAGAATCAGAAATCCAGTCTAGACATTGTTAATGTGTTTAATGACTATTCTTGCTGGAAACGGCTGATTTTTAATGGAATAGCTACATAGGGGTACAGAGGAACATTTCAAGCAACCATCACTCCTGTGTTCTAAAACTACATTGTGTTAGCTAATGGTGTTGAAAGGCTAATGGATGATTAGAAAACTCTTGTGCAATTATGTTAGCACATGAATAAAATGTGATTTTTCATAGAAAACATGATGTTGTCTGTGTGACCCCAAACTTTTGAGCAGCAGTGTATGTTTCAAATGTCACAGTATAGTTGTTTATGTGTGTTTGAAATCTCGTTTTCTTCAACTGACATGCATTTAAATGTTCTCTGAACAATATTTTTGGATTTTCATTGCTTGGATCTTCTGTTTAAGTTAAGATGTAAAAATGGCAGTGACACACCTTGCACAAACAAGTGCATAGACAGGCAAACAGACAACCAAAAAATATCTGACATGTCCTTTCTCGCCTTTCTCTGTGCTTCTTGTTTAGACTTTACTGCATGGGTTATTTGTACTGAAACCAATAGAAGAGTGCATTGTTGCAAACCTCTTTTTAAACCAATAAATTAAAACACACACGCACACTCCCTGAAGTGCGTTCAAGTCCAGTGTTACCTCTTGTTACCTTTTATGAAGTCTAGATAAGTTCCTCCAACCCAAGCAATGTAGTACATGTATACATTGAAGGGTTTCATGGTCAATAGCTTTGTTTACTGTCACAGCTGTTTGATGAAAGTGTACTTATCCATCACATGATACCTCAATGGAGAAAACTGATTCTTTCCAAGTTTCCTACAACAACCAGAGTGATACAAGAAGGAGTCCTGCAATGGGTGATGTGGCCCCCATAGAAGCATGGCTTTGACATGGAGACAGTCTAGGATTATGTAAAGAGACAGAAGACACTAAGAATCCTTCTGATCAGTCTGGAAGAACTGTTGAAATTTCTTCAAGATGCTGAGCAACCTACCTGCCAAGTTTCTTAAGAAATTCTGTGTAAGTTTATTGAAGAGAACTGGATGCTGCTCTGAGCAAATACTACTGATTGATTTACTTTTTTTCTGTTTACTCTAAACCTGTAAACTGAGGGTTTTAATTTTTTTGAATGAAAAGTAGTCAAGCTTGGGCGGAAGTCACTTAGAAAGAGCAGTTAGAGAACGAAAGAGAGAAAAAGGTGTGTGTGTGTGTGTGTGTGTCTGAGAGAGAGGGAGAGAGAGAGAGAGAGAGAAGTGTGTGTGTGTGTGTGTGTGTGTGAGAGAGAGAGAGAGAGAGAGAGAGAGAGATGCAGATGGACCTACAGTAGTTATGGCTCCTGAACTGCTCGAATTTCAGTGAGAAAAATCCTTGAAAGGAAGGAAGGAAGGACCGTATATTAACGTCTATCCGAGGCAGCGTTACTTCATCCTGCATGGATCTTCCACGTCAATCAAAGATGGTCCTGATGAGAGTGATGCTGTCCACGTTGCTCTGCCTGCTGCTGGCTTCCGCCTCCTGGGGCTGTGGACCGGGCAGGGGATACGGGAAGCGGAGGCACCCTAAGAAGCTGACACCACTGGCTCTGAAACAATTCATCCCCAACGTGGCTGAGAAAACCCTGGGAGCCAGCGGCAAGTACGAAGGAAAGATCACCCGCAACTCGGAAAGGTTCAAGGACCTGACTCCCAACTATAACCCTGATATTATTTTTAAAGATGAGGAGAACACCAACGCAGATCGGCTCATGACACAAGTAGGTAACAATATTTCATTCAATTTCATTTCATTTTGTGGGACTTTTACTATGGACCAAATAAATGACCGTGGGATGTGAAGCAGCACAAACGCGCGCTGGTCTCTGCTTTACCCGTTTTATTTTATACATCATCAGCTGCCACCAGAACCGCGGCAGAAAATGAACAATTGTAGGACTCTTACACTATATAAATATACAGTGTATACTACCGTTCAAAAGTTTGGGGTCACTTAGATTTGTCCTTATTTTAAAAGAATAGCATTTTCCCCATGAAGACAACACTAACTGAATCACAAATACAGTCTAGACATTGTTAATGTGGTAAATGTCTATTTTAGCTGGAAACGGCTGATTTTTAATGGAATATCTACATAGGAGTACAGAGGAACATTTCCAGCAACCATCACTCCTGTGTTCTAATGCTACATTGTATTAGCTAATGATGTTGAAAGGCTGATTGATTAGAAAACCCTTGTGCAATTATGTAAAAATATGAATAAAAATGTGAATTTTCATGGAAAACATGATGTTGTCTGAGTGACCCCCACGCTATGATAGATAAATAAATCGATAGAGAGAGAGGCCACTTAATCATCATAGTTGTGGGAGGCTGGATATGGCGTCAAATTTGGGCCAAAAGTCACGCGCGTGCAACACTCTCTCGCTGCGCGCGAAACACGTACCCCGCGCGAGCGGAAAAAAAGTCTCCACGGGCGCAAAAAACACTCTGCGTGCGCGTGGCAATGTCTCCACGCGCGTGGAGCCTCTTACGCGCGTGGAGACATTGCTACTCCTCCGTGAGTATGGTGCCATAATTATCCGTGGAGCTCTGATTTACGCGCGCGGGGAGAAGACTTTTGACCCTTTGTGGGCGGATACCAGTGCTCGCCACAATCTCCCTATGATTGGCTGTCTGCGACAGCCAAGAACTCACCCCCCACGTGGGCACAGTCGGCTGGAGCCCCTTTGATGTTGCTGCCGCTGTTCTACAGCTCCACCGAACACACACAGAACCGAGCCCGGATCTCCAACTGCCGGTGGGTGAGTGTCTCTTCATTTTGAGAGGCCCGCCAACAAGCAGTCACGTGACCTGTCGTCAGGCCAATAGAAAATAATAGGGAGAAAAAAATATAAACATTTTACAATTTTCAGACCTTTATTGTGAGACTGTTACGTTTTGTTCTGTGGACAAACGTAGGTATTTCACATTTGGCCATGAGACTGGGTTGCAAGGCAACACTGCACAGACAGAACAAAAAAATAAATGCAACACTTTTGTTTTTGCTCCCATTTTTTATGAGATGAACTCAAAGATCTAAAACTTTTTCCACATACACAATATCACATTTCTCTCAAATATTGTTCACAAATCTGTGATAGTGAGCACTTCTTTGCTGAGATAATCCATTCCACCTCACAGGTGTGCCATATCAAGATACTGATTAGACACCATGATTAATGCACAGGTGTGCCACTCGGACAGTTGCTGAAACAATCAGTTTGCATAACCAAAGAATTTCTGCACAAACTGTCAGAAACCGTCTCAGGGAAGTTCATCTGCATGCTCGTCATCCTCATCGGGGTCTCGACCTGACTCTAGTTCGTCGTCGTAACCGACTTGAGTGGGCAAATGCTCACATTCGATGGCGTCTGGCACATTGGAGAGGTGTTCTCTTCACGGATGAATCCCGGTTTACACTGTTCAGGGCAGATGGCAGACAGCGTGTGTGGTGTCGTGTGGGTGAGCGGTTTCTGATGTCAATGTTGTGGATGGAATGGCCCATGGTGGCGGTGGGGTTATGGTATGGGCAGGCGTCTGTTATGGACGAAGAACACAGGTGCATTTTATTGATAGCATTTTGAATGCACAGAGATACCGTGACGAGATCCTGAGGCCCATTGTTGTGCCATACATCCAGAACATCACCTCATGTTGCAGCAGGATAATGCACGGCCCCATGTTGCAAGGATCTGTACACAATTCTTGGAAGTTGAAAACGTCCCAGTTCTTGCATGGCTCGCATATTCACAGGACATGTCACCCATTGAGCATGTTTGGGATGCTCTGGATCAACGTATACGACAGTGTGTATGCTGTTTGTCACTGCAGTGACAAAGTTTCAGCTTAAAGCATCTCTCAGGTCATTCACACAGTAATGGATGAGAAGGACATCTGTTACTGCTTTTCCTCATAGGGACTGGATGCTGAAGGAGAAAGAGCTTTTTCATGTCAGACCACCCAGTCATGCACAGCGATACAGAAAATGCCTACATGGAACAGAATTTGTAACAGTGAGAAATGTATCATTGGGCAGCTTTTAAAGAAACAGAAAAAAGCAGCAGTCTTAGTAGGTAAACTCCAGCTTCCCTCAGCTCAGCTGTAGAAAAACACTCTGCTGTATTGTTTACATTGAATATCAGCAGAACAGCAACTTTTACTCTACTATCAGATGTACGTCGCTTTGGATAAAAGTGTCTGCTGAATGAAATTGTAGAATTGTACTAACCTGCGTAGTACTGAGGAATACTGCAATCATTTTACTCATTAAGGACAGTAGACTCATCCAAGATTCAAGATTGAAGACCTTTACTTGTCACGAATAAAATTATACACAGTATAACGAGCAGTGTAATGCATCACACACCTGTTCCATATCGAAACAACAATAATAACAAGAATAAAGAATAAAACACACAAGATATATATGTATATACGCAAAATGAATCAGTCCGTGGCTGGGGTGGCTGGGCTCACTCACAATCTTCTTGGCCTTTAACCTGCAGGGGTTGTTGTAAATGTCCTGCAGGTTGGGGAGGGTGGTTCTGATGGTGCGCTCAGCCAAGCGGACCATCCTCCTCAGGGCCAAAACGTCCTGGGTGCCGCTGCAAGTGGTGATACTCAGCCAAAACACTGTCAGTGGTGCAGGTGTAAAAGTTCCTGAGCACCCTGAGAGGGAACTTAAAGTCCCTCAGGTGTTTGAGTTGGTAGAGACGCTGTCAAGCTTTCTTCACCAGGGTGTTGATGTCACAGGACCACATGATGTTAACACCCAGGTACTTGAAGCTCTCCACTCTTTCCAGTGGGTGGTATGCCCTCTGCTGCTTCTTGCTTTAATCCACGATCAGCTCCTTGGTCTTGCTGACGTTCAGGAGGAGGCTGCTCTCTCTGCACCAGTCCTCCAGGTGGGTGATCTCCACGTTGTTGTTGGAGATCATCCTGGTCATTGTTGTGCTTTGCCATCCCGGAGAGTGATAATATGCTTCCATTAAGTTAAGTAGATGTGTGGACCTGATAAATTGTGATAGCGTGTCAGCGATTAAGATATGCACAAAATCTAGATCTATTCAAGTGATATATTCTATTTTAAATATAAGCTCTCTGAGACAACAAAGCGACAGTGCTCGCTTTAGATATCTAGCTGTTGCTGCTGAACATAGGGCTAATGAGAGCAAAGAACAATAATGATAAAGTTGTGTGATGGAAACCCAAAAATGTTGTATTCAGGTTATTTAATCTTGGGTCTAACTTTTTTTTTCTTTGCCCAATATTCCAATTGGTAGCAATATTATTTAATGTAGGAGGTTAATAAATGAGACCTGGGAATACAGCAGCATTGCTAATATTAATATTATTAAATTTTCACAGATTTATAGAGATCACAGTTTTTAAAGTAATATGTAATGACCTGAACGTGACATGTCTCTCCCCTTTCAGAGGTGTAAGGACAAACTGAACTCGTTGGCTATTTCAGTCATGAATCAGTGGCCTGGAATTAAGCTTCGGGTCACAGAAGGTTGGGATGAGGATGGCCATCATTCTGAAGAGTCTCTTCACTATGAAGGCCGTGCGGTCGATATCACCACCTCAGACAGGGATAAGAGCAAGTATGGCATGCTGTCCAGGCTGGCTGCGGAAGCAGGCTTTGACTGGGTCTACTATGAGTCCAAAGCCCACATCCATTGTTCTGTGAAAGCAGGTGGGTAAACTGTATTTGTCACTACATGAGTCTGACAGATGCAATTGTGGTCCGATTACAATTAGTGGCCAAAGAGAAAGAAATATGTTCAACAATGTATGTCATTTTCCAAAACTGAAAAACTTACAATCATGTCACTCTCACTCAGTGATTAGCCATATCAGTGGAGGCGAGGAAGTAGGTGGGATTTGAACATCAGTCTTTTATTTCTGTAAACAACAAATTCATTTTTTGTTGTTGAGATTGTCTCTCAACAACAAAAAGTTGTAAGATTGTCTGAAATGTGTGTCACTATTCCATTTTTTAAAAATTGTTTCATCTTACTCCTTTCAATGACAGAAGGGTTTCACTGCTCCATTTGAATATGACTGGAAGAGCGACAGTATAAACAAATTTGCAATCTTATGCAATCAGACCACAACAAACTTTGTTCTCAGCATGTCCCTTACACTGTGTCTGCTTTTGCTCTGTCACAATACAGCAAACAATTTTCACATTCATAATGTTTCTACAATCCCTGGCAAAAATTATGAAATCACCAGTCTTGGAGGATGTTCATTTAGTTGTTTTATATTGTAGAAAAAAAATCCGATCACAGGCATGCCACAAAACTAAATTCATTTAAAATGGCAACTTTCTGTCTTTAAGAAATACTAAAAGAAAACAGGGGAAAAAATGTGGTCGTCAATAACAATTGCTTTTTTTAGATCAAGCAGAGGGAAAAAAATATGGAATCACTCAATTCTCAGGAAAAACTATGGAATCATGAAATCAAACAAACAGAAAACACTACAACACACTACCATACTTTGTTGCACCACTTCTGGCTTTTTATAGCAGCTCCTCGTCTCTGAGGCATAGACTTAACGAGTGACAAACAGTCCTCTTCATCAATCTGGCTTCAACTTTCTCTGATTCTATCCTCCAAGACTGGTGATTCCATCATTTTTGCCAGCGGTTGTATCACCTCGATGATCTCTATCGCCAGTCAGCCACAACATTAAAACCACGAATAGGTGAAGTTTGATCATTTAATTACAGATGAATGTTCTGCTGGAAAACCATGGGTCCAGGCATTCGTGTGGGTGTTACTAACATGTACTACCCACCTAAATTTGTTGCAAGAGAAAACATAATTTTGCATATTCAATGGCATTCCTCCGAGGCCTCCGCAGCAGGACAGTGGCTGCCACTACAGCTACAAAAAAAGCTGCTGAGGACAGCTTGAGAACACGACCAACGGTCCAAGCGGTTAAATGTGCCTCCAAAGTACGAACATCCAAATCCTATGAAATGTCCATGGGATGTGCTGTAACAAGCTTAATCCATGGCTGCCCCAACCCCAACCCAAAGGATCCTCTACCAGCATCCTTGTGCCAGACACCACATGGACACCGCTAAAGGTCCCCTGTTCATGTCCCAGTGATCCAGAGTGGGTTAGGTGGCACAAGGGATTCAACACGATATTAGGACGGTTGTTTTAGGTCGTGGCTGAATGGATATGATATAGCCCATGCTTGTGGTGATCTGGTGATTTTGTTGAGCTTTTGCCTCCCCCGCTGGCAGTTGAGAGTAATGACACAAACTCTAAGGTGTTTGCCCCCACTTCTTTGTTGTCGTATGATATGCTGCCACACCTGTGATCTACTGCATCTCTGAGGCTATGGTTGCTCTCTTCTTCAGTTTTTGGCAGTCTCAATTATTGCTGGTTGACATACTGTAAAACATTACTGACCAAGAAATCTAACTTGAAAACTCCATCTTACTGTGACATACACAGATATTTACTTGATGCTGACTGGCTTAACGCACGTTAGGCGGATTTGTTTGGTAAGGCCTTGGATGTAAGAGACTTTGATGTGTTTTTCAGTTTTAGTCTACAACCATGTGAGCTGCTGTGCAAAGATGTTTTTACTGCAGGTCTTTAAATTTCACTGCATATCTGAAAGTTTGACTTGACTTGTTGTAGTGCTAGATTCAACAGTCAAGCACTGCCAAAACCATGCACATTATTCTCCTGGATATCTGTACAGCAGTCAGGCCAATCCAACAGTGGCTGTAGAGGCATTTACCCTGCACCTAATCACTGGACCACCTGACCTGCCATCTATTTGGCATAATGGGCATGGATGATGTCATTGTGGCTCTTCTGAAATGAAGAACTCACATCTTGAAAATGAACTATAACTAAAACACATTATTCTATCCTTATACAGAAAGAAAATGTATTGTATGTATCATATGCATCTATGTGTATATGCACACATCGATACAGGGATAGATAGACAACGCATGCATTAAATTATTAATGATAATGTTGTGACTCTTCCAGAAACTCTATGGCTGCTAAGTCTGGAGGATGCTCCCTGGTTCTTCTACGGTGATCCTAGCAGAAGGAAACACTAAACAACTGAAGGACCTCCAGGTGGGGGACAAGGTGCTGGCCGCTGATCAAAGAGGAAACGTGGTTCCCAGTGACTTCCTTATGTTCTTAGACCAGGACCAACTGATTCTAGAGAGTTCCATGTCCTGGAGACGGATGAGCCATGTCATAGGACTGAAAATGACTCCAGCTCACCTTGTTTTGTAATGAACAACAGTACCAACAGCAACAGGATTCGTGCTGTGTTCGCGAGTAATGTAAAATAGGACAGTGGCTCTTGTTGTTGGGAATGACCAGTCAGAATACCTCATCCTGCAAGAGTAACGAGAGTTTATGTGGAGAAATATGAAGGGTCTTATGCACCCTAGACATCTCATGAACCATCATAGTTGACCGAGTTTTGGTGTCCTGTTATGCAGTAGTTGAGGATCATGACCTTGCACACTGGGGTTTTCACACCAGTTAGACTGTGGCATTCATTCTTGTCACTATTGGATGGTAAAGAACTCAGCAGTGTGCACCAGCAGATGGTGTCCACTGGTACCCAGAGCTTCTATACTATGCGGGAAGTTGCTTCTGGATATGGAGCTCTTTTCACCCGCAAAGCTGAGATATACTGTATGCTTTAATGAACTGTACATTCACACAATTTGCTCAAAGAAAGATGTACACATTTTAAAGAATTTCTTTGAAGGCCAAACATGGTTCCTCTGATACTGACTTTGAATGCACAGGGCATGAAGGTCCATTCATACAAATATAGGTTATACTCAACCTGCATGGTCACAGTACCCCATGGCAAGTAAACAAAAAACACACGAGAGAGGTTTCTGAAAGTTTGGCTGTGACTTTTAGAAGGTATTGCAGCTGGTTACAGACTGGCTTATAGCTCCACATAAGTAAGATTATTCTTAAGGAGTGCCAAGTTCTACAGAACAGCCTGGGCTGGAGTTTGGTTGCCCTTCTGTCACATACACAGTACATGATTTCTGAAGATTCTAAAACCTTCCCAAGTGTGCTCTGGACATCGTTGACGGAAAGCACACTCCATATCAAGTGGTGACAACTTCTATTAGAACTCTCTAGTGATGAAGTATGACGGTGTGGATGAAAGAAAATCTCTTTGCACAGCTTTCTAAGAACAAGCGTTTGTTTGGCAACCACTTATTGTTTTCTGTCTGAACATCTTTGGTCTATGGGACACATGTACATGTTAGAATCGTCGAGTGTTTGTGAATGAAAAACCCATGCTGAGTGATCGATGTATTTAAATGCAGTAAATGACTGAGACATGTGATTGTTGTGACTGACTCTTAGGATCAATTCTAATTTTCATTAATGGATATATGGTATGATGTAAATAAATTATTTTTTTTATATACTGGATACCGACCTCAAGTAATAACTGGTTTTACAAAACAGTTCATAAGGATTCTTAATTGGTTATTGTCTATCAGGAAGACAGCCCACACTTCAGTCACCCTAAATATAATGTAATACTGAATAAAGGGGTGTAAAGATTAATATAACACCAAGATCACAACAATATTGGACAGCATTCGAGCAAATTTTGCATTCTGAGGTTGCTATGTATGTATGTATGGAACTCCAAGCAGAGTCTGTTCAGGAGTATTGCACAGATCAGTTAAGCAACCACTTCTAAGTTTAGTCATTACAGAAACTTGGCTTCCACGTCAGATACAGGATTCCTAATTTGTTCCATTTTTTGTTGTTGTTATGACTTAGTATTTATAGCATTGGTTTATTTGGCTTAAAAGCCAGAAAGGGTAGAACGCCTAAGACACAGTTTCAGGGATAAAAATGTAAACAATCTCAGAAAATTTGATACTCACATCGCACAGTCCACAAATAAATAATTAAAGCTTGTATCTGTAAAACCATATTTATTGTCTGTATCTTGCTTTAGGGTTTGAACTCATTATTAGGATTCAAACCATAAAGCAGTAGAATCTGGTGAGTTTGTACCAGTTATTATTATCATTTTCCTTGCTTTGGCAGGTTCAAGTTGTCAAGAGCTGGAATGAGAAAAAAAAAATCCACCATGATGGATTGTTGCTCATTTGCATAATTGAAAAAAAGCAGAGCTACTTCTAATTTTTGGATTTTGACTTTATCAACATCAGATTTCGTACTGATGAACCAATTCAATATACTACAAATAGACAAGATTGGCTTTATGATAATTCTTACCCATTTATAGTAGCATGGATGGAAAGGATGTTTTATTGTATGAAAGCCTAAGTTCAATTTGTAATTACTGCAGCTGTAAGCACCAACATTTCTTTTTATGTTGGCCTTCAGGTTTACCATTCCTACTTTTAAAAACTCTCATGTATTCAAAGTTGAAACACCTTTCACAACATTTAATTTTGTATTATTGTTATTCTTTATTTTACCAGATAAGCTCAGTTGAGAACAATATTCTCATTTACAATGATGACCTGTCAAGAGGCCCCAGCAGGAAGAAAGATAACAAATTAACAAGTACATATACAAAAATGACACACAAGTGTTTAAACAGAAATTAAAAGCACCCTATATTACTGCTAGAAATTCAGTGAGAACATTCAGCATGTGCAGTGGTCAACAAGGGTCTGCTGCAGCTGCTGTTTAAAAATGTAAGGTGATGGAAGTGATGGCAGTTTCAGAGATTTTTTGGAGGGAATTCCAGGCATTTGCTGCAGCAAATTGACAGGAATTCCAGCCAAAGACAGTGCGATCCTTGAATTTCATGTACAACTTTGACAAACATCCTTGTTCAAGCTGACATACTTGGAAACAACACTGAGAAATCTGTGTGATCATTGACAGCATTAATGCAGATGATTATAAAATACAGGTGTTATATGTGTTCATCTACATTTCACAACTGAATCAGCTTCAACTGTAGTAAATGGGCAAAGGAGCGAATATTTGCTGGTGTGTAGTCCTGAGAAATACAAATATCTGAATGACATTCTTGATACAATCATCTCGAGATGACCAGTAGTGATATGTATGTAGCCACGTCAATGCTGAGTACAGTTCATGTGAAACTTTCTCTCTCTCTCTCTCTCTACAACAAGATATGGGGCTTGTTCAGCAACAGGGTGTGTATATTCTGCAGAGGTTTGTCCACTGGACTAGCTGATTGGCTTGGTAAGCTTAGAGAGCAGTGTGGTGTGCATATTTTCACAACACAATACACAGTATCAAGCTGCTGGAGGATCATTTACAAACACCCTTGTTGCATGTTAGGATAGCCAATAGATGGCGTTGTTTACTAGTCTTAGAAGATGTGTGCTGATGTTGCTCCTCCTAGACAGGCAGACAAGAAAATGCCAGAATGGTTTAGGGGCTGGGCTGCACAGTGGAGTAGTGTTTAGAACTTTTTCCTTGCAGCAAGAAGATCCCCAGGTCAAATCCCAGAGTGGGCCTGGGATCTTTCTGCATGGAGTTTGCATGTTCTCCCCGTGCATGCGTGGGTTTTCTCCGGGCACTCTGGCTTCCTCCAACAGTACAAAAATATGCAGAGGTTAATTGGGTACTCTAAGGCTACGTTCAGACTGCAGGGCTTAATGCCAAATTCTGATTTTTTGTGAAATCCGATTTTTTTTGCGAGTTCGTTTACATTTCCAATTAAATGCGACTTGTATGTGATCTCCTGTGTGAACCTCACACGACCCAAAAGTGTCCCGCATGCGCAGAAGAGGACACAACAAAGACACGCAGAGAGCGTGTTCAGTGTTTACGGAAGTAAACATGGACTCTAACAGTAGAGCATGTCTGGCCATTTTAAAGTTGTTGTCCAGCCGGAGCCAGCATATTTATAACATAATTGTCATAACAAAAGGTCAAGAAGGAAGAGAGCCAGGATTCTGGCCCTGGCGTTTTGTGGGGCAGTGGCAGCAACGTCTGTCCAGAGAACTGTGTGGGTGCGAAGTTGCAGCCAGGAGTGGTGGGATAGTGATGCGAGAGGCTTCAAAGATGCGGACTTCATTCAGAATTTTCGCATGACAAGGGCGACCTTTACGTACATATGTGAGCGCCTCTTTTTAACACTCTCACGGCAAGACACACGTCTTCGGCAGCCCGAAGACGTGTTTTGCTTGAACGCAGAATAGTGACGTTTGTCGTGTACCAATGACATATAGGTCAGATA
This sequence comes from Acanthochromis polyacanthus, assembly GCF_021347895.1. Lineage (NCBI taxonomy): Eukaryota > Metazoa > Chordata > Actinopteri > Pomacentridae > Acanthochromis > Acanthochromis polyacanthus. The sequence continues at coordinate 18,056,777 of NC_067121.1, read as the reverse complement.
AATGTGACCTGGCCGTTCAGACTAAAGTCGCATGGCAAAAGATCTGATACGTATCGGAATTAGGACCACATATCCAAGTGGCCTGGGTTGCATTTGAAAAAATCGGATCTGTGTCGTTCAGACTGTCATGAAAAGATCAGATACAGGTCACATAGAGGCAAAAAAATCGGATTTGGGTCACTTGAGCCTACAGTCTGAAGCCGAAATTGCCCGTAGGTGTGAACGTGAGAGTGATTGTTTGTCTGTATATGTAGCCCTGCGACAGACTGGCGACCTGTCCAGGGTGTCCCCTGCCTTCGCCCGAGTCAGCTGGGATAGGCTCCAGCACGACCCGTGACCCTAATGAGGATAAAGCGGTGTTTAGAGAATGGATGAATGGATGATTTAGGGGCTATTCATTCATTCTTCTAAATCAATATCTCATAAATATCTGAAAAGAAAAACTAACAAGACAAAATAACAATGAGTTTCACAGGATTAAACTGACCAATCTTGGAAAATAAAAACAAGGTACATTTATGACCAAACTAGAGTTGTCATCCCACCTGACCCAGTGCCCAAATTCCAGTCAAATATGTTGAAATGTTTTTCATTTGAAATCCCCACCTGCATCTCACACACCAAATGTGAACACTCAAATGACAAACCTGGATGATTGCAGACCAGTACTCTGTTCCATAAAACCAACTTATACAGTTAGTCTGACTTATTGTCAATTTTTTTCGGTTAAATTAATGCACAGCATGTCGAATCTTGAGAAGACGAGTAGACCACACTGGTCAGCTAAGAACAGGAAACTGAGGCTACAATTCACACAGGCTCACCAAAATTGGACAATAGAAGACTGAAAAAATGTTGCTTGGTCTGATGAATCTCCATTTCAGCTACAACAATCAGATGGTAGGGTCAGAATTTGGCCTATATAACTTGAAAGCATGGCTCCATCCTGCCTTGTGTCAACAGTTCAGGCTGGTAGTGGTGGTGTAATGGTGTGGGGATATTTTGTTGGCACACTTTGGGCCCCTTAGTACCAACTGTGCATCATTTAAACACCGCAGCCTAACTGAATATTGTTACTTGCCATGTCCATCCCTTTATGATCATCTTCTGATAACTACTTCCAGCAGGATAATGCACCATGTCACAAAGCTCAAATCATCTCAAACTGGTTTCTTGAACATGGCAATGAGTTCACTGTACTCCAGTGGTCTCCACAGACACCAGAGCTCAATCTAATAAGCACCTTTGGGATCTGACAAATCTGCAGCAACTGTGTGATTCTATCATGTCAATATGGACCAAGATCTCTGAAGAAAATTTCCAACATTTTGCTGAAAGTATGCCACAAAGAATTAAGGCAGTTCTGAAGGCAAAGGGGATCCAACCTTTAACTAGCAAGGTGTACCTAATAAAATTGTCAGTTAGTGTATGTACATGTTTATGTGACGTGAAACATTTAGGCTTATGCTACATAAAATAAGTTTCAATTTAAATACTGTTACAGAATGATACATTTGTTAACAGTACAAGTGCAAAATATGAGGCTATACTGACCAGAAATGCATCTAATTTGTCTGCCTCACTTTTCTATTTTACTGATAGAAAATCATGTCTGAAATGTACTTTTTAATGTATTTCAAACAATGTAAAAAATAAAATAAAATCTAAACAAAACATACTAGTAAACATAGTTGTGGTGAGTGGGTTTAATGAATTACTATAAAGTCTATAAATAAGGACCCATCAGTCAGTCATTGTCAATACCATGACTTAGGGGTGAGTTCACGTTTTTCATAATTTCATCATTACAAACATTTACAAAGTAATAGATTTAACTTTTATTTATCTCTATTCCTAATATTAAGAAAATTAATCATAAGAAAAAGAAGACTGTCTTGGACTGCCTTACAACAGTTCACACACATGAGGAGTCTATCTCAGCTGACTTAGGGCAAAGACAGGGACACTCTGGACAGGTCACCAGTCTATCACAGCATGAAACCAAACGTCAAGAACAACAGAGACCTGGACTTCACCGTCGACATCGACTTCAGGGGTCTGCTGTGTGAGATGTTGAAGACATCAGAGTACAGGATGCGTTAGAAATCGTTTACTCCCCCTACTTCCCTTGTTGCACTCAAAAAAAAATATAAACACAGCACTTTTGTTTTTGCTCCCATTTTTTACGAGATAAACTCAAAGATCTAAAACTTTTTCCACATACACAATATCACCATTTCTCTCAAATATTGTTCACAAATCTGTCTAAATCTGTGATAGTGAGCACTTCTCCTTTGCTGAGATAATCCATCCCACCTCACAGGTGTGCCATATCAAGATGCTGATTAGACACCATGATTAGTGCACAGGTGTGCCTTAGACTGCCCACAATAAAAGGCCATTCTGAAAGGTGCAGTTTTATCACACAGCACAATGCCACAGATGTCACAAGATTTGAGGGAGCATGCAACTGGCATGCTGACAGCAGGAATGTCAACCAGAGCTGTTGCTGGTGTATTGAATGTTCATTTCTCTACCATAAGCAGCGCCCCCCCCAAAAAAAAAAAAAAACAACACACACACAAAAAAAAAGTGCACCATTCAGAGTGGCCTGTTATTGTGGGCAGTCTAAGGCACACCTGTGCACTAATCATGGAATTATAATTATGTGGAAAAAGTTTTAGATCTTTGAGTTCATCTCATAAAAAAATGGGAGCAAAAACAAAAGTGCTGTGTTTATATTTTTGTTGAGTGTATTTGTCTTTAGAGGTCAGAATATGCAGTTTGACTGGGAATCTGTACAGTAGCTTGATGCTCCCCTGCCGCAACACTGTCAGTTTTGTTCAAACTTTAACAGCATTTCAACAGTTTTACCATCCTGAGGTTAAAAGTACATTGTCAATATGTAAATGAGAATCGCTTTCCTGAACTCCCTAAACTCTGGTGAAGATTCTTTTTTTCCCATTAAACTTATTTTATACAAAGTATAAACCTGAAGGTTTTAAAGACAAGGTCTTAAAAGTTTAAATGTCTGTCTGCTGCAGGGGATATAAGGACTTCTTTTCACTTTAACAAAATATATTACCTTCCCTACTGTAAATATAGTCATGGGCTCACCATTTGCATCCAGTTACATGAAAGAGAGGAAAATGTAATACTTTCACTTAAGCATGCATCTTTACACACACTTTAACAATTTTCTGACTAAATTTGTGTACAAACAGCATTTCATTCATTATGTCAAACACGGACACAATAGCACATTTTTGGCTCATGTTTACATCTGTGGTGACAACTTGTGTGGAAAGGTTTGTTTTTATTTGCCTTCCCTTGGTGTGCCAATCTGATCTTGTCTTTCCAGCCAGTTAATATTTTTTGACTAATGTGTCTTGTACATTTTTATCTCACAATAAACTATCAGTGCTTAGAGCAGCAGCTGCATTTATTGGTGTTTATTGATAGTAGGGATTACTTTCCGTGCTGTTTCTACTATGATTGTAATAGATGATGTGTGGGACAAAAAATCAGTTCAGTTACAACACTTGCACATGTCATATTTCAGGTGTCTCTTGTTAAACTGTTGGACTGTTTCCCCACAACGTCTTGCCTTTTGTGGCCATGATTTAATGAAAATAATATCCATTTGAAGGCTGAGCCAGTAATTTAGTACTTAGACTTTTGGAGAGAAATGATTCTGGCCGTGAAGTTTTCTGGTTGCTGACACAGAAACCGACTGTATATTATGACCTTTACAGGAGTAGCAAATCTGATGTATCATTTTATGAGATGAAAGTTTATATTAGGGGGAGATTATATGAATGATGACTTGCCTTTAGATGGCATGAGATGTACAAATCCTATAAATGATTTTCACCACCCTTAGAAGTTTTCTTCTTTAATTTGGCTTTTTCAGCAAGAATTTGTCCAAAAAAAGACACTATTTCATGTTAAAGTAAAAGCAGATTTCTACAAAGTAATGTCAGTTAATTAAAACTATTGGTGCTAGAAGTTACACTCTTAATGAAATGAAGATGAGGGTTAGGCTTTGGGTTAGGGTTAGGGTTTCTGATTGCAGTGAATGGCTGCACGGTGGACGGTGGTTTGCACTGTTGCCTAGCAGCTAGAAGATCCACGGTTAGCATCCTGGGCTGGGCCTGGGATCTTTCTGCGTGGAGTTTGCATGTTCTCCCTTTCTTCCACAGTCCAAAAACATGCTCATTTTAATTGCTTGTTCTAAATTGTCTGTAGGTGTGAATGTGACTGTGATTGTTTGTCTGTATATGTAGCCCTGTGACAGACTGGTGACCTGTCCAGGGTGTCCCCTGCCTTCATCCTAAGTCAGCTGGGATAGACTCCAGGCCTAAGGAAGATTAAGCAGTGTATAGATAATGGATGGATGAATGATTGCGGTGAATGTGTCCAAAGTGACTATTGTATAAAAACACCTGTATCTGGAAGGTCTAGTCAATGGTGAATCAATACTCCTGGCTATAACTACACCATGAAGAGAAAATATGAAGCAACCGTTTGAAAATTTTATTGAAAAGCACAAGTGAGGGGATGAATGCAAGAAAATTTCCAAGTAAAAACTTTGGAGAATGGTAAAGAGCAAGCCACTGTTGGAAAAAAAAAAAGTCATGTTAGATTTAGACTAGAGTTTACCAGAAGTCCTGTGGAACACTAAGTAAGAGGCTTGTAAATGTACAGGGCAAAGGAATACAGCAAAGTATAGGGAAATGCTGGAGGACAGTCTAATGCAGTCTGCAAGGGAACTGACTTTCATGCCCTCCATCTCCACCATGTACACCCTGTTGCTGGCAGATCGGTCTGCGATGGGGAGTGACCCACCTGTCTATGACCTCCACCTGCCATAAAACATGGGCTCAGTTTATCATTTGATACCAGACCGTTTTAGTCCACTCAGGCCATCTCTACTTCAGTTCTGGTTCTGTTGCTTTGCTTGCACTAACCTCCATTCTCCTATTTAGTGATCCATGTTGCTACCCATTGGATTCTTCAATCTGACAGCATTCTACACCAACCTAGATCTTGGTTTCTTGTCTCCATTCTGGTCCTCCGCCTACATTCCCCTGAACTCTCTTGCTTAACTTACTGTCAGCGAAGTCGTTGGTTTCACTCTTAGTGATTATTTTGTTCTCATTATACACTATAATCTTAGGCTTTGTGTTTAAACTCGTGAATATAGCATGTGTGTCAGTTCATAAGAAAATGTTTTTTTTATTTGTGTGTTTTTTTGTTTTAAAGGAAAACTGTTTGTCTTTATTTATAAAATTACTGACATGAGTAGAGAAACCATTTGTATAATGCAGTCTGTACTCATGTCACAGTTTTGTGAAATTGACTGTCACCTCATCTAATCTTTTTTCTTTTTGTTGTGAATTGTTGACTTTAAAATCCCAATGAACCAGCGTCTGGCATTTAAGAAACAAAAATGGAACTTTAATTTAAAAGCTGACAGAAAAACAAACCACTGTCCAGATAAATCAAAAGCGCTGGCAGCTGGCAAAATTAACCAAAATTCCAAAAGGATAACAGAAGCAAAGCCTGAACTAAAAAGAAGAAACTAAATATACAAACCAGAGGCAGGTGAACACAGGGAGAACTCTGGCAGGTAAACAGAGTAACGAACAGGACGAAGTGAGTCTATCTAAACTCTCAGAACTGGTTGGGGAGATGAGACATGGGTGAAAGTAATCAGGGCGATCAAAAGGGAGAGAAAAGACAGACAAAGAACAGGCGTCAAATACAAATGAAACAGGAAGAGATGGAAGAGGGAGATGGAACCAACACATAGACAAAGAGAGACACAAACAGAGACAGAAAAAATAGCAACTTTTCTGACTGCAAAGGACAAAATAAATAATATTATGAGATAAAAACGATCCAAAACTGTTCACACTGCTTTATCATGACAAATGTACTTTGGTTGCATCAATTTTTGGGCCATGAAAAACAGATCAAAATGAAAACTTCATTTTCAAGCACATCCAGCACTACCTCCACTCATAGCCAGTTTTTAGATTCGTACCCTTGGCAAACTGCATGTAGGAAACTCGAGGAGGAGACTTTGACCCAGCTGAGTGGATCTTCCTGCCGTCAGCAGGTTTTGCTCTACAGGACACTGGCAGATCAAGGTAAAAGCCCTTCAACTGACATGGAACAACACAGACTGTCCAGATCTTATCTCAGCACCGTCCATCCTCCCCTATCCCCATAGCTTCTCTCCTTCACTGACTTTTCTGTCCTCCATGCTCTGCTTGTCTATTCTCCTCAGCTGTTTGGCTCTGTTCCCAGTGTTCTATGCTACGTGTTTAATAGGGAACACATTTGCACCGTGAAAGGGAAGTGTGTTCCTATAGGCTTTGTTGTACCCAATAAATTCACATAAAAAAAAAAAAAAAAAACAATATTAATATTATCCATCCATTGTCTATACACCAGTTAATCCTCATTAGAGTCATGGAGGAGCAGGAGTCTATCCCAGCTGACAATTTGGAGTCACCAATTAACCTCAGCATGTTTTTGGACGGTGGGAGGAAGACGGAGAACCCGCTGTAAACCCACACATGCACAGGAAGAACATATAAACTGCATGCAGAAAGATTCCAGGAAGGCTGGGATGCGAACCTCTTTTAACTGCAAGGCAAAAGTGCTAATCACCAAGGCACCGTGTAGCCCCATATTAATATTAGTTTTCTTTTATTCTTAGATATAAGCAAGACCCATTTTGACATTTGCCAAGTTTTTATTGTTTGTAGGGTTATTTCTATGCATTGTTAATTCACACCCTTCCAACGGCATGTACATTTGGAAAATCAAAATGTAATCCAATACACAAACTCTGCCTTAAATTCTACTTAGTATGGCCTCTGCATTTTCAATTTTTGTTGTCTTTGTCAGTAACTTAAAAATTCTACTTCATATTTATTATTGAGGTCATAGTGAAATGTAAATAAATCCCTAATATTTTTCTCCATTGTGTGTGTTAATGGGTGGACAAAGTGTTCATTTTATAGATGTAGAATATATGGTAGCACCTTTGTGTTGAATTGCATTAGACTTCACGTGTGCATAATAAAATAGCTGGTGACTGCAAGTGCACAATTTGTATAGGCAGCCTTTATTAACCCATGTGTAATTTCATTCTGTTGTTTTCTTAGTTCAGATCTGGGGAAATCTTCAGTAAATGGAAATATTATAGACAATTGTGTTTTTCCAACCGTCAATAGTTTGTCTTTCACTCTCGATCTATTTGAGGCTCTCTTCCCAGTCGGAAATGGCCAGAAAAAGTTGGGGGAAAAAAAGGACTCAGGAGATATCCTAATCAGATGCTACTTTTGACATGACAGCGACTCTACTTCAGCCTCACTCACCTTACCTTATCTCTAAGGCTGCTCCACACTCAGCTGCAAACCAAAGGTCCTGGTTTGTTGAAGCCATCAGAAATATAATTGTCCTTTTAATATCTGGCATGTATTTTCCTCATAGTCTCCTAATCCACTGCCTCTCCTGTCAAGTCTTCCCAATCTCTGACCAGTTAAAAGCTTTTAGACACCCCCATGCCCCAAGAGAAGTTTGTGGTGTTGGAAACTGTAGAGTCAGATTCATACAATACTGCTCAGTAGTGTCAGAGTCTGGCTTTGTGCATCGTTTTAGAGATTTTTTACTGATTGCATTCCTTCTTCATGATATTGTGGTTGACATTATGAATGAATTCTCATGTATCCAGAAATATATGATCCCTCCCCCAGGATGCCTTGTATGGAGGAGTTGCTACGGGCTGGACAGGTGGCCAGCTTACTGAGAGGCTCACACAGATGGATGGGTTCACATCATAGCCATAATCATGTACCGTTGAGCTCTTCAGAGTCTCTAAACCATATGAGCTGCATGTCCTTGGACTGGAGGAGAAATATGGTGTCTGTAAAACTGTAAATAGGGTCAGTTCTTACTTCCCATGTTGTTTCAATGACAAGACCTTTTGAAGGCACATAGATTGCATTTGTCCAATTGTTTGTCAGGAACTGAGTTCATTGAGAGCAAAAAGAACTGCAAATGAACTAGTCAGCCTAAATGACTAATTTTCCTTTTTTTGCACCCTGCATTGATGTCATACTCAGTCCTGACAGTGAATATAATCCAGCTAGTGTGTTACAATAAAAACAATTTCAGCTGGGTTGTTAATTCAGAAGGCTGGTGTGAAAGATTTGATGCAGACCAAAGGAGTTTATTTCATGAGCAGCAAACAAATATAGAAATGTACAACACAGCCGCCATGAAATGCCCACTATGGACACATTGTGGACCACAGGCAGCCTGACAGCCTGATGGAAGTTGGCAGCCTTTTAAAACCTGCCCCTGGTATTGACCTTGACCACTACCACAGGGAAGAGAAGTCTGACCTTCACATTACAACAAAACCACAGAACAATAACATGACATGCATAGAATAATAAAATGAGAAATTGTCACTTCTAACAGAAGTAAAGATGGCCTGCACTGTTCACAACGGATGAGGCTTGTAATCTTTGAATAAAATGTTTGTGGTGGCCTGTAAAGTAAAAGATATAAACCCTCTATCATAAGAAATCTACTAAAATTTGGGCCAAGTTTATTCAATATGCATGTTTTGGCCATTGTTAACATAACAATCTGACACACATGGTTGTAATGTTATTATATTTCTGTGTTGTTGTTGTTGTTGTTGTTGTTTTTAAGATCGACGCAGAATTTCTCAGGATTGCAACTGTTCCACTTCAGACAAGATTCCTGACTTCCTTGGACAAGCACCACAACAACCTGATTGAGCTCATCAGAAGCAAGGGAAGATTGCCAGAGAGAAGACACAGAAGATACTCAAAGTTCTTGATCAGGTATGCACTCATATATGCTCAATATACACTCCCCTCCAAAAGTATTGGGACAGTGAGGCCAATCATGTATTTTTGCTGACAATGTTTGGGTTTGATATCAATACGATTATCAAACGATGAATATGAGACAAGAGATCAACATTTCAGTTATTATTTCCAGGTATCCAATCCCATAACTGAGAAAACTATTTGGGGATATACACTATCCGTCTGAAAATAAAAGTCGCACACTCTAATATTTTGTTGAACCATCTTCAGCTTTGAGAACAACGCACGTTCGTTGTAGAATAACTTCGATAAGCTTCTGCAATGCAACAGCATTTCTTTCTGTCCAGAGTTGCATTCATTTTCATCCAAGATCTTGCATTGATGATAGGAGAATCGGATCGCTGGGCAAAGTTTTCTCCAACACATCCCTGCGATTCTCATAGGGGCTGAGGTCTGGACTCTGTGGAAGCCAATCCATGTGTGAAAATGATGTCTCAACCACCCTGATCCACTCATTCTCAATGTGAGCCCCATGAATCCTTGCATCATCATCTTGGAACATGTCGATGCCATCAGGGAAGAAAAACTCTGTTCATGGAAATCCTGGTATTTCTTAGTATACTTTGGTTGTCATCTGATGTCATACTTTGGAGCATAATGTTGCTGGACCCGACCAACTGCAGCAATCCCAGATCAAAACCCTAACACTACCTGCTTGTACGGTAGGCACTAGCCATGATAGGTGCATCATTTCATCCGCCTCTCTTCTGGGGCTGGACCCGAATATCCAAACATTTGGTCATTGTGATGGTATCTGAATATTAATTTCGAGATCCGAATATATTGTTTGTGTTAGTAAACAGAAGACAAAAACCAAACACAGTTGTATTCATGCTAATGCTATGCTAATGCTGTCAGACTCCGAAGCAAGATCAAACTCTTCAAAAACACGCTGCCCACCATGGCTCATCATCCTTCAGGTTTTAATAATGTGTTGGACGGTTCTTAACCCGATTTTAGTCGATTCAGAAATCTCCTTAGTTGTTTTCTTTGCTTGATTCAGACCAATAATTTCCCTCTTCTGAAACTGACTGACATCCTTTCTACGACCACAGGATGTCTTCCAACATGGCTGTTTAGGAAAGAAGAAACTACTCACTGCATCGTCACATATTCATCGCTGCACTAATTATTCAATTGAAGGCTCTTACCTATTTGCTTAGTTAAATCCAAGTGGCAACTTTTTTTTCAACAGGCATTGTAAAAGTATACCCATTTTAAAGTACCACATTTAAACAGTCAAATACTCAACACAGCAAGTCAAACTCTCCATCATCACACCATAGACTGTATGCATCACACACACACGCACACACACACACACACACGCGCGCACACACACACACACACACACACACACACACACACACACACACACACACACACACAATGTGGCAACCACAGGTAATGAAAATTTAATTTGCACTCATCTGCTGTCTACCACAATTGGCACCTCCAAAGCGACCTCCCCCTGGTAATCTGAGGGGCTTTCATTATTTTCTGCCATGAAGTACACACTCACACACAGTATACATAAAACATTAATCAGCCATATGCATTGTTTACCAGAAGGATCCAAATCAGGCAAAGCCAGAAATCTCACAAGGTTAGAAATTGATGTGGTGGGTGGTGGCAGCAGAGCAGTATGAAGAGATAAAAAAGCAGACAAAGGTAAAAGGAGACACAAAGATGAAGATAACATTGCTCAAGGTTCAGTTCTGACACGGAGCAGGCAGCCAGTGGAGGTCCCAGGGCAATAAGGCATCATCCTGTGTGAGCATGTCAAAGGAAAACATTGATTCTGTTTTCAGCTGTTTAATCCTTACACACAGGCTACTGGCTTACACAGCAGCGTTTCATAAACAGGATTATTTTTCCTTTGTGGGAGCAGAAAGACTGAAGTCAGAACAATTAGACACCAAAGCTCTGGAAGCAATCGGAAAAAGCATCGATGGTGCTCTGCTGTACGCCTTGGCTGATCAGTGTTTGAACTGAAACTGAATGGAACCTAAGAAAGTATCTGATTAACCCTCAAATGCATACCTAAAGTTACTAGTGACCCATGACAGCCTCTGTGTAATTCATTCATTTTATTTACAGTCACACACTCAGCTCCATGGTTTTCCTCGAGCTATTTGTTTTTAAAATGTGCTGCTGTCAACGTTGTTTTAACGAACGAGCCTGTGAGCCTGAGTTCAGGGAAAATTTCTCTCATTACAGAAGTGCAGCAAAAGTTATATTCACGTATTCTCCATCATATTCATTTTGTTCTGTATCTTCAGCAAGTCTTCAAAGTTCTCTCATCAAATTTGCCGCCGCCGTGTTTCTCCTCAACCAGGATTCCTTCTGCGCCTGCACACGACATTCCTACTGTGCACATTTTTCTGCACATATCTCCTTTGCTTTTTTAATTTCATTTATTTGTCTTTATATTTCTACTTTTACAAGCCTTTTCTTTAATGGACTCATTTTACTTTATATAGCAGCATTATTTATTTTTCTTTTTTTATTTGTCTTTTATTTCCACGTTTATGTTATGATTCTTTTATAGATTTATTTTTGTAATTTGGCACTCTCACTACCCCATACAGGAGTAGCTCATTGTGCTTCACATAGAAACAAACAAACAAAAAAAAATACTGAAAATTACAACATGCAATTTAAAATAAAATAAAACTTGATTATACAGTTTTTTTCAATTGCTAACACGCATTGGTAGAAACTGAAGTCACATGTTCAAAACTCTTAACACAGTCTGCATTTCCATCATGTATCTCAGCTAAACAGTAAATCTTGTCCCCAAAACTGTTTCTCACCAACAAAACACTTCATACATGTCTCAAAATAAGCTCATTCAACCACAACACTAGCAAATAGTCTCACTTTGGAAATAAACACTACCAGTCTTAGGACGCTGAACCACAAAATACTAACAACAGAGAGCATTACATGAAACACATTTTAATCTTTCAAGTTTGAATGATTTCTTTTTAGATAAATCGGTATTTTATTATAAAGTAAGATCTTTGCACTCTGATTGTTCTAAATCATTGTAATATACTACAACAAGAATGAATCAGGAATGCAGCAGTTTACTTCAACAACACTGACGTATTTTCTCTGTGCCTTTGCATCGGTATTTTGGGACCTTACAAAAAATAAAAACTTTACTGTAAACGAAAAAAAAATGCAGAATTCAGAGGACAGAATAGAAATCAAGAGATAAAACTCAAAAACCAACAACACATGTATACTGTAACATTCACACCCTGTCATCTGCATTTGGCTTCATGTTTCCATTCATTACATCTGATGTCTTCTCTGATGCATTGTGGGTGGAACTTTTTTGAGTGTCTCCTTCTATATGGTTTCTGATGAGACCAAACACAGATCACCTGAATTGGTTTTCAGCTGACAACTACACTCGGCTGTGTTTGGAATTACATAATAGTTTTATTTATTTTAATTTTCAATATTTTGATATGATTTTCAACAGATTTCAATGTGGCTGCAGCAGAAATTCCCCGTGTTTTTTTCCTCATCCTTCTGTTTTGTTTGTGTTTTTAACTGTTTTGAACAAAGTGTGTTTGCATTTGAAAAATGTGCTGTAAAAGTCTTGTGTTTTGCCGGTGGTGAACTAGAAACAGAGAAAAGAGTACATGAATTTTGGTGACTGTGGTCACTGAATGCATTTTGTGTAAAAGCAATGGAAAGTGATTCACAGTTCAGTCCACATGGACTTCTGTTTTGCAGACTGTGTTAAGAGTTTTGAACATGTGACTTCAGTTTCGACCAACGCGTGTTAGCAATCAAAAAAAACTGTAAATACAATTGAAAAAATATAAAATATGAATGCAGTAAAAAGAATAATTTACATGAAAATTATTAACAGTACAAACAATGCAGATAGTGTTTTAAAAGAGTTCAGTCATGAAAGCATGAAAAAAGCAAAGTTTTTAACCTGGACTTGCAAATATGAACATTTGCTGCTGACCTCAGTTCCTTTGGTAACGGCAAAATGCTGCTTCACCGTGTTTGCTTTGAACTCTGGGCTCTACTATCTAACCTGAGTCCGTAGATCTCAGTGCCCTACTGGGTTTATATTCCATAAACATGTCATTAATGTATTCTGGACTTAAACCATTCAGTGACCAAAAGATCAGTAGCAGAACTTTAAAATCTATTCTATGGCTGACTGGGAGCCAGTGTAAAGACTTAAAGGGGAACTTCGTTTTTTTTTCAACGTGGGGTCTGTTTCCATATGTAATTTCATACATGTGAGTGATGGAAAAATGAATTTTCGACATAGCTCCAGTATTTAGCCAGGCAGGCAGCTTCGCAGCTCAGCTCGCGAAAAGTATGGGGCATCTGGCCCCCCCGCATCAAAGTCCTCCCTAACGTGCTTTTTTCCCCACACTGACCGGCTCAGATAGTCTCAATGAGTGTCCCACAACATACTAGAGATGAGAAGTGAACGAAAACCTCCACATTACCTGGCGATCGCTCTTTGTTGTGGTCTGTATCCAAATCTCAGGATGCTAGAACGCAAATCTCGTTCCGAAATCGCGCGATAGGTTTTGTCGCGAGCTCTCGTGCGATTTCGGAACGAGATTTGCTTTCTAGCGTCCTGAGATTTGGATACAGGCCACAACAAAGAGCGATCGCCAGGTAATGTGGAGGTTTTCGTTCACTTCTCATCTCTAGTATGTTGTGGGACACTCATTGAGACTATCTGAGCCGGTCAGTGTGGGGCAAAAGCACGTTAGGGCGGACTTTGACGCGGGGGGGGGGCAGCTGCCCCATACTTTTCGCTAGCCGAGCTGCTAGCTGAACTGCTAAGCTGCCTGCCTGGCTAAATACTGGAGCTATGTCGAAAATTCATTTCTCCATCACTCACATGTATGAAATTACATATGGAAACAGACCCCAGGTTGAAAAAACTGAAGTTCCCCTTTAAGAACTGGACTGATGTGTTCTGATGTCTTTGTTCTGGTCAACACTCGGGCTGCAGCTGTTTAATGCTCCTTTGGGAGAGGCCATTACAGTAGTCAAGTTCCTGGAAATGAAAGCATGAATAAGCTTCTCCTGCTCTTTTGTGGACGTGAATCCTTCACTCTGGATATGTTCTTAAGTTGATAGAAGGCTGTTTTGGTGATTGACCTGATATGACTACTGAAAGTCACACCAAGGTTTGGGACTTGGTTTTTGGTTTCTAGGGATAGTGACTCAAGGTATTGACTAACAACAGTCCTTTTCTCTTTGCTGCCAAGAACAATTTTGTGAACTAAGATTTTACCAGGTTAAGAGCACTACTCTCCATCTCTGGTCTTCAGTCAGACACAAGCACAGCAGACAGGACGTGCTGAGCTCATGTTGAGTCTGACAGTGACTATTGATTGAGGGAGCAGCCAGTGAAAGATGCCTGGCCAGGTGTATCGATCTGTCTTTGAGCCATTGTCAGAGCTCATCATCTGGTCTAATGATAACGCTCTGAATTGAAATGCTTTCTGACCTTGAGCAGTCACAGCTAATGATGCAAACATCAGAACAATACACTGAGACAATAGTTCTTCATAAGGTAAATGTCACATCTTTATCACATCTGAGGTTTCTTTTTACACTATTAGCCTTCATTTCCAGCTAATTAACCTTAAAGGCTAAACAGAGGAGACAAGCAGTCAAACCAAGTAAACATCATGTTTGAAGTTTCAAAAAATGGCTTTTCATGTTACTCTGTAGAACAGGGTGCAGTCAGTTTGCTTGGTTATGTTACATTACTAATTCTGTTCAAATGTATTGCCTGCAGGGCTGCACAGTGTTGCGGTGGTTAGCACTGTTGTCTTGCAGCTAGAAGATCCCTGGTTTGCATCCCTAGTGTCCCGGGTTGGGACTGGGATCCTTGTGTGTGGAGTTTGCATGTTCCTCCTGTACATGTGTGGGTTTTCTTGAGGTACTACGGCTTTCTCCCACAGTCCAAAAACATGCTGAGGTATGAATCTACATGTGATTGTTTGTCTCTCTGATAGACTGGTGACCTGTCCACGGTGTCCCTTGCCTTCACCCCAAGTCAGCTGGGATAGATTCCAGCCCTCCCATGACCCTAATGAGGATTAAGCGGTGTATAGATAATGGATGAATTAATAGATGTATTGCCTGTTGCTAACAGATATTCAACACTAGAGGGAAGCACAACTCTGAGACAATGACAGGTTGAAGCTTGTAAGCCACACTATTGTACTCACCTTGACTGACACTCGCTGTTATATTTAACTGACTGCATTTCAGAGGCAAAACTGCATGTAACTCTGTCTTCTTTCATGATATCCCAATGACTTCATGCTGCCTGGTCAGACTGCCATGTGTACAGAGTGCTTCTGGTCAGCTGCTGTCACTTGCTGAACATCTGTTTTTGATCTTCTTCAATCTTTTTTTTTTAATCTTGGATGATCTTTACTTTTAAATTACATGGAAATGCTGCACTGATCTTTTTAACATGACATCTTCCTCAGGACATACGTTATCCCATTTCTTAGCATATATGCATCATATTATTAGCTATGTCAGTAATATAAAAGAAATATCCAAAACTGTAATATCTAGCAGTCCTCAATGCAGTTTCAAGTACTAATATATACACTACCAGCCAACAGTTTTAAATCACCCCAATTTTTCCATTTTTTTAATTGGAAATTATGTATGTTATTGTCTCATTGTACTCTAAAATGAAAGCATAGAACAAATAAAGAAACTGGAAAAGCACTCAGAGAGCACATTTACTCCACCAAGGCTGCTCATTCGCTGTAGGATTTCTGTTGGATAAGTCCCAAAAAGTGGCAAAAGGTGTCTTCTCTTGCACTTATAACCATTACTGATGCTGATGTCACTGTGCAGACACATCACAATACACCTCAGCATCACACAGGATTTTCAGTTGCTCCTAAGTTTCTTTTTAAATTACAGAAAATCATTGTGTCACAGCATAAGTCACTTTTTTTCCAGCTGTGAATGCCTCTTATGTTTCCTTTGTTCGGTGCATTATGACAATTCGCATTGTAGAGCATGAAGTGGAATTTGGCCAGACAGGGGTTCTGGGTCAGGTTCCACAGAACCAAAGTGTCTCATGGATGCCAAATTAACTAGTAATTCGAAGCAAATTTGAATGAGTAATTCTTCTTATTATTCTTCTTCTGTTTGTATTATTGTCATTAATATTAGTGGTAGTAGTAACATCCATCCATCATCTATACACCGCTTTATCCTCAGCTGACTCGGGCGAAGGCAGGGGACACCCTGGACAGGTCGCAGGGCCACATATACAGACAAACAATCACACTTAGGGCAATTTAGAGTAACCAGTTAACCTCAGCATATTTTTGGACTGTGGGAGGAACCCGGAGTGCCCGGAGAAAACCCACGCATGCACAGGGAGAACATGCAGAAAGATCCCAGATGTGCAGCCCTGTAAGTGTAACAGTACTAGTATTTTTTAAACGCGCTTTTTCAGGTCGACCACATTTTAGATTGAGTTTGTTATTTTCCAGTCTTCTAGGGCCATAGAGGTGCAATGAAGCCCCTTTCTGGAAAGGAGGGGAGGAGGGTATTTACAGTTTAGGAGATCAGACTTAATCACAACATTTTGGAGAGCTGCCTTTTTCTAAGAAGGATATGAGAAAGTGAGAGAAAATAGAAATGTGTAACCAAAGGGAGTGTGTATTTTTGTGCATTTTGTGCGTGTGCCTGGGCGTGTGCCTGTGTGTGTGTGTGTGTGTGTGTGTGTGTGTGTGTGTGTGTGTGTGTGTAGGCCTTTGTCTGCTGGTTTCATTGCTTTCTCATTGAAGTGTCCTTCATATGCCTTTCCAAACAAACATACACAAATGCACATGCACACACACACTCACACAACAAACATTCAGAGACCTGCTGTGGTCCTAGGAGACACCCATAGAGTAGCAGCTGCTCTGTCGGCACACACACACACACACACACACACACACACACGCACACACGCACACACGCGCACACACACACACACACACACACACACACACACACACACACACACACACACCATGCTTGTTTGCTATTTGTAAAGGTTGATAAACATAGATACGCATCCCTTCACACAACTGGTAATGTGTGATATGCGCCTCGAGGATTTGATTTTTGTGTTGTGTGTTTTTTTAATCAGGGCTGATATGTGGGATGATGTGATAAATGAATGGGTTGTTATATGACTCATTCTGCAGGGGACAATGCAACTACTGGAGACATAAAGATAGAGAGACATGAAAAAAATGACCCACATGCACTGACAGTCTCATACTGATAATAAATATCCTGACATAGTTTCTGCTTCTTGGCTCAGTCTGTTGTTACTATGAGTTTATGTTTGTTAGTCTCAAACTAAACCATTAGACCTTGTCACTGATATGTTGAGGTAGTCATCATTAATAACTTTTAAATTTGGAAAATCTTTTTTTTTTTATCTTAATACCAACTATGACATGATTGAATGATTCAGGAGTGTTAAAGGCAACACCCAGCACTCATCTGGAAGGTTCTGGCCCCAAATGGAAAAGCTCTGGACTTCACTGACTTGATTCTATTGTAGTGTAAAGAGTGACATCACAACTGGCAATAGCCCACAGTTTATCCTCACACTAAGACCATCCATCCATCCATCCTCTATACACCGCTTTATCCTCACTAGGGTCGCGGGGGGTGCTGGTGCCTATCCCAGCTGACTCGGGCGAAGGCAGGGGACACCCTGGACAGGTCACCAGTCTGTCGCAGGGCTACACATACAGACAGACAATCACACTCACATTCACACCTACAGACAATTTAGAGTAACCAATTAACCTCAGCATATTTTTGGACTGTGGGAGGAAGCCGGAGTGTCCGGAGAAAACCCACACATGCACAGGGAGAACATGCAAACTCCATGCAGAAAGATCCCAGGCCGGGATTTGAACTGGGATCTTCTTGCTGCTAACCACTACGCCACTGACACTAAGACCAGTATTACACATTTAACATCTGTGAATGTGCAAAAGTCTGACTCCTCAGGACTACAAAAGCAGTGCGATAACAACAACTATGCATCTATGTGTGCACCCACCAAGGCTTACTAATGCACACAGTAAACAGAATGATAGCCGTGATGAGCTTAAAAATCTACCTACCAACATGGTTACATTTTTCTGTGCAACCTCATCTCTGCTGTTTACTTACAAGACTTAAAATAGAAAGTTTAGGTATATTTTCATAGCTATTTTTCATTGGGGGCTACACAGTGGCTTGGTGGTTAGCACTTTTGCCTTGCAGCGAGATGATGCCCGGTTTGTGTCCCGGCCTTCCCACGATCTTTCTGCATGCATTTTGCATGTTCTCCGTGTTTGTCCAGGGTACTCCAGCTTCCTCCCACAGTTCAAAAACATAATCAGGTTAATTGGTAACTCTAAATTGTCTATAGATGTGAATGTGAGTGTGTTTGTCTCTCTGTGTAGTCCTACAATAGACTGGTGTCCAGGGTGTCACATCCTCACCCTATGTCAGCTGGGATGAGGATGAAGCAGTGTATATGTAGATAATGGATGGATGGATGTTTTCATTGGAGTATAAAGGCCTGAAAATAAGAATCGCTGTGTTTTGTTACCTTTAAATAGGCCTTTTATATCTGCATTGTTGAAAATCCAAAGTGTTCGATGCAATGAGAATGGGTTTAATGTGTCACAGCAGAATGAAGATGATGGAAATAAGACAAAAGTTATTTTAACTGAAATCACGGAAACTAGGATGTTTATCTGAAAATAATACTCAGCATTTGGCCTCGAAGATTACAGTATTTGATATGGTTGATTTGACAGTGCTTGATCAGTTTTCGTGATGTTGTGTTCTGCTTTCGTCTGTTGTGTCCTCCTTGTTCTGGAGTCCTAGTACATGCACACACACACACATTAGTTTTTCTTCCTTTGTGAGGACCCCGATTAACATAATTTATTACCCAGCCCTTTACCCTGATCTAAACCTAATACTAATCTCATTCCTAAAACAGTCCTTTCACAGACTGTCCCAAAGTGAGGACATGCTAGATTGTCATCACATTCCAAAAATGTCCACATTCCCAACGTCTCAAATCCAAATTAGTCCTTACAAAGATGGACGGACAGATACACACACACACACACACACACACACACACACACACACACACACACACACACACACACACACACACACACACACACACACACTATGTTTTTCTATCATTGTGGGGACATACAATTGACTCCCATTCATATCTAACCCCTAACCCTTACCCTAACCCTAACCCTAACCAAACCCTAACCCTAACCAAAACAATGCCTAACCCTAAAGAAACGTTTTTGCACTTTTACTTTTTTCAGTAACAACAACATGGCCAAGAAAACACCGTTTAAACCGAAGACAATGTCACTTGTGGGGACCTCATTTCGGTCCCCACAAGTGACATTGTCTTCGGTTTTCCTACAGTTGTGGGGACATTTGGTCCCCACAAGTATAGCCAGCACCTGACCCCCACCCCCACCCCCACCCCACACACACATACACACACACACACACACACACACACACACACACACACACACACACACACACACACACACACACACACATCTCTCAACAGATGTTTAGTATGGTATAGCAGTTCATGAAAAGATTAGCAGAAGTGTTGAGCACCTGCAGTATTGAAAGCAAACTGATTACCGTGACAGGATAGTGTCCCCAGGCCATATGCAGCACGCTGCATCCTCACACACGCACACACACATGCCTCAGTAAAAGGTTCCGGTGTTGAAATGAAGGAGTGTGTCGGATTATTGCGACAGGCAGTGAATGAAGATGTTGGGCTGCTCAGCCATGGTACAGCTTCTGCCGCTGACAGACACACACACACGCACACACACCAGACACACTCTGCAGATTACAGAATTCTGACTGGAACGCCTTGGACAGCATACGTAGAACATGCAGGCGAAATGTGAATAAATCGTGGTATGTACAGCAATTGCATTTATCTATAGATAGTTCATAGAGTGGAAAATTTGTCTTTGAGCTTTGACACTGAATGAGGCAGCAGGTCCTCAGCCACTCATCAGCAGAGCTCTATACACATTTCATTTCTGGTCTTTGTAATCCTGTTCACTTCCATTCTGTACCACATTTCAATTCCATATGATTTTCTTACATGGGCTGATCAATTCTTTCTGATAGTTCAGTCCTTCTACATTGGCTATGAATGTTGTTTATGTTCTTCACAGATATACATACACTGGATATGATTACCCAGAAACAATGGATGTGTGGTTGACTTGCTTTAAATCACCACTCAATTGCATGTCCTCATTCAGACCACAAAATGCCAACTGACAATGGACTGATAATCAGTCTCCTGTGTATGTATTGTAATTTCAAAGGGAATCTAGTGGTTGTTGTGGTTGTCAACATCTTGGCAGAGCCTGACTCCTCCTAGCTCTCAGTTAATCCAAAAATTAGCAAAGAAGTAGAGCATAATTGGAGCTGAGACGGGCCACGTAAACATCTATGGGCCATGGACTGATGGCTCTCACCTATCACTACAAGTGGCTAGAAATATGCATAACTTTGAACACCAATGCAATTTAAATGGGTGAGATCCATGACAGCACCACTTAGCATTCATCATGAACATCATTGAAAGCAGATACACTACCGTTCAAAAGTTTGGGATCACAAATGTCCTTATTTTTTTGAAACAAAAGCAATTTGTTTTTCAATGAAGATAACATTAAACTAATCAGAAATGCTGTCCTAACATTGTTAATGTGGTAAATGACATTCTAGCTAGAAATGGCTGATTTTTAATGGAATATCTACATAGGGGTAGAGAGGAACATTTCCAGCAACCATCAGTCCTGTGTTCTAATGCTACATTGTGTTAGCTATTGCTAATTGATGATTAGAAAACCACTGTGCAGTTATGTTAACATGGAAAACATGAAACTGCCTGTGTGACCCCAAACTTTCGAATGGTAGTATACAAGTATACAAATAAAAATCACATATACATACAGTTTCTGAGCAATTTTCTTTAAGGCCGCTGACTTGAGGGTGGTGGTAAAACTGCTACAAATTCTTCGAAGTGAACTCAAACATCAAACATTACACGTGACAAGTTATGTATTGGAAAGAAAATTTTTAAATGTAAAATATGAAGAATCGCCACAAAATATAACAAGAAATGCGTTTGAAGGCCTTTCGACTTTGTCTGATGTAAATGCTTTGGAAACATTTAAACACCAAATGTAATTTACCAGCATATAAACATGAAGCAGCATAGCTTTTCATTGGAGCCAGGAACATTCATGAGAAACGCATACTGATCAGGGCTTTGTAGAATGTTGCATTCAGTGCTGTAATCCATTATATTCTATTCCAGTCAGGAGAAGCAAAACCAGATTAATATCACTGGGGCAGATTTAAAATGTCTTGGTGTAGAGTTTGACAACAGGAACAGTGCCAAGTCATCTAGTGTGTAATCCCATGTACCAACAAAGAGGAGGCAGGCTGAGGGTTTAGTTAATTGGCATTTTGTGTAAAACAAGCACTAGCAGCATCCCCAAGGACACACTGTAAACAGTAAAATATGTGCACATTAAAAACCAACAACTCTATGCATACAGTAAATAACACATGGTTGCACGCCACATTACTGTAATAAGACCAAGGTGAAGTAGTTTCCTACAGCATTCAAGTACTCGTTAAACTACAGTAAACTGTTTAATTCGCAGGGTGTGGTGTATCAGAAGATTTCATAGTTGAAACAACAGACCACACCCACAGCACTGCACTACAGGTAAACACACCTGGCATCACCTTTATTGATTCCATGAAGACTTTGACCTAATGGTCCCATAGATGCTTTAGGTAGACACATATATGCTGGGAGAAGATTAATATAATACTGAACAGGTAGGAATAAGCTTTAAGACAGTGTAATACTGAATACATTTTATAGCAGTAGCCTCTTTATTTATCAGTCCCCCTTTATTTACAGAATTTAATTAAATATATTTTTAATAGGCATATTACTATATATAGTACAGTTCAAAAGTTTGGTGCCATATGACATATGTCCTTATTATTGAAATGAAGATAACATGAAATGAATCAGAAATACAGTCTAGACATTGTGAATGTGGTAAATGACTATTCTAGCTGGAAACTGTTGATTTTTAATGGAATATCCACATAGGGGTACAGAGGAACATTTCCAGCAACCATCACTCCTGTGTTCTCTTCTCTTCATTGTGTTAGCTCA
Organism: Acanthochromis polyacanthus; assembly: GCF_021347895.1. Lineage (NCBI taxonomy): Eukaryota > Metazoa > Chordata > Actinopteri > Pomacentridae > Acanthochromis > Acanthochromis polyacanthus. The sequence continues at coordinate 18,034,493 of NC_067121.1, read as the reverse complement.
AGGTGTTGAAGGATGATTACAAAACCGTTCGGCGATTATATTAGCACATGAATAAAAGTGTGGAAAACATGGCAATCATGGAAAACATGAAACTGTCTGAGTGACCTCAAATTTTTAAATCGTAGTGTATATTATTCCTCCGCCAAAGACCGCGGCGGAGTTATGTAACGATTTTTGTACTTTTGTCTGTTACTCTGTTAATCCATCTTTCTGTGCGCAATATTGCTCTAAAAGGGAACAACGGATTTTGACAAAATTTTCAGGGAACGTCAGAAATTACACAAGCACCAACTGATTAGATTTTGTGATGTGGCTTATAGTTTGGATCCACTTATTTGTTACAGATTTTTGTATCATCAAGTGAACGCTACTTCGACTGTCTCCTGACGATCACATGATTGCGATCCCACTGCAGATCCCCCGCTGTGGACTTATCAGGTCTTATCCATCGGAAATTATACAACGACTGAGTAGCGTTGGCGGAGTACTGCGCTCCCAGAGTTTTTTTCTCGTATAAAATTTTGACAATTTTTAGCATTTTGCCTACTGTGTACAGCTAATTTGTAGTGTGTAATTGAACATATCACAAGCTAGCATGTAAGAGTCCTGTGCATGTAAAAACAGAGAAGGAGGGGGCACAGTACATGACAGTGTAGCATCCTACATGGAAAAGCTCAGTAAGGTATCCAGCACACCTCAATGTGCAGTCTGTCCTTTACTGTAAAACTATAACCATGTATCACTGGAACAAGATTTGATAAAACCAGCAAATAAAGGAAAGCACATCTGCCAGTGATTCAGATATTCCCTCAAAAGACTGGAACACTTAATGGTAGGCGGACACCCTTAAGTATGTGTAGTAAAAAGCTGGCTCTGGATCAAGAATGACAGGCAATCTTCTTTAACGCTGCGAATCCTAAATTACAGCCTTGCTACTGAACGTCAAGGTTAATTCCCTCACCCAGTGTAATGAAATGATTCCACATGACACCTCCAATTGGTGCCTTTGGAGGCCTGCCCACCAGAGGAGCTCCCTGTCACACAGGCTTTAAAACAGACATGAAATGGAAGTGAAAATGGCAAGAAGACATTCACCAGGAAAATGATGTTTTTGTTGTAAGAATCTCTGAAGCTCTTGTGTTTGATTGACTGGAAAACAAACATTCCACAAAAAAGAAGGATGAAATACAAATCGCTACTTTATATGTATTTCATATATTTTTATCAGAGCGTTGTAAAGGTGCACATAGCATGTACAACAGAATTGTAACATTTAGAGGCAGTGACACAAGAAATCTGGTAGCAAGCCAGCTGTCAAGTGGCAACCAGTTTGCCATTTCCCAGCTCCCCCTCTCTCCATGCTCCATCAGATCAAATACCCTCCTTACCCCACCCAACCATCACCACCCTCCAGACACAATCTAAATACCCTCCCGTCCCCTGACACCGCCTCTCCCTTCAGCCCCACCACCATCAATCCCACCCCTTCCACCCATCACCCCGCATCTTTTGTGTTCAAAGCCATCAGACTGATAATGTCACAGGAAGCCAGCCTCAGTGAGAGAGTTTGCATGTTTGCTCGTGTCCCGGCTAAGGCATGAAACATCTTACCCTTGTTTTATGAAACCTCGATAACGAATCTGATGGATGCAAATAGAAGCAATGATTATATAAAAGTCTGATTCTTTTTGTTTGTACGGAACATTGTGGCTAAGACAGTAAGGAATGAAAACACACCTGCTCACCGATGATCTGAAATCACGATGTGCTTGCATCATATATATGCACAGATATGAATTACCAGGATGTTCCCAAGTTTAATTCATTGAATTCATTTCAAAATTTAAAAATTGATGCTATTATAAACAAACATAAGTAAGTAATTAACCCATTTAAATAAAGGAATTATTATAGAAGAAAAATATAATAATTAGAAAAATAATGACTGTTAATTACATTATTAGAGAATACAGAAATGTAGTACTAATTTATATTTAGTAATAATAAGGCCTTTTTCATTAGGATATATATACACTACCATTCAGCATTTGAGGTCACCCAGAAAATTTCATGTTTTCAGTGAAAACTCACACTTTTATTCATGCTAACATAACTGCACAAGGGTTTTCTAATCATCAATCAGCCTTTCAACACCATTAGCTAACACAATGTAGCATTAGAACATGGGAATAATGGTTGCTGGAAATGTTCCTCTGTACCCCCAGGGGCGGATTGAACGTTATTTCATTCGGTCGTTTGACTGAAGGGCCGGTCCATATGTGGGCCGGTGCGCTGGTATTTATTTAAAAAATTTGTTTATTGGGTGCCCGATGCCCGTATAGCTCATCAGGTTAAACAGGCGACCCATGTACAGGGGCTGGTCTCCGACGCAGCGGCCCAGGTTCGATTCTTGTCCGCTGCCCTTTGCTGCATGTCTTCCCCTACTTTTCTCCCCATTTCCTGTCACTCTTCACTGCGACTATCACAATAAAAAGACAAAAAAAAGCTGGACCAGACCAGACCAGACTGTTTCTGTGCGATTGCACAGGTGGGCTGGTCTGGTCCAAAAAGTCCCGGGCTGAATTTGACTCCCAATCCGGCCCTGTGTACCCCTATGTAGATATACTATTAAAAACCAGCCGTTTCTAGCTAGAGTAGTCATTTACCACATTAGCAATGTCTAGACTGTATTTCTGATTCAGTTAATGTTATCTTCATTGGAAAAAAAACAAACAAAAAACAAACTGCTTCTCTGTACAACAATATATATATATATATATATATATATATATATATATATATATATATATATATATATATATTTATATATATATATATATATATATATATATATATATATATATATATATACCAGTCAAAAGGACACACCTTTTCTACATTGTAGATTAATGCTTTTTTCTTTACAACATAACTCCATATGTATTCTGTTTTTAGTTTTGATGTCTTAATAAATCTACATATGGCTTCATATGTGTGTGCAGGTGTTTGCAGCAGTCAGTCTTCTGTTAAACTCAAATCTATCAGAAAATAAATGGTTCACAAATGCCATGTGGCCATCCAAATCCTTGATTAGTTCATGTGGATGCCACAAAGACAGCTGCAGACATCACAGACCCATAGTTGTTGTTATTGTGTTACTTTTCTAGTTGGTTAGAATTTGTTGGTTCCCTATATTAGTATTATTATTATACACATAATAGGTCAGTATCTGCGTATTCCAAGCATGCAGATGCAGACTACTGGCCTGGTGTTGTAATGGTCCATGTCGGCAGATAATAAAATTTACATTTTATAGACCAAAATGAATCCTCAGGTATCCGTGGATGTGCAAAGAGTAACACCAGTCTAACAGAGCATAATATGCTCTAACCTATAATGTAAGTAAATTCAACTTGTCTGTCTTCATTTTCTTTGTATCTGTAAGTTCATTTTTAAGAAAACGAAATTCATAGATTGTCTCTCTTGGCTCCCCCTGGTGGTGATGACAGAGTGAAGAAACGACAGTGTCAGTTTCCAGTTATCTGCTGAGGACAGTGCTTACCCTGAAACTGATAGATTTGTAATTGATGCTTTGTGATATCCTTGGCAACATAAAAAAACAAAAACAAATCAGCAATCTGTTAGCATCTGCCACCAGACAAACTGAGTGTCCTCTCTGTCACAGAGGGTAGAAACAATTATCTTGTCGCCCTGGAACCTGACAATACACCACTGAAGAGGTCAATAATCCATTCAGGAAGGCAGAGTTTATCAGAGCCACCTTTAGTTGGACTGATGAGCTTTGAATTAGCTGTCACAGCAGATCACAGATACACAAGGAACACACTGCTGCCAAGGTCACACTCCTACTGTGGTTGTTCACGGGATACTACCATTAATTATCAATTAAAAAAAACAGCTTAACAAGGCAAATATTTATCTTTTTGAATTTGGTATTAAGATGCTAACACAAAATCAGCAGTAAAATCTTACAATGGATACTGGTTTACTGTTTAGAGGTTCAGTATCAGTATATATGGGAATCTCCAGACACATTAATTAACAATGTCTACTTTATATGTTGATAGAAAATATATTCTAGTTGCCAATTTGCTTCTTTCAAAAAGTGAAGTATTATTTTAGTGAAATAGGTAACTAATTTCTCAGAGATTGGTGCCAGAGAAGAGGTCATTGCATCAACACTATCAATATTATTCATCCCCTAAGGAGAATTACTGATCAGTAAAGACTGTAATATTCTGGAGAAAAGGGCAAAAGACACACAAGAGTTGATTATACACTACAGTTCAAAAGTTTGGAGTCATTTAAAAATGTCCTTATTTTTGGAAAAAAATGCATTTTTTTTTTTTTAATGAAGACAAAATTAAATTAATCTGAAATACAGTGTAAAATTGTTAATGTGGTGAATGGCTATTCTAGCTGGAAACGGCTGATATTTAATGGAATATCTCCATAGGGGTACAGAGGAACATTTCCAGCAACCATCACTCCTGTGTTCTAATGCTACAATGTGTTAGCTAATGGTGTTGAAAGGCTAATTGATGACTAGAAAACCCTTGTGCAATTCTGTTACCACATAAATGAAAGTGCGAGTTTTCATGGAAGACATGAAATTGTCTGGGTGACCCCAAACCTTTGAATGGTAATGTATGCACACTGTGATCCTGCACAGCTCAGATTTGTCCCCACACAGCTGCAGTCAGGACACATGTAGACCAGGTCATAAACTTTGAGGGTGGATGTGAAAGCTTGTGTAGATGCACATTCATGTGCAGATAAGGTTTGATTCAGTTTCAAGTTGGATATTTCATGTGTGCAAGAGATAAACTCCGATGTTCAACTCGAACACCTTTGGTCAGTACACATGAAGCTTAAATGTGGAAAGTACATGAAAGCACGTGGTGTGCACGTGCAAGCATATCAGAGCAGTTGATGTGAATTATTTGTGATCTGACAGTGTAGCCTGTTGCTAACAAGAATAGAAAAGCAGGCTAAGTCATTTGGTCTCACCCCATTACTAAACCTTACAGTTTATACACAACAGCCTTAGTCAACTCTTAATTCAAAACAAAACAATGCCATAGTGACAGCTGCATCAGGACCATGGACAGCACTGCACAGCAAACAAGCAAGGCGAGAACAGCATGTAGCTCAGGGGACATTTTATTCTTCTTCCTTGTGGACCCTATCGTCAACCTCCTCGTTGGAGCTAGAAGACTATTCAGGAAATTATTCAGCAAAACAGCCAAAGTAATGTACACATACAAATTACAAATTACATGTACTAACTTGAATTCAGGGAGCTCTGTAGTAGTTTATGGTTGATTAATTTAAAAATAACAACAATAATGTTGAATTTTACAGTATCAGTGCAGTGGGATCTAACATGTTAAATCTAATTGTACAATGGGATGTTACAACCAAAATAACCTATACCTAAGTTATAACTTAGGTATACCTAAGTTATGTAATTTGTGTATGTTATAATTACACGTATGCATTGCAAATGGGTGTCAACATGTCATGATATCTATACAGGTATGGCTCTAAACTAGACCTTGTGACACAAAAAGGGCATTACACTTTTTGAAGGTAGTCACCTTTAACAACTAACATTTCAAAAAGAACAAAACATACATAATACTACCATTGGAATGACTACTAATACTTGTATCCCAATTTAAAGGACTGAAAAGCAAAAAACAATTTTGACATTACCCATGCCATTTCGAGTAAGAATATCTCAGTAACTACAAATATAACCCTGCTGCTTTTTTGTACAGTGATAGAAGATAGATGGAACTGTCTTGTAGAAAAATTTGGGGTCTCTGGTACCTGTCCCACACTGAGATTTTTGCCACCAAAAATAGCCAATTAAAAATCTCGTCCAACTTTGGGAGCTCATATTTTCCAAACTGAGGTACCTAGAAAGCTCCAGTTTGCTAAGTTATCACACAAGTTTGTGTAGAATGGAACCCAGGGGTGTTAGAACACTTCTGTGCAGTATTTCTAGTACTTTTAAGGTCCCAAACCCCACTCGTGAGTAGGTTTTTCTTAATTTTTAGCATTTTTAGCAAGCCCCCATGGCCTGCAGAGTGTAGGGAAACACCTGGGGATGTTTGTGGGGCACTAGCTACATGCAGAGGCCTTGTTTACCAACTCACAGCTCTCTGGTACGTCTAGAGGCTGAGAAATAACCACTTAAAGATGCAAACAAAAAAAAACTAACAAAAAAAACCTGGCAAGGCTTTTTATAGCCCAAATTCTGAAAATTTCATACCCCCACAACTCAGAAACTATTTGAGCTACAGACCTACAATTTTGCATAGAAAGTACTTTTGTGACTATCTAATGGCATGCAAATTTAGGACTAATTTGAAAATGGTGTGGCAACACCCCTATGGAATATCTGGTCATTTCACCTGGAATGACCCTATAGCAACTAATGAGGGCTCCAAAGAGCTGAACAGAAAACTATCCAGGAAAGTCTGTCTGCTTAATCCATAATTAAACTGCCTTATTCTTCAAGATGGGCGCTAGAAGAAGGACTGCTGACCAATGCACAACTGACATCTGATCCTGAGGTAGCTGCTGATGCCAAAGATGGTACTCTAGGTTGGGGGTGGATGAGACAGGAAAAGATGGCTTCTGTTGTGGTGGCAGCACTTCTCCGTGCTGCAGATGCTACCTGGTTGATAATGTCGTTGTTCATGTTGTTCCACAACTGGAATCTACAAAACTGCTGGTTGTGGCAAATTCTGAGGTGAGCAGACCTCCTGTGGCCTTCATTTTACTTTCTGACCTAAAGTAAAATGGAGAAAATGATAATGATAAGCATTTATAATGGGTGCTCTGTCCACAATCTTCCCTTAAGCGCAACATTAAGCTAAGGGTGATGGGAATGTCATAAACCAATGGACATGACAAACTGAAGTAATGACCTGATGATTACAGCACGACAGGAAAAGTCACAGGATCACCAAGGTGAGTTCAACTCATCCTGATGTCCCTCCACACCCAAACACCTCCTAACCCACCTCCAGCTCCAGCAACATGGCAACCTTTCCTCTCCCCTTCCTTTTCTTTTTCCTCTGTGGGCATAAGTGTGGTAGCGTGTGTGGAATGTGTGCAGGTGCAGGCCATTGGTTAATTACCTAACCTTCAGCATGGATTGGTCTACCTATCAACGCTTCACTCTGCTCCATAAGAAGCCTGACTTAGACCAAAACACTACGGCAGACCACTCAATAACACTCAGTTAGTGAACCCCAGCTTTCTTTGAATTCTTGTTTTGGCTCAGTGGACTATATTTTGCCCAGGTTCATTCCAAGACTGTCTCTTTAACCCTTACCCTTACCAGAAATCATCAGGAAACCATCACATCACACTTCATTGATCACTCCAGTCCTCCCCTCGTCCTGGGATACTCTTGGCTACAAATCCATAACCCTCAGATCAGCTGGGTGAAGAGCAAAGTTGTCTCCTTTAGTTTAGACTACCATGCTTCTTAATTCTGTTGTGCCTTAAATCCTGCTGCACCCATGTCAGTATCCCCTCCTGAAGCCATCAACCTCTCCTCAGTGCCCTCTGAGTATCATGACCTGGCTCTTGTAATCAGTAAAGACCAAGCCCTCACCTCACCCATGCCATCCACATGCCACACTTCTTCCACATTCCCATGGCTCCTCTCCTTACCTGGATGCTAGTTAAGTATTACCCCTCCTCCCCCTGATAGTTGGCCCTTGCTTTGATAATTTTGTGTACCTGTACTTCAGGGTATCCTCTGTAATTGTTCCACCTCAGTGGCATTTCATAATATGATCCTTGCCCACACCCCGGACACGTTTGTTCAGTCTGCTGTGCTTTCCTGGCTTGGTTGTACGAAGTCTCAGTTAGTCGCCATACCTAGCAAATCTTGCTTGTAAGATCTACTCTGATTGTGTATAGAACTGCGTATATTGCAGTATTACTCTAGTTTCCTGTCATTCAACCTCCAGTCAGTAGTTGTATCACTCATCAACTCAGCTTAAAGCCCAGCTCGTCCCACCAGGCTCCACCGGATCATAATGTCAGCTGCTCTAGTTGTGAGTACATCTCTGGTTTCTGGTTACTCGTTGTAAGTGGCTGTTTAACCCTGTTTTCCCTCTGCCTTAGCTTTCCGCCACACCGACCTGTCTGTTGCCTGCTTACCCACCTGTTTGTCTGCATGACCGCCTGCTGGCCTGTCTGCTGAGTTGCGTTCGTCGGCTCCCATCCAGACCTCCTACCACGCTTGCAGCCTCTGCCTGCCAGTCGAGCCACCACCGCTGGCTATTTTCCCCCCGGAACTGTGCCCTCACACTCTGGCTTCGCCCCGTCACCCTCAGCAACCATCCTCAGTCTGCTCCGGCACATCTTTCACCAGATGCTGATACCCAAGCCTGCCCTCCTCCATCCCCATTTAGGAATGTGTAAGTTCAGCCGCTTTGTTTAATTGTTAATTCCCCTTAGTTCAAATCTTAATTAAGTCCTTTTGTTAGTTTAGCCTTGGTTCCACTTTCTTGTAGAATTCCTTGTTTTTGTCTTGACCTTGGTTACTTGCACCAGTGGCTGCTTAGCTTGTGTCTTTGTTGATTGTTAATAAAACCCTGCTTGAATGGATCTGTCTCTGCCTGCTGTCTGTGTGCCTACACTCTGGGTTTAGTCCCCCCAGCCTGTGACAGCTGTTTGTTAAAAGCGCCCTTTGATTTTTTCTTAAATACAAACAAATTATGTTAAAATTCAGTGTGACTCACCAAAGTTCTTTTTCCATTTCTCTGGGGGCTGACCAACATAATTAAAGCCTCCACTTCTTTGTAAAATGTGTGAAGCTCATGCAAAACAAAAAAACAAAAAAAATTACAACCTTATCAAAGCGCAAAAATATCCTGACTGCTTTCCCCCAGCTTTGACTAGTCTTGCTTTTGGTTATACCAAGCTACTTTTTCCACCAGTGCATGGTATGCTGTACTGAGATCTTTTTAAAAAAAAAAAAAAAAATCTACCTGTGAAATCAAGGTCTTGATGTTATAGTTGACATTCAATTAGTAGCAGGAAAACCAGGTCAGATCTCCCTGTGAAGACACCACCTGGCTCACTGTCTCACTCACGTACACACACACAGGTGGGAAAGAGTTACAGTGTGGTGCTTGATTAAGCTCAGCTTGGAGCTGAGCTGTTATATTTGGGGGTATGGACAGAGTTCTTCAGTAAGATCCATCCATGATATTCCAATAAAATACAACCCACTTACAGCATATAATGCTCTGCAAGTACAATTCTTTAGGTTACTTAAGATATTTCATTTCTCATGTCCAAGAAGTTCCTTGAGTTCTAACTGACTTATGGGGAGTTTCAGACATTTATAGTCACTCCAGCTCACATGACTAATGGCCCATAGATGACCCAGGGCTCACATGCCTCAAGGTGTGAATATTGTGAAACTTTGTGGTCCAAAACTATCAGCAGTCATGAACAGCTAGCAGTTATGCTAGCATGCTGTGGGACACACATTCCATGCATAATAATTATTATTTAAAATATATTGATCATTCCCACCCCCCCACCCCCACACACACACACACAAACACAATAGACATCAATGAAAAAAAAATAATACCAAAGAAAGGAGATTCGAATTGTAACAGTTCTATTTGACATTCAATTTGGTCATCACGGGGGACAAGAGAAAATGACACTTTAGGGGGAATTCCAGACTTATTTATTATGTTTAAAAAATATTTTCTTTTTCTTTCTTTTTTTTTCTTTTTTTAATCTCAGGTCTCACAAGTTAATTTACACAGCAACTGCATGTTTTAGTAATTTGTTAATTGATTACTTGAAATTTGATGGGTGGGATGTAAAATGTTGTCCAATTCTGGAATGGCCCTTACATACAATAACAAACTGATCTGATGACAATGGACAAGGTACGTTTTATCCGTTTGATTCCCGGCTATAAAAGACACAAGCAGAAACAAAAAATCAAGCCGTTTTTTCATTTTTTCGTTTTGAGCAAAAAAACAAAAAAAGCAGGAAACGGTTCGTTTTTTCGTTTTTTCGTTTTGAACAAAAAACAAAAAAACAGGAAACGGTTCGTTTTTTCGTTTTTTCGTTTTTACCCCCAAAATGAAAATACGACTCCATATTCCGTTTCATTGGTGGGCGGGGCTTCGGAGCCTGCCAGTGCACAATAAAGCTCCTGCCCATCACAATAAAGCTCTTGCGCTGGCATTCATAGACAGACTGACTTTCATTGTATTGCTGCCCCCACTGCACTTCCCCTAACTCTAAATCAAAGCAAGTCGTGTACACAGTAATGGCAGTCATAACCAGTGGTGTAGTCTAGTTTTTTCTAGTGTGTATACTCCAACCTCATAAACCAAAGCCAGGTCAGGTCAACGCTGCTCGGGGTATTGTGCAGCGAGAAATACGGCCGCCGTCTTGGTCCGGTCAGCCGCTCCACTCAGCGCTGTTTGGCAGCGCATTTAATCCATCTTAACTCTGAAAATTAAAATGATTTCCACGCGTTTTTTATTATTAATTTTTTTGCTGCAAACGTCATACATGTAGCTATGATCAGTGATGTAGTCTACGTGATACGCAGGTATACACCCCACCACTAGAAAATTTTCCAAATTTCTGTTTACCCACTTAAAATGCGCAAAGATACGTATACCCAGGAGTGTAAACACGCAGGTATACACCTTATACCCACTAGAAAAGGTCCCGAATTTCCATATAACCACTTAAAAATGCGCAAACACATGTATTAGTATGTTTTTTTGACATAACGTTCACTTTTCTCTGTGTCAGGAAGCGGTGAAGCTGTATGGGACAGGGGAAGGTGTCTGGCTGAGAACAGGGCTCACTAAAGGCCGACCGCGGTCCGGATCCGGACCCAGACGCCGTCTATACGGGTGTAAATTTGACAGGTCGCTTCTATTTTACCGGTGCAGGGTGCAGCTTTCCAGTGTTTATCATTGGTCTATCGGCTCAGAAACGCACAGACCAATGATGTACGAGTTCAGGCATCCCACGTGACGCTACTCAGCCAATGACGTCGCTGAATCGCATCGCGGCTCTGCCTTCAAAAAGCAGCTGAGAGATGAGGGACAGAGAGGACAGTAGTGATGGAAGTTCAGCTCTTTTCAGAGAGCTTTTGGCACTGCTTCCAAAGAAAAGCCGGTTCTTTCGGCTCCCAAACGGCTCCTAATTTATTATTCTTTGTAGCCTCATGTTTTTGCCTAACCTGGCAAATATGAATCATTTGTGTTTTGACAAACTCTTTTTCATTCAGTGTTTTTATGAGAAGCCTTATAATTGACTCATTTTGTACATTTGCTCTGTTACAAAAACAGGTATTCTTGCTTTTGTTTATGATTTCAACCAAACTGTTTTGCACAAAAAATAAATGAACAAAACTCTGCACATGAACCCACAGAACCAGAACAGAACCAGAACCAGACTCAGTATTCAAACAGTATAAATGTCCTCAGAGCAGGCTGACATTCAGAAAAATCTGATGGCTGAGCTTGGATGGGCTGATACATTTCTTCTTTCAGTGAATATCTGCTGTGTTTTTGAGAAGATTCTCTCAGATGGAAGAAGTTGTCTCTCCTCCATCACCTTCACCAGGTGGGGCAGACTGAGGCCTTGTCCTGCTCCAGCTCAGTGGGTCGTCTGCTGGTTGGATGAGGGGTTCCTCTAGATATGATCCTCCATTACCACATCAGCTGTAGGATTTCTCCTGAATCATCTCCTGTAGCTCTTCCATCAAAGAGGCTCCACACAGCAGAAGTTTGAGGTTCCTCCTCCACTTGGTCCTCTAATGGTGGAGGTGTCAGACTGCTGCTCTTATTCTCTGAAGTTTCTCATCAACAGCTCTGTTGTCACTGAAGGCAAGCTTCTTTAATCTAGGATCCAGTAACATGTTTTCTGCTAGGACAGTGTTAAACTCCATACTCCATTAAATACGTTAGGAGTCGGCTCTTCAGATTCACTACAAAGCATCGGCTCTGAGAGCCGTATCTTTTGTGCCGTATACATCTCTAGAGGACAGACTGTGGTCACATGCTGACCATGTTTGGCTCCGCAAACAGCTGTAAGGCAGCTTTCTCAACTATGAACATAATCAAAATACGTTTTGAGAACGGCTCAAACAAGCAGCAGCTCAGTTCTCCCATTAAGCCGCAGAGATATTAGGGGAGTGATATGAGACAGACAAAAATGTAAAAGTGTTCAAATGTTTACATTTATGAGATTTAATTATTGTTAAAGATGTATAGAAGTTGATTCAGGTTGTTCAGTCATGCTTTTTTAAGTTCTGCACTTTATTCTAAGATATACAGTTACATATAAGTTATTTATTAATAAATGTCAAAATGTTTTTGAACCGTACTGAATTTATTTGACGGTCAGTTTTTGATTACAGGCAGACTCTAATAAAACTACCAGGTTACATCAGCATATATCACAGTAACTCAAGTTAGACATTATGATGTTCTGGACCTTTGCTGACTGGACCTCTCTGAATTTTAGCTGAATACCACTGGCTTAGAAGAAGAGGGACATGAGTCTAGAACTTCTAATGACCCAACATCAGTCAGTGGAGAAAAATAAGAATAAGAAAGCAAAGCTAAATGAAACTATTTCAGTGTTTTAATAAGCCTGTTGCTTGTCCTGTGAATATTGCCACTTTAGGGAATACTACAGCTGGAGCTAAGGTTAACATTTAGGAAAGGGAGCCTGATGAAGAGGAAACATCAGCTCTACCTGATGAAGAGGAAACATCAGGTCTACCTGATGAAGAGGAAACATCAGCTCTACCTGATGAAGAGGAAACATCAGGTCTACCTGATGGCAGGAGGAGGAGCTGCTGACGCTATAATGTCTATAAGTATCTAATTGGTAGTTTGAAATAAAGGAGCTGCTGCTGCTGCGTGTGCGTGTGTGTGTGTGTGTGTGTGTGTGTGTGTGTGTGTGTGCGCGGACATGTGAGTGCACGCACACATATATGAGAACCTGACCTGGCTTTGGTTTATGAGGTTGGAGTATAACCAGTAGAAAACACTAGACTACACCACTGGTTATGACTGTCATTACTGTGTACACGACTTGCTTTGATTTAGAGTTAGGGGAAGTGCAGTGGGGGCAGGCAATACAATGAAAGTCAGTCTGTCTATGAATGCCAGCGCAAGAGCTTTATTGTGATGGGCAGGAGCTTTATTGTGCACTGGCAGGCTCCGAAGCCCCGCCCACCAATGAAACGAAATATGGAGTCATATTTTCATTTTGGGGGTGAAAACGAAAAAACGAAAAAACGAACCGTTTCCTGTTTTTTTGTTTTTTGTTCAAAACGAAAAAACGAAAAAACGAACCGTTTCCTGCTTTTTTTGTTTTTTGCTCAAAACGAAAAAATGAAAAAACGGCTTGATTTTTTGTTTCTGCTTGTGTCTTTTATAGCCGGGAATCAAACGGATAAAACGTACCTTGTCCGACAATTAACAGGAGAATTCATGCAAAAATAAATAAATAAATGAATAAATAAAACGTGAACCATGAAAACTATTACAGACCGTGTATAAACTAATACTCTGGTCGGGGAACATTTTTCATAAATCAGTTTGTTTCTGTGAGTTTCAGACTGAATACTGCTGAGAACTCTTCGTTTTGACTGTAGGCTTTAACTCCTCTCCCCACTGCTGCAACCAACTGGTTGCTCTCACCTAGAACCAGTCTCACGTCTGCCGACAGCGCAGCTCTGTGATTGGTCTGTGCTCTCCGAATCTGCAACCTGATTGGCTATCTGGCTAAACGTGGCTGCAGCACAGTCAGGCACGTAAAGATCCAGAAAGGAGCTGGCTGTCCCTTCAATGTTAAAGCAGAAGTAATATTTTACGTTGATATAATGAAGCAGTGCACTAACATTGTAGAAGAACAGTTCAAACTCATTGTGGATTACTTTTTACATGTACGCTGTTCAACCAATTTCTATGTTGTGTTTAAATATAGCAAGATATTGGCCGATATATATTTTACTTTGAATGTTACGACCGGAACTTCCCCGTAGTGAGTGAAGGCTGCCACTTGATGGATCAGATGATAGAGTTGAGCAGAGATAAGTATGTACAGTCAAAGTAGTTGATGACAGCTCATCATTTTAGTCAGAACAGCGCTGTCATTTGAGGCCGAACGACTCCACATCCGCTGTTAGCCGGCTTTAGCTTGCTATCCTCCGCAGGTAAGTAAAGCTGTCTGCACGCCGATCAGCTGTTCCTCACTAGTGCTCGTTGGGACCGTACCCCGCTGCGAAATGTGGGAATTTAATTTATTACCCCAGTTCTGACCAGCCTTCACAGCGGCATTAACATGATGAAACCACTTAGACAATTTCACTTGACTCAGACTACAATTCGGCATGTAGCCAGTCCGTCAAGCTGCTCAGGTTTAAGTACAATTCAGTCCAATTCATACCTGTAATTCTCAACTGAACGAATGAATCGAATCAGTGAGAGACAGCGGTAAATATATGTACGAACTGACATTTTATGAAACTAATAGCCTTTTATTTCCCACTAGTAGTTTAGTAGGGAAAGTGTCCTTGACAGCCTGAGACCCATTTTCCACAGGTGCTGGGATCTCCAACCTCATCAGTTGCACCTCCAAAAACATTTCATTGAAGTGGCCAGATGAGCGACTGAAAACTAGTCGTAGCAACAACAACTGAAAGCAAGGACAAAATTACAGAAATTCTATTTATGCTGTTGCACTATAGAGTCTTGTTGAAAACTATGTCACACACTTTGTTTTGTTATTCTACAGTAAATACTGTTATTACGACGTAACTCAAACTGGCCTAGAGCAGGTGTGTCAAGCATATGGCCCGTGGGCCAAAAGCGGCCCTCCAGAGGGTCCAATCCGGCATGATGAGGATTCTTTCAAAAATAATGCTACGAATAATTATCTAAATAAATATCTACATGAAATCAATCACTCTTTGTTTTTCACGCAGCTCTATTTGTCCTTGGTTACATGTGTATAGTTTCTCAAGGTACATGGCTGGTAGATTCTTTACCATCTTGGACTTGATTCCTGAGAATAAGCATCTGTCTCATCAGACTGTCAGTGTAATTGTCTGTCTGTCCTGTTAGGTTATCAACATGGCCTCATGGATTATTCAGACAACTATGATGGTGCTCTCTGTCTTCATCGGCAGCAGCCAGGGAAAAAGGGACCAGGTGGTTTACTGTTCTGGTATGTCACAGAGCTCTCACTGAACCTCTCTATTTGATGAAATACTGCTGATGCTGTTTCCTGTATTAAACAAACAATTTAACTACAATGCCTTCTGCTGCATAGCAACACAGTATCCAGCCTGATCATGTTACTTAGAGGAGAAAAAGAAAGGTGAAACCTGCCTAACAGAACCATTGGAAGGTTAAAACTGGGAGACACTGTTTGTAGTTCTTTGCAGATCCTGACAGTTTTCTGGAAAAGAAAATCATTGTTGACCTTTAAAATCTGCAAACCTTTTTTGTGCTGTGTATTAAAAACCACATACAGTTGTGGCATCTCGATGGATAAGTGGTTAGGGGCATGCCACATGGATGAAAAAAAATTAGTTCAGCAACCGAGTACATGTCACTCCACCCCTCTGTTTCTCCACATTTTCAATCTGTTTCTATAGTCCGAAATGGTGTCAGACACTGAGTGTCATCTGATAGTATATTTTAGACATGCCTCTTGTAGGTCATCAAATGTCTGCAGAATGTTGGAAGACTTATCAATTCATATATTTACTGATGTGTAGTAAATTGCTAACTGTGAGCTGCAGCTTTTCTTGTTGTCATCACTGAGGTTTAACTGTGTTTTCCAGCATGCAAGGCGATTGTGGATGAGTTGAATTACTCAATCAGTCTGGTGGACCCAAAGAAAACCATTAATGTTGGCAGCTTTAGACTCAACCCTGATGGGACCATTAAAGACAAAAAGGTACAGTTCACTCATTAAGATGCTATTGTCTTACCATTCACCTGTCTTACTTGGATTTAGTCCACATGAACTCACATGACTGACAGTGATTTGCTACAGCCATGCAGAGGCTGGTTTTGGAGCTAGCTAAAAGAGAACACTCAGCCTGTGCAACACAGATTGTTCATATTGTGTTTTTTATCGAGTCTTCCAGTGCTATGGAAGTCTTTTGGAAATGTAAAATTTAATTTTTGAAGTACCCTGTGGAGTAAGAATCTCTGCAATTTGTTCGGTAGAATTCAATTCAATTCAATTTTATTTATATAGTGTGACTTTACAGCACGTCATCTCATAGCGCTTAGCGTAGTAAGTCACAGGCCCTAGAAATTCTACACAGAGAACAGAGAACTCAACAATCCAAAGCTGCCTTTGGATTCCCTATGAGCAAACAATCAGCAACGGTGGGAAGGAACAGTACATAAATAAATAAATGAAATGGGGAGTGGAAAAAGGCTCAGACAGAACCGGGCACAGGGAAGGCGGCCATCTGCCTCGACCAGTTGGGGTGAGAGTGGAGATGAGCGGGGAGAGGTATAACAGGAGGGGTTGGGGTGGTGATAGCAGATGGAGAAGAGACAAGCAATACAAACAGAACAATGAATATTTTGGAATTCGGTGAGGCCAGCCTCTGCAAATCAGAGATGTGTAGCTCCAGATCCAGAGAACAAACACGGGACCTCAGGAGAACACAGACTTAGTGGCATGAAATGGTGATAAATAACTGTATGGAGGAGAGAGTGGAGAGGAGCCCAGTGCATCATGAGAATACCCCAGCAGTATAAACCTACAGCAGCATAACTGAGGGACAGGTCAGGTGATCCTGAGCAGCCTTGACTATAAGCTTTATCAAAATGAAAACTTTTAAGCCTAATCTTAAAAGTAGAGGTGTGTCTGCCTCCTGAACCCAAACTGGGAGCTGATTCCACAACAGAGGAGCTGACAACTTAACTCTCTCTGGAATAATGTTCTTTGGACAGATGAGTCTAAAATTGAATTATTTGGACACCACACCAGAGGACATGTTTAGCGTAAACCAAATACAGCATTCCAGGAATAAAACTTTATGTGAACTATGAAGCATGGAGGTGGAAGTGTCATGGCTTGGGGATGCTTTGCAGCAGGACCTGGCCAGCTCACCATCACAGAATCCACCATGAATTCTGCCGTGTATCAGAGGGTGCTTGAGGAACATGTGAGACCATCGGTGAAAAAAAAATTAAAGCTGAAGCGGAAATGGATCCTGCAGCATGACAGTGACCCAAAACATACCAGTAAATCCACCAAGAAATGAATGAAAACTAAGAAATGGAGAGTCCTGGAATGACTGAATCAAAGCTCAGATCCAAATCTTCTTGAGATTCTGCAGGGTGATTTGAAATGGACTGTACATGCAAGAAACCCCTCAAATATGTCACAGCTGAAAGAATTCTGCATTGAGGAGTGGGGCAAACTGTCCTCAGACTGATGTCAGAGCCTGATAGGTGCCATCTAGAGCAACTATCTGGTTAGATAATGTGTTTGAGGTGTTTAGGGGAAAAAACATCCACCTCAGGTTTATCCGAATTTAAATGAAGAAAATGACAGGTCATCGAGGTCCTTTATGTCCTTCAGACATGCCTGGAGTTCGACCAACTGACTGGTTTCATTTGGCTGTATGGATAAATGTAACTGGGTGTCATCTGCATTACAATGGAAATTTATGCAGTGCTTTCTAATAGCGTTGCCTAAGGGAAGCATGCACAAGGTTCACTTAATTCAAATAACATGTTCCGGTCTCTGGAACCAAGATGGGGAAATGAAGCCGGGGTAAACCGGTATCACTCTGCGTCTTAAACTAGCTGAAGGACCTAGCATAAAAGAGAATTAAGAGAATAGAAGCATTCATTTCAGTGTTGTCTGTTTTGAACTAATTGAACATGTTGGGTAATTAGGTTTGTAACAAATTAGTTAACATTAATTTACTGTATCAAATGCAGCACTGAGATCCATTAGAACAAGTACAGAAACTAGTCCACTTTCTGAAGTCATTGGAAGGTCATTGGTGACCTTCACCATTGCTGTCTCTGTACTATGATGCATTCTAAATCCTGACTCGTCGAAGCAATGTTCTGTAAAATTTTCCCATGTCACTTATTACTTGATTTCAGACACAACCAGCTCTTTTGAAACAGACGTTTATTCCTCACAGTCTTTGGAGCAACTTCATCCTTAAACACATGCCAGTCTCATGCCACGAGAACTGCATTGTGCATGAATAGTAAGAGTATTTTAAGAACAGAATTTAGAATAATAACTGTTCAGATGTGAAAGAAAACATGCACAAATAAACAATGCCTCGTTGCGCCGTCTGTCATCAAAGAATTTCCTTCTTAAAGTCCTTTGGAGTCCATAAAAACTCTCTCAAACATGTCCAATTCGACACAGGAAGTGAACCTGTTCTCCCATTTATGCTGTCCGTCACTCAAATCCGTAACGGAAACAAGAACATGCAGCCTTAGTTCCTACATGGAAACTTAACCCTTTTCACTGTTTTTAACTTATTGTTCAATGTCATGAATGATTTATTAACTTATTTAACTTGTTAAATTGCAACCATATGAAGTTATTTATTGCATGAGCATAGACATTAAATAACAACATTTACAGAATTAATGTTTTGTTTAGCTAGTTACAGCATCCAACAGAAGTTTACTAGCGTTAGTGTATTTCCTCTTACACACAATCAAAAACAAATTCAGACCACATTGAAAATACAGGCCACAAAGTAGAAACTTCAAGCAACAAAAGTGAATATACCTGTGATCAGTGACAGAAAAGTTATAAACCTTGCAATCTAAAAACATGTTAAACTAACAGACATGCACCAGTGAAACCAGATGTCTCTTTAGCTACATAGATACATAGACAGATGGATAGATACACTTTATTGTCCCTTCCAGGAAATTTGTCTTAGACAGCAGTGCTACTGGCTACAGGCATGGTGTACATACAAAAAAAACACTAGACGACATAAAAACAGTTGCATACATTAGCAGAGGTCGGCGACACACCTAGCTAAGCACTAATTTTTGCTTCATATTTATTATGTTTAAAAGTTTGGGGTCACCTGGACAATTTCATGGTTTCCATGAAAGCTCACACTTTTATTCATGTGCTAACATAATTGCACAAGGGTTTTCTAATCATCAGTTAGCCTTTCAACACTATTAGCTAACACAGTGTAGCATTAGAACACAGGAGTGATGGTTGCTGGAAATGTTCCTCTGTACCCCTATGGAGATATTCTAAATAAAACCAGACGTTTCCATTTACCACATTAACAATGTCTAGGACTGTACTTCGGATTCATTTAATGTTATCTTCATTGAAAAATTGCTTTCTTTCAAAAATGAGGACATTTCTAAGTGACCTCAAACATTTGAACGGTAGTGTATATTGGAGTAGACGCTGCATGAAACTGAAGTCCTCAAGTAAAAAAACCTACAGAAGAGCAGTATAGCTCATGAGCAATGTTGACCTAATGTGCAGCATTAGTTTAGTGCCCCTTTACAAAACAGAGCTATATGATTTAGTAAACTAAAAGTTACATTTATACTGATCTGTGGTGGTCAGTGTTCCATTGAGTACCCCCCGTCCATCCTGTACAAAGTTCTGAAGTAATGGAACAGTTCTAGAGTCAAATGTACAGCATTGAATATTAATTCATAAAGAACTTAACTATAGCCTCTGTAAAAGTCTCCATAACAATATTGTTCTTTAACACAAGAATGGCCCATGTTTGTGCCGTTTTGGTAATTGAAACATTACTCCTCGATTTTTCCTTGAAAGGTGTTAAAATATTTCCCAAACAGCCTGATTTTTTTTTTTCCTTTTTGACATGATAGTACAGAATTTTAATTGAAACTTAGTGCTTGACTGCACCCAAGATCAGTGTCTTTGGTGAAATCAGTTTGGAGTTGTTATCAATCTTCTCACCAAACCAGGATGGTGTGGTTCCTCCAGAGATGAGCTCCTCCTCTGCCCCTCGCTGACACTAACCTCCACCTGTTGCTTTGTTTGGTCAATCAAATGTTACTGAGCCACAGAAGAAGCCAAACCTTGATCCCATGCCCTCGCGGCTCCCTCCTTTTCAGCAGCTTTTGACCTAGTGTGAATCGAAGAGGGAGGGATGTCACAGCTTAGATGCCATCAGTGAGAAGGATTTGCAGGTTTTAAGTCTCTGCTCTTTGGCCTCCTCACAGTAGGACTTCCTGGGGGCATGGGGCTGCTCTGTGGCACAAAAGTTAAACCTGCCTGCTGCAACAATGACACATTTAAGGCCTCCAAAGACATTGAACTTAGTTGGAGTGGTGAGTTGATCTCATAGTGACCAGTGGGAAGTCATGCATTGAGAATGAGAAGATGCACAATGGCATGCTCAAACAGTGACACATAATATCATGGCCCAGAAATGTGAGTGAGGTGACATGGAGTCTTTTTTTTAACCCAGACATTTTGCATTTTCTTTCTCCCTGGGTTCTTAAAGGAACAGTTGAACATCCTAACAACTGCCTTTCTGAGTTTGACATAAAAAGCTTTGTGTGAAACGCCAAATTAAAACATATTTAGCCTAGCTTCATATAAAGATTGGAAGAATGAGGAAATGATTACCAGCATGCTTCTTTAATCTACATACTGAAACACAACTATAATAAAGACAGATTTTGAGGTAAGGCATGTCCTGGCATTGTTACTCAGTGGGAAGCCCATCAGGGAACCTTTCCTCATAACTGTGGTTTGGAATCTAAAAAGTTTGAATCTGTGTGCACCCTCCAGTGTTCAAGAATACACCACTGGGTAGCACATATCTTGTTTGTGATTGATGTAAAGAAATAAAATTAGCCAGAGTGTTTATTTTCTTTGTAGCAGAATGATGAGGTGTAGCCAAACCTCTCCTCTCCATATCTGACACAATACGGTGGAGATAAGTCGGGCTATGTGAGACTAGCGCTACCCAACCTAATAAAAATACTTCACTCTGATAACAAACCTTCAAAAAGTTGCACACTGTTGTCCATCATAAAAGAAGTTCTACCACTTGATCTAAATCCATAAATTTCTGTTTACAGTTCTGTTTGTGATCAGATTTAAAAAAAAAACAACAACAATATACAACTTGTTAATCAGTGATCTTTAGAGAAGCTGATAGTTGCATTTTTGAACATCAGACATTGTAGAGAGGATCACATTTGAGATCCTGATGCCCAGCAACAGGCTTATGATCTCTCATTGGCCTCCCACTGAGAATAGTTCCTGAATGTGACTAACCCGAATCTTCAGTTTTCCCTTTTGATGGAGCTAACCGAGCAGATTACCCCTCCTTCTAGTCATGCTAAACTAAACTGACCGTGTCCGGTTTCTACGTTGTTCTAGAGAGCCATGACTACAGCCAGACTAGCCTCTGTTCCATCTGCTTGAAATCTTACATTTAGCCATTCTTTGATCAGTCAGAAAACAATGTGTTTCTCTGGGGGTTACTTTCTATATTCTAGAACACCCAGTATTCATGGACATCCAGTGCTTATGGGAAATATTGTTCATCAAAAGAATAAAAACCTAAATTCTGAATCGAAAACAAAGTTATATGGTATTTCAAAAAAATATAAGCATAATTTAAAAAGGTAATGACATTGTGAATGAGTTTTCTTTCTTTCTTGCTCTATATGACCTCATGAAAAAGGAAAGCTCGCTCGTGAAAAAATATTTTTCACAAGATGTTGTGCGATTGATTTTAAACACTATGCCAAGCCTCAGCTGTTCCACATCTTCTTCCGCATTGCAGACATTAAGGCTGTCATTTGTTGGTGGTCTATGGTAGCACCTGGATGAATCTTTTATACTCAAAATTGCCAGCTAAATGCAAACCACTTCAATATTTCTCTCTTTTCACAATGAAGTGATATTATTACCATCAAACCCTACTTAAACTGACCTTTCAAACTGGGACAGTATTTATACTGGCTAACTCAAGACTAAGACAGCACCATCATCAGAGACACACCATTTCAAAAGTTTTGAGTCACCCAGACCATTTCAGGTTTTCCAGGAAAACTCACACTTTTATTGATGTGCCGACATAATTGCACAAGAGTTTTCTAATCATCAATTAGCTGGAAATGTTCCTCTGTACCCCTATGTAGATGTTCCATTAAAAATCAGCTGTTTCCAGCTAGAATATTCATTAACACATCAGCAATGTCTAGACTGTATTTCTGATTCTTTTATTGTTATCTTCATTGAAATTTTTTTCCTTCTACAAAATCATCAAACATCTGCAAGGACCGGTATTTTTTACCACACGCACTCTACCTCCACAGACATCTTGTCATTAGGCACACAAGCTTTGCCACTTTAATCACTGTATAAAATATATTTTTGTTATCTGTATTTAAAGCCACTTTTGTATGTAGCAAAACATGCTGCTCTTCCCCTTACCTGCACTTTTTTATTACCTGTGCTATAAAGTACTGTCCTTGATGTCACCACAAAGTATTATGACAATAAAGCTTTATAGTCACTAATACAATCTCTTAACATGTACATTCTTTTTAAGTAATCTTTGGTTACAGTGGTATAAAAGTCAAAATGACGTTTTAGCTTCTCGTTCTGTTTGCTACTTTGATGACAATATTATTATTATTATTAATTTATGGGTCTTTATCATGCTATATCACCATAGTACAATGAAACTGAAAGGCTTCTGTCCACAGTGGTGCAATAATGGCTCCCTGTCCAATGGGAATTGAATGGAGTATAGCATCCCTGAGAAGCCTATTCTTTGGCCCAACCGGTAGCACCCCACCACCAACACCAACCCCACCCCCCCACCCCATTCTTCAGACAACGCTGTGATTGACAGCTCCCTTTCACGAAGCGCCGACTGGCAAGGAAGGGGTTTAATTCCAAACCATTTTGTAGCATGGCATGATAATGACTCAGACCCAAGCCCACGGGTGGAGATGGACCGACATGTCGAGCAGGGGGAGATGAGTCCATTTTTTTTTTTTTTTTTTTTTTCATGGTGTTTGGATGAGACTGAGCATTTAATTTGAGATTCAATTTTAAACTCCTATAGTATTATATCACAAGACATGACTGCTTGATGGGCAAACAATCCCCATTTTTATTACTAGTTAATCTCCTTTGTATTTTTCACATTGAATCTATTAATTTGGTCAATAAGGCCTCCAAAAATGAAAAAAAAAAAAAGAACAGACAATACAATGCCCCAGATTCCAAGGTGAGGTCCTCAAATGTCCTATATTGTCTGAGCAAAACTCCCAAATATCACATTTTTGTGTTTACTGTCAGAATATTTTACTGGGCAACTAAAGTGCTGCCACCATTAGAGATTTATCAATGCCGAACATAGTATAAATGTTTAAAATTAGCTTTAGCTCAGCTATTGGCAACATGCAAATGCTACTTTATACATGCTATTAACAATAATAATAATCATATCAATAATATGCACTCCTGAAGGAAGTCATTTTTTATTTGAGAATGTTTATTTTTAATTCTCATTTTTGCATTATCCATGTAGAACCTTTATTTAATGTATTTATTTTATGAAACATTTTCGCAGGAGAGGAAAAAAAAATATATATATATATATATATATGAAGAAGTAGGAGACTCAGACACCACAGGCATAAAATGACTAAAACTGAAACATGCACTGCTGAACTAAACTACTTAAAATCTTTTTAGTTTTATTTGTCTTAACTTTTAAGTCTGGTCTTTTAGTTGTTTTCTGGACTTAAAATAACTAATTGAAGCTGTAATTATGCCTACTGTAATAACAGAAAATGCACTTTTTCAATATTAGAGATCTATGTCCCTTAATACACAGAAATCATGAGTCAGAGAAACTGCTGAACAAGGTTATGGCACATGACAGATTAGCTACAATATACAAAGGAAGTCTTATGTATATTTTTTAGGTGTAACATCATTAAGAAATGCAACCTCACCCACACACTGAGTCCAGTTTTCTACTTTTTTATGACAATGATTAATTAATCAGAAAACTAATTCCGATATAATTGGACTTAGCAATATGCTAGACCAGGCAAAATCACTTCTTTTACTAATTCAGTGGATGAAGTGTCCACTGGTGTCAAAGCCATCACAAGCAAAATTTGATTGATAAGTGAACCTCATCGTCACTGGCCGACATGACCTACATCCCCTTTTGCTTGGCCCCTCCAACCTTTGGCCCTGTGTTGTAGCACGTCCTGTTGACTGGCCAACTTCCTTCCCTTCTCCTCAGTGTTGTCAAGCTCAAGAAGTCTTCTGCTGAGTGAATCCAAAGCTACACAGGTGGGTTCACCTTTAACGGCAGAGGGATTAGTAATTGGTTTGATTTATTGTTGCTACCAAGAAGCAGAGGACGAGGCAGAGAAACGGGGCACAGAGGAAGGATTTGCTGGAAACCAGATGGCAGAGAGGCCCTTTGTCATTTTGTGACATCTCAAAGTGTGTGTGTGTGTGTGTGTGTGTGTGTGTGTGTGCGCGCGTGCATGCGTGCGTGCGTGTGCGCATTTAATGTAATCAGTAGGTTTGGCCCAGAAGAAAACACAGCCAGTTCTGAAAAGAAACAAAAGCGGTCAGGGAATATTCTATCTACATTGTCACAAAATTCAGTTCATCCACTCCCCCCTCTTCCTCTCTGTGCCGTACACTATCCCAACACCCCCCACCCCAAACTCTCTTTCTCTAACCCCAACCTCCAGCCTGCCACCTTTTGACCAAAGAAGACAAGGAAGATTTCCTCCTTTGATCATTGGAGGATAGAGGGGGATGAATGGGCCTAAAGACGGAGCGGAGGCAGCGCAGGGGGGACTAAGGAGATGAGCTGTTTACCCTGCACTTGGCTTCTGTTGAGGCCTCCTGCTCCTGCCATCTCCTCCACCTACCCCACCCTTTTCAGGAAACCCACCCCTCCCTTTGGTTGTTTGAGGTGGAAAGAGCACCGACCCACCCCCTCCACTTCACCCTTTTCACCCGCCCCGTCCTCGCCCCCTCACCCCTTGGGCATCACCCCTGTCACCCAATATCCTTCTGGGGACGGTGGGAGCAGAGTGCTGCACCTGTTTTGACCCGTCTAGACACCGCCACAACGCAGTCGGATGGGATGGGGGGTGGTGAGGAGGCAGCGATGGAGCCACGGATGTTGGATGGAGAGGTGGGGAGGGTATTCATGCGGGCTAAAAGTCAGAGTTCGGAGGGTGAGGTTTATTAGTGCGGATGGAGAAAACCCAGCGGAAACAAGAGGTCAGCGTGCTGACCCGCACAGATTCCTGTGGTGTAACACAGCTGACACCGGGCCAACCCAGACACTGAGGAGGTCTGACGCCACCAACGGTTTCTTTAGGGTTTTGTTTTCCTCACTGTAACCTGTGTAGTGTTGTTGGGTCCATCCAGGTGCCATCTTTGGAAGAATATCGTAGGGCTTTGTTTTTTACACCATGTTTTCAGTTTGCTCTGCATGTAAGTTATAGAAATATGCATATTAAGGTAATATAGGAAACACTGAAGAGTAAGAGTAATGTCACATGACACCAGAGCCGAGGACGCCGTTACACTAAGCCACCAAACAGCTCAACTTGTGCACTCCATGTTTTCCTCCTCTCTCTGGATTGTGTGGCCAGGTCCCGTTCGCTCGCTCAGAGACTCACCTCAGTGAGCTCTTGGATGGAGTGTGCAACAGCATGAGTGACTACGCCCTCCATGTGGACCCCGACACCCAGCACAAACAGTACATAAGGTTTGCTCCCAGAAGCAGTACGGACACCAGCAGTTTCCCGGACTTTAAAAACTTCCAGTTTGACGGGCCCGAGGCATCCAACGTCCTGAAATTTGCAGTGAGTACAAAACTGTATCATTAAAATACAGAGTGTTATCTGTAATTAATACTGTGGAGTACTTTAGGGACATACGCAGGTTGGAGGAATTTACAGACTACCTTAATGTAGCTATGTGCTTGTGTGAAAAGTTCTTCTGAGCTTCCGGCTGTGTTCCAATAAGTTCTTCCAAAATTGGTTTGCAGGTTTAAAACAGGAAGAATTTCTAGTAATGACCCTGCATGAATTGGTTGCTTTGAAACATCTGTTGCACTGTCTAATCAAAAGCAATCGAAAAAAAATCAGGACATATTATGGGTTGTTGTAAGACTACTGTACCACACAGTAACTTCCAAATATCACAGTCTGATGAGGGCAAACTATTTGTCCCCTGCCAATCCTTTGTAGATACTTTTTTTAGATAATATTTTTTACAGACGTTCTACACACATTGTATGTACATGGAATGAATGTACATTGTCATAACTTATAGATAGTTAATTGTCACTAACCAGCAATGTTTTTTACTTTGAAGTGCATTGTGGTCACATTTTCCCTCTTTTCTTAATCATCATAAACCTTCTGAGACCCAGGCCTTTATGGCACTGTCTGGGCATTTCTTTTTTTTTTCTTTTACTGTAAAACCCTGATACTTGCTGTCTATATAGTAATATTGTTCTAACAGCAAGTGCTACATACATATTCAATTTTTCAACTGAGCTGTTCTTCTACTTACTAAACTTAATTATGGAACATAATTATTACAATTAGTAATTGCTGATATTGTAATAAATAACTGCCCACATGTTCACTGATAAAGCGTTGCAACAACAGAAAGTTGGAAAAATACTGGAATCGTATTTTTCACTTCCAAGTCTCTGGGATTCTTTGCAGTCTGTAGTTTTAGTGCCCTCTTTCTTTACTAGCATCATGTCTCAACAATTTTCTGAGAATTTTTTGAGAATTTCAAATCATTTAAAAATGCTTGTTTAATCTATAGATGATGGTGCCACCGCCCCTGGGGGATTTTATCGAAAAGAGAAACGGCATTACTAATACAAGATCAGCCACCAGGGGTGACTATGAAGGAAAATTTAAAAGCCGTTATTTGCACAGAATGCCTTATCTATTAAAGGTCGCACAAACTGGAATACTTTACCTCTAGCTACAAGAAAACACCCCTTTGTCAGTATTAAGGCATGGCTGATTCACAATCACGCTTGTGAACATTGAGAAAATCAGGAACTTTAAAAATTGGGCACTTTAACTATACGCACAGTATGACAGGCTCTACCGAGAAAGCACTTCACTAAAAGAGTAGCACCTTAGGGTAGGTTTAACCCAGCCAGAATTAATTTATCTTCATTATCTTTGTTTTACTATATTGTTTTTATACGCCTGTAACCCTGTATGTTTGTCTTTTATGTGTGGGACAACATGATGGATGGAAATTAGCCTTGTGCTAAATTGCTTATTTACAGCAAACGTATGAGATTGTATGTTCATTAATATGCACTGTCCCATCCATATAAATAAAGAAATGAAATGCACACTGTAGCAGTGGCAAACCATCCCAAAATTCCCATGAAAAAAACATGTCACCTCTTTTACTGTTCACTTAAAACGCCATGTGTTAGTGAGTTAGTTTTGTCAGTGGATTGAATCAACAGTTACATCAGTAGGCGAAAATATTTTGTGCTGCAGAAGGACCAGTTTCTGAATTTAGTAATGTATGAATTCACAATTAGCAAACGCTTTATTGTCACTAGTCTACATATGAACTTGTAGTAGGTGCTAGCATTAGCACATCATTCAAAGTTGCATCATGTGACTAAAGCGTTGGCAGGGGTTTTTATGAATGGAACAAAAAATCTGAATTTCTTGAATGCAACTTCAATTTTTGCAGCTTTAATTTGATATTATTGACCATGTGAAGTTAACAGCAGAGAACAGTTTTACTTATTGTGTATTGGTTCTGTATGATCAAAAAACAACACACAATTTCTTTCTGTAGCCGGGCTCCCTTGTAACAGAGGTATTAGACTTTACTTTTTTGGACAAAAGTAAAATAGATAAATAAAAATCCTGCTTGGATTAGGACAGAATAGTAAATTAGATAAAGGTTTTCTATGCAGGATGAAAGTGAGATCAGTGAACTAGATTAATGTTTAACCTCACACTTTTTAAAATTAAAATGATTTGTTATTGTACAGACAGACAGCACGGAGAACTGCAAATCCCAAGGAAAACGAAATCATCATGTGCTACATGTACAATGGCCACTCCCTGTGCTTTGTTTAATATCCAGAATCCAAAATCCTTTCGCTGCTGCTACACCCAAAAGTCACAGTTAAATGCATGGTTTTACATTTTGCTTGTCAGGACGCTGATTACTTGAGGAGGTCCATCTCAGAAATGAAAATCTAAATTCTCTCGTGAAATAGAAATAGTCAGAACTGGTACTGCAGGTTCCCATCAAGCTCCCACTGAATCTGAAGAGCTGTGGTTTCACCGTGTGACCACAGAGTTGTCAAAATGGCTGAAGGGACACATGACGACTGACCTACAAATGGTGTGCCCTCCACTGTGCCGAAAGACGTGACAAACACAGCTTTTGTTTGTGTGTGTGCGTGTTGTGTATGCATGGTCGAGCCGCCTCAGCACCAGTCCCCCCCATACCAAGTCTTTCTTCTTGCACTTGTGTTTTTTGTGTCAGTGTGAGACTGTGGTGGAGGAGCTGGAGGATGACATCATCTCTGTGTTCAGCCAGGACGTGGAGAATGCGCATGAAGAGTTATGCAACCGAATCTCAGGTAGCACCACTTTCTGACATGTTCCATAACACACATACACACACACACACACACACACAGAACAGAACTAAAGAAATCCATAAAGAAACTAGCTGAATGAATGAATGAATCCAGACATTGTTTGGTAAACGCCAAAACCCAGCCTTGGGTTTTAAAGACATATTCTTTGTTTTTTGTCTAAATTGCCAAATTGACACAATTTACCAACCAGAAGCAATGAAAACAGAAAGAAGCGCCAGATTTTCAACTTTCCGACGCTCAGCTACTCATCTGTGACTTGCTGTTCTGTTGAAAATCTAAGCTCAGAATTGTGAATCAGATTATTCTGTATACAGTCCATATATTCAAAAGTTTGGGGTCACTTAGAAATGTCCTTATTTTTGAAAGAAAAGCATTTTTATTCAATGAAGACAGCAATAAATTAATCAGAAATACAATCAAGGCTTTGTTTGTGTGGCAAATGACTTTTCTAGCTGGAAAAGGCTGATTTTTAATGAAATATCTCCATAGGGGTACAGAGGAACATTTCCAGCAACCATCACTCCTGTGTTCTAATGCTACATGGTGTTAGCTAATGGTGTTGAAAGACTAACTGATGATTAGAAAACCCTTGTGCAGTTATGTTAGCACATGAATAAAAGTGTGAGTTTTCATGGAAAACATGAAATTGTCCAGGTGACCCCAAACTTTTAAACATAATAAATATGAAGCAAAAATTAGTGCTCAGCTAGGTTTGTCGCCGACCTCTGCTAATGTATGTAACTGTTTTTATGTCGTCTAGTGTTTTTGTATGTACTCCATGCCTGTAGCCAGTAGCACTACTGTCTAAGACAAATTGCCTGGGTGACCCCAAACTTTTGAATAGTAGTAGAATATAATAATATTAAACACACAGCATGTAGAGTCATCATTTTCTTCAGTGTTGGTAACACCTGTGGGCACTTGCAAATATTGACCTCAGGTTTTTATATTTTTGTTGTTTTTTCTGAGAAATAAAATGATGACTGTCATTCTGCAGAAAAAAAGACATATCTGCGTTGTTTGTACATCTAGTCATGGTTGTTGTTTCCATAGAGGTGCTGGACTTTATATTGCAGTGCAATGTAAATAAATGAGCCCACAGTGAGGACAAGTGTGACAGGAGCAAATAGTTCTTACCATCAACATCAATAGTTAAATATTTCATATTCTGATTTAAAAGAAGAAGTTTTAAAAAGCTGACGCGTTCCATCAGTAATCTGCAGCAAACAAGCTGCTTCAGGGTTAGTTAGTGACATTTTACTCACAACCTGTCCCATTTTCCACACATGCTCAAGATCAATTGTTTAAACAACAAATTAAATGTTTGGGCTATTTTTGTCATAGATGATTGAACATGGTGCTACGTTTAATTTATCTGCAAGTCAGTAACCTTAACACTGATGTTCTGTTCTGTTTTTCATTTCAGACTACTGTAGAGACGGCAGTCACATCAGCGAAGAGTTATAGTGTTGTTTCACACTTTCAGCGGATGAAGGTGGGACCAGCTTTGTTGCAGAGCTTATGAATAATGGACCTTAAATAATATTTTTGATAAATAATTTAGAATTGTTTTAAATAAAGAAAAGAACAAATCTTAAAAACTAAAGTGTGCTTGTTCGTTTTTGTTTCAGCCTCAGATCATTGGACTGTGTTGTCAGCTGCCTCCTCCGCTGGTTTTCTGAATGCTGACAGTTTTTCATTTTGTTTCTCCTTGATTTAGCAAGGAAGTCCCATTGAGACACAAAATCTTTAATTCCAGGGAGTCTTGGTCAGAAATAAAAAAAACTAAGCACGGTAAAGAAACAATGATTGTGTTTGTCAGTGGACAGTGGGATTTGAGCTACAGAGAAAAATAGAAACACACAATACTGCAACACCTGGGCAATTTATTCAGCAAAAATCCCCAAATATTTAGTTTTTCACAGTAATCTAAATATCTTTGAGGCGGAGGCTCTTGGTTTAACTTTTTTCTTGTGCTTTGGGAAATGGTATTTTCATTTTCTAATATTTTACAGGCTGCTGCATTGGAACAAATCCACATAATAGGTGATGATAGAACTGATCATTTGCTGAATGTTCTTGGTGATGTTTGTTTTACTTACACTGGTTTGTCTTTTTGTATTTTTCTCTAGTGACACAGGCCCTAGTTATGCAAGGTCAGAGCGTCATTTTTCGATCACAAATTGGAATTTCTTTGTCACTGTAGATACAGACACAAAATGCAAATAAAGCAAAAAAATTGAGTGGCTTCAGAGTTGTGCTGTGCTATTGTCTGGATGGGAACATGCAGCACTCAAATAGACAAGTGTCTACTCATACAAACTAGCAGGTGTATGGGCCTGTGCAAACACTGAAGCCTCCGTCGTCTGATTGGACCAGATCGAGCAGCAGCTGGTTGATGATTGGTCGGAACACTGTGTATTGATATGCTAAAGGATGCATGTCCGCAGGGGAAGCATGTTTGGTTGCAGAGAGTGCATTGTACTGAAGCTCCTCTATGGAGACTCAAATATCACTTAAAATGTTCCTGCTTGACTGAATTTAGTAAGTTAGAAGGGTGTAGCAAGAAGAAGGACATTAGGTCTAGGATTTTTTGTATTTTGACACTAGTAAAGCCTACTTGGCAAAGAAATGAGGCTTATGGGACGCTGGACAACTGGAACTCATTCAAAAGCAGAATAAAAATGTGATGATGACAAGGCTGTTATACAGGCAGCAGTTGAAAGCGGCATTAATGACCAACAAGAATATATTTACCACATAACTGGAACAAACCCACTCATCTATCCTTTTGTCTTCAGTCTGTAAAAACTTTTTTCTGACTCACTTTTAGCATCATACTGCAGCTTTGTACAACCTGTGCACTGTTCTTTGTGTTGTTTTCTGTGTAAATACCAGTTTATGTGGCCATCACCCCCCAGGCAATTTCATGTTTTCCATGAAAACACACACTTTTATTCATGTGCTAACATAATTGCCCAAGGGTTTTGTAATCATCAATTAGCCTTTCAACACCATTAGCTAACACAATGTAGCATTAAACACAGGAGTAATGGTTGCTGGAAATGTTCCTCTGTACCCCTGTGTAGATATTCCATTAAAAATCAGTTGTTTCCAGTTAGAATAGTCATTTCCCACATTAACAATGTCAAGACTGTATTTCTGATTCATGAAATGTTATCTTCATTAAAAAAATTCTACGTTTCTAAGTCACCCCAAACTTTTGAACGGTGTTGCAGATGAAGATTTTTTACACATTTTTGCTGCTGCTGCTTCTTTTCTGCCAAAGTGAGAACCAAGGC
Source organism: Acanthochromis polyacanthus (assembly GCF_021347895.1). Taxonomy (NCBI): domain Eukaryota; kingdom Metazoa; phylum Chordata; class Actinopteri; family Pomacentridae; genus Acanthochromis; species Acanthochromis polyacanthus. The sequence goes on along the minus strand of NC_067121.1, from coordinate 18,002,402 downwards.
AGACATATCCTTTCAGTGTTGGTCGGTTCTAACTACCAGGCCAAATGTCATGAAACTTTGTGGAGAGTTGGAACATGGTTAGACAGAGGGAGCCATTTCAATTTTGGTTTGGATCAAGATCCTGAAGGTTAAGTCTGTACAGCACAGACTGTCTTTAGACCACTGACTCAGATAAGGAAGCTCCAACCAACCCTTTACATAAAAAAAAAAAAAAAACCTCAGGAGAAAAAACACGAGCCTTTTACATCATACAGTTCAGCAAAGATAAAGAGAAACCCAAAATTCATTAAAAATATTTCTGATCATCAGTGCAAATATTTAACTGGAAAAGCACTCAGTGACCACAATACTCTGCCAAGGCTCCTTATTCCCCCAGATGGCATTGTCAGAAATGTAGCTTTTATTTTTTCTTTTTTTAGAAATGCAGCATTTGTTTTTAAGTTATTGATGATCAGAAATCACAGCAACATAGAATGTGGCCATTTAATATAGATGTACCCACAAACAGAATGACCTTGCACTGAGCACAGGTGTGTGTTGCGTATGTCTACGTCATGTACAGATGCTAAATTATGTGAACTAAATATGTAGCAGGCAGCGAGAATTGAAGGGACTCGGAAACACCCTCACAATTTAATCAATTGTTCTTTGTATCATTTCTGACGGATAAGTCCGTAGCGGTCGATTTGTAGTAGGATCGCAATCATGGGATCGTCAGGAGGCAGCTGACTAAGTGTTCACTTGTAGTCATAGTTACAGCTATCTCGCAATAATACAGAAATCTTTAACAAATCCGTGTATCCAGACTATAATCCACATCACTGCCTAATCTAATCACTTGGTCCTTGTGTCATTTCTGACCGTCCCTGAAAATTTCATCCAAATCCATTAGTCTGTTGTCAACAGACAGGCAAGCCAACAGCGATCATCTCATAATTCAAAATGTATGAGTAATTAGCTCAACTGGTTAAGTGGGTGACCCATGAACAGGAGCTATAGTCCCCGACACCGTGGCCTGGGTTTGATTCCAGTTCATGACCCTTTGCTGCAAGTCTTCCCTCTATTTTTCTCCTCGATTTTCCTGTCTGTCTCTCAACTTGACCTGTCAAACAAATTTTAAGAATATATATCTGAGTAATTAGAAGGGCACTGAGAGAGTGCAGATGGCCACCAAGGCCAATAGTCCACTCTTCCATGTCATGCAGTTTTACGTCCTCAATCACACTTTCCACTAACTTTCATGGAAATTGGCCTAGTTGTTTTGTAGTGTTGGTGTCAGACAAATAGTAATGAAAGTGTAACCTCCTTGCGGACAGTAATCAAGTGTTACCTCCTAATAAGGAGCTACCTCCTAATAACAGCATGTGAATAACTGTTTTGCATTGATGCCTAAAGTTTTATGTATGATGTTACAGAGGTATCTCCTGAAGTTAGCATGCTAACCAACTCACCGCTTAGTAGACCATAGTAATGTTCTTTTCACTAACACAAAATGTATGAAACTACTGAGCCTTGCAGAAGAGATTATGCAGACACTACCATTTGAGAAACAAGAATTTTGGCTTTAGCAGTGTAGATTAAAAAAATGATGAAGAAAGGTCACCCATGACCACTGACCTTAAAAACTGACAGCAGTGTAATGTTCATTTACTTTCAGACATGCAATTGAATAAGTCTTTGTGAAAACTACAGTTGTACACAGAATAAACTCTGTGTATCTTTCGCACATTTGCTCTACCTCCTGCTGTAAGCTGCTTCTGAAACCAAAGGTCAGCATTAAGTCATTAATACATTCTAACAACGAGAGAAGCATTCAGAGAGCACAGTACTCCACCCATAGACTGTATAATAGAGATAGACGTAACAACCGGCTCCAAAAATGAAGCCTACCTGCAAGTGTCAAAAACTTGACAGTACCACTCCGTCCAACAATGACTGCTTCCAAAAAGCTTTGGCTCCTTAGACTCCAACTCTACACTCATTATTATACAGACTGTGACTCCGCCATGGCTGCCCATTCTTTGTATCATTTCCGACAGCTGAAATCTGTAAAAAATAAAAATAAATAAATATATAAAATTTGTGGATCCATAAGTCGCGTCACTGCCCAAATCAAATCACTTAGTCCTTGTGTCATTTCTGACCTTCCCTGAAGATTTCATAAAAATCCATTAGTTCGTTTTTGAGTAATGTTGCTAACAGACAGACAAACCCACACCGATCTTCACATAATTCCACTGAGGCTCTGTCTCCTTGGTGACAGAAAAATAAAATAACTACTGCTAGTGAAAGAAAGTAAAAGCTACATAGAAGTTTGTCAAGAATAAGACTTAACTTTTATTGTTTTTCTCTAAACAAGTTGTGTGCCATTGATGCCAAAGCACAGGGAGTACTGGTAAAATGATTTGTTTTAGGTGCAGTGATTCCAGTTACCACAAAGGCTTTCTGCTGTAACGGTAGCAGTAACAGCTGACAACGTACCCAGAATGCATTTCTTGCCAATGATGAGAAAAAGCAAGTTGGCCTCACCTGAGGCCGACCTCCCACAGTTGACAACCTGCTGTGTCGTGCTTGTGTCCTCTCTGATCTTCCTATATTTTGTGTTTACTGTCTACTTAGCTCAACGGTGGCTTCAGTACAGATTCTTGAACTATGAGGGTTGTCAATCATAGGCCTACCTCCTCCTCCCAGAATCTGCCTTCATTATCCCTCTGACTGACCACTGCAGGAAACTGTCTGACACGTAATGCCTGAGAGAACCGTTACATCTATAGTAGTGTTTAACCAATGCATGCTCTCACACATACACAGGCTATATATCGGTTAAAATAAGTAATGAAGATGAAAGAGAGGGACAGAGAGATGTTAATGGATGCATTCTAGTACTTCATCCATAAACTGAAGAGGAGCTAACTTTGATTTCTACACAGCGTTATCTTTCTGTTTCTGCTTATTTTTCCTCAGTTCTGGTAAATCACAGCAGCTCCAGTCCAGTGCAAGTGAAATCTAGATATTAACAATCCATTGCCTCTCCTGTTGTAGATGAGTGGAAAGACACTTGGATGGAGAAACCAAACAGGCCTTTTTTTGTTGTTCTGGAAAAAAGATAGAGATCTAGTTAATTGCATTACATTTACTTTTGGTATTTATTGATTGTACTGAATTCTGAATCTAATTTGTAAATGGGAGATCCATCCATCCATTCTCTATACACCGCTTTATCCTCACTAGGGTCGTGGGGGGTGCTAGAGCCTATCTCAGCCAACTCGGGCGAAGGCAGGGGACACCCTGGACAGGTCGCCAGTCTGTCACAGGGCTACATATACAGACAAACAATCACACCTACAGGCAATTTAGAGTCATCAATTAACCTCAGCATATTTTTGGACTGTGGGAGGAAGCCGGAGGACCCGGAGAAAACCCACACATGTACAGGGAGAACATGCAAACTCCATGCAGAAAGATCCCAGGCCGGGATTTGAACCGGGGATCTTCTTGCTGCAAGGTGAAAGTGCTAACCACTACTCCACTGTGCAGCCCAAATAGGAGATCCATTTCTGCAAATTAATTTACAAAAGTTTTTCCAGAATGTTAAATAACTTGCTCGTCTGTGTTGTTGTTGCTCACGGCGGAGTTGTGACGATCGGCACTGGTTTGTCTGTTCGCAACATTACTCAAAAACGTACAAACGGATTTTAGATGAAATTTTCAAGAAAGGTCAGACATTAAACAAGGACCAATTGATTAGATTTGAACATTGATGCAGCTTATAGTCTCGATCCATGGATTTTATAAAGATTTCTGCCTCATTGTGAGATAGCAGCACGGCATCACTGTAACTATGACTACAAGTGAACACTATATCCACCTATAGCGATAGCGATCACACTACAAATTAACCACTGTGGACCACAGATTTTTTGAAAGATTTCATCTGTCGGAAATCATACGACTGAGCAGCTTTGACGGAGTACTGCGATGTCCAAGTGTGCTACATTCCAATCCAGAAACTCAGATGCAGATAATGAAGACACAGCAACAGAGAATTTAAACACTAAAGATTTACAAATATAATATATTTACAGGAAGTGTGGATGCAGAGCAGGGCACTAAAGAACTCAAGAGTGACCTCTTCAGGACTGGAGGGGAACAAACAAGAATACCAAACTGCACTAACAAACGGGAGGAAATTAAACAAACCTGAGCACAGTAACACAATGTCAGGAAAGTTCTACACTGAATCTCCAGAACAAAAACTCTAAGCACTCAAAATGGTGTGCTTAGAACGGTATGAAACACACTTGGTAACTCAGAATATTAAATAGCAACAGTCCAGCACACAGTTATGGCTGTTTATATGGTGGAGAGGGAGTTGTTGCTGATCACTCCCTCCTCCCTGTGATTACTGATAGGCAACACCTGTTCGCAATGCCACACACCAAGCTTACACCCACCTGGAGGGAGAAAGGAGAGAAACTTCCACTAAGTGGCATTAGATACAGAGGTTGTAACAAAGTGCTTTTCTTGTTATCATTATTCTGGTGGGCAGTAATTCTTGCATTTCCAAAAGCGACTGATCAGCAGCATTACAGATTTTCTTGTGCCACTACTAAGGAAAAGCAACGAGCAGAAGAGATTTGTTTGGGCCAAGAAGCACAAGGAATGGACATTAACCAGTGGAAATCTGGTCTTTGATATGATAAGTCCAAATCTGAGATCTTTTGGTTCCACCCACCAAGTCGTGCGACACAGAAAAGGTGAATGGATGATCTCTACATGCATGGTTCCCACCGTGAAGCATAGAGGAGGAGGTGTGATAATGTGGGAGTGCTTTGCTGATGACACTGTTGGGAATTTATTCAAAATTGAAGGCACACTGAACCAGCGTGGCTATCACAGCATCCTGCAGCGATGCTTAGTTGGACCATCATTTAATTTTCAACAGGACAATGACCTCAAACACACCTCCAGGCTGTGTAAGGACTATTTGACCAAGAAGAGAGTGATGGAGTGCTGCATCAGATACTGGTCAACTCACTCCCCAGAATGTCACTCCCCAGAAAACCCACTCCCCATATGCTTAGGTTACTTACTTATAACTAGCTGAAATCCATGGATGATATCCTTTTACACTGAAGGGTGAAATACCCTAACCCTAACCCTAACCGGGGAGTGAGTTGACCAGGTACCGCTGTATCAGATGACCTGACCTCCACAATCACCTAACCGAAACCCAATCCAGATGATTTGGGAGGAGATGGACTGCAGACTGAAGGGCCGAACAAGTGCTCAGCATCTCTGGGAACTCCTTTAAGACTGCTGGAAAACCATTTCAGGTGAGTGTCTCATGAAGCTCATCCAGAGAATGCCAAGAGTGTGCAAAGCAGTAATAAAAGTAAAGGGTGGCTACTTTGAAGAATATAAAATAACATGTTTTGACTTATTTCACACTTTTCTGTTTACTACATAATACCATTTGCGTTCATTTATAGTTTTGATGTAAATAGTCATGAAAATAATGAAAAACATTTAATGTCCAAACTTTTGACTGGTTGTGTATTTTAGTCATGGTGTATCTTGATTGACACAGCGAGGACAAAGTGCAGAGACAACCAAGCAGACAGGAACAGTTCAGTATTTCATTTAATTGAAAATGCCTACAGGCTGGCACTAAACTGGATCACACAAGCTTTGGATAGCAAGAGCTGAACAACATAAGGAAGAGTCATTCCATGTCAATTCAACAAATGCTTGTTGCACCACTTTCTCAGATCCTCCCAAAAAATTTTTTGGGCTTTATTTGGGTAATTTTATGAACAAATGCAAAGTATTATGGTTATAAACATACAGTATAAGCAGTAATGATCTAATCTAATACCCATAGTCAGTCCAAACTTAATCCTCGCCTATGATTTTAGGGTTTTAAACTACTAAAAAAAGCAATTTATACTCCTTTTACATGGTCAGAATTTTTTCCCCTTCCAAAACTTTTACCCTTCTGGTGAGAAAAGTATAGAAATGAATGAAAATAAAAAAATACTGGACTGTGGAATTTCCCAAAATATCCTTATTATTTCATGGGCGACTTTATTTTGGGTTTTTCATGCCTCTATTTTAGGACTTATTCTTGTGAAAAGACATTGAAAGAATGAATTTTCTTCTTTACTAATGAAAGTTGCATAAGGTAGAAGTTTTAAAACATTAAAATAAAGCTTATTTATTGATTTATAGGCTGTTGAACTCAGGTGTAGACCCAAAATAGCCTAACTTTAGGCATTAAAAAGTGCATGTGGGATACATGGTACGCGGTTCAAATTTTTTTTGGAGGAACTAGTATGTGTGAAGTATGTGTGAACTTACTTTCATATTTGTTTCTTGTGCCAAAGATGAGCAACTGCTGAATCAATTTACTATACATTTTGATCCTCGTTTTTGTTTTTAGGAACCATTTACATGACCAACTAAAGATGAAAGATGAATCTGAAGCATCAGCATCGTAGTATAAGTTACAAAGGGCATATCTGAAGTTAATTATTATATAGACATTGTTTTTTCTTTCATACAGTAACTGAATAAGAAGAAATGGCATCACTCCCAGACTGCATTCTCAGGACAGCCTCGGTATCGTATTTGACTTATCAGCTGAATTTGAAGATTTGCAAGTGAAATTCATGCACCCAAAAGGTCCCAGCAAGAAGTTCACATGGCCTAGAAAGGATGACGTAGTGTGGGTGCCTACAGCCCACATCCTCTGTCCAATCACTGCTCCTTCAACACGCCGTGGTGGACAGTACCACATATCTGGTGCAGATGATGGCCTGATTTCAGAGAAATTCAAGCAGTTCAAAGGACAGAAATAGTGGTGTGATAAGTTGGGGACAAATTACATGTTTTACATGGGACCTAAGGCAATATAACTCATTTTAACTGCAATATATTAGTTAGAATTCCTAAAAAAACGCCTATAAAACATAGTGCATTTCTTGGTTAAATTGGCCATGAAGGATTCAAGAAACAATGTTGATACTTCAGATATCAATTATTCGGATGTTTATTGTTATACAGACAAAGTTTCATGTTTCTACTCCATGTCCCACATTGGTTTCTGTGCCAATATATGTATGGTGTTTTTCAGTCTGTTTCATAAATAGGCATCGTTTTGAGGTCTAAGGAGACTAGCTAGCTCTTGGATATTTTTAGGTTAGAGAGAACTTTTAAGGTACTTTGAGATTTTTATAACATATGAACCTTGTTACTTATTAAAATTTGTGAAAAAAATGCCTAAATTCTTGAAAAATGCCATTTTCGCCAAATTTTTAAATTGCCCTGTACCACAGAGAAATGGGTATATTCATTCCAAATTTTTTTTCCTGCTCTATTGTTAAGGTGTTTGAACCCTTCAGATCACTTGTAAGTCTATATCATCAGTCAGTTCCCAGTATTATCTTCCTAAATCAAGCCTTTCTACCTAACATATCAATTTCCGAGTGGAAAAATAGGGATTTAAATATTTTATAACTTAGCAAATAGCAATCATATGATGTTAAAACTTTGCAAGTAATCTATTCTTATGTTGGGATAGTTAAAAAAAAAGTTTGGCGATGATCAGAGGAGGTCATGCAACAAAATTTCCTCAGATTTGTTGAAATGAGATGGAATGACTCGGAACCAAAATGGCACACCAGTTAGACAAACAACTAAGTCAAGAGAGCAGGTAAAGAATACACTGAGACAGACTGAGTAAATAATAGCACCTGCCTGTCTGGTTTTCAGAGCTATATTATACAAGTAGCGCGTTGTCTGTGATGCCAATTTACGAGAACAACCACTGCAGCTCTGACTAGTGGTCCTATAGTCACAGTATACCTCCTGATTACTGCTGTGACTGTGCTTTCGCTAATTTTAAGTGAATTACCGATCTTCCCGAATCCTTGCTTTTCTGTATGTTTTTTACCTGCTATCTTGACTTTAATGTTTTTCTAATTAATGTGTCGTTTTGCTTCCTCACAATTAGATTTTTCAGTTCCTTTGACAATTATTTCCAATGTAGAGCTAGCTGCAAAGACACTGCACGTAGGTCCACAACTGAGAAAGTTGTGGTGTTCACTGTTCTTTTTATAACAATAAGCTGTGTAGCAATCCCCAGGGAACACAGTTTTGTTCCTCTGATCACAAGTTTGTGTCAGTGCATTTAGTTTTATTGCTGAGTTTCTACTCTGGGGCTAGAAGTTTCTATTTAGTCTTTCTAAAGTACAGTGTCATGTAAAAATATTTTCCCTCTTCTTAAATTCTTATTTTTTAAAAATAATTTCCCCACTTTATTGGTTAAGATCATCAAACAAATGTAAATATCAGACAAAGATAACCCAAGTAAACACAAACTGCAGTTTTTAAATGATTTTTTTTATTAAGGAAAAAAAACTATTCAAAGCTACCTGGCTCTGTGTAAAAAAAGTAATTGCCCCCTATACCTAATAACTGGTTGGGCCACCCTCAGCATCAACAACTGAAATCAAGCATTTTCTATGAGTCTTTCACATCTCTGAAGAGATATTTTGGTCCCCTCTTCTTTGCAGAATTTTTTTAATTCAGCAACACTGGAGGGTTTTCCAGCATGAACGGCCTTTTTAGGGTCATGCCACAGCATTTCAATCGGATTGAAGCCCAGACTTTGACTAGGCCACTCTAAAACCTTTGTTTTGTTTTTCTAAGCCATTCAGAAGTTGACTTGCTGGTGTGTTTTGGATTGTTGTCCTGCTGACTGTTGCGATGATGTTCTTTCTCTGAAATGCTGTATTACTTTAATGCCAGATGTAATGAGATGCACACCTTCCAAAAAGTTTAACTTTTTTCTCGTCAGTCCATAGAATATTCTCCCAAAACTCTTGGGGATCCTTCAGATGATTTTTTTGCCTTGGAACTCTGCCATGAATGCCATTTTTGCCCAGTCTCTTCCTTATTGTCGAATCATGAACACTGATCTTAACTGAGGCCTGCAGTTCTTTAGATGTTGTCCTGGGTTCCTTTGCGACCTCCTGGATGAGCTGTCACTGTGCTGTTCCATGTTTTCTCCATTTGTGGATGACAGCTCTCACCGTGGTTCTCTGAAGTCCTATGGCTTTGGAAATTGCTTTGTAATCCTTTCCAGATTGATAGATGCCAATTACCTTATTTCTGATCTATTCTTGAATTTCTTTGAATCGCAGTGTTTTGTTGCAGCTTAACAAGGGGGAATTACTTTTTCACATTGGCCCATGTAGGTTTGGATAGCTTCTTTCCCTAAAACATTATCATTTAAAAACTGCATTTTGTGTTTACTTGGGTTACCTTTGTCTAATATTTAAATTTGTTTGATGATCTTAAACATTTAAGTGGGGAAAATATTTAAATGAAAATAAAAATTACAATTTGTAGCACTGTATTCTTTTTTGATTGATTTTAAGAGCAAATACCCTAATCCAATGCAATAATAACACAGTTATTGAAAAGTGATCCAATTTTGAATCATTTGACATTCATGTGGTATCGCACGGGGATGTATTCACCTCTGTTGCACACTGTAGGTTAGTGTATGTGTACGATCAGAATGAGCATCAGTCATTACGTTGGGGAAGAACACTACCCCTAGTGCACACAGGTTAAGTCATATCCTTCTATACACCTGGTCTCATCTGGTCATTTTTAGGTATATGAATTAAGTTTACAATCTGAAGTGAGAGGGAAGCAAGTGGCTGGTTGTTGGTTTCTATCCAGCGATTCTAAGCCATACGCTACTGTAAGCTGAGACTGTGTGTGCTCTGCACCTTACAAAGCAACTGCTGCTTATTTAGTGACTACCACAGCATGATCCAAAAATCAGCCAGCAAACTGTTTGACACCAACAGAACTCTACGGAGCACTGCTATTCTACCTTGTCTTTCATACCACTTCCTTCTATTTATTCCTTCAATCCCTTGTTTCTGCACCAGAAGCAGTAAGTATCTACCTCCCCTCCTTCCCTGCATCCCTGCTGTTTTGTTTTCTTCACTTCCCAGGGGCTGAAGTCACAGTGGGACCCATACAAGCTCATTGTGTAGCTGCCTGTCTGGAAATGTCAAGGAGCTCAGCTTCCACCCCTGACAGATCAAGGGTTACCAAAGAGCTAAAGGACTACAGAGTGACAGACTTGATAAGTGCTCATTTACCATAGATTGTCAACTTTTAGTTGTACCAAGTGCAGCTGCAATGAGGGTGGATATGCTCCTGCTGATAAGACAAATGGAAGAAATGTAAAGCTTTATTTTACCTGAACTAAATCGAACAATGTCTACGCATAGTTAAAAGGAAATTGTAGTTTGGGGTTTTGTCCTTCTTTTCTCTCCGATATTCCTGGCTGAGAACTGGTAGTAAAAAAAGTCAAGTTTAATTCGGACGGATTTTCTGGCATGACCATATACAATCTCAGGATTCCCAATGCACTGCATGAACGCTAACATTAATTTACAAGACACTAATAAAATTGTAGTAGAAGGATAGAGGTGGAGAAAACATTACACTAAAAAGAGGAAACACAAGCAGTCAGATGACAGATTGGAAACAAATTGGCAGAGTAGTCAAATGTATAAAAGTGAAGAAAGAAGCATAAAATGACTCCCTACACTGTCTGTCATAAACATCTGGTGTTTAGAATGCAGTGTTAGTGTTTACGACTTATCTGATCGTCTGAGTCTTCATATTTCTTGCCTCTTTTCACTTCTTTTGAGAGGCACAGTCTTCTCAGATCCTTGAAATAATTTTGCAAATATTATGTTATCACACCTAATAGAGCTGATGAACAAAACCACGATGATCAAATGAAGCAGTGATGATGAATTTATTTATATCCTGAAACCTACAGCAATGGTTGTAGTGGTACTTCAAACTTTAAAACTAGTGTCCTACTTGCCCATAATTTGTGGAAATGATTACTGGCTATCCTCCTACATCTTCCTTTATATTTATTTCTGACTTTAGATTTGTGTTTGCTATTCCACATCAGGGTTCATTTCAAAATATTTTAGAAAAAATATCTTTCCTTTCCTAAAATTAGTTTTATAAAACGATCTCCTGAGCCGATACATCTTAAAATGTTAGCAGTGATTTTTTTAAATGTTTTTTTTTTAAACTGCAGCTACTATGATATATTTCAGCAGCTTAGAGCAAAAAAAAAAAAAAGGCAAATATCGACTGCAGATCTGTGATGGAGTGCAAACCTTTACATCATTGCTTTCTGCCTTGCTGCATAAACAGCTGATTTTGTCCTGCGCTGATACTGAACACTGGACGGGGTCAAAAATACTGAGGCTCACAACCATTCAGTATAGATATCAATTCTCAGTCTTGGAAGCCAGGAAATGAAATTTTCTCTGCCTCTAAAAGAAGCTGTATTTCTAAGAAATACTTGCATGCATTATTTCTACTTAAATATTTATTATAGAGTAAAATGCTGCTTTTCAGGAATATGCTGCTATGATGGACAAGTTTATCACCACAGCTAGTAGAAGAATATGTATCACAGTTAGGGCTATCACAACCTTTAGGATTTATACTGAGCTCACAATGTCTTGAGGGGATTATTATAAAGCTATGACTACTTGATTATTCTGCAACTGTTGTTTTTCTGTAACTCACCTCACTTGTTTTATAGAAAAGCCATTTGAGACAAAGTGTGATTTTGTGTTCTTGTATCCTTACTCTTAAAGCCTAAAGTTTGGTCACTGGGCTGCAGCATTAACTTGTATTCTAACAAGATTAAAATATATTTGTCCTGGAGATTAGCATAGTTAAGTCTCCCTTTTTTTGCCTTCTGGGGCGGCTGCAGCATGCTTTGATCAGTGTTGCGCAGCAAGGCCCAGGCTTGGCCTGGCCATCCGAGGCCTGGGTGTGAAATTGGTCTGATGTCATCCCCCATTCTCCACCTTCACCAGCTTTATGTGGCCATAATTATATTTCCGCCACAAAGCCCCGATCCCCTTCATTCTGTATTCCATATTCCAAGTTTGATTAGGAAGCGTTTAGAGAACTATGGCTAAATTACACAGCGGGGGGTGAAGGGGGATGGACCATCTTTTGTCTGACGGACAGAGGAGACATCAATACTTTGTGATATGTACTTTTCTTTTTTCTGGCCCGTCTGCCCTTTGCCTCTGTCTGTTGAAGAGGTTAAGTTTATGACAAGAGAATTCATGAACTTTGGTTAAATAAGATGTTGTTTTTTCGGTTTTCCCTCTTGAACAACCAGACCTGTTGCTGAATTATTAACATAGACAGGTTTAGTAACATTGAACAAGCAAACTAGACACTTGTGCCTGGTTTAACTTTACAAATAGTGTCTCAAAATGTTGAACATAGAATTTAATTCTAAAATTTGGCATCAGTATGTGAGATAAACTAATCTAAAAACATACTGTTTTCCACCTGTTTCATGTGCTGAAGAAGACAATGAGGTTCAGCTGAAACCGTTCAAAGAAGAAGAAGGTGGTAAATGGACGTTGACTTGAGGTTATTTTCTCATCTTGAATAGCTTGAAAGAAAAGTCATGACATCACCTCAGGGATCTTCATGTAATTTAGAATAAAAAGACAAGCATACATCTGCCTTTTGATAGTTACTTAGCGAACAACAAAACTACATGAGATATTAACTGAATATCTTCTACCCACAGTTCAGTAAATCAGGTTATAGCATCCACTGATCAACCACAGCATAAAAACCACCAACAGATAAAGTGTACAGCACTGATTCTGTCGTCACAATGCAATGTTCTGTTGGGAAATTTAGTATCCTGGCATTCATGTGGACGTTGCTTTGACACGAACTAGCTACCTTAACATTGTTGCAGACCAAGCACACCTCTTATCTCCATGGAAACAGTGTCCCCAAGCAGGACAATGCACCTTTTATCACTACAAAAATGGCTCGAGGAACATGAGAAAGAACCTGAGACACTGACCCACCTCCTAAACTCCTCCAATCTCAATCTTTGCCAGCATCCACAGGATGCTCCTCGGAACTGCTTGACCCTCCAACATGCTGTTAAAGACAGACTGTAAATCCAGCACAACCCAACTATAGTGCATGTATGTATACACTAAAGTTTGGGGTCACTAAGGAAATTTCTTGTTTTGCATGAAAATGCACACCTTTATTCATATGCTAACATAATTGCACAAGGGTTTTCTAGTCATCAATTAGCCTTTCAACACTATTAGCTAACACAATGTAGCATTAGAACACAGGAGTGATGGTTGCTAGAAATGTTCCTCTGTACCTTTATGTAGATGTTCCATTAAAAATCAGCCGTTTCCAGCTAGAATAGCCATTTACCACTTGAACAATGTCTAGACTGTATTTTTGTTCTGTTTATGTTATCTTCCTTGAAAAAAAGTTATTTCAAAAATAAAAACATTTCTAAATGACCCCAAACTTTTGAATGGTGGTGTACATCAGTTAAAGTAGACAGGGGGCACTCACCTCTGAGGAGGCTGCATGTAGGTTGCCACATGTACCATGTTGCAGCCCGTAATCCAAATGGTTTTATTCTACTTTGTTGTATTCTTGACATTCTGAATATAGCAACCAGCTTTGTGATTTCAAATGTGATTAAGTTTTAGCACAGTAGAACTGATGTGAAATGTTTCATCAGAGTCATCATGGAACAGTGGCACTCCTTTTATTTATTCCAGAACTTTTCCCCTGAACTCAACAATTGGAAACAAAGAGGAAAAACATGTCCATTTCTCACCAGTGCTTGGCTGTAGTGTTGTCACCTGCTGCTTTTTGCATGGACACTCAAAACATTTTGCCCTTCATCCAGGTTCTCTGGCCGGTATACCCTGAGCTCACCCCTCCACCACCACCCTTCACCCCCAGCCCCTTCGGCTGACAGCCTTAGACTGTGTATAGAAACCCAGCTCACAGCTTTTTCCCCCTTTTCCTCGCCCAAGTCAAGAGTAGCTCAGCTCATCAAGTCAGCGACCGTTGGGCGGTACTTCCACATACAAACCAGCTAAGAAAAGAAATGCAGATGAGGGCTTCTGCAGCCATTCAAAGAGTCCAGGTCACTGCTGCTGCCACTGCCAATGCACGAGTCCCAGACAACTCTCTGGCTTTTTGCTGATGAATCTCCTTCTCCTCTCCATATTTCTTTCTTTCTCCCTGTATGATTTCCTCTGTCCTTACTCCACCATGTTCAGATGTTCAGGTAAACAGCATACAGACATGAACTGACATGTGTCAATGTGTAAGAGTTTAGCCATGCTGTCAGTAGACTTGGTTAATTGGCTGCTGAAGCAGTTGTTTTTTCATGAACCAGTCCTTCCTGTGTGTGTTTTAACTTGCAATGATCTATCTGTCCCGTTGAGGACTTTTCTGCTGCGGCTTAGCCAAGCTGATCATGACAAAGAAGTAAAGATGTTAGTGGAAGTAATGAATGGGTGATATGCATTTCCAAACTTCCTCTGCATTTTTTGACTTTTTCTACAGATGACGAATGAACACTCAGAGCTATCAGCGTTTTGCCAGTTGTTTGTGCCTTTTGTACAACACAGGCACACTCATTTTGTATGGATGCTGCATTTCTTGGTCTGTGGATCACAGCCTGAAATCAACTCATGCTGTTTATTATTAATGACTGGCAACAACACCCTCCAAAAACACGTTTCGATGCAACTAAACTACATTGTTTTGACACTTATTTTCTCCCTGTTAGGTAGAAATTTGACATAGTTGGAAAGGTAAGTCAACATAAAGAGGTTGGACTTTTGTGGGACTTTTAGCCAGTAGACTAGGTCTGTGTCCCATGCAGGACAATTGTTCTACACCTAAACCTGGGCAGTGTTTTTGGCCTCACGTGCCAAAAAAGAAAGCATAATAACCTTCCAGCATGTTATAGTAATAGTTGTCTGAGTGACATTTGGATTCTGCACCTCTGTTTGGCTCTGTTCACTGGCCTTTGAAAACATAACTTTGACACAAGATTTAATCGCAGGTCTTTTAACCCACAGAGAGTGAAATGGTAAAAAGAGCAGCAAAGGTAGCGCTGAGAGTTGGGTGTAGTTGGGTGGGTAAGGTGGAGGACTCGGGAGCACAGGATTTGAATTCTGTGTGAAATTATGGATTTCTTCCCCCCTTTTCCACATGTCTGCATACCCCACAACATATTCACTTGCATTTGGTTACGTTTAGAAAAAATAGCATGGCCTGAGTTCAAATATACTCGATCACCACATATTTGAAGCTTCTCCTATGTTTTGGGTTACCAGGGTGACAAATTCCATATAATATGATCGGCTGGCTGAAAAGGAAATCAATGCAATAAATGGCAAAGATATAACTGCTAGAAATGTTGTTTGTGCTGTGTCAGAAACAAATGAGGAACTCGGTAGGTTTGCTTCAAAATGGAATTGAGAATAGAGTTTCATTGTACGGAATCTTTACAGACAGGGCTCCTTATTTTCTAAATCATTTCCCAGTGGCTTCTGCTGCTGTTATTCCAAAGTGGATTTCATATTGTGTTAGTCCGACTAATCATGACTCAAAAAACTGATGCAAACTGTCTTAAATTACAAATTAGCTACGTGTAATCTTGTAAATATAAAAGGGAAATCATGTTGATGCAGACCTGCAGTTATTCTGAGGGTCAAAAAGCAACAATGGCCTGCTGATAGTTCAGAGCTGTCACACACAAAAGAGCTCTGGATGAGAAATTCCCAGGAATTTAATCTTCACAGTGGTAAAGTCAAGTGCAGCAAGGCAAAACAGTTCTCAGTACCTCTAAGGTGGTTTTGTTAAGTAATTAAACGGCTATGGAAACTGACTCTGCTGCCACTGACGAAGAGCACTTGCTCATCAGATTATTTATGCTCTTAACTACTAAAGTGGACTGGTTCCACGTGTTCATGTGTTTGGGGTACAGCTGTGTATCTGTTCCTACTGTCCTCCTCTTTACACATTTTAAGCACAGTGAATTTGAAATGCTGAGCTCAGCTGCTCAGATCCGATGCCGTCATCCTGGATCTTCTCACATTTGGTCATGATCTGAATTCTGAAAAAACTGCTTGTTTTCTGTATGTTTAATGCAGCTGCTCATGACTTCCAACACTGTGTATTACAGCAAGGGTTTCATTTTAATTACATTTTGTCAAACTTCTCTGTAATCTGAGTGTAGTTTACTGTTTTGTCAGCTTGTAGAGCTCCAGATGGATAGCTTCAAATGTGTTGGTTTTTTTTTTTATTCACACTGCTGTTCAAAAGTTTGGGGTCACCCAGTTCAATTCATGTTTCCTGTGAAAGCTCACGTTTTTATTCATGTGCTAGCATAATTACACAAGGGTTTTCTAATCAACAATTAGTCCCTCGACACTATTAGCAAACACGATGCAGCATTAGAACACAGCAGTTGTTGGAAATGTTCCTCTGTACCCCTATGGAGATATTCCTTTAACCCTCAGATGCATAAGTAGGTCAAAAGTGACCCGGTGAGGTCGTTTTTTTTTTTTTTGCAATATTGTTGTAATGAAAAGTTTTTGTCATTTCATATTCCAGTTATTCCTCAAAGAAGCATTGTTTTGATATGATTTCATTTAAAAATTTAAGTTCCTTTTATGTTTTTAAAGAAGCTGTAACATTTGTATTACTAACCACTGATAATCTCATACTAGAGGGGATGCAGTCCACAAACTTGGAGGGGCGGAGAGCAACTAGCTGGAGGAAAAGAGTGGACAAATGTCAATAAAATGGATGTCGACATTCTTCTATTGCTGCTCTGTGTAATATTCTTCTTTTTCATTTATCAAAATGTTCAAAATCTGTTATAAAGTGAAAAATAAACAGATTTCAAATATTGTTTTTTATATGAACAAAACATAATACGAACAATATTATAAATTGTTATTCTTAACCAAAATGACAAAAGATGGCAAAAAAAACCAAACATTGATTCTTATAGGGGTCATTTTTGACCCACTTATGGAAGACTGGATTCAATCACTCATTCATCTAAAATCAGCCGTTTCCACCTAGAATAGTCATTTATCACATCAACAATGTCTAGACTGGATTTCTGATTCATTTAATGCTATCTTCATTGGAAAAAATGTTTTTCTTTCAAAAAAAAATAAGGGCATTTCTAAGTGACCCTAAACTTGTAAACAGTAGTGTGTATATATAAAGCTCACGTGACTGAATCTTTCTGTAACAGTTAACCTTTTTTCATATTTAATGCACATTTTCTGTAAAAAGTAAGTACTTCATGCATTCTAAAGAAGTCAGTAAAACGAAATTTCTTGTCATGATTATATTTGTCATGGACAGGGATGTTTAGCTAGTATAGTAGTATAAATGTAGCCGAATAATCCCGTCTAAATAATGACCTGTCTTAGTGTGACTTTTCAAACTGGGTGGTTGGAAATTGACTTAAAACGGGAGTGTTGCTAATGAAGCAGCGTTTTAGGGAAAGTCGACTTCAGGGACCTATAACTCTGGAATTCTTCAAAGTATGGAGGTACACCTTTGCTTCATTAAATTAAGTTACTGTAGATGTAAGCAGTGAAGAGGTCAGGGGAGGTTTTTTTCCAGATTTATTTAATTTTCTATGAAATTAAACGGGGGAAAACTGATCCCATAATGAAGCAGAGTCTCTTCACTGGTCCTCATCACAGACCAAGTGTCTTTTCCATTCAGACTCTCTGATCCAGAGATCTAGCTGGGTGTCCAGCCCACCTCCTTCTCTTTGGTGTGTGAGCTCTCTCACTGTGGATCACTACCAGGATATTTTAATAATAATATAAAAAAGCCTCCACAGCAAAATTCTATGCATTTCTGCCATGTGAAGTTTGCAAAACGTTTTCTTCCCTGACGTGTGTTTCATGCTGGCCTAATGAATTAATCTGAAAAGTCAATTCAGCATCGATGTCGTTTATTTACTATCACACCATTCAGATATAAATTATTTACATACTGTATATAAAAGAGGATTTCAGCGGCGAGGGAAGAAACAACTAATATTTTTATCTTAAAAGTCCTAATTTAAAAAAAAAAATCCCTTTTGCGGCATAGAAAACACAAGTGCTCTTTCTTTATAACACTGTAAATATTTCCAGGTTGTATTTACAGAACTTTAAGGCAGAAGCTTGTCCAGGTTTGTGACTGAATGCGAGACTTAGAACCGATAAACACAAACTGAAACAATATTAATAACGATGATAGTAACATTCACAGCATCGTAAGACCACGATTTGGTTTGGATCTACACACAGCAGACCCGCAGAGATGATGCACTCAAACAGAAAGAAAAGAAAAAGTTATTGCAAGAAAAATAAGTTATGTAAACACTCCAGAGCCCCATTTCCACATGGCTATAGATGCTGCTTGTATTATAAATAACAATATAACGGTCTTCCTTAACAACAAATAAAACCATTTCCTTGAACATTCGTGGATGTACGTGTAGCCTGTAGGTCCAGGATTTGGCCGAAATGTGTAAAGGTCAATAAGAAAGATATAGCTATGGACACATTTTAATACTGGGAGCTTAAATAGACAATTTGATAGGAAATAAAAAAGACGCATTTTTGAGTCTCTAAAATCAGAAAATGTGTTCTAATCCAAACCAGTTGTGTCCGTGTGAGTCTGATGCTAAATCTTTTGAGGATCAGTTTTGCATCAAACAGACAGGGGTGTCAAACATGCGGACCGCGGGCCAAAACCGGCCCCCCACAGGGTCCAATCCGGCCCGAGGAATGACTTCGCAAAGTGTAAAAATCACAGAGGTGAAAATGAATCCAGGCAGTGAACGTTGTGCTCTGTAATGTGAGGCAGCAGCTTCAGTACGGCAGAGTTTGGTTTGGTTGAACCCTTTTGTTGATGCACTGCTGCCATTTTTATGCATTTTTTTATGTATAAATTTTCTGCATTTGTAAGGCAGGAGGCGAGCTTAACCTTTTCCTTAATAATTCCCACTTTGTGTGCTGTGGTGTGACAGTATTACTACACAGATGTGGAAATGAATGGGAATTTCAAATAATTTCTTGGCAAGTTGTAAAATATTTTTCCGTTCCAGATACGTGTGACTAAATGCCTTTGTAGATACTGTGATCTGTAAATTGCCATGCACAAATGGTAAAGTGAAGCTTAATATTGTTGAATTTTCACTTTTTTTTTTTTTTTTTGCTTAAGGAACTGCAGAATGTTCATCATGTTTTGTTAAGAGAGTTCATTGAATGTGAACATTTTCAGAATGCACTTTTTTGCTTTTAAACTAAGGGAAATATTTGGAGTTGTGTTTATTTGTAGCTTATGTGATGATTTTACTGCCCACTTGAGATCAAATTGGGCTGAATGTGGCCCCTGAACTGAAATGAGTTTGACACCCCTGTTCTACAAAGTAGACCTTTAATTCCAGATAGAAAAGGTGTCCATACATTCCCAGATGGCGGGGCGCGCTGAGCAGGCTGTGGAGGGCCTGGCCTGCTGGCTCAGCACAGGTAAACATTCACTGCAGTACGCAGACGGAACACAGCAAGAAAACGGCAGAAAAAATAGCACACAAAGTCAGAAACAGAGAACACACAGTTCAGGCTATTCTTCTCAAGTCACAGTTCTCAGAATGCAGCAGAAAAAAATCTTTGGATTGAGCATATAGGCTGGTGTGCAGACTGCCGGTGGCACAGAGCTGCAGGGACGGAGAGCCGCTCAGCCCTCCTATGGATGCTCTTCAGCACACTTCTTCCCTTCTCTCTGCGCTTTAACAGGGGACCTCTCCAAGTTCTTTTCTGAAAAACTGAAAAACACTTTTCTGTCATTTCATGGGCAGAGCTCACTCTGTCAGTGAAGTTATCTCTGAGCAGCTTGTTCTTCTGTGACCTGGGCTTGTTCTGAGCCACTAATCCTGCCTCCTGTGAAAGTCAGAATATTCTGGATTGAGAAAAACAGACAAAAACTCAGATTGGGGAAACTAGCTCCAATTTACAACCTTTCTGACGTCATATGTTTATTCCAGATGGCGGGGAATTGCGTTTAACAATTTAAAACATTAATTTCGATTCTCTTAGCTTGATATTTAACCTACATTTTTCAGAATTCTCCAATTCGATTTTCTCTCAATTCCATCAAAACGCACTTTCTTGGGTGCTCAGAGAGGCCACCCATAAACAGGAGCTGTAGTCCAGAGGAAAGGGGTTCCAGTCATATCACGTCACTCCCCCACTCTTCTACCCACGTTTCCTGTCTCTCTCTTTACATTGTACTATATAAGAAAAAGGCCAAAAAACTAACTTAATGAAGAATTTATTTTATTTACACACAATACCGATCAAAAAATTTGGGGTCACCCAGGCATTTTCACGTCTTCCATGAAAACGCACACTTTTATTCATGTGCTAACATAATTGCACAAGGGTTTTCTAATCATCAGTTAGCCTTTCAGCACCATTAGCTAACACAATGTAGCATTAGAACACAGGAGTGATGGTTGCTGGAAATGTTCCTCTGTACCCCTATGTAAATAATGTATTAAAAATTCCAGCTAAAATGGTCATTTAAACCATTAGCAATGTCTGCACTGTATTTCTGATTCATTTAATGTTATCTTCATTGGAAAAAAAACGGTTTTCCTTTCAAAAAGTAAGGACATTTCTAAGGGACCCCAGACTTTTGAACGGTAGTGGCATGTGTAGGTCATCCCAAATGTCTGTTTTGTCGCCAGTTTATCACAGTGAGCTCTGAAATCTTCCTGATGATCTGAAGTGGTCTGACAGCAACACTGAACACTTAAACGGTCACAAGCAACTGGACCTGTCAATGCACAGAGGTCGCGCTTTGAAAGGGAAGAACACCTTGGAAATTTCCGCCTTGTGCCTGTGCCGTGAATGCAGCACATTTTGGGGCGTTGGATCGGACCGTCAGACCTGCAGCCCTGCGGACACACGGCAGTCTGCGCTCTCACGCACCTCAAACACACACACACAAGACAAACACAACGCATACCATCGTCTCTGGTTGAGTTGTAAATAGCCTATGAATGCTGGTACTCGAGTGATTTTATTGCATGGTTCAGAGCCCCTAACCCCCTCCCTCCCTCTGGCTCGGCTACTCGCTGTCCGACTTGTCGTCCTTCGCCGTGGAGTGGTTGTACAGTCCCTGCGCCATCAGATGCAGCGCCAGAGAGTTTTTATTCCCGGTGGCTTTCTTGATTTTGGCCCGCTTGTTCTGAAACCAGATTTTGATTTGAGACTCGTTGAGGCCAAGGTCCCGGGCTAGGCTCTGCCTCCGCTGCTCAGTCAGGTACCGGTTGTTCTGGAACTCCGTTTTCAACCGGTGGAGCTGCTCCGCGGTGAAGGCTGTCCGGGGCCGCTTGTCCTCTTTAGTCGGGATCGGCGCTTTCTTTGGTTTGCGGGATCTGGGCCCTTGAGTGGGTGGGTGGAAACAAAATGACAGCTGTTGGTTAGGAACAGTACTTCTGAGTTTTGTCACAGTTTGACAGGTGGAGAGTAAGAATGGACCCGGCTAATAATAATAATGGTTCTGGTGGTGAACGGAGCGTCTTGCGCCAGGCTGTCAAAATCACATGTAGCTTCGTGTTAGAGGGTTCGGGTTGGTAGGGTTAGGTCCACAATATTTGGAAATATTTTTAAAAATATTTTATTTTCATGCGTGACCTGCAGGCAGTCCTTGAACCACGGTCACAGATGAATATTAGAGAATACTGAGAAAGAATTTCGCTGTGTAGAGGTCAGCACACAAAACACACACACACACACACACACACACACACACACACACACACACACACACACACACACACACACACACACACACACACACACACACACACACACACACAACCGTTCAAAAGTTTGGGGTCACTTAGAAATGTCCTCGTTTTTTTTAAGAAAAGCATTTTTTTTTCAATGAAAGACACATTAAATGAACGTAGTAAATGACTATTCTAGCTGGAAACGGCTGATTTTGAATAGAATATCTACATAGAGGTACAGACGAGCATTTCTACCAACCATCACTCTTGTGTTCTCCTGTCATCCTTGTATTTATCCCCAATAACCATGAGGGGAAAACATTTTAAAGATTGTATTCAACGTTCCAAAAGGAATTTTTTGCGGAAAAATCAGCGGAAAAATGCATCTTAGAAGAGCGCTTCCTATTTCAGTGTCAGAAATATTGGCCAAACTGATCTCACATTGTGCTAGCTAATGGTGTTGAAAGGCTAATTGGTGATTAGAAATCCCTTGTGCAATTAATTTAGGACAGCAGTAAAAGTGTGAGTTTTCATGGAAAACATGAAATTGTCTGGATGACCCCAAATTTCTGTAACAGTAGTGTGTACATATGGGATTATTTAGTGGTATATCTTAGCCATCTTCCCTCTCACTGACAGTAAAATCATCACCACAGCCCAGTAGATGTCCACATGGCTGACAAACTGGATATGATATATGGACTTAGGCTTGGAAGCACCTGTTTGGGTTTCATACTTGGAAGAGGAGCTTTGAGGACATGTCGCTGTGAGAGGATCTGTTCTCAGAGACATTTCCAGGACAGGCCTTTTGAACCCAAGCCCAACTGGAGCTAAACAGAGGGAGATCCTGAACTCCACGGACTGCATGGTCTCTGCAAGCAGACTGGAGTGAGGAGGAGGAGGAGGAGGGCGCAGATGGGGGTGGGGTTGGGATGTGATGGAGGATGGGGGACTTCGGCGCCTCTTTCCCTCCCTGTTACCATAGGAACTCCATTTTTTAAAAAGTTGTTTCCTAAAAAGAGCAGCAGCCGCTTTTGTTTCTGTTGTAGCATTCTAGTCGAGACATTTCTGTCCAGATGAAATCAAATGCATGAGATAAAGATGGAGAGATCTATTTGTCAGTGACACGAAAAAACACAAATCAGTTATTCTACTCGTAGAGGCGCTGATCAGACCACTAACACTAAGGGCTGCGTTTGGTTTGACAACAATGCACAGTACATATTCTAAAGTTGAACTGAATCTCATGGTATTGTATTATTGTTTAATTGCGAAGTTATTTTGTGTTTAACAGGTTTGGGAGCTGCAGGCTCCATGACCTCTCTGAAGGCCCTTTGTGGTCATTTCCATAAGCTCAGGCCTCGATGGAAACTTTTCTTGTGTTTCGATACAACAATAAAAAAACAGCACTTCTGGCTGTTTTTGCTCCGTTTGGAGCTCTTCCAAACGCCACCTCGATAAATTGCAACATCTTTTTCCTCTTCGAGGCTGCTGGTGAGATTTAACAGCTGAATATGTCTCTAAATCGTGACAAAGAAGTCCAAGTGCACCATGTGTTCAGTTAGAAAACAACCCCAGCTTGCAGCAAACCTTTAACTTTGCGATCCTAATAAAATGATAATAACAACAGCAATAATAAAAATAACAGGCATGTTTAATCTAATGCCGGCATTAAACAACACAGGTCAAATCAAAGCTGCGGCAGCAAAACGCGTCCTGGTAGTTTGGATAGAAAAAAAGCTTCACTGCACTTCTTTCAAACTTGGTTAAAATTAGTTGTTCAAAATAAAATGCTTCATGGGCGGGTGGAAAGGCATCGGAGGGTGTTGTTCAGCAATTCCCATCGAATCCATCTTTTTTTGGGGCCTTCACTTTTCACACCCCCCCACCCCATTGTCAAAAAAATATGCTAATGAAATATCAACAAAGACGACGGCGAACAATACCGTTAAACTTCATTTTTACTTCACTTCGACACATTTTCAACTTTACTTGTGACTCCTATTTAATCTCAGCTGTTCCATTTCAACAGAAAAATTCACATCGAATTCCTTTCCGGATGAAACAAAACAAAACGAAAAATAGTCGAATTACTTTCTATTGTGCGTTTAAAGTAGTTGTTTTAATATAAATAAAATAGGCTAGGGTGTGTTCTGAGTTTTTTTTTTAACTCTTTAAAATATTATGTGAAATAAGCTAATTGATATAATATTAGCTATGATCAGGCAATAATTGGTTTGTCATTTTTTGAAGTGATATGTCTATTTAGTTGAATTGGGGGTGGCACAGTTCACAAAATGAAGTGTTTCTCTTTAACTAGAATCACTTTACATGCGTCTTAAACTAGAAAATGATGCAATCAGAGCGTTTTTTCCACTCTGAGAGAAGAAGCGGGTTAATTTTCTGTAATTCAGACTTTATAACTGACTCAGAAATTCAGGATCTGAGCTGGGATGCTCTCTATTTTTTCTTTCATTCAGCTGAAAGTGTCAGATGGATGTGTTCTACCAACCTGCTGACGGCCGGTCTGAGTAGCGGGTACAATAAACCCAGGCTGGCCACAGCATCGGCTTGGCTGCTGGGGCCGTGCTGGCCTCAGGGCTGCGGCAGCGCTCCCCGCCGTCCCCCCGGTCCTTCACTGCCACATCACCGCCTATTAGATCAGGCCTCCCGGCCTCAGTGTCCAGATGCTGGTCCTCGGACGTCCCCGAGTCCTCCTTCTCTCCTCCTGCTCCACCCAGCTGAGGGCTGCCAGCTTTGGAAGCCTTTCTCCCTGTCAGCTCCTCTCTTCGTAGGATCACTCCCAGACTGTCTCCCTCACGAACCAAAGTCCTTCCATCCTTCCTCTTTCGGCCGAAGTCTGGTCTCAAAATGTTGTCGATGTAGAAGTTTGTGATCCTGTGGGATTGCTGGTTGCCAGGTGGCTGGAGGAGAGGCAGGATGGCCGGGTTGGACTCCTCTCCGGAGTCCTCTGGACGCTCTGCGTCTCGGCGAGCATTTCCTTCCATAATGATGAAACCTGATTACTCTCAGCACCTGCGTCCTTCTGCAAAGTAGTAATTCCAATTTCCCGGTGCGTCTCGATCACTTTACCAATAAATATTTTTTTTATGTATCACTAAAAAACAAAAACAGCGGCGAGAACAACGAACTCCGTCTTGGCAGAGTAGTTTATAGCTATTGTTTTGCTGTGAAAACGCGCCTCTGCTGATATTGACAAAGAAGATTCATGCTTCAGTTTCTGGTAGGAGCCTCCTTCTCATGACTGGACTTAATACTCGATTTTTTATTTAGAACTTGTAAAACGAGTTTTTAAAAAACAGAGTATATTTAATTTTTCCAGCTCCCTGCACACAAATATTGATGCTTCCAGCAGCACTAAAGTGCCCTAATAAAGACACCGCTCAAATACTTTCAGCTCGGATTTTTGGTTCTCTTTTCTGATTGGCTGGCGGCCACTGTGATGACGTTGCACCATGGGTCTCTCAGACACGTGCCTCGGACCAATAGAGGTGCAAAGTTGGTGTCATGTGAGTTTTCCGGAATTCCCAGGAGGAGCAGGTTAATCCAATCCACTCACTCACGATGCGTTCAAGGTACAGCGGACATTTCTCATGACTACAACTTTTAAAGGCGCTGACTGACGTTTTAAAAGGCGGTTAGGGGAAAGTAATGTCAGCTGTTGGGTAATAAACAGTGAAGGCAGCCCAGCTCACTCCCAGTGACACATGAATAATGTGCTGCTATCAGAAAACAATGTCACAGTGCTCCATATACGATAGATTGATGGTTAGCCAGTGCTTGTGTGGACTAGAGAATGATTGGCACGAAGAGCCAACGTCACCACACAACAAGAAGGGAGTTGCATTAAATTGAGCTGGATGTGTTTCTAATAGAAGATGTTGGAGCTGGTCTGCAGCTGCAGTTTGAAACTGAATGACTGGAAGGATTCAGCCTAAAATAATATGTCTGGCCTGAACAAAATAACTTTTATGCTTTCATTAATTGTTTTGAATTTTGACAACTTCTAATGAAATTATGTTCAACCTACACGACTGTACTGACATACGGGGATCTGGTTTTCCTCTACAGACGTAGCCTAGGTGTTTTTTTTAAATTACCAATCTTTACCTTGTGAAATAGTCCAAACATGTTAGGATTTAAGACTTGAAATCCTGATTCAAATCAACCAACACAAAAGTTTGAGTACAAGTATATATATATATATATATATATATATATATATATATATATATATATATATATATATATATATATATATATATATATATATTGCATTAATTACACATATATATAATTATATAAACATACTGCATTAATTACATCTATATATGTGTGTGTGTATATATATGTGTATATATATATATATACACACACATGTGTGTGTGTGTGTGTGTGTGTGTGTGTGTGTGTGTGTGTGTGTGTGTGTGTGTGTGTGTGTGTGTGTGTGTGTGTGTATAGCAGATGTGTATATATATACACTGCAGTTCAAAAGTTTGGGGTCACTTAGAAATGTCCTTATTTGAAAGAAAATCAATGATTTCAATATTTTCAATGAAGAAAACATTAAATGAATCAGAAACATAGTCTACACATTGGTAATGTGGTAAATGACTATTCTGGTTGGAAACGAATGATTTTTAATGTAATGTCTACATAGATGTACAGAGGAACATTTCCAGCAACCATCATTCCTGTGTTCTAATGCTACATTGTGTTGAGGATTAGAAAAGCCTTGTGCAATTATGCTAGCATATGAATAAAAGTATAATAAAATCAGCCTTCAGCCTCCTCAGTTGGGTTAAACTCTTAAAAGGATATGATTCCATTTTAGTGTTTGGAACAGTTTTAATAACATTACATTGGTGAAAGTAAAGACAAACAAACAAAACAAACAGCTCTTAAAAGCTTCCTGTTCAATCTATCTGATCTTTTTGCGTGTGAAATAATGAGCATACTGTAGGTAACAGGGTGACTTTGTTGCCTGAGTGGAACTATATTTTGTAGTGTTGATCATCATGTACCTATGCTGTCAGAAAAGGGCTATGGTGAGTTCATCTTTGGCATCATTCACGCATGCTTCAGTGTTTGACAGAATCTTTTGAGCTCATAAGGACCACCCTGGCCTTTTGAATCAGATATGGGGATCCTAGTTTCTTCAAATACACAAATTATTTGAATTAAACATTGATTCATAAAACTATACATTTGAAGAATCTTGGTGTATGGAATGTATAAATGGAAACAAATAATGTTGATGCTGTAATATCTGAAATAAGATTCCGCCTCCCTGAGCTGTTCCATCACTCTGAGCAACAATATCTCTAATATTGTTTCTGTATCCCTACTTTTGGTGACCCTTTCCCTGAAGAAGAGAGGCAGGCCTTTGTGTGACTCTGGAAGCTGCTGTCTTCTACATTGTGTTGGTGCCCAGATGTGAGATGAGCTCGGAGACAAAGCAGAGGTCAGCTGGGAGCATCAATTTTTGCTATCTGTCTGTTTTAGTCCTTTGTATAGATAAAGGAGAATATCAGGCTTGCTGCATCTGTATTGTAAGACACTGATCACCGTCTTCTGCACAGCATAGTGTAATGCTATCTGTTTAAAGGCCCATTGGGAATAATCTAAACATTTGTCAATCCTGCTTCTTCTTCACATAACTCTCATTTAATTTAAAAAAGTTTCTACCTAGTGATCTTTCCTATTTGGACTTGAGTGTTCTATACTGTACATCACTTTGAGTTCACCTGTTGCCTTGAAAATACGAGCTATCTGAACATAGGTCTCCCCCCCCCCCCCCCCCCCAACAGCGTCTCAGTGACACGTTGGCATATGAAACTAGGTGAGCTAACAGAACCATCCATCCATTATCTATACAAGGTCTACTCCTCATTAGGGTCACAGAGGGACTGGAGTCTATTCCAGCTGACTTGGGGTGAAGGCCGTAGACACCCTGGACATGTCACCAGTCTATCACAGAGCTACATATAGAGACAAACAATCGCACTCACATTCACACCTAATTACTATTTAGAATCGCCAGTTAATCTCAGTATGTGTTTGGAGTGTGGGAGGAAGGAGAACATGCAAATTTCATGCAGAAAGATCCCAGGTCCAGGCTGGGATGCAAACCGGGGATCTTCAATTTCCAGTTTAAGTCAGTTCTTACACAGTAAAATGGCCAGTGCACACAACAGGCAAAGAGTTCATTTTAACTCTAAATCGGTGAACATATGGTCCCAACACACAAAGTGTTAAAGTCATACTGAAGATATTTGTTGAATTTTCAGAGTTAATTTACCTCTGATAAGAGTTGACATTTTACACTAAACTAGTAGTGTTATTTGAGCTTTACGCTATTTTTCAGTTCAATTTAATGAATGTCAACTATGAGATAAAAAGCACACCTAACACTAAAGCTTTTTTTTTTTTTTAGTGTTATTTAGAATTAACTCCTTTAGTGTTAAACCTGTTTAGCCCTTAGGTGCATCAGTGACTGCCCTAAGTGGGTCAAAAATGACCTACATAAGAATCAATGTGTTTTAATATGATTTTTGTCATTTTGGTTAACATCAATCATTTGTAATATTGTTTGTATTATGTTTTTGTCCACATAACAATAATTTCATCTTTGAAATCTGTTTATTTTTCACTTTATAACAGATTTTGATATTTAAAAAAGAACATTACATAGAACAGCAACAGATGTTTTTCCACTGTTTTCCTCCAGCTGTTGCTGCTCTCCATCCCTCCAAGTTCATGGACTCCATCACCTCTTGTATGATCTTATCAGTGATAAAGAGCAGGAGTAGTAAACAAATGTTACAATTTCTTTAGAAACATAAAAGGTCATTTAAATATTTAAATAGAATGATATCAAAACATGTTTTTTGAGGAATAACTGAAATACAAAATGACCAAAACTTTTCATTGCAAAGATATTGCAAGAAAACGACCTCACCGGGTCAGTTATGCCTCTAAAGGTTATCACTGAGTGTTGATTATGAAATTACTCCAAATACAGTGTTGGTTTTTAATTGACTCCTGTGAATGGTAAAAGTAACTGACTCCATAGTGTTACTCAAAGCGTTTTTCTTACCCAACACCCAGTTGACTGATTAGTAAAATGTACTCTTTAACAGAGTCACACATGAATTTGCATGTTGTTTTATTTACCTTACTATTGAGGTAAGTATAACTTTGGAAGAAAATACAAACAACATTATATCTGTGTCTGGAATCCCATTTATTAAAGCAAAAACATTCACCTTCAGCGTTACTTCAGTTCAAAAATATTCACATTCTTAAGGTTTTGTGTTTCAAATGTAACAGACACGTGCAATAAAATAAACTGAACTCTCAGTTGAAAAGCTTTAAGACATTCCTAATACGTGGTGCATATAAAATAGTAAAATATGAACAAATCTTCAGAATAAGTCTGAAGTGCACTTCAATCTACAACTCATTTTAGTTCGGGGGTCACATACAGCTTAATTTGATCTAATTAATCTAATTCATTTTGACCAGTAAAATCACAGCATAAGAACCTATAAATAACCACAACTCCAAATGCTTCCCTTTGCTTTAGTGCATAGAGGCGCATTCTGAAAATGTTCACATTTAATGAAGCATCTTTTCAAGATAAGATAAGAAAGCTTTATTGTCATTTAACACAGTGTACAATGAAATTCGGGGTGACTTTCTCCCTGTTTAACATACAATATAAATAAGTTAAGAAAATAAAATAAGAATTAAAAAATAACTAAACAGTGGAGTAAAACGCATAAATAGAAATGTTGACAAAAAAATGACAAAAACTTGGCAAATGGCAGCATAGAACAAAAGAAAAGTGGCAGATTTAAAACATAATAAAAAATTATTTTCAAAAAAGTTCAGTTTCACCAACATTAAGCCTCAGTTTATCATTTACACATTACGACTTACAGATCACATTGTAGAAGGAACAAAAAACTCAGTAGTGTGAAATGGAACAATATGGTATTTTACTTTATGATCTTAACAACTTGTCCAAATTTGCACTTTCTGTCTTTGTAAAAAATTTTACACTTTACAAAGTCATCCCGTGGGCCAGACTGGACCCTGTGATGGGCCAGTTTTGGCCCGCAGGCCTTATGTTTGACACCAAGTTCCAGTCATTTTCAACCATGACATGAAGTAGTGTTAGATATGAGTATTTAGACCATTTCATATGTAAGGCAACATGTGAGACTGAGTCCAGAACCTAACATTCCTGATAAGGAAACAACCAGGGTTTAATATATTTAAAATGCACCACAGGAAGTTTTAACAGGTTCTTGGAGCTACAAAGGAGAGTTGCAGGACAATTTTAACTCTCGGAGAGGCATTTTAGTTTCTATTCTAAGCTTGATTCAGTTGGAGATTTAATGAACTGATTAAAGACTCAAGTAAGACTACTTGTGTTTATAGGTCGTAAAATGATCTGAAAATAAAATTTAATAATGATATTTTCATTGAATTTACTTCACAAAACATCTGTATTGTATTCAATTAACAAGAAAAGATGAGTTAATACCGATAAAATGCAGTTTCATGTTTTATATTGTAGCCTGTTTTGAACTGTGACGGTGCATGGACAGACTTAAATGATACTTTAATGAGCCTTTGATTAATCACTCTTGCATTCTTGGGACAATTCCAGTTCAATAAGATGCCAGCGCCAAGATATACGGACCCATACAGAGTGGTTTTGCGCTCCGTGCAGCCGCAGAAACGCGTCGTTCTTTACGGCTTTACAGGTTCTTTACAGGTTGCAGCTGGAAAAGCCGCTTTAGATGTCGGTTACCGGTGGATGTGAAGAGAAGCAGCCTAACATCCAGTGGACATGAGGGGGAAATGCGAGCTGTTACACCAGGACAGGCGCACTCCAAATGCTGTGGACTGATGCGTGTGGTGTCATGTTGGTATCACATTTGTGGCTGAGGATCTGGTGCTGCAGCAAAGACAGCCCAGAGCAATGGGGGGACAGCGGGGGACAGTCTAACACACAGGATGAGGACTTCAAGATTTGTATTCACTCCAGACCAGGGGTGTCAAACTCATTTTAGTTCAGAGGCCACATCCAGCCCAGTCAAATCAGAGCAGAATAACCTAGAAATAATATTCCATATCCCCCCTTTTTTAGTGCAATAATGTGCATTCTGAAAATGTTCACGTTTAATGAACTACATTTTACAAAACATTAGGAACATCCTGAAATTTCTAAAGAAAAATAATATAAATTTTCAACAATGTCCTGCCTCGGTTTAACATTTACTCATTAAAACTTATCACAGTTTAGGCACAAAAGCTTTAGCCTCAGGTGACTGGAACTGAACAATACAGTATTCTATTTTATGGTCAGAACAATTTGTCAAGGTAAAGAAATGGTTTAAAATGTGTGGTGTTACAAATCTACAAATTGCAGTTGCTGTCTTCTCTGTGTCTTCTCTTCTTCTTCTACACTTTGTAAAGTCATCCTGAGGACCAGACTGGACCCTCTGACGGGCCGGTTTTGGCCCGCGGGCCGTATGTGTGACGTCCCTGCTCTCGGATTTGTATTCACTCTAAAAAAAAAAAAAAGTCCATAAAAAAACTGCAGCTAATCCAGAGGTGATAAATTAGAGTCCTCATCCAGACTAAAGAAAAAAAAGCCGATCACTTCACTCCAGATCTGAGGTCTTTGCACTGGCTTCCGGTCTGTCAGAGGATAGACTTTAAAATACTTTTGTTAGCTTATATAGCTCTGAATGGTTCAGGGCCCAAGTATATCACTGACCTCTTTCTACCATTTGAACTATCCTCGTGTCCTCTGGTACAGGTCTGCTCTGTGTCCTAACCAACAATGGAGAAGCCGCTTTCAGCTTTAATGCTCCATTTATCTGGAACAAACTGCAGGTCTGCTGAAACTCTCAGCTCCTTAAATCAGGGTTAAACACTCATTTATTCACTGTTCCCTTTGATTTATGATTGTCTGAATACCAGCACTGCACCGTCCTTCTTCAGTGATTGTATTTGATATCTCCTTTTATCTTAGTTTTCATTTCTTTGTTTTTCTTATCGTATAAATTCATGTTGATTTTATTGCTTATTTTTTTTCCGCACACGCTTTTAATGGCTCCCTTTTGAATCATCTGTGCCATTCATTTCTTTGCCATTGTAAAGCACTTTGAATTGCCTTGTGCATGAATTGTGCTACAGAAAGAAACTTGCAAAGACATAAGAATGCACGACAATGAAATTTTGCATTTTATTTCTTCCGGAGGAGCATCTGATTTGAAAGGAACTCTAAAGACACGTTGGTTTCTTTTTCACATTCACGTGTAATAAATAGCCTGAGTAAAGAAATAAAATCAATGGGAAGGGATAGGATTATTAAACTTTACGATTAAACCAAAAACAGGCCTACTATTCTCTTCTGACTGATATTTATTTAGGGGAAAAATGTTGCGTGACGGTAGCGCACCGCAGCTGACATCAGGAGACCAGAATGGGGTTTACTTTGCTAATAAAACTGTGAGAACTCAACAATATGACACAAAAAGCATCTCCTGAGCTCTTCAGACACAGCCATAGTGTGTTGATCCTCCTCAGGAAACACAGTGTTCAGACACAGCCAGTAACACAAGAAAGACGTAAATGTTGAAAAGTCCTACTAAGACATCTGATTATGAACACGCGCAAATGTAACAAAGATGCTCATTCTGCTCAAATGCTCGTTCTCCTCCGTGACTTTGTGCCAGTGGAGTCACACATCCAGCTCAAACAAACCTATAGATTTAGTGTGATAATAACCTGTGTCAGTCAGCTGTATATGAAAATGAACATCTCATTCTGCGACGTAACCACAGACCGAAGCATTTTTCACTTCAATGTGGCGCGATTTCAATTTTAACCCTGTAAAACCCACTGCTGCAAAAAGATAACATCAGTTTTATTTTTTAAAATTATGTATAGATTTTTTTCTAGATTTGGTAGGGTTATAGGGCCTTTCTCTCTCTCCCTGCCTGTCTGTCAGTAAACAGATTTAAGTTTCTGGGGCATCTCAGCTATCCAAACCAGGGTACCTAAGCGGAAATACGGGTTTTCACTGTCCAGTGGTGATTTTCTAGCAGACAGGGGGATATGCAGAATACGGTTAAATGATACAGGCTTCAATCAGGGTAAACGCAACTAATAGATCTATCTATTCTGCAAATCTAATTCACACTGCTGCCTCTGTTTTCCGCAGTGCAGCTTTTCACGTTGGCTTTTTCTTCGTGCGTTTTCAGCGCGTATTTGCCATGTGAAGCAGACCCGGGCACAGTGCAGGCTGGTGAT
The DNA here is from genome assembly GCF_021347895.1 of Acanthochromis polyacanthus. Classification (NCBI taxonomy): domain Eukaryota; kingdom Metazoa; phylum Chordata; class Actinopteri; family Pomacentridae; genus Acanthochromis; species Acanthochromis polyacanthus. Next base: position 17,969,272 of record NC_067121.1, on the reverse strand, counting down.
GGATGAGGCCTTCAGCTGAACGCTGCAGCTGGGATAGAAATGAAGCTAGAAAAAAAAAGCAGAAAGCTGCTACGTGAAACCAAAGTGACACAGAATTTGCTTTGAAAGGAAAAGCTGACATCATTTAATAACAATGAATTAAGAGTCCTCTGGTTTCTTTGACTGTTAATGCAGATGATTAACATGTACAGATAATTGAAGAGCTAATGCAAAATTATTAGTTTAGTTCCATTCAAGCGTGAATGTGTTGGTCTGTTTAAAACGGGATAAAATGAACATTTTAAGGGTAAGTCCGTTTTACTCATTTTCTTCTAGAAATATCACATCATTAATAGATAGTTAGTCTGATTTATTGCTAATGTGAATCCCTGTGTCAAGACCGTGCACAGACTACAGTGAATCTATGAAAGATCAAGTATATTTATTTTCTGTCTATTTCACTTGAAACCCCCAGGGCAGTGTTATGGTTGAAAAAAACGACCACCTTTTTGTTCCCCTGCGGGCAACTGAGCCCAGCTTTCTGCTGCCTCATCCAATCCAGGAGGCATGTTTTAATTCTGCCAAGCAACTTTAAGAAGTCAAACCATCACTCACGATCTGTGAAATAAACACATAAACTATAACCCGAGGGAATCCTTTTGGGAGCACTTGTAGAAACGCTGGATTATTGTGATGTGGGGCGTTTTTGACGGTTATCCTTTCATAATCCTCTCTATTGTTTCTGACGGAAACGCAGCTAAACGCCCCTGAATGCAGCTCACCTCACAGTAACGTGTTCAGACCTTCATACACGTTTGTTCAAATGACTCTACCATGTCAAAATGAAATGCCTTATAAACCCTTGTAACCCTGAGCATCTCAAATTTAAAAGCAAGTCGTGAAAAAAAAAAACCGTTGTACAATATCTTCCTCAGCCTCCTCAATTAAATAAAGTGTTGGTTAAACACCCATATATATTAGAAGCAGACTAATTCCTGGGTAGGTTTTCTGTGCATCAGACCAGGAAGAATCTGAGGTGTCAATGAAATCACAATGTGAGGGACAACCTCCTTAAACAGTATTAATTTTTAACAGTTTAGTCAATATTTGTGCAATAGTTCTGTCACTCAAATAGGGAATGCTCTTCTAAGATGCATTTTTGCACAGATTTTTTTTCTTTTTTGCACAAAGTCACTTTTGTAATGTTGAATACAATCTTTAAAATGTTTTCCCCTTGGTTATTGGGATAACTATAAAAGGGATATAAATACACTACTGTTTAAAAGTTTGAGGTCATCCAGACAATTTCATGTTTTCCATGAAAACGCACACTTTTATTCATGAACTAACATAACTGCACAAGGGTTTTCTAATCATCAATTAGTCTTTTAACACCATTAGCTAACTCAATGTACCATTACAACACAGCAGTGATGGTTGCTGGAAATGTTCCTCTGTACTCCTATGTAGATATTCCATTAAAAATCAGCCATTTCCAGCTAGAATAGGAATTTAAAACAATAATGTCTAGACTCTATTTCTGATTCATTTATTTGCTGTCTTCAACAATAAAGAAATTTCCAATAGTGTACATATAGTACATATATATATATATATATATATATATATATATATATATATATATATATACACATATATATGCTGAGGAGGCTATATATATATATATATATATATATATATATATATATATATATATATATATATACACATATATATGCTGAGGAGGCTGACTGCACTATTCAATTTTAATGTTAGAAAAAGTTTTCACTTTTAACCATGTTAATAGCTTATATACAAAACACAGTTTTTAAGAGAGCATTGTGACTTAAAAATCAGTGTTTTTCTCCATAGTTTGCATGTAGAACAATGACTTTAGGAGACAAGAGAGTAGCAAAGCATTGTGATCATTATTTAAATATGCCGTGTCTTTGTGTTAGACCCCAGAGAGGGGCTATGATCATCTTCTCTTCAGCATCAGGATTGAACAAAAATATTTTGATGCTGTGATATGTGGACTGGTGGGAGACTGATGTTCTTCCTGAGCTGTTCCATCACTCTGAGCAACAATATCTCTAATATTGTTTCTGTATCCTAGCTTTTGGTGACACTTTCCCTGAAGATGAGAGGCAGGCTTTGTGCGACTCTGGAAGCTGCTGTCTCCTACATTGTGTTGGTGCCCAGATGTGAGATGAGCTCGGAGACAAAGCAGAGGTCAGCTGGGAGCATCAGCTTCCTGTTCACTTTACAAAACGTCTCAGAGGGGGAGGAGGGACGAAGGGAGCTCTGACGCTAGGGAACACTTCCTCTTAGTCTGTTTATGCAGGGATGGGGGAATTAATGCAGGGACACACAATAATGACAAATACTTTGACTCCAACCAATCAGTGGGGGGAAATGAAAATGCTGGTTGAAGTATAACCTCCATTTGATGATGATCACAACGGAAACAATCACCAAGAGAAACAGAAATCTTATGTTTCAGTCAAGCCTGCAGAGTGGTTTATGGTTTCACTGAATCAGTGAAAATCCAGCAGCTGTCACAGATTGTGCGTTTGATTTTGTATTCACATTTTTCGAAAAATAGAAAAACAGGTCATGAGGTAGATCTTTACTATATAAAAACTTCCTAAAACAAACATCGAATAAACAGCCAGACATCATGTCATCTTCACAAATTCTCATTCTTCGCTGACAAGCACGTGAACTTTAACAAAGCTAAGGACATAGTGACTGATCAACAACAAAAATGAAAAGACAGAAGATCTAAACCAGCAAGTGTGTCAGTCCAAAAGCAAAATTCTTTCAGGTCAACGATGTTCTTTACAACATTTAAATGTTGAATGGTGTTGCATGTTGGGGCAACGGCATAACTGCCAGTGACAGGATTTATACATAATACATTTTTAGGGGTAAAATTTTAAAGAACAAATAAATATTAGAACTACGCTCAATAAAATGTGCAGTTACAGTAAAAAATGCAATAATTCAAATGCCTTAAGCATTATAATGGATCTTCTAGGTGATAGCTATTTTGAGATCGTCTGTCTGTCTGTCTGTCTATCTATCTATAAAAATTAAATACATTTAGGTGTTTTTAGCTTCATCTGTGTTCTGATGACAACCCAGAATTCAAGCATTTTTAGCTGAACTTCAAACCTTTCAAACTTCTTTTGCATTCTCTATAAATGACTCAGCAGACATCAGGGTGGGAGAGTTACTGTCCTATCAGAGTAGCATAAATATACATAAATAAATCTACAACTGTAGGCCTGAAACACTTCGAATCCTACCTGGACACACTTGTCCTCCTCTTTTGGTTCTTCCAGCACCACTTGGCTCTGTGTCTTCCTCTCCAGGCCTCTGACAGCATGTTCAAAGGGCCATAGCAGGCTTGTTGCTCTCAGTTACTGTTCTAATCCTCCTGATCGCTGTGCCGTGGATAAACCTGGTGTGAAAACAGCCAACAGGCCAGACTGATGGGCCTCCCGGGCTCCAGCGGAGCTTGGCATCCTGGACCGTTGCTCTGTCCTGCATGAATTCACAGCAGTGCTGGCTGACAAAGGAAGGTTTTGCTCCATTGCTTTTTTAATTTTAAAAAGACTCCCTAACTTTGTCTTCTGTAGAAGAAAAGGGTGCAGCACACACTGGGCTCTGTGGCAAGAGACAAACCAGGGTGTTGTTTTTGAAGCGTAGGAAATGATTTTTAAAGGCAGCTGCATGGTTAACTGCACACCACAACAAGCACAACTGTTCATTGTTTAGGCATAAATTGTCCTACAGCAATTGGAAAAAGGTGTTGTATGATTTGTGTGGGGCAGAAAAATAATATTTTTTTGACTGTTAAAAAAACAGTGGTTTAAGAAAGTTAAGTTTCATGAAATACCTTGAAAAAAAGTATTAATATTTATATACTGGTGTACAGATGATGAAAACCTGGAGAACTTGTTTCATTCTGATGTGTTTAAGTTAAGCAAGTTCATCTCGAAAGCCATAAATGGCAATAAAAAGCATGATGGTGATTTATACACATTTAAATCATCATCATCATCATCATGGGCTGCACAGTAGCTTGATAGTTAGCATTTTTGCCTTGCTAGAAATTTGAGTCCCTTTATACACCGCTTAATCCTCACTAAGGTTGTGGGGGGCTAGAGTGTATTCCAGCTGACTTAGGGTGAAGGCAGGAGACACCCTGGACAGATCACCAGTCTTATCACAGGGCTACACATAGAGACAAACAAGCACACTCACATTCACACCTAATTACAATTTAGAGTTACCATTAAACCTCAGCATGTTTTTGGACTGTGGGAGGAAGCTGGAGTACCCAAGAAAACCCACACATGCACAGGGAGAACATGCAAACTCCATGCAGAAAGATCCCGGGACGGTTGGGACGTAAACCAGGGATCTTCTAGCTGCAAGGTAAAAGTGCTAACCACCAAGCCACTGTGCAGCTCTTAAGAATAAATAATTATTGTTTATATTTTTGTAAAGCATTCTTAATTTACGACACCTGCCTAAAACCTGTGCACAGTACTGTATGTTAGTGTGAAATTTTTGCCAGTAACACGACCTTGACCTGATGTCGAACGACCATCTCCTTCCACTTTCCATTATCTTCTCTTCCACCACATTTTGTCATCTTTCAACTAACCATTAAGCAAAGGCTATTATTATTCCAGCTAAATATCATAGTTTAAAATGCCCTAATTAAAACTACGTTACTCTGTCTCTTTAATCTGATGATGCTGATTGAATCTGGGTGGCAGTAAGTACCACTGTCTGAAAAACCCTGGGGAAGTTTTCTATTAGACAATCTCTGGCTTCTTTGCCTCCACTCTAGCTCTTGGAGGTCATTCTTTCTTTTTCAATTAACACCCTGGTATTAAAATGTACTGTTGCTCCATAATGGTCTGATGACAACATTTAATCTGTAGAGAATACAGTGACAGTATGTGGAGGAGGTCTGGACTGACTCAAGTGTCTTCTACAACATATAAGAGCTTTCCATTTACTTCACACACACATATGTCTCAACCTGCTATCATCCTTTTCCTTGTGGTGCCAAGGCCTTTTGTGTTTTTCTCCATACATTTATTAAATGCTGTAATATGCTGTTTAAGCATTTTTAGACTGGTTCCATTTCCCAGAAAAGGGCTTACTTAAAAAGTGTGAAGTATGTCAATGACTGTCCTAAAGGATTTTTGGAATATGCCGGATGAATTAGTGTGCTGTGAATTCTAATTAAATATTCAAAATGGCAGCTGTGCAAATGATAAGATTTTATTAAAATGATAATGATCCAAGAACCGCCCATTAATTCAACACTTTAGAGTAAAATTATTCACATCCGAACAAAAAACCCCACATATTTCCTGGCCTTGAAACAGCTGTGGGTCTATACTTCGACTGAAAGCTCAACACAATGGCAAAAATTGATACGCCGAGCTGACTGGCTACTTGCTTCACAACGTAATACAAAGGTGTGTAGTGTGTCAAGGCCATGACCTGGAGCTTGAATAATTGGAAAATAACCAACACCAGTGACTTCTGGAGACGTGCCACTAGCACTGTTGACCTGGTTGAAGTGTGTCCATCCCTTCTCAGAGCAGTCTTGCTATTGCCGTTTAATGAAAGACGCCTTGTCCTTCGCTGCAGCTTGACGTGCCTGATTGCACTTCTTTGTCGGCTGATGAAACCACTCTTTTGCAGCAACTGTTTTGGGCTTTGAAACTCCCTCAGTCACACCAGCAGGCATGATGTCTTCCATGACATCAGGAACATCAAGAGTCGTTTCCTGTGAGGGTTCCACAGCGTATAAGCCCATATCCACTTCTGGGCCTCTTTGCTATGCCCCAACTAAAGTAGCATGGAAACGGTTTCTGCCGTCAAAGTTGGAGTCGTTGATATCAATACTGTCCCGTGTGAAATGCACAAAGCATTACACAAAAATGTAGTGTGTAGTGAATGTATGTAAAATGAATTGCTTATTTCCTGTGTTCTTCATTCACTAATTGTTTCTATTATTTGTGCTTTTACCTTGGTGTTGTCCTCATTTAAACCGGTACTTTTACAGCTAAGCTTTGGAACTAACAAGCAATACAGAACAAACTATCTCACACGGTTCCTTTGTTGGTAAAGATCAATACTTCAGTCATACATGACACCTCCCTTAACTTACTGTAAGAAACACATTAATGTATTGATCACTGCTTTTATTCCACATGATACAAGACAAAATATATTTTTCCGGTATATATTTTTAGTATTGATATATTGCACTTGCAAAACAGAACAAACTCAGTCTGGTGTACGGTCATATAATACACAGCAAGAGTGACTACACCTGACAGTAAATGTGAAATTGCCTTATTTCTAGGCTGAACAGTAGATTATTTGACTTGAAGCTGAAGTATTCCTGTTCTGTCAAGCTTTTGTAGACTGGGGGTCATCTTGTCAGCCAGTATTTTAGTTTATCCACAGACATTCATGTCACACATGCATATATAAATTTCATCTCCCCAACACCACCCCAGTATCTCCGCATGATGAGACTCCCATTAGATACATGTTTTCCTCTACTAAAAATCAAAACAGTTCATCCAGATGAACAGAAATAAAATGATGACCGGAAAAGCCATGAAACCTGCTGAAGATACACTTCTCATACCTGTAAAAGAAAACACCACATGGGCAAACGCTCCTTAATCAGTGTGTTACAATATGTCAGATCCATGCCTAAAGAAAGATGTCTAAATCTAACAGGTCTGTGGTCACCAGGTGATCAGCCTGAATATTAATGTAGCTGTCAAATGGCTCATCCAATCACTGTTCTGATAACAGTCTCAATTTGCTCAGAGTAGGGGAAGGATGGGGTCATAGGTTGATGGTAAAGACCAAAACTAACCTGCTGCATAATGACAGTCGGTGTGTCTAAAGTAATTTGTTCATTTCATAGCAACAAGGTCAAGAGTCGACCATCAAATCGTTAATGTAGCTGTCTGAAAGCTCCTCCAATTACTGCTCTCAATTGGTTCCAGCTCAGTTTGTCAAGGTCTCTTAGCAGTGATGCATCCATGATTCACCATGCAATATGTGTCTGCAGGCATACAGACCTACCTGTGTGTGTGCGCATGACAGTGGCCTTGTCACTTACTAATGAATGAAGTAATTAACTACCGGAGGAATGAAAGCAGGAGAAATGACATCTTAGAAAATCAGAATTATACATCCCTCAGCGAATGCAGAAGCTGTCAGGTGGTGGTTGTGACAGGATGTGACAGAAAACAGACACAACATCAGACACCACTTTTGATTGGCACGGTCTTTACTGTACACTGTGCTCAATCATACAATGATCTTGACTTGCTGGTACAGGACACACAAATTAGCAACATGACACACAGAAACAAAACGCAAAATTGACAGAAGTACCTTCAAAATCAACAATTAATGTGTCTCGCAAACTGTGTGGGCATCAAAACTATTTTTTTTTCTCTGTACTATACAGTTCCACTGTTGTACAAAAATTGTTACAAGCACATCCATCATCACAACATTTTATAAAAACAAAGATATAATGTATTGTGGATTGATTTCTATAGCGTTGTTCTATAAGAGACCTGATGTCCTCCTTTTCTCTTGTCCACTTATAGTAAAATTCTAGCTTATTGCATTACTCAGTTTGCCACAGTTTCAATTCAATTCACTTTTATTTATATGGTGCCAATTCACAACATGTCATCTCATAGCACTTCATGTAGCTAGGGAAAGACCTTAAACAAGGAACAGAAGACCCAACAATACAAAGTTGCCTTTGGATTCCCTAGAGAAAGCAGCCAGCAACAGTGGGAGGGAACCAAAAAAAGCCCTTTAATGGGAAGAAGAAAAAAACTCTGAAAGAACCAAACTCAGTGAAGGCGGCCATCTGCCTTGATCGGTTGGGGTGAGTAAAATATTAGATTTAGACTGTTTAAATCAGCCATGTGCTTCTTCTAAAATATCCAACAGATATGAATACATGCCTATGAAATATCACTTAAACATCAAATGTTGTAAACTTGTGCCACCTCTCAATAATTGCATTATTTCTAAGTTCAAAAGTACAGTATTTCCACTTATAAACAATGAACAAAAACTACTGTAGAAAGACTATACTGAAAATACAAGCCCCAAAGTAGAACACCAATGCAACAAAAGTAAATACACCTGTGATGATTGTAATAAAGTTAAAAACAAAACAAAACAAAACAAGAAAAGCACTTAGAGAGTGCAGTACTCCACCAAGACTTTTCATTCCCTGACCTTTTGCTGAGCACAGGTGTGTGTTATGCATGTGTATGTTATGTATGGATACCAAATTACTTGTGCTAAATATGTAGCGGGCGGCAGGAATTGATGGGACTCGGAAACACCTCTACAATTAATCAATTGTTTCTTGTATCATTTCCGAGTTGGCAGTGGTGGATTTGTAGCAGGATCGCAATCATGTGATCATCAGTAGACAGCTGAGGCAGTGTTAACTGGTTGTCATAGTTACAGTGACGCTGTGCTGCTATCTTGCAATGGGAAATCCTTAACATATCTGTGGATCCAGACTATAAGCCGCATCACTGCCAAATTCTAATCATTCAGTTCTTGTGTCATTTCTGACCTTCCCTGAAAATTTCTTTCAAATCCGTTTTTGAGTAATGTTGTGCACAGATGGAAGGAAGGATTCATGTATGCTGATCATCACATAACGTCACATCGCATTCCTTGATGGGGTAAAAAAAAATATGAATGTGACTGCTGAGGCAAAACTAGTACACTTGATATTTCAAATTAGCTTAATTATGAAGTCTTTCATTTTGCAACTTATTTTATGCCCACCTATGTCTGCAACTTGGTTTCACAAGGAAAGGAATGCAGCAAGAATTTAAAAACCTGACTGTGAGACCCCACAAACATGGAAAGGGTTACAGGAAAATTTGCAATGAACTACACATCTGTTGAAAATTTGCTGCAGCAGTAATTAGGAAGTATAGAATGAGCTATAGCGACACAAATCGAATTGGTTGTCCTCCTAAAATGGTGTTATGGAAACACTTTCACAATCTAGTTTTTGGAAAGAGACAGCGAGTGCTTTAGACTTGGTACAGGATTTATCAGTGGAAGTAAGAGTTTCTGTAAGAGCTCAGAGGGAGTCAAGAATGTTGCATTACGTCAGTCTGTAAGGACAACCTCACCGGTCAGGACTACCACAGTGAATGCAGGAAAGCAACATCTCTATGCAAATTTGTGCAACACTAGTACCCTCCCTGCTGACAAGAATTGAATGTGTTACCAAAAATAAAAGTATTCATATAAAAAAATGAAATAAATAATTCTTAGTAGTTTGTTGCATTGAATTCCTTTTGTGGATGTTTTACCACAGTAAAATTAAACTATTAGTTTTAAATTTTCTTAACAGTTCAACTGTTCAAACATAGAAGTAATGCAATGACTAATACAGTTTTGAATAATTTAAAATTTAAGTAATGTTGCACTGGGGTGTACTCACTTCAGCTGCCTACTGTATCCGAATCAGAATCAGCTTTAATGGCCAAATACATACACAATATACAAGGAATTTGGATTTGGCTGCGGGTGTCACCCTAGGAATACAGAAAAAGAATTATGTAATAATTAAAGAAAGAAGAAGTGAGAGAAAAAATAATAGTGGTAATAAAAATAAATTAAGATAAAAAAGCATATACAGATATTTACACATATGAAAAGAATAAATAACCACAGTAGTGTAAAATGATAATTGCTACAGTGGCAATACAGTGCAAAAAGCAGAGATGTAGTTATAAAACAACGGTATTATTTTCAGTATTCATTTATAAGTGAAATAAACCTTTCTATATTAGTTGCAACTTTCTCAGCTTAGTACTATATTATCTGTATATTTATAGCTACATTTCCTCGGTCACCATTATATCACGTTGCTTCTTACAGAGCAGCATTTAAGCGTGAATGCTTCCAAACGCTGACAGACAACAGTCTGTGGAAACAGAAGCTTTTACCTTTCTTCTGAATTCCACTGCTTGGTGCCGTTCTCTCCAAATGACATACAGCACCAACATGTCCTCACCTCACTGTCTGGTTCAGATAATCTGCTTCCACGTTTAGAGAAAAACATCAACATTTATACTACAGGGGGGTTATATGTGGCTGAGAAAAAAAATATATATTTTTTTGTTCTTGTGAACCTATCCGTTAAATTTTTTGGATAAAATATTTTTATACACTGTAATACTATGCGGCATAGCACATTAGAAGAGCAGAAAAGACAAAACAAACGAATTCTCGGCTGGTAATATTTTACCGACCCCCACAGTACTTCCAAAATGCTGTAGTCCAAGGCGCGCTCAGCGATTTGGCGCTAGAGTGTCTCTGGTATCCAGATCAGCTGTAGCAGCTCTCACACTCTCCTCTTTTAGCCTCTGACTTGCTCATAGGACATATTCCTATGAGATTAATGGACAATCATGTCTGAAGAGGAAAAGAAGGTTTCCGATGAACTTTTCAAAGATGTCAAATTCTACGTGGTTGGGGACATTGACCAGAAGGTGAGACTGTGGACGTTAGCTTTTTATAGCTAAGTTGGTAGCATGCTAACTTGCTAGACCCTTTCAGTCTAAATGAGGTATCACAGAAGAGGCTAAACAGCTAAGCTATCTGGATGGCATAATAAACGGTAAACTTACTATTTAGATAACGTTTGAACTGTCGCGGCTATCCCTCCCGCCTGTCTTGTAAATGCATGTGAGCATGTCTGTGATGTTTGTTGACTGACTATGAAGTGCAGAAGCTAGTTAGCTCTGCAGTTCCACACAGCTCTTTAGCATTTGCTATGAGTTTCGTAGGTTAGCTGCTAGCTTCTAGCCTGCGGTTTATCGGTCCAGCGGCTTATAAAGCTGCTGCTAAAACTTGCATTTAGTAGCATGCTTTATGTACGCCCGTGCTTATCAGCCTCAGCGCTGTTACATCGCTGTTCTGATGCTTAGTGAAACGCCGCACAGGATTAGCCTATGTTATTTTACATCAACCTGTGACTGCCTACATCTTGCTCAATTGGGCGCTCATTACTGCGCATGTGTCACCGCTGTTTCACTCATTGGCACTGGAGACCTGTGGCACAGAGCTGTACTTCCTGCCAAATAGTGCTCCATGGACGCACCTCTGTTTGAGCTTGTTTGTGTTAAGCAGAGACAACGTGTTAGCTGCTGGATAATATTCAGTCTTATCAGTTTAACTCTGTAAAATGCAGAAATGCGACGTTGCTGTGAAATGATACACCCATGTCTGAGAGTGTCACTCAGAGCTAGAGGGAGAACATGGAGAAAAAAAAATGGTGTTATGGTGTTTCCATAACACCATAAGGCAAACTAACTCAGACACATCAGACTTCAACTGTATTTTCTGCTTGATACAAAAAGAAAACTCACATGGTTGTCAAGTTTGTCTGATAGAAGATAATTTACCTAGATTGAAGGATTCTTGGAGACACTGCGTTTGTTGACATGTGAGCTTTTCATGTGAACAGCAAAGTGACCTTAGAGCAGCAGATGTGATTGCCAAAAGAGATGCTGTTTCAGTTGCATTGAAATGTTTTGGCTAATGAAAAGATGATGTTGACCAAAATACAGGTGCTCTGTCTGCAGTGTCTTCACTACATGAAGTAGCATGCCTGTCCTTTTAACTCAGCAGCACAAAGCTCTGTGTGATTAGTGCAAAGCCATATCTGAAGGCCAAAGCAAAAAAGGTATTTTCAAGGTCTTTTTGCATTATATCCCTAACTCTGACAATAGCAGATCTGAAATGGTACTGCATCAATTTACCCTTTTATGTTTCTTTGCTAAGACACTATATGTAGGTTTCTAATGGACTTAATCTGGGTTTTCAGTCAGATTGACTGAAACAGTGTCATAGTGGGTAAAAGTGTTGATAGCAGGGCAAAGAAATTACAGGAACAAATGTCAGACTGCAATTGGAGTTTTGCTGAAATGAATATTTGACAAATGCTTTGTTTAAATGATGTAGCCTTTAAAATCACTTGAATACAAACAGGAGAGAGGCTCTAAATTTCTGTCTGATTATACATGTAGTCACTACTGACAAATAGGTCTTCAAGCTAATGATCATTTTCATTGTTGAATAATCTGGTGATTATTTTCTGGATTAACTGATGTGCTCTCTAAAATGTCATAAAAGGGTGACAAAAGTCCATGAGTGTTTTTGAAAGCCCAAGAAGACATCCTCAAATGTTTTGTTTAATCACACAGGTCTATTTTTTGTCTGAAGAAGGATTCTAAAATATACCAAGACGACAACTTCATGCTGAATTTGTCTGCTTTCATTTTCAGACTTTCAGGCCAAGACCAGTCGGACTTACTTATATATTTTATGAACTTTGCAGTTGCTTCATCATGTGCTCTCATTTAGTTGGTGTGTTTGTTATGGTTTTGATGTCTGGACCGAAATCTCCTCCAGGTTGTACAGCTGCTGAAAGCAGGGAAAGGTAAAGAGGTGTCCTACAATGCTCTGGCCACTCACATCATTGCAGAGGACGGGGACAACCCTGAAGTGGGTGAATCAAGAGAAGTTTTTGACCTGCCTGTTGTGAAGGTAAGGGTTGTGCTTGAATGTCTTCACACTCTGAGCCCTGGTTAGGTTTTATTTAAGCTGTTTTAAGTTTTGACTTTGATAGTTAAGTAGTTATTGGCTGTTTTCTAAAAAAAAAAACTTTTTTAACTGGATGAAAATTGTTCTTAAATTCAGGACTAATTAGCACAGGTATAAAACTTTTTCTGCCTCTACAACAATATGCTTTCACTTGGTGAGTTGGTTTTAAGGAAATGACTGTTCACTGCTACAAGTGTCAGCTGAGTTTGGGTTTGCAAGACTGAAGATAGATGGTTATCAACAAGGTTATTTTGCAATATGTCAAACTCTTTCTTCAATGCATAAAAATGAAACATGTCCTCATTTGATTAATTGCATCATTCTCAGTCAAGCCATGCTAGTGATTTAAAGGCACCCTGACATTGTTTAACTGAGAAGATGATGTGACGATGTAGCATTAGCTCATGACTCTCTTGTGTTTTCCAGCCGTCCTGGGTGATTCTGTCAGTCCGATGTGGAGACCTGTTACCGTATCCTTCTTCTATCAACTCCAAACTGGAGTTTAAAAAAGTATTAGTGTTAATAAGAGCCTAATATTTGAAATTTTAGAAATTAAAAGATGTGTTTCTAAAAGATTCACTGGTACACAACATTTTATTTTTCTGTAACCATTAACACTACAGTGTTACTGGATTCTCCCCAGAATCAGGACAGATATTCTTTGGAGTGACAGCTTGTCTTCCTAGGGTAAGTGTGTGTGCATGTATGTGTGTGTGAGAGAGAGAGCCTAATAAGCTAAATTATTCAGCAGTAAATATTTGAATTGTTTCTAAACAGACAAGCTACATTCTATGTTGCTGTACTTATCCTGCATTGTTTTGAAAAACGCTCATCTTCAGGTTATGGAACCCATCAGAGCCAGAATTATTTTTAAAAGATTGTGACTTATTCAGAAGCTGAAGCATGTCATTGTGATGTATTTCTGTGTGTGTTTGTACGCAGCTTCCGGATGATCTCAACACTTTGTGGGCTTACATAACTTTCTATGGAGGAGAATGTCAGCTTAACCTCAACAAGAAGGTCACCCATTTAGTGGTTAAGGAACCAAAAGGGGTAAGTGCCTGCTCTGAGGGCAGTCTTCAAAATTCATGATGTAAATAGTACTTTGCAGGTGAACATTATACATGGAAATTTTAAATTGTGTGTTTTTGGTCGTATATTCTTTTGTCCTCAGGCCAAGTTTGAGTGTGCCCTGAAACACCCCAACATCAAGATTGTCACCCTGGACTGGATAACAGATTCTGTTAAAGGTAACGCCATGTCAAACTGATGTATTCATTAATTCATAATACTTTTGCTTTACTTAATAGCTGGTCTTTTGATGATGTAGTTTCTCTCTAGATAAGATTAAACGATTCGTTGATTGACAATAAATTAATCAGCTATATTAGTTAACTGTAATCATCCATCCATTATCTATACACTGCTTAATGCTCATCAGGGTCATGGGGGGGCTGGAGTCTGTCCCAGCTGTCTTAGGGTGAAGGCAGGGGACACCCTGGACAGGTCACCAGTCTATCACAGGGCTACACATAGAGACAAACAATCACACTCCCAGAGTGTGTACCCAGAGAAAACCCATGCATTCACAAGGAGAACATGTAAACTCCATACAGAAAGATCCTGAGAAGGCCAGGATGTGAACCAGGGACCTTCTAGCTGCAAGGCAACAGTGTCAACCCCTTTTTTCCACTGTGCAGCCCCAACTGTAATAGTTAATAGTACCGTAATTCACTTTTTAATTAAACTGGTTATCTTTGGGTTTTGGACTGTAGGTCAAGCTAAAGAAGATGTTTGAAGGTGTCACCTTGGCCTGTGGCTTTTTCATTATGAAATAAATATCCCTCCTCCCAGTAGAAAAAAATGTAATAATTTTTAGTCGCAGTTGCAAACTATGGCTGCAGTTAATGACTGATTTCATTCTTATCTATAGCGACTGAATCTAGTAATCTAGGAAAGTTACTGATTAAAATTGGAGTTGCTAAACATGTTTGTGATGAGATTTAAGTCAATAAATGGATACTCAGCAATTGTCCCTTTTTTCACATTTTAAAGACAAAAGCAGGAAGGATGAAGCACTCTATCACCCTAGACTCATATATGTGGAGCCTGAAGAAGAGGAGGAGAGTGAAGCAGAGTCATATGACCAGCAGTTTCAATCAGATGGAAGCTACAGCCCCCAGCGATCCAGTGGTGGCTCTTCTGGTGAGGAGTCCAGCCCCCGAAGACGACCAGGACCCAAGAGACTGAACTCTGTCTCCCCGACCTCTCCCCGCAAACCTGAGCGCCGCAGTGAGCGCATGTTTGATGACTCTGATGATGACTCCCCCACAGAAAAGGAGGGCACCAACCTCAACTGGACACCAGCTGAAGTTGTCACACCGACTCCCCCAATTCCAACTGGCACAGCCAGACGGCGGGGTGGGCCACCTGGCAGCAAAGACCCCGTCTCATCCACAGCCAGTGGGCTGATCAACCTGTGTGCAACTGCACCCCCTGTACCTGGCAGTGGAGGAGCCATGCCAGGAGAGGCTCGGTCTGCCACTGCTGCCATCAGTCACTCCACACAGCAAGGTCAGTATGCTAGGACAGTTCATAACCCTCCTACTGCTGGATCCAGGGATTCACTGGATGTTTCTCAGGTTTGATTTCAGTTTCAGTGAGCATATCCTGGCCTAAAGAAGGTAATGTGCTCCCTGTTAACAGTTTATAACTACATTGCTGAGGAGTTGGACATTATATCTCTTTTCCTCTTTAGAAACCAAAATCACAGACCTATTCAATTTCTATTTTTGGCTCTGTAGTTTAAATATAGTCTTTCTGTAGTATTTGTTTTTGATTGCTTAGACGAGGAAATACTTTACTTGGCAACCTAAAAATAATGTGATTATAAGATAAGATGCTTCATTGATCCTTTAAAGGAAGGTATTTGTAACAGCGGCATGTTTACATAGACAACTGAAACAACAGAGAAGGTGGAGTGAGGGGAGGTGGGACTGAGCTGGTGGAGGTCACCACAGCTGGTGGGAAAGGGAAGGGGGGCAAGCTTGAGAGGATGAAGGGAGAAGTTTGGGTTGAAGGAGCAGGGTGGGAGGAGATGATCTCTCCAGTTTCGGTGCGTGCAGTATTATGAGAGATGATGCAATTTTGCGTCACTTTGCATTTAGGTGTTCTGCGATATTCTGTTATATACTGAACCTTTTTCTAAGGTGTTATCATATTACACTAATGTGAACTGAAAACTGTAAATAAGAAGAACATTATAGTGTAGCTACATGAATACACAATGTAACTTATGACAGACACAGCTTTTCAGATTCTCTCACAAATTACAAAACTATTTTTTGGCTTTTTAACTTTATGTGTAAATATAAAGTGGGGAACACATGAAATGGATCATTGCGTGAGGCAGTTGTTACTAAATACTGGTATTTGTAACACTGATGGACACGCAGACATTAGGTAAAATGGTGGTAAATGTGAAGTTGTTCTTTTGATTCTCTGTTCCTTAGCAATATCCTCCTAGACTTTCTGTCCTGAACTCTGTTTAATACTCTGCATCATAATAACTAGTGAGACTGTCAAATCGACTCTTGTAAAGTGAATACATCTCCTTACTGCATTACATTATGTTTGTGAAGCAACACAGAACGTACCCTTCAAGTTTGGACTTTTTTCGAAAGATTTTCTATGCACTTAATCTTAGTTTTGAAAGTGGATGATTGTTATTTACTGTTAATGCTGGGATCACATCTGCCGTACGGATGTTCTGAAACCAGTTTTCCATTAATCAAAGTTTCTCCTCTTTAGGTGTTCCAGTTCCAGAGGGCATCCCCGGGTGGACCCCGGCCGTTAGAACTCTCCGCAACATCACCAACAACTCTGACATGCAGCCAACCAATCGGCCCGCCAATGTAGCACATGTAAGAAGCCCTGACGGTTGTCTACATAATCACAGTTGCAATACTTTACTCGGTTTGTTCTGCCTGCTGTCACTGATTAGCATCACTGATCTCCTTCTAATGTGACTGAATATTGGCCATAGATTCCAAGCGTTTATGTTTCACAAAACATTTGTCCCAGATAATTTTTTTCTTTATTCTCTCATTAGACAATATCTTATTACAGATTTTCAAGCCTTACTTTGGCAGTATCAAGACATGTTGCAGTGAGATATGCAAATGCTGTTGAAGGAAATCCCAAAGTAACACGCTGCCATTCCAGTGATTTTGCATGTTTAAGCCAAATATCTGCTATCTGCTCACACCTTCTGTCTCAGCCATTTTTCAAAATGTGCATCTGCATTTTAGATGATGTAATATTCTCCAGAAAACTGTCAGGTTAAAAATGTAATGTTCAGATACCAATTCAACTCCTTTAAAGGTTAGAGCTTTTCCTTATAGAGCGTGCTTTTATAACTCACATTAATCCTGATTTTGCTTCTAAATGAGGAATTCTTCCCATTATCATTTGGGATGACAGATGCCCCATCTAAACATGGTTCTGATTGGACAGACAGTAGAGGGACCATATACAACTGTGAACACCGGTGCATCATTCCATTCCCAGTTTATTAAATCTCCACTGAAATACTACAGTAGTTGTCGCTGCATCCTCATGTTCTCTACCTGAACATGTTATTTTCTTTTCCAAAGTGCTTTCTTTTCTAACTGCTGTTTATTAACTAAACTTTACAACCTCATCAAATGAGAATACAGCTATATGTTTTATTTATGTGGTACTGTGTAGCTGAAGCTGTCCCACTCTTTAAGGTCAACCCAAAAACTTTTGTGCACCACTCAGTACAACAATCAAAATCAGGAATTGTTTTTACCACTCATATGTCTGATGAATATTTGCATTCTTTTCTGAATTTAATAGTTTATACATGTAGTGCATTGTCAAACTATTATGCTAACTATGGTAGTGTGCAAGGAACAACAGCATAACAGGATGGTTAATACAAAATCACACAGCGAAACTGAAACAGCTGTGCAGGAGAACAAACCTAGCAGAGGGACAGCCAGCCTAGAAATGTCAGGTTACTGAAACAGACTTCTGTCAAATCCTAAGAGTTAACAGTGTGACAAAGAATGAGGTAGTGGTCATTCTGCATCAGCCAGAGCCCTCACAACAGACAGGTGTTTTAAATGTGCTGCTGTCCAAGCGCTCCTGTAGAAGCAAGAGAGACTACTCATATTTTTAGAAAGCATCTTTTATGCAACTGTGTTTTTTTCACAAGTACCGAATGTCTTTGCACAGTACCACCCCTTAGCACTTTCTCTAAGTTTAAACATGTTTTCTTTGTTGCAGATTATCCAGAATCTGGCAGCCAATCAGACAAAGCCACTGGAGCAGCAGACCAATCAGAGCCATCCTCAGACCCCTAACAGCACCAACTCTCTTCTGTTTAATCAGTCCAAACTGCCCGGCCAGCCTCTCACAGCAGAGCAGCAGCAACAGTTGCTGCAACAACAGCACCAGGTTTCCCAGCAACAACATCAGCAATTGCCACAGCAACCACAGCATCCCATGATGCAGCTTCAGCAGCAGCAGCATCAGATGATGCAGTTACAACATCAACAACAGTCACAGGGTGCTCAACAACAAGGGTTCCCACAGTTGCCTCAGCAGCAGCAACAGTTTCTGCAACAGCAGCAGCAGTTGCACCAACAACAGATGTTTTCCCAGCAGCAGCAACAGCACGCGTTCTCCCAGCAGCAGTTGCGACCCCAGCAGCTCTTGCGGCCGGGTCTACAGCAACTGCAGCAGCAACAGGTATTGCAGCAACAGCTTCAACAGTTTCAGCAGCAGCAACGCATGCAGATGTTACAACAACAACAACAACAGCAACAACAACAGCAGCAGCAGCAGAATCAACAGCAGATGCACCAACAGCACTTACAGCAGCAGCATTTTCTGCAGCAGCAGCAGCAGCAACACATGCAGCAGATGCAGAAGCAGCACATGCAGAATCAACAGCAGCAGCAGCAGGCTCTGCAGCATCAGAGTCAGCAAGCCCAGCAACAGCAACAGCAGCAGCAACAGCAGCAGACGACGATTACGCTGCAGCCTCAGCTCCAGCAGCCTCCTCACACCTCCCCGCTGTTTGGACACGAGCTGGGACAAGAAAGTGAGTAGAGCCAGAGTCAGGGTGGAGGATGATCAGGTTCACTTCAGGCTGTAATGCTTTATATTAGTGTAAGTGATGGGTTTGTAGTGAAACATGTTATCGGCTTGGATCAAAGCGCTGCACTGACCACTATTACCACTATCATGGAAGAGCACAAATGCTTTGTAGAACTTCAGAATTTCCTAAATGCAATTCTCCTGACAGATACGGATTATGTTTTACAATTTTTATAAAGTTCAGTTGAGGTCTAATAAAACTGAGCTTTTTGTAGATGGTTTAAAATGTGATGAAGCTTTACCACATCAGACCACAGAAGTGTGAGTGTCACACAGAAAGATGCTACAGGTCATCCAGACATGTGGAGACTTTAAAGAAGAACGAGTAAAACCATTGGCGACAACAGTTTAAACCTACTGCTAACTTTCTTAGTTGGTGGCACCAGTACACAATTTGGTCGCAACGTAACCCCCTGTTGTCTTTTTCTATGGATACAGCGGGGTATTAATCAATCTGGCATTCTAATGAATACTTGCCTTTGCATACTTTAGTTTTGAATTAATGTTAAGCTTGACAGTGATTCAGACTTGTTTTTTTAAAAATGATATTTTATTCTGAAAATATCTTTATTTTTTTTTTAACTGTGCTTTTTCCTAAGTTTATAAATTGGGAACAAGGCTAAACATTGCACTTTTTCAACCACAGCGTATCAATTCAAACGACAATCTACTTCTGGTCCTTAAAAAGTAGAAGGTAGCAGTTATATATATTTTTGAATTCCTCAGATTACTGCTGACAGTTAATCAATTAACTGATGATCATTAGCATCCCGAGGAGCTACGGCTGCTCTCTGCTGACAGACACTTAGTTTACGACCTCTGATAGTGTTTGAAAATCCCTGCTTAACAGTAGCACGAGCCTCAGCTAGCTAAAACCAGACAGCCGCCACACACGACTTTTTTCATCAACAGAATTATTAACCTCAGTTAATCATTAGCATCCCTTTGCCAACCATGATAAGTAAACGTAATTATAGTCATTCCAAACAGCCACACTGAAAGACTAAATGAAAAGCCAGGTATCAGACAGAGGTAAGGGAAGTTAGGACCCCAGCCTAACCCTAACCCAGAAAGGTTTAGAATTGAAGGCGGTTTCTGACACAACCTGGCCAGTCTTCCAAGCACAGACATGAAGACGGGTGTTTAAGGTGCGTCGTCCTCCACTGGTTTAAAATTTTGCTGGTTTGAAACCCAGAATTGTGGCTTATCCAAATATGGGCTAAGGTTGGCTACTGTAGCAGCGTTTTAATTACAGGGCAGTTATCATAATCAGGCAGCAACTTTATAAAATTTTGCTGACACCATCCTGTAAAGGTCTTGCAAAATGTACATCCTGATCCAAAAACAGAACTGTGTGTCTGAAGAAAAGTCCCACTTTATTCTTTAAAGCCAGCTGACAATCGCAGCCTTCAGCTCCTCTTAAGGGAAGAGTAATGTTCAGAAGTCCAGGATTCAGTGGTTGAGGTCATAATGATTTGGTTAAAAATGACTGACTTCATATTACTAAAGAGAAGCTGACTCTCTTTGAAAGGAAGCCAGGGATTTATTTTTTTTGATCCAACATCTGTATTTTAAGAGTCTCCTTTGATTTTAGCCTCACGTCATAGTTCAGACAGAGCATAAACCCTGTTTTAATCTTAGTTCCACAGGATGGCTTTCTGCTGGGCTGTGTGTTTGCTGTTGCTGACTACCCAGAACAGATGGCTGACAAACAACTCCTGGCCACATGGAAGAGGGTAAGACAGACATTGAGTCACAGCAAAAGCATAAAGGTGCTGGTTTCCTTTTGAAACTGGCTGAGATAAATAAACAGAAAGACAGCATCAAAGATGGTGACAAAATGGTAAAAGATATTTAGATCAATGTGTGTTTGCTGAACTGATCCTACAGGTCATCCAGGCATGTGGAGGCGCTGTTGACCCCATTCTGACCAGCCGCTGCACACACCTGCTCTGTGAGAGTCAAGTCAGCAGCACATATGTCCAGGTACGGATTCATGCCATCAGAAGTAGCGATAGATACTGAGACCAGGTATTTATTCTTAAAGATCAGAGCATCAAAACAGTCAGACACGACCAGTTCTGCTACCGATATTGGAGAATTAGAAAAACACATTTCCTGTTATTGCTGTATACATGTTGTCTTGCACATTTTGTCCTAGCAACTGGGTTTCTAATTCTTCTGTAATGCATTTTTGGAATTTCCAATCCACAGTAGATGCGTTCTCTTTCTCAGAGCCTGTGTGTGTAAGGGGATGGTCCAACTACATTTTTTTTTCTGTTAAAAATAACAAAAATAAGCAGTGAGAGTGCTGTTAAAAGATCAAATTAATAAGCAGTATCCATCTGAGCACTAGTACCATTACAGTACTCCACGGCTGTAAATCATGCAGTAGGAGGAGTCTGGATGAACAGTGAGATGAATGTAGAGCACTTATGCTCCTTGATTTAGTCTACTTTAACAAAAAAACCCTTTCCTGTGCCAGGCACTGAGAGAAGGGAAGCGCTGTGTGACCGCCCACTGGCTAAACACTGTGCTGAAGAGGAAGAGGATGGTTCCACCTCACCGGACACTACATTTACCCTTCGCCTTCCCTCCTGGATCCAAACCCTGCTCTCATCATGTAGGTTCACACCCCACAAACAGCTGCTACATTTGTTCACACACACTGATCAGAAAGTTGGGAGTCCATCCCCGGCACCAAGCTGCCACGCATGGTCCCTAACCCCATCTGCTCCAGGGGCACCTTAGTGTGACTGACCCTGTGCTCTCAGCCCAGCTTCCAGCCAGGATGCACGATAAAGAGAACATTCCCTTTAAAAAGGTTTCACAAAATATCTGCATTAGTGTGGGCCTTCAACTCCTTCATATGTGGCAGCTATGGCAGTATTTTTCATATTTAATATTCATATCATGTGTGCTATTACAAGTTTTTGTCACCAAATCGATGAACTCCTAGAGAAATAATCAGACAAGCGTCATATGTAGTCAGTATAATCTGAAGACCTTCAAAGTGCTTTTGAGTTTTCATTGAATTGAAATGGTATCACAGCAACTTTTGATGTTTTACCATTAAAAAGGGCTTTGCTGAAAATCAAATATGCATTTTCAAATTTGCTGGACACAGGAAGTCCTAGTGCTTGTGTGTTAAACGTACCTGGTGTGTTCTACACGTGATATACAGGCAGCATAGTACATGGTTGCTACATGTTCTCTAATGACTCTGACTTTGCTGTGTTGAACTGCACTACTGCACCCGGTGATGGTAGACCTTGTTCTGCTGTGCGGGAGATCCACTGTGAGCAGATTCTGGTGACTCCAACCAGAACCTGTCGCAGGTGCAGCACTGGTGTCGCTTTACCAAAGCTCACTGAGAACACAGAGCAGAACAAGAATGCCATGAATTAAGCCCACGATAAGATAGCAGACTACTGTCCCCACCTCCAGTCCAAGAATCGTGGAGTCCATCTGTGGGATGACAGACTTGTTGGAGAGGCAACAGAATATATTACTTAAAAACTTTTAGAGGGAAGACATACAGTCAGGCCCATAAATATCTGGACATTGACATAATTTCCAGCATGTCGGCTCTTTATTCCACCACAGTGGATTTGAAATGAAACAAGACGTGCTTTAAGTGCAGGCTTTCAGCTTTAATTTGAGGGTATTTACATCCAAATCAGGTAAACGGTGAAGGAATTTCAAGCATTTTAGCTGTGCCCTCCACCTTTTTAAGGGACCTAAAGTAATTGGACAATCTAACTTAATCATAAATCAAATTGGAAGGTGAACCTCTGCCCCAGTCTCTAGTCTTTTGCAGGTTTTCTTCCAGGAGTGACCTGTATTTCGCTCTATCCATCTTTCCATCAACTCTGACCAGCTTCCTTGTTCCTGCTGAAGGAGAACATCCCACAACACGCAGCATTACAGTTTGACACACAGCAAACATGTGGAAGAAGGCGCTCTGATCAGATGAGACCAAAATTGAACTTTGTGGCCTACATGCAAAACACCATGTGTGGAGGAAACCTAACAGTACATCAACCTGATCACAGCATCCCCACCGTGAAACATGGTGGCGGCAGCGTCTTGCTGTTGGGATGTTTTTCTTCGACAGGGACAGGGAGGCTGGTCACATTTTATGGAAGATGGATGGAGCTGAATGCAGGGCAGTCCTGGAAGAAAACCTGTCTTGAACACCACGTCTTATTTTTCCTTTTGCTTCACAATTATGTGTTACTTTGTGTTGGTCTGTCACATAAAATACATTTAAGTTTGTGCTTGTAATGTGACAAAATGTGGAAAAATTCAAGGGGTATGAATACTTTTGCGAGGCACTTTATATTTCTGACAATAGCTGCAACACAGGAAGAAAAGATTAAGTGGTTTTAGGGTTTTAGTCCTGCTGTGGAATGAAGTTGTGACAATAAGATTACAGCAAAGTGGACAAATTGTAAACACTTTTGTGATTACCAGGGTCTTACTTTTTCATCATTGTATTTGTATACCCACCGTCTTATTACGCTGACATTTTCTCTGTTGCTGTGTTTCCTCTCAGATCATATCAGTGACTGGTTTTGTGGATGCTGACAGGGATGACCTGAAGCTGATGGCCTACCTTGCTGGTGCCAGATACACAGGATATCTGTGTCGCAGTAACACTGTCCTCATCTGTAAAGAGTAAGATTGGGGGGATGAATGAGTGCCTGCAGAGAGAATCATTGGTAGCCGTCTTACATATCCAGTGTAGTGCACCAATATACAGTCGTCCTTCGCCATGTTACCGTTCACTTTTTGCGGTCTCAGTGTATCGTGGATTTTTAAATTTTATATGTTTAATTTTGTATTGTTTTTTTTTTTGCGAGATTTTGCCGTATTTTAGTGTTTTTGTATATCTATTATTTAAATAATTTTTGTGGTAAAACAAGCATTTTCTAGCATCAAAAATTGAAAACGATATAAAAATGTAAAAAAAAAAATAATTCAAACATATTAAAAGAATATTAAATTGAAACAAAATGTCTAGCGTACAGCACTGTGCGCTGATTGGCTCAGCGACCGTAGAATCAGTCTCCTGTGTTCAAGCCCTACGATATCGATCAAACATTCTGCGCCTTCTAAGGCTTCTAGCGGTGAACCCAAGCACCAGAGGAAGATGCTTACATAGCAGAAAATTTAAAAAATTATGTAGGTTAAAGACTGAAACTAAAATAGCTACTTAGAAATGTCACTGAAACGCACCATTATAGGAAGACTAGACCACCACTTATGTGTGCCTCATCGTTAGTGTGACTGCATGCCGGGCAGACTTGTGCTGCACTGGAAGTGATGCGGAAATGTTATAAGTGTCAACCTAGTGAGATTGCTTAAGCAAGTTTTACAGGAAAGAGAGCAGGGTGCTCATTTAGACACATTCAAACCCACCAGATTAGCTAATATTCAATCATGTCTGAAAGGGGCTTTGATTATGAACTTGTGTTAGTGCTGTAGATAAAGCATAAAGTTTTATTGACCCACTGTAAAAATTTATGCTGTGAAACACACATCTAAAAAGAGTAATGTGAAATGTCTGTGTCACATGTGAGTTGAAAAGATTTTCAGCTTCACTTCTGAAAAGTTTCTGCCACCCATATAAGCCTGTGCTGAACCAGGTACGTTGTTGGTGATATAGCTTCCTTACTGATCTCTCTTCAGACCCAGTGGGCTTAAATATGAGAAAGCCAAGGAGTGGAAGATCCCTTGTGTGAATGCCCAGTGGCTGTGCGATATACTACTGGGCAACTTCGAGGCACTGAGACAAATTCAGCACAGCAGATACTCCATCTACACACATCCTGAACCACTGGTGCCTAACCCTCAGCTGGTCCAGAACTTGCTGGGTAAGTTCATGATGATGGAACCAGCTGGTTATCTTGGGCTGGGTTGGGCTGGTATAATTGATTTTAGGAAAGAAATTATCTGGGATATCGCACAACAAGACATCCAGTTATTGCACACAGCGTTCTGTGGGTTTTTATA
Organism: Acanthochromis polyacanthus; assembly: GCF_021347895.1. NCBI lineage: Eukaryota > Metazoa > Chordata > Actinopteri > Pomacentridae > Acanthochromis > Acanthochromis polyacanthus. The sequence goes on along the minus strand of NC_067121.1, from coordinate 17,944,351 downwards.
ACTTCAGATCTTACTGTGGATTATCCCCCCTGCAAAGAAAGCAATGTATGGTGTTTGTGATGTTAACATCTATGTGTACATTTATCTTTTTTTTTTTTTTTCGAGTTTATTTGTAAAAGGACAGCGTGCAGTTACATTAAAAAGATGGTTGCACCAGATTTAGCTTCAAGCTAATTTCCATCTGTAGTCCTTGGTCAAGGACCAAGGACACGGCCCTCGGCTTGATCATGTACACTACTGTTCAAAAGTTTGGGGTCACTTAGAAATGTCCTTATTTTTGAAAGAGAAACATTTTCTTTTCAATGAAGATGACATTAAATGAATCAGAAATACAGTCTAGACATTGTTAATGTGGTAAATGACTATTCTAGCTGGAAACATCTGATATTTAATTGAATATCTCCATAGGGGTACAGAGGAACATTTCCAGCAACCATCACTGCTGTGTTCTAATGCTACATTGTGTTAGCTAATGTTGAAAGGCTCATTGATGATTAGAAAACCATTTTGCAATTATGTTGGCACATAAATAAAAGTGAGTTTTCATGGAAGACATGAAATTGTCAGGGTAAAACTTTCTACTGGTGGTCAAATACGTATCAATTGGAATTGTTGTGTTATGTCCTGACTTTGGCTTCTGTTTTTCTCTGTAGCTGCTTGGAGAACGCCAATCAAAGTATCGCCTGAAGCTTTGGCGGTGAGTTTTTGTGCCACAGCATTTTTCATACTCATTTTCTTTTTGGTGTGTCAGAAAACAGCTCAGTCATTAGTCCGCTTACTCGGCTGTATCATCCTTCTGTACATGTGCAGCCTCACACAGCTCCATCTGAACGATGCAGTATACAACAGGAGTGAGTACACCTCTGTGCAGTATCACTTAGATGTCAAAGGATTCAGAATTCTATCACTCAATAATTTGATTACTTCTAAACTGAAATGTAGGGTGTTTGCTCTCTTGTAGAACTAAAAACTGTTGTTTAGATTTACTGCAATAAAAATACAGGTCCCATCATAGAACCTCTTTTTCTGAGATTCAGATCTTTAACTTTTTCAAAACTTCGTATGTCCATCTTTATTTTTGATGAAAGTCTCAATCCTCCTCAGCATGAAGGATGCTAGTGTTGCCCTAATTTGTGGAGAAATGTTCAGGTATTCTTCAGAGACTACGGCTTTGGAGCTAATTTTTACACTGCTGTGACCACCATTTTCTGCCTTTTCTCCTGCACTTTTTGGTGGAGCCATCTTGCATTTTCATGATAAGGTTGCAATGAACGGCTGTGATAGACAGGTGTTCTGCATATTCTTATTGTTATCATTATTGTTATTTTTGTTTTTAATGTTATTTTTTCAATAATCAGTGTTGAAAGCCAGCCGTGCAGACTTTGTAAGGATAACGGGTGGTCTAATATTGATTTGCACAGCCGTATTTTTTTCAATTGCTCTTTGCTGGAGGGGTTGAGTTGCTCTACCTTTATCTTTGAAATTGATTTTGGCAAAAGGTTGTGAAATATTTTATTGCTGATTATTCCTCCTGTGCCAGGCTTCTGTAGACTGCGAGTCTTCTTATCTACAGTCATTCATGGTGCATCTTTAAATGTAATGTCACTGGGGCTGAAACGTTACTCAAGTAATTCGACTAAACCAAAATTCCTTATACTTCACTGCCTGAAAAAATACTTCATGCCAATGCGCCTGCCTTAACTACTTTACTAACTTTGTATTTAGCTCTGAGAGACCAGTGCCCTTTCAATACTGACCTCACATCGCTATTTTGTTGGTCATATGTTTAGTTTGAATACTTTTTCTGAAGATGCCAGTTACGGTAAGTGTTGGGTTAACACCAGGCTTTAAATCTCGATTTGCCTTCATGTTATCCCAACATAGAGGACAAAATCCTCCATAGTTGCGTCCACATTTCCTTATCAGCTTAACTTATGTGTCTTATGTGTTATATTAACTTCCCATTTAGAGTCTCCAGCTGCTCCAGAAGCAGAAGATCACTGACGCCACCAACCCGCCTGCAAACAAGAAGGCCAGGTCAGTACAGCAGATCTGGGTTCACCCTGCTCATCACAGAAGAATGGACATAGTTAGCCCACACACTGTCTAGATCAGGGGTCGGCAACCCGCGCCTCCGGAGCCGCATGCGGCTCTTTCAGCCCTCTGTTGTGGCTCCCTGTAACTTTGGAAAATGCATTGTTCTGCCTTTCAGGCGCGTTTCAATGCATTTTAATATAGAGAATTTTATTGTGAAATTACCGCTCTTACTTTGACGTGTCACTCCACCGGATGTGCTGTGCCTGTGACATGAGAGCGCAAAGCTGATGCAGAGAGACAACACGGAGCTTCCGATTCTCACACATTTCATGCCTTTTTTTTGTTTTACTCCTGGAGAAGAAACGCCTGTAGTTTCACATCGTTTTGTACTCAAGAATGGCAAGCCTGTCTATTAAAACTCCACTCCAAGAAAGACACGTCTTGTCTTTGAGTCAAAAGTACTCATGATAGGGTAATACACGTTACTCGCAAGAACACGGGATGTCACATCCAGACAGCAGGTCAGAGAGTCAGAGGAGTGTCGTCTTGGAAAAATAGGGCAGCGACTTACCGGAGAAAAGTTATTAGCTTAAGATAAATAGATATAGATTTTACAAGTTAAATAGACATTCGCAAAATATTGAGTTCCAGCTAACATTACGTAACATATGAGGTCCAGGAGCAAAAATGACATTAACCAAGTAAGATAAATATTAGTGGAAGGACACAATTAAAAAATGAATCTATCTATTTAGAGGCTTTGTAATTAATTAATCACGACTGATTAACAAGGGCATAGAGGTAAAAAAAAAAAAGCGATAAATGCAGTGTTGTCTTCATTTTAAATGCCAAAAGGATTTTGCGGCTCCCGGTGTTTTCTTTTCTGTGGGAATGGCTCTTTGAGTGTTAAAGGTTGCCGACCCCTGGTCTAGATTACTATTTTCTCATGATCGTTTGAGTAAAAGTGGAATTTTGCATGTGTGTGTGCAGACTGGAAGAGATCCAGTCTCCCAGTAAGAAGCTTCCTCCAGAGTCCACCCCACGGGTGATGTTCACAGGCTTTGAGCCCATGCAAGTACAGCAGTACACAAAGGTAAAGTGTGCCTGAACACTCACTACATGTATTATTAAATGACTTTTCTTCTCACGTGTGTCCATTTTGGCATCGGATTGTGTGGCAGTGACCAGCCATCAAACAGAATGCTAAAGTTACAACCAAGGCTGTTCATTCCCTCATTTGACGTTGTCCGAAATGCAGCCTTGTTTTTTTTTTAAGAATGTGGCATTTGTTTATTAGTTATTGATGATCAGAAATCATGGCAACATAGAATGTGGCAACTTAATATAGATGTACTCACAAACAAAATGACCTTGCACTGAACACAGGCGTGTGTTATGCATGTGTATGTTATGTAAGGATACTGAATCGTGTGACCTAAATATGTAGCGGTCAGGAGGAATTGATGGGACTCGGAAACACCCCCACAATTTAATCAATTGTTCCTTGCATCATTTCTGATGGATAAGTCCCAATAAGTCCACGGCAGTCGATTTGTAGTAGGATCGCTATCATGTGATTGTCAGATAGGTGACGTAGTGTTCACTTGTTGTCATAGTTACAGTGACGCCGTGACGCTATCTTGCAATGATACAGAAATCTTTATCAAATCTGTGGATCCAGACTATAAGCTGCATCACTGTCAAAATGTAATCACTTGGTCCTTGTGTCATTTCTGACCTTTCCTGAAAATTTAATCTAAATTCGTTGATCCGTTCTTGAGTAATGTTGTGAACAGACACACAGACAAACCAGTGCCAATCGTCACATAACTCCACCACGTTTCTTGGTGGAGCAATAACCAAGTACTGAAATAAGGTTACTAGTAACTGTTTTACAGGTGTCAACATTAGCTTCTCCCTTTCTGTTGTGTTTCATGTGTGTGTCTTCATCTGCTCCTTTCTTGCAGAGATTACATGCTTTAGGTGGTGAAGTCGCCGACAGCAGTCTGAAAGCCACTCACCTGGTGGCCAGTAAGGTGACTCGCACTGTCAAGTTTCTCACTGCCATGTCTGTGGTGAAACACATCATCAGCCCAGAGTGGCTGGAGGAGAGTTGGAGAAGCCAGAAGTTTGTGGGTATGTGTTTGTAGTTTCATGTCATTACTAAAACTGTCTGTTTTTTCATTCAGTGTGCAATTTCCGTACTGCTGGAAACATAGACTAACGTGTGTGTCTGTGCGTGTTGCAGATGAGCAGAGTTACACTCTGAGGGATGCAGAGGCAGAGGTGTTGTTTGGCTTCAGTCTGGAGGAGTCACTAAAGAGAGCTCACAGTGCACCACTCTTCAAGGTTAAACAACACATTTCACTCTCACACTAGCGTTATGTCCATGAAAAATGGCAAGAGCAACACATTTGTTGATCACAAAGTATTCTTGAAAGGAAAAAAGGACTGTGATAAAACTTTAAGATTCTCATCCGTGAGTAAAAACTAGATGATGTAAAGATACAACCGTCATCCAGCACTTCTAAATGGATAAGCTAAAGTAGCATTATCAGGTGGTGGATTTCTCAGATATCTTTCTTGTTGGAGGGGATGTGTTTCAGGAGTAATGGTGAGAGTGAACCATCTAGATTCCTCTTTCAAGATGAACTCTGACAGTTATTTTCAATAATCAGCTGTTCTGTAGTGCAGAGAGTATATGGCTGCAGTAATGCCAGTGTCAGTGCTCATGCTAGGTGAGCAGAGAAAGAGTAAATCTGTTGAAACAACCAGAGTCGGGAAATTCTAACATTAGCTAAGATGTGAAAATGTAATTTACAACACAATGATATAAAATGCTACTGGAATGTCTACAAATCAAATGAGTGAATTTGACTAAAACTAGAACACAGCTCTACACGGCTCGGACGATGCTGCATTAACTTGGAGTAGTTCTGATTAATGTACTGTGTCCTGACTGTCTCTCTGTATTTCATTTGATGGTTGATGCAGGGGAAGTACTTCTACCTCACCCCGGGGATCTGCCCCAGCCTCAGCACCATGAAGTCCATCCTGGAGAGTGCTGGAGGAAAGCTGCTCGCTAAACAGCCCTCATACAGGAAGATAATGGAGCATAAACAGAACAAGGTGCTGAAATGAAGCTGGAGTTCTTTCACTTCCTTGTGCACTCAGGGAAAATGCATAGTTCATGTCCTGAAACACCAGCTGTTTCTGGAAAATATGAAACCAAATGACTGTCCTAAATGCATTTCGTGTCCAAAAATCAATAATAAGCATTATTTTTCATTGAAATCATATGCAAGCAGATGCTAGAATATCTCTGATAGTGGTCCAGCATGGTTTAGTACTAACTAAGTATTCTTTTTTATTTATTTTTTCAACAGAATCTTCCAGATATCATCCTAATTTCCTGTGACAATGACCTCCATCTATGTAGAGAATACTTCTTGAAAAATATTGGTAAGACACAGACACACACAGACACATGCATACACAAGGTAACAACCTGTTCCATTAGAACCTGTGCTGAAGTGTTTGTAGTGTGTCTTAGATGTTGTCTTATGTCTCTGTTGTCCAGATGTCCACAACGCAGAGTTCATCCTGACTGGAGTTCTCACCCAGAAACTTGACTATGACTCATATCCTTTACAGCCAATGAGAGCTCAGAGCACTAAACGTCTTATAGATCAGTAACTGTGTCTCACTGCATAATTTTTGCCTGTTCCCTTTAGTGTGATAACACATAAAGAATCAGAGTCATCGTTTTGCTTAGCCTTCACTCTGGTTAAGTACCTGATGTGTTGGTCCTTATTAAAGCAGACAGTACATGTAAAATATGCAACAGAAGAGAGTACGGCCCTGTACAGGATCATTTAAATACCAAACGGTTACTTAGAATACTTCCATGACTTTGAAGTTGACAAATAGAGAAAATCCATATATGATCAGTCAAAAACTTATACTTTAGAGAGCTTACATTAAAAATGTAACATAGCAGAAGTATAAACAATGCAACAAGAGGGAATACACCTCTGGTCACTGTAACACAAATGAAACTATTAGGTCTGTATGAAATTTCTAATCAGTCTAACTGCATAAATATAGTTCTATAATGACGTGAACGACAGAACGGTCTGTCTCGGACTGATGGGCTGTGTCTATCTGCATGTCTGCGTCACGGCCCCTCATGGAAATAATTTGTCAGAGGAGGTGAAATATCTGTTTATGTGACTTTACAAAGATGGAAAAGCATTGAGGAACACTGATCACAAACCAGAACTCTTCAGAAATACAGCGGTAATCGGGAGGCATAGAACTAGTCATAGTACCACCAATCAGAGCCACAATGGTTCTAAAATGTCACCACAATTTGTGCGCAACGTCAAAATTGTCTGTAAACAATGGCAGAATATTTCTCCAAAGATTGGTGCAACACTGGTATCCTCCGTACTCAGGAGAATTGAGTCTGTCATCGGAAGATATAGGTAGACATCCAAAGTATTGAAATATGCTGTGAAACTCAAGTGTGGAAAGGTGTCCTGCTTCCTACAGTAAGGTAAATGTAACATAGTAAGTCTAAACTGATGGGGCTAAATTTTACATCAGAGCAAATACCTTACCGTTCAGAAAGTAATGCAGTTAATGGAAGGTGATATAAATCATCCGTTATCTATACAGTACTAACTCCTCATTTGGTTCATGGGGGGGCTGGAGTCTATCCCAGCTGACAGTCTGTCACAGGACTACACATAGAGTCAAACAAGCACACTCACATTCACACCTTTAGAGTGACCATTTAACCTCAGCATGTTTTTGGATTGTGAAGTTGGAGTACCCTGTGAATAGCCAGGCATGCACAAGGAGAACATGCAAACTCCATGCAGAAAGATCCCAGGAAGGCTCAGACACGAACCCTAGCTGCAAGCCGAAAGTGCTAACCGCCAAGCACTTTCAGCTCAGAATAATAAAAGAATTTATGGTGTTACACATGTTGTATACTTAACATGTACACTACTGTTCAAAGGTTTGGGGTCACTTAAAGAAAAAAACTTTTTCTTTTCAATGAAGATAACATTAAATGAATCAGAAACACAGTCTGGACATTGTTAATGTGATAAATGACTAATCTAGCTGGAAACAGCTGATTTTTAATGGAATATCTACATAGGGGTACAGAGGAACATTTCCAGCAACCATCACTGCTGTGTTCTAATGCTACATGGTGTTAGCTAATGGTGTTGAAAGGCTAATTGAAGATTAGAAAGCCCTTGTGCAGTTATGTTGGCACATGAATAAAAGTGTGAGGTTTCATGGAAAACATGAAATTGCCTGGGTGACCCCAAACTTTTGAACGGTAGTGTAGGTCTATCTGTATAATGCTTTCAAATAAATAACATTTGCGAAGAAATGATAGTGACACAGGACAAAGGAGAGACCAGCCATTACATTTTGCCGTCTCCCCTCCCTCTGCATGAGTCCATGGCATGTTGCTGCGTTGGCCGCTTCATTTAAATAGGAATGGGTTGACTAAATGTGGTAGGACAACACATGGTGCTATCCTGCATTAGTTGGGGGATCTAATTGTTGTTATGTGATTTTATATTGAAAAGTTGTAGCTGTGTTGTTACTGTGATATCTCGTAAAAAACAAAGTTTCCTTAACAGTCACACTTATAAGTTCACTTGATTGAGTCATACCGATGACATGAAGAAGACAAGAAGAGAAAGCCGCCTGTGTACAGTCCAGCCACACTGACTTTTCTATGTTTTTATTTTTGTGCATATATCTCCAGTCATTTTGTAGCTTTTTGTTACCTGTTTGAAATAAATAAATGGATGTTATTTTTGTGAAATGATTGCTTAAATTATGGAGGATTAAACCCTTTTCCTGTTGAAATAGGATGTGTAAAGGCTTCAGCTCTACATGCTACTTTTTAAATAAAAACTACATTTGTTTGTGCTAACAGAGTTGTTTGCTTTCTTGTCAAGAAACATGGGTTAACACCTCCCAAAATATTAGATTTTTAGGTAGTGTCGGTTTCTTAAAAACATCGACTGACCATTAGCGGAAGCTTTTTGAAGCAGTAATGGATATTTATTCACAGGTCAAACAATCCGTTCCCACATTTATGCTGTAAGAAGAACCCATTTCAGAACAAAAGCTCCGTCTCATAAGCTCTCACTTTTGAGGTTTTGAAAGCCTTCTTGAAGGTATTCCTCCCAGGTTTAGGCAGATAATTCCTGATAGATTTGATTTAATTAACTGTTAATGAGGGTCTGGGGTAGTTACTGGTGAAGTTCTAATTGCTGGCTGTCAGACAGATCGCCTCAGGTCATGTATGTGTTTGGGGGGCGGGGGAGGGGGCAGTGTCGCCTGCAGTGCTGCCCTCAAAAACTACAGCAGACTGAATTAGACACAGCCTGAGCCAAGGTCATGTGCTACATATTCTATGTGTACCATCATCATTCATAAATGGTATTTACACGAATGGTGGATGTGGCCTTCAGTCAGTTATACTCTGTGTTTAACGAGAGTTTGTGAAGAACCAGAACTTTAAATGTCCTACGGGACATTTTAGGTTTTTTTTAAAGTTGATTTAGAAAAATACAATAAAATACAAAAACTTTTCATGCCCTAAACATCATCACAGTGTAGCAATGTGGATTCTATGAGTTCAGATAGAAGCTGCTACCAACCGCAAAGATCCGATTTTTGTGAGTAAGAATTTGCCAGTTTTGGAATAATAATCTGAACAACCTGGCATTTCTTACAAAAAAATAAATTCAGTTTTAACAACGTTATGTCTGATTTAATCATTTAAACAGTACAACTTACAGATCACAGTGGATCTACAACACGGGTATCTGGAACTGAACAATATAGTATTTTACTTTTTGATCAAAATTACAAAAGTCACACAAAAAAAAGACAAAATGCAACAAAATATTACATAAATGAGATGGTAAATGACAAAAATGAGACAAAACAAAAGCGAGAAATAAAATCACCAAAAATTTGACAAATGACATGAAACGCAACAAAAGCTTAGACCAAACATTATAAAGGGGCAAAGAAATGGACAAATGGCACAAACAAAAAAATGCATAAGTGACACAAGACAAAAAAATGAGAAACAAAACAAACAAAAAAAAGACAACACAAGTTAGACAAAAAAACACAAAATAACATAAAAATAAACACAAAATGACAAAAATAGAACAAAAGCACAAGCGAGACAACAAGGAAACAAAATGACAGAAATATGAGACAAAAAACAAAAACAAGACAAAATATTAGAAAAATGAGACACAAAATGACAGCAACAATGGACAATATAGTGTTTTACTTTATGATCAAAACCACTTGTCATGATCTAGAATTTATTTGAAATTTATAGTTTTCAAATTCAAAATTCAAATTTACAATTTGCAGTTAATGTCTTCTAAATTACAGAGATCGGACCCTCTGGTGGGCTGGTTTTGGTCCACAGGCCGCATGTTTGACACTCCTCATTTAGAGACAGGGGAATCTCAAAAGTTTGGGGTCAACCAGGCAATTTCATGTTTTCCATCAAAACGGCTACTAACATAATACCAGCCAATAATGTGATAAATTTGGCCATTTTAACTGTAATAAAGCCAATAATGTAATAACTTGCCAATAATGCAGTAAGTTATTACATTAATGGCCTAGCTTTAAAAATCTTTTGAAAATGTAATAACTGCAGCCAATAATGTAATAATAAATAAATACAACTGCACTTATTGAAAATAAAAGATTTTTTTTGCAGTTTTTGTGCAGTTTCCTCATCAAACGTAGGTGTAATGGACGCCATAGTTGTCATATTCATTCATCAAGTCCCATGTAGCGCTCACTCTATTTAATTCTAGTTGTCAGAGCCAATTTGAGAATTATTTATTGTATGAAATCTTTATTTGAAATATTGTTTATTTGCTTAGATATATAAATTCATAATTCCATGTCAGTGTCTCTGTTGGATGTTGCGTTGTCAAATAAATTTACCACATTTTTTTTCCTCAGAAAACATTTCATGATTATTTTTTTTTTTAAACATTTCTCAAGGAAAAACGATTCAGTCCAGTGGTGTAGTGGTCCCTGGAGAAGTGGGTATACTCTTAATTTTCACCTTTTTTAGAAAAAAAAAATTAGTCCAGAAAAACACCCTGTTTTAGAAACAGTGACATAGAAGACTACTCTATTCAATTTATTCAGTCATTTCTACTTGCCCACTATTATAAAATTATCATGACTTGATTAGGAGCAGTTTGTAGTTATTACTGGTCACACAAGCAAACTGGATTAACGTAACATGTATTTATCATGAGGCAAACATGGTGTTTGTTACTTTTGAACATTTATTTAAATATAATACTTCAAATATGAAGTTGACAGTGCATCCTTGTTCATATTTCATCATGAATAAAACTTCAATATTGTTTTAGGTCGAATCTTAAACTACCTGTCCCCATTCTTGTGTTTTTACTTACTTTAAAATCAACTACCAGCCTAGAGGTTTTCCCACATTATCCCAATGTAGCTAGCTTCAGACTTACGTTATAGATCTGACGTTAGCCTTTCAAAACGTTAGTCAGACTCGGCCCGACACTCAGTTTAACCCGTTGCGCTTCAGTTACGCTTCAGTGTCCCGCCCGGGGTACACTTTGAGATCTGCATAAGCAGATTATACAAACGCGATTATACAAACACTACACGCCGATGGAAAGCTTAGATTCTCATGAATCCGCCGGTATAAACCACTTTCAGATGTGATTACCACAGCGGGTAATATAAACACATTTGTCCGACAAAAAACGAATATCCATCCATCCGTTCTCTATACACGGCTTCAACGTACACAGCGGGACTCACATTTCCGGGTTCATTATTACACACAGATGAAAATATTCCACAAAAAACGGCCATAATCCAACCTTGGACATCCAGACGAAACAAGCCAGTAAACTATTTTGTCCAAAACATGTCTTGAAAAACGGTATATACTCCACGAATAGGTCGTTTTCGAGGAAATGCACCTCGCGATGCGCGTCCAATATTCCCTGTATTTCTCGTCATATTTTTTTTTTACAAATAGAATATTAGTGTTTTTTTTGTACTGAAAATGGCTGGAATTGACTGAAGCTTTAACCACTGGCGACAAAATATCTTCTCCTTGAAATGTGCAGTCATGTTGCCAGTAGTTTAAAACAATGATTCATTTGGAAACCACCTTAAAACTTACCTGAGAATTATATCGTTCATGAAAGTAGGTTCGCTCGATACGTACCACTCACTTGAAAGGTGTTTATTCTGACTTTCTCGCATTTCCGCGCATCTTTCAAGCAGACCTGTCAATCAACTGGAGTGCCACAGAGGTGTTAGCAAAATTTTCCTCTGTATGACCCGCCCTACTTTGCCTCTGATTGGCTCATCCCTAAAGTTAACCAATCGAATCAGTGAAGGTAGCATGTACCAGCCAATTACAGGCAGAGGAGGGTTGTTCATGGCTTCATCATCGGGCTCCCTGGCACACAGATATTACTGAATGATGCGCACCAGGGAGCATTAGAAGTGGGTATACGCAATGCTAACTGAAAAATAAGTGGGTATACGCCGTATACCGCCGTATACCCTGGACTACACCACTGATTCAGTCCTCAACTGGACTGGCACTATGCTGGCACTGAATTCCAAAAACTAAGAGTATTACGTACATATTGAACTATGAGGAAAACATAAACAAAAAATTGGCATTACCTCTTTCAGAAATTGTCTTTAACTTTGTATATTTCTGAGAAGAATCCAGGCTTTCATCCAAAGGTTGTCCTCGCCAAAGAACTGTTTTATGTGTAAACTTAGACCACTGTTGGTCCAACAGCCTTGTAGAGCTTCATAATACTAATAGAACAGACATCTTCTGTCTAGTTCTGCACTCTTTTTTATATATAGGAGAAGAAATGTTGTTACATTATCGGTTGCAGTTATTACATTTTCAAATGATTTTTTAATGCTAGGCCATTTACATAATAAGCAACCAATAACATAATTACTTATTACCTTACTGGCAAAATGTTATCACATTATTGGGAAGTTATTATGTTATTGGCTTTATTAGATTTTAAATGGCCAAAATGATGACGTTATTGACCGTTATTACGTTATTGGTTGCTACACACCTCTTGCATATCACTCCTGTGGCTGTGACTGTGGGGCAGAGTGGGTTGTCCAGTGATTACAAGGCTGGTGGTTCAATCCCTGGCCTCTCCACGTGGTGAAGCGTCACTGGGCGAAACACTCTAAGTTGCTCCCGATGGCAGCTCTGTCACCTTTAGTGTGTGGATGAGAAACACATTTTTCCTTGTACTTGCTCTTATGACTGTGATATCAGCAGAGCTGAAACAATAAGGCTAAAACTGACCTACACACCATCAGAATACAGCCATGGCCATAAGTTTGGACACAAGTACCATGACGCTTGTGAATCTTAGAAAATACCACAAAATTGTCACTTACCAGTAATAGCCATCAACCAAAATGAAATACAGATATTTCCAGTGCATAAATTTGATGTTTGACAGCAAATAGTATATGAAAAACTTTTGTCAGTCAATGACAAAATTTGTGCAACAATTTGCAGTTAATATTCCAATGTCAATATTTGCTGTCAAACATCAAATTTATGCACTGGAAATATCTATTACTGGTAAGTGACAATTTTGTGGTATTTTCTAAGATTCACAAGCGTCATGGTACTTGTGTCCAAACTTATGGCCATGGCTGTACATTTGCAACACATTCAATTCAGAGTCAGAGCTTCTTCTGCCTTAAGTTATATTGAAGAGCCTGTTCACTCAGTCATTCACTTGGTTGCCAGTTTTTTCTTTGCCAGCTTTTCTTCGTGTTTTAACAGTAATTCTTGAGTATTTCTTATGCTGTTAATCACTGCTAGGAATTGCTCCTGGATCTTCTGTCACCAATAAATCCTCCTGCCTCTGAATGCTGACTTCTCCTGGTGGTTTTTGGACATTTGAATATGATTAAGTCTTAGACTCTGGCCCATGATTTGGGACTTAATTTCCAAACTTTTTGCATAGAACTTTACATAATAGTGTTTTTTTACATGTTGGTGTTCAAAACAGCTGAACCACCTTCAACGTCCTCCTCCCTTCCTGCTGCCCATGTGCCATGTGACATCATCAGATAAATGAAGAAATCCACATAAGCATGAACATCGCTGAACACAGTGAACACACACACACACACACGCTGTATTTGGGCAATCCTAATTAATTCCAATTAGAAATGCAAATAAGGAGCCACATCTTTGATTAAGCAGCAGTCAGGCTCCTTGTTGGTTTGTGATGTCCTCCTCTGACGCAGCCCAGTTGTGGGGAGAAGGAAGGAAGAAAAAAGTATTGGGACACAGAAAATGTTGTAATTAATGTAGAAATGCTTTACGTGAGATATTTCTAATTAGTCCCCAGTCCCTCCCTCTGTTGCATCAGACGCACTTTTGGCCTGCCAACTTTCCCCCTGTTCCACAAGATGCAGAGGAATTACAGACTAATTACACAGAGACGGGCGCTGGGATTCATCTGGCCCGGCAAATTAACATATGAGCTAATTAGCATATGATGGAACTAATGACTAATAATTTAGCCAATTACAGGACTGGGTTATCTCATTACACTTTTGGAAAAACGATGCTTGGAGGAGAATGTATTGTTTCAGTCACAGACAAAGAAGCGATCAGGAGAAGACTGGTTTATATCTTTATGTATTCATGTTTACTGTGCACACATTTCATAGCTCTGCTGAACCAGGTAGAAGGCCAGAGCCTTGGTTAGGGGCTCCTCAGCAGATATGGATGTAATGCTGAATGTCAAAATCCAGTTCTTTTTCAGCTAAACATGTTTAAACACACATCATATGACACTGATTCAGTATCTCCACATACAGTCAAAAATGATTACCAGGCAGGATGCAATGTCTGATATGTATTTTGAATTCATCTCTTTATAGTCTCTTGCAGGAAAAGGTTGTTTTCCATGAATGTGGATGAACAACAGCTTCTTATTCCAGCTCTCACAATCAGTCAAACTGACATCACACAAACCGACAAGATGGCACCAGCAGAACAGCGAAGTGGTGTTTAGTTTAGCCCCAGTGGTACAGGTGCACTTGAGTAAACCTTTAAAGCTAATATAGCCATGTTGGTCAAAACAAACGGCCAAATAAAAAAAGGAATGTCTCATTTTTACCTACTTTTTGTTACCAGGATTATCTTCTAGTTGTAAGTCTTTCTGTGTCAATACAGTTTTCTAATATAGTCATATTTTAGCACTTGCAAAAGTAGCTTATGGCCGTGAAACAACACCGGCATTCACATGTTCAAATTGTATTCCCAGACTGACTTTATGGCACTGGGTCATCTTCACATACTTATGATGAGTAGTTGGGAAAACAATACACAGGTATTGATAGTTTATGACATTGTGACTATCAAGTGTGGGCATATTGCTCTTGACAGCAGCAAAAGGTGGAAACTTAAAGTTGTTAACCACACATGGCCTTTACAAACATGCAGAGTGCTCACTCATTCAACATTTTCATGCTTTTAATTCTCTGAGTAAACAGAGGCTCCCCTTTTACATTTTTCGAGTGTCAAAATGTGACTATATTAGAAAACAGATAACACATCAGGAACCACTTTCTGACAATATACAGAGCAAGATAAACAGTGACATATATCAAGGCTCTACTTCAATTCAAAGCCAAAGAGTACATATGTGTCTTCAGCAGGCACTTAAAGGTATCAAGAATCCAAGCAGTTCTAATTTGAACAAATAAGTGATTCCACAGATTGGGTGCAGCCTCAGAAAAAGCCCGGTTGACTCTGTTTCTCAGTCTGGATCTGGGAACTTTAAGGACCATCTGATTGGTCGACCTCAGCGCTAAAACTGAAATGTGGATACGCAAAAGCTCAGATAAATAAGAAGGTGCCAACCAGTTTAACACCTTTAAAACAAGCAATAAAATCTTTAAAACTATTCTAAAGCAGATAGGGAGTCAAAAAAATCACACCCAGATTTTTTTTAAGGCGGTCGATTATAGACATCCAGAGAGCCAAGAGCACTGACACAGTCAAGTAATTGGTCTGGATGGCTAAAGACAACAATCTCTGTCTTGGTTTCACTTAGACAAAGAAATTAAATATCCAACCATGATTTCAGATTCTCTACACAGTTTAGCAATGGCTGCAATGAACCTGCAGTTTTGGGTCTAATGGGCAAGTAAATCTGCACGTCATCTGCAAAACAATGGAAGGAAATGTTATATTTGTTAAACATTAACAATAAACTGCTGCAGTTTTACTGTTGAAACTAGGATAAATCCCTTCAAACTGATGCTAAAAATGAGTGAAACAACAACATTTAGCAAATTAAAAAAAACAAAAAACATTTGGGCTTTAGATTGTAATACCAGGAGTGAATGTGAAATTGATTTGAAAATTTTCTGCATCTATATTCTGTACCGTGTTGAGAGCTCAAAATGCTGGAAAAAACAACATGAATTAAAAAGTGCAAATTTTGTCTCCCCTCTCAATGTGCTTCAAGGGCCTGTAACACTGAGCAGTTAAATAAATCTATTGTAGAACTGCAAATTGAATGTTTCTCAATATCACCTCTTACTTTAAAAGTACTCATCAGTTCTGGTGTGGTGTCTCAGCATTTAACCTCCTGTGGGGTTGTTGGCACTTAGAGAGTCACTGCAGCTACTAACCATCATGTGAGTTTTTACACTCACTGGGGTCACAAAATGAGTAATATTGTGTGTGCAGTTAAATGAATTAAGTCCAAAATATCCATCCATCCATCCATCCATCCCCTGCTTAATCCTCATTTAGGTCATGGGGGGCTGGAGTCTATCCCAGCTGACTTAGGGTGAAGGCAGGAGACACTCTGGACAGGTCACCAGTCTATCACAGGACCACATATAGAGACAAACAATCACACTCACATTCACACCAACAGACAATTTAAAGTTACCTATTAACCTCAGCATGTTTTTGGACTGTGGGAGGAAGCCGGAGTACCTGAAGAAAACCCATGCATGCACAGGGAGAACATGCAAACTCCATGCAGAAAGATCCAGAGAAAGCCGGGACCCGAACTGAGGATCTTTCAGCTGCAAGGCGAAAGTGCTAACCACCAAGCCACTGTGCAGCCCCGGTCCAAAATGTGATTGTTAATATTTGCAAATTACTATTGTGTATATTAATGGTTTTGTGCTCTACACTCAATGTGAAATATTGATTACATCAAGTGATGTTAGCTTTTCCAGGGTTGGTGTATCTCTACTGCCATCTACTGGTAAAAACACAGCACGGTACAGTTAAAATAAATGAAGACAGCAACAGCAGAGGATGTTTCAACACTGTGGAAGCCCTTTATTAGCTCTCCAACCTCGCAGGAGGCTGGAGTCTATGAGAGCCAACAGATTACAAAATCAGAGAACATATCATTATTATTATGTACAGGAGAGTTAAGTTTTGAAAGTGACAGAGAAACTGTGAAAGGCATGCACAGGTTCAGACTTTGGCATAAAAACAACAAAGGAAATAAACAATTTGCATAAAAGTGAAGGCTTAGTTTAACATTTTAACTGTGCATTTAGGTTTGAATTCTAAACATTCAGAATATTTTTTTTTGTATACACAGATCACAGTAAAAGGTCCACACAGTGTTTATTAAAAATCAAACCAAACACTTTTCGGTCGTTTTTGAGCTCATCTTGCTGTCTTACAGGAAAAAACAAAACAAACTATGAGACATCTTATGAGATTTAATTTTACAAAGTCGTATCCAGAGTCAGATGAGAAGATGTATCACTCAGTTGAGCAGTTTGTGTCTCTGTGGTCCAGTAGCTCCTTGCAGACTTCACAAAATGAATTGAGGCAGCTTTTGCCTTCCTATTTGCCATATCTCAACAAATTGTGGAGCCAAAATATGTTTGTAAAGTTGCCTGTCAAAAACTGCAGTGAACAAGAACCTTAATCTTACTGTAATTTGCAAGTGCAGTCTTGATCCATGAAGGTGGTGTGTTTGTACAAATTATAGAAAAAAGAACTTTTGACATGATGAATTTGGTAAAAATTGATGATGAACCTGATTTCAGTCTGGATAACAACACCGGGAGGAGTTCAGGGTGGAGGTAAGAGCTTGACATCAAAGAACCTCGGTTTCCACAGAACTATCCTTCATAGTGCTGTTGCTACAAATGGAGGGTGCATTTTAAGATTGAATATTGTAAAACAAATTACATATTTTGTCAGTGATCTTTCTGCAGATTTATTTTGGTTAAAAAAAAAGTTTGATCATCATGTTTATTTAAAAAAAAGAGAGAGACGATTACTGCTGTTAAAGATAAAAATTGAGATAGTTATTCCAAAGGGCAAACAGCATTGGCAACCAGGTATTGGCAAACAATACGACCTTCAATCTTGCCCTTATAAACTGACACTAACAGCAGCCATCACAGGAGTGATGGTTGCTGGAAATGTTCCTCTGTACCCCTATGTAGATATTCCATTAAAAACCTGCTGTTTCCAGCTAGAATAGTCATTTACCACATTAACAATGTCTATACTGCATTTCTGATTCATTTAATGTCTTCTTCTTTGAAATAAATGCTTTTCTTGCAAAATAAGGACATTTCTAAGAGACTCCAAACTTTTGAATGGTAGTGCAAATGTAAAAATGGTATCACCTTACATTACTTACATTATTTCTAAGTTGAACAGTGTGGAATTTGCTCTCACAAACAATCAAAAATAGATACTTTTATAAGACTTCAATGTAACAAAGGTGAATACACTTAGATCGTTGATCATCACTGAAAAGACTCCTGTGATTTCCACTTGGCCTAATTGCATGAACATGACCTGTGGACACTAGAACAAAGAGAAATATTCCAGCATGAGGCTATTCAAAGCATTGTAGTTTACAAAGAAAATCTATGACCCAGACAAGTAGGATACCTGGGTTGAATCCAGCTGAATATCTTTGAGGTATTGTAAAGAGAAAGGTAAAGCATTACTTCCCCTCCAGCAAAGAGCAGCTGAACAAATCATCTCAAGAATAGCAGAACTTCTCTACTGAAATTTGATTCTTGTGCTGAGTCATCAAAAATGGTGGTCAAAATACAGAGTTATAAAAAAAATAACCAATTTGAACCTCAGTAATGAAATATTTACTGATTTTTGTTGCACTGAGTTCCTAATGTGGAGCTTGAACTATTTACTATAATCAATTTAAACTGTTTATTTTACATAAGTGTAAATGCCCTGCTGTTCAATTTAGAAGTAATCTAATTTCTTTAAGGTCATTCAATGTTGAATCACTGGACTGAGTACTGTTACCCATCCTCTCATCTGTCTCAGTCTTTTTCTCATAATGATATAGTATTCCTTTATCCTTGATAGCTTTGGCCTTATAGACCATCACAAGGTGTCTGTGACCATCAACTATCTTGGCAGTGTGAAGAAACATAACATAAAACTCCAGTTTCTTCCTCTTTGGCAAGAGTCACGTCACTACAAATGACAGTAAGCACAATAACCAACAACTTCTGCACTATTCAAACATTTTAGGCTCTTTACGTGATTAGATTTGTATCCGTCCTTTGTTTACTGCACTTTGTATAATGGATAAATACAAACTAATAATGCGTTCACTTCTAAAAGCATCCTCACTTCATTCCGAGTGCCTAAAATATTTGCACAGTGCAGTATGTTAACAGAAAGAAACTACATGTCTAATACATTATTTCTATACTATACGTTAAGTACATAAAAAAACTCTACTTTGACAGATGTACAGAACAAATTCTTTAGACAGTGTGCAGTCTGTATGGGATTGTCTTTGGATAAACCCTTCATACTGAAAATAATAACTTTTTTGTAGAACTCTGTTTTTTAAATAGAAATATATTCAACATTGTTAAATGAAGCCATGCATACTAGATCTCAAATGCCAAGTATCCAAAACCAGCTCTTCTACTGCATCATATGGGCGTGGTGATGTGTGTACCAATCAAAACTAAAAGCATGCCCAACTAAATCCTGATGGCATTCTAACCATCAATTAGCCTTTCAACACCACTAGCTAACACAATGTAGCATCAGAACACAGGAGTGATGGTGAAATGTTCCTCTGTACCCCTATGTAAATATTCCATTAAAGATCAGCCGTCTCCAGCTAGAATAGTCATTTAGCTCATTAACAATGTCTAGACTGGATTTCTGATTCATTTAATGTATTCTTCATTGAAAAAAACAGTTTTCTTTGAAAAATAAGTACATTACTAGGTGACACCAAACTTTTGAACACTAGTGTACCATTATCACTTTATAACACTGTTTTAAAATATCAAATGTATTGGCGTGGATGGAGCTAAAATGTTTCCATTTGTATTTTATTCTAACATCCTGCTGACTGCTTCCAGCTGAGGGGCTTTGGTGTCAGCCTTGAAATACTACAATTTTTTTTCAATGTGCGTCATAACTCAGAGCACCTTGGATGCTTTCCTATTAGCTTAGCTCGACCGCCATTAACCAGAGCAGTGGCTAAAATATGTGGAAGATTTTACAGAACATAACTTAAACTCTTGGGACAATAAATTATGTCTCAGGATCACAGATTTTTTGAGTCATTTTTGTGATATAATTAGCACCAGCCTAATGGATAAACTGGTTGGGTTCCTGGCATTAGTGTAGTTTTAACTTCAAAGGATACCAGACTTAACCTTACAATCCCTTCACAACCAATCCAGATATTTCGAAAGGTAAACAACACACGATATTGCTGTAGGAACACAGTGCAGTTTTACTTGTTTTCTCTCATGCACAAAAGCTGAATATACCACACCCACGTCTCTCTGAATTTACATATTCATTAAGTGGATGAAAACAGCAGACATCATTCTGCGTCCTTTGAGGCTGTCACCACAGTGCGCAGCACTCGGACAGCTTGGCTTCCGGTGCGTTTCTTGCCACGGACTGGAGAGCCGGGGTTGGACGCTGACATCTGGACACTCCTGGCCCCATGACTCACCATGGTGGGTAGGAGGGAGGCAGACGGGGAGGGAGGGGAAGAGGAGGAGGAGGTAGGCGACAGGGAGGATGAGGCGGAGGAGGAGGAGGGTGAGGATGAAGAGTAGGAAGATGAAGAGTAGGAGCTGTGTTGGGTGGTGGTGGTGAGGACGAGGCGATGCTGGCGCTTGCTGCTGCTGCTGCCAGGCCCATGGTGGGCCGAGCTGACGTTAGCGGGAGATGGCGACAAGACGTGGCTAGATGAGGGGAGGAGACGACTCAGATTCAGAGAGGGGACAAAAGACTTGTGAGGATGTTGACTGGAAGAAAGCAAAGGGAAGGATGGAGAAGGGGAGCCAGGTGGGGAGACTGATGGAGAGACTGAGGAGGAAATTTTCCCCGTCGAGGAAGAGGAGAGGGGACACAAGAAAGCCTGGTGCCTGGAGCGCTGGGAGGAGGAAGGAGAAGATGAACGGGAAGGACACTGGGAGACATTCAAAATAGGACACGGGGTGTGTTTCCCACAGGAGGAGGAGGAAGAAGCTGGAGGTGAAGAAGCAGAGGAGGAGGAGGAAGAGGACAGGTTTTGGATGCTATCGGTGGTATCTGAGCAGTGAGGAGTGGACAGAGAGGCAGATGGGTGTTTCCCAGAGCTATGGCACAAGGATGGGATCTTAGAGGCACGCAAAGCAACGACACAATGGTTACTATCCCCAGCTGCTCTACTGCTTCTGCTGTCAGCCTGCAAACAGACACCACGGAATACGGCAAGTCAGCGGCAGCAACGCACAGCCCACATGACAGGAGAACAGCACTCAGTCTCAGCACTCATGTCAGTTATCTCTATGGCTTTGGCCAGTCAATCCTTTTCCACAGGCCAGACATGATGAGTCGAATTGCAAACAGTAAGGGCGTATTCTCACCACAAAGTGACATGGACTTATGAAATAGACTGCTGACATACTGACCATCAGTGCTGTCAGGAAATCACTTGATAATACATTAAAGTAGAACATTTAAAGGATCATAAAGACCTACAGTAAACTTAAACTTACTTTAAATAATGCATCTGTAAGAAAAGGTTTTGCTAACTGGTTCATTTCATATCCAGTAAACTCTGATGTTTTTATATTATATTCCTGGGATGTTATTTGTGATGTAAAACTAGAGATGGATTTGAGTAAAAGAAGCATTTTGCTGGTAGAGCTCAGTTGGAGTTAGTTTATTACTCCGCCAAGGAACGCAGTGGAGTAATGTGATGATCGGCATTGGTTGTTTATCTGTCTGTTAGCAACATTACTCAAAAATGGAATAACAGATTTGGATGAAATTTTGAGGGAAGTTAAGAAATGACATAAGGACCAAGTGATTAGATTTTGACAGTGATGCAGCTTATAGTCTGGATCCATGGATTTTTAAAGATTTCTGTATCACTGGGAGATAGTGGAATGGCATCTCTGTAACTATGACAACAAGTGAACACCACATCAGCTGCCTGCTGATGATCATATGATTGTGATTCTACTATCCTCCTACGATCCTATGGATTTTTTAAAGATTTCATCGGTCTGAAATCACACAACAACGAGCAGCCTTTACAGAGTACTGTGCTCTCTGAGTGTTTTTCTTGTTCTGTATGCTGTTAATAGTTCAATATTGAAGCACCTCATCTCTACTATCCAAATTTCCACTCTCCATACATTTATATGACACCATTGAATGTCAGTAAGTGTGTCTTTTTTTTCTTCCATGGTTTGTGTTTTGTTCTCTCTGCAGGTATTTCTGGATCTGGAGCTATATGTTTCTGATCTGTAGTCATGGTCTCATGAGCTACCAAATGATTATTGTTGTCCTTTTGCCATCTGCTGTCCTTTCTTTCTCCCTTTCACCCTCAACTCAGTCAGTTAAGGCAGATTACTGCTGCACCTGAGCCTGGTTCTGTCACAGGTTTCTTCCTGTTTCTTTCCAGTTTTTCCTTCCTACTGTTGCCAAAGAGCTGCTCAAATTGAATGGTTAAGATTTGTTGTGGTTCTTTTATATATACATTTTTTGTCTTCACCTTAGTGTGTATAGTGCCTTGATATGCATATGTTATAAATTGGTGCTACATAAATAAAATTGAACCTAGTGCATATAAGTTAGGTAATACAAACATAAATATTATACATTGTTTTTTGTGATTCTTCCTTTTTGTGGGAGCTGGAAGCTGGACTGCACTCTTGTTTTGCAATGTGTTGAGGGAGGCCATTCTCAGTCTGTTAGCATTTCTTTTTTTTAAATGCAGGGCAGACCAACAAGAAGAACCTACCTGCACTAACATGTCAGGGTGATAGAATCGACCATCAAAAAAAAAAAGAAAGAAAGACTGGAAGCTTGGATTGTAACACACAGAGAGGTAGTGTGACTTCATTTACCGTTCCTTAGTCCATACATGTTTACATAGGAGATAGTGCATGGTTTGGTGCAATGTTAATGTTATTTTGGGCTCAGAATCTCAAATATAGAACCTTTAAAAAGTAAGTGTGTCCAAATATTTGTTAGTATATAATGACATTTGTTTTTGTGTACTGTCTATACAGAAAGTTTAAGCAAAGTTACTATATGAAAAAACTATATGATAAGAACCACAAGTTGTAAAGAAATTTGGTAACAGCTAAGACTCTTTCAGTTCTTGTTGGAAAGATTTCATACATTCTTCATGCAAAAGGCTTTGAACTCAGATCCTTTAACTCAGACTGTCAGATTCTTGGGCTATCATGGATACACAGCTCTTTTGGCATCTATCAATTCATTTTCGATGACGTTTGGTCAGGGGACTGTGAGGGCCATGACAACACCTTCAGCTTGTGCCTCCTGAGGTAGTCCATGGTGGATTTTTAGGAATGTTTAGGGCCATTATCTTCAGTTGATTTACAGATGTTGTGATGTTTGTCACAAGAACATCAAGAAATGCACTGGAAATGTTTTGAGTGAACACTTATGCAAGACTTCTTTAGATGTTCATTTGTAAATTTCTGACGGCCATTTTGTGGTGAGGATGCAGTAGAGGTTTCCTTTTGACGACTCTTCAGTGAAGGACATGTTTATGTCTCCAACGCTCCAGAGTCTCATGGATCTTCCTGACCTTTCCTACTTTGACTGTGAACAAGCCATAGCCTCAACAAACTAATTAAGGTCTGATAACTTGGTAAAAGTGTGGATCTCCACTAACAAAAGGAAAGCTTTTGCCTGCCACCATATATCAGTGAGACTGGACTTCATCCTCTATAAAGATTCAACAGCTGAATAAATATCTCTGGGAGGATTTCAACACATATCGAAAACAATGAACTTTAAGTAGACAGGTCATCTTACACGACCACATTACTTTTAGCTAGGTGGATGTTATAAATTGTTCTTTGGTTCCATCTGTTCTACATCATAGTGGAGAAATTGTATGCACTTAATTATACAGGAATAAATGCAAATTTTACACAAGGACCTATAGTTTCTATGTCTTAATAATTTTTTTATTTTTATTTTTTTACTGGCAGCACTTTGACATACAAACTACTACAGCATCTGTTTTGGGTTTTTTTGATTTCTAAAATGTACATTTGTTTCTCATCCAATTTAAAACTGAAGTATCTTTCTTTTTCTGGCTAAATGTAATTCTGATTGAATTTCAACCCATTAAACTGGCCAAAGACATAGTAGTAACATGCACGACTGACAAAATTCAGTGCTATTTTTCTCAAAATAATCAGCTTAGAAAAAGTTAATGCACAAATTTTTGTTGCAAATCATATTTCCACAACTCACTGCCAGATGAAGAACGGCTGTACACAGAGAAGCACATGCAGGGAAAGATCCACTCACTGTGTTCATTTTTAAAACATCTGCTATTGATTTTTGATAAGCAGGCTACTACAACATCTGTTACATACAGGGAGTGAACCTTGAAAATAAAGGGCACAAACACAAACAGACAGAGCTTGAGGAGGACCCATGTTGCCACAAGAAAAAAATAAATATTCACAATAACACAATTCAGCAGAACACAAACAGTAAAACTACTAAAATAATATCATGCATTCTTTTAATGTTGTTTGACTGTTGCTAAAATACAAACAGAGATCAGATGGTATCTACCTATCTTATCTATTTATGGGTACATAGTCTTCCGGCTATGTACGTACAAATGGGGTCACGTCTTGATGTAATGAGTAATACTCGAGTTGACAATCATGGAATGTAAAAAGTTTAGAGGCTATTATCCAGCTTATAGGATAGCATTTGTCACAAGCTGCTATGTATAATCAAACGTATTGTTTTTGAATTTACATATATTCCTAATTTTAAAGTCGCTTTTCTATTATAAACGTAATAAAATCTACAATCTGTGCTTCAAATCTTGTATTTCTCTGTTCTGTAACATCTAGCTAAACAGGAGTTTTAAAAGTAAAGAAAATTCCACTGATAACTGTCACCATGAAGAATATATAGAAGAGTGAAGCGTTCTGCTACAGCTTATTATTAAAACTGTCCAGCAGAGATAACATAGCTCCCTCTCCCTCTTCTGTCTCAAAATGGCTGTTTCTCTCTGACTCTCTTTGGAGACCTAGGACTACCTGGAACTCCTCCACATTTCTTAAAATTAGGTTTGGTTCAATTGCATGATTTTCAGCTGTTTATCCCTTTCCCAAATTTGAATTCTGACACATTCCTGTACACTAGCAGACAAACACCTATAATAGATGTGTCCAATTACTATCTCTGTCTAGTTACTAAAATCAGACCAATCAGACTGCAGACTCTTCAGAGAACAAGTGTTATGCTTTTAATGTACTGCAAACAAACTACCCTGATTTTGATTTGTATATAATTTAATAATGAGCAGTATCCACCTAAAGTTTCAGATGAAGACGTTCTTTAAAGTGGAAAAAGTATATTTCAAAAGTGTATATTTCTCAGAGCAGACAAGTGTTTGTTTAGGTGATCATTTTCATAATGATGACCACTTACGGAAGGTTTAAGTTTTCTCTCTTTTAGTTACCACTAACTAACTGAATATACTGATAATTTAAAAAAAAGTTACAGGTTGTTCAACCTGACAAGAAGAGAAATCCTGATAGCATTTGGTGGAATATACACTACCGTTCAAAAGTTTTGGGTCACCCAGGCAATTTCATGTTTTCCATGAAAACTAACACTTTTATTCATGTGCTAACATAATTGCACAAGGGTTTTCTAATCATCAATTAGCCTTTCAACACCATTAGCTAACACAATGTCGCATTAGAACACAGGAGTGATGGTTGCTGGAAATGTTCCTCTGTACCCCATGTAGATATTTCATGTTTCCAGCTAGAAGAGTCATTTACCACATCAACAATGTCTAGACTGTATTTCTGATTCAGTTAATGATATCTTCATTACAAAAAGCTTTTCTTTCAAAAATAAGGACATTTCTAAGTGACAAACTTTTGAACAGTAGTGTAAGTAATCCCTTCCAGCCTGTGTTGTTTATAATGTGCTCACCTCGGCTCTCCTCAGAGTTCATTTACCTGGCTGGGCTGCTTCGGGATGGCCTGCTGCTGGCTCTTAGGTGTCTTGTCTGGTGAGCCAGAGGAGGATGAGTGGCGAGACTTGGTGTTAGATCGCTGAGCAGATGAGCTGGAGCTGCTGCTGGACGTCTGCAAGAACATGCATACACAGAATGCTAATTAGTTAGCACAACCTATCTGGGACTATGATATATCAGTGCAGCAGCCAGAAGCTTCAGATTCAAGCAGAAAATGAAGATCAAATGATGACACCAGGCATTGTACTTTAAGTGTTTAAACATCGGTGCACATAGAGGGAAAATGTAAACAATAGATGAGTACTGAGGTATGTCAGTCATCATGAGTAAACAGTACAGTACTGCATCTTTAAACTATACTTTGATGATATCTGTGACCTTGTTGGAGTATCGACTGACTTCATCAAGGAAGTGATTGGTTACAAACCAATGTGTGAGCTGCATATCTTTTAGTTTAACCATATAAAGTCTCATTTTATCCAGACACATTCATAAACTAATGGAGACAAGAAGAAAGATGAGGAATATAGAGAAAAGTCGGCAAGAGTCTGAGCTGCCATTCAAACTGAGCACAGACTCAGTCCACAAACAAGGATTTTGTTTGCTGCAAAGTGTTCGCTGGCTATGAAAGGGAGATGCATAGAAGACACAGCATGTAGAGAGACATGCTGTCAGAGTTGAGAGCCCACCACCAGCCCTGCACTGCTGAACCAAATCAGCTCTGTGAGCAGATGAACATCAGACCTGTTTCTTGGTTGTGGTTTTCCCTCGGTCACGTGGAAGCTGTGGTTTGGCTCTCTTACTCTGAGGCGAACTTGGGCCCTTGTGGATCTGTGTGGCTGGCCTTTTGGACGGG
This sequence comes from Acanthochromis polyacanthus, assembly GCF_021347895.1. Taxonomy (NCBI): domain Eukaryota; kingdom Metazoa; phylum Chordata; class Actinopteri; family Pomacentridae; genus Acanthochromis; species Acanthochromis polyacanthus. The sequence goes on along the minus strand of NC_067121.1, from coordinate 17,917,783 downwards.
CTTCTCTCTCTTTCTGGTTTGACTTTGCCTTTAAACTGAGGTGTGTCAGTGGAGTCAAAGGAAGGAATAGGAGTCTGATGAGGTGAAGACACAGTGGATGAGGGGGAAGAGGGGGCACTTATACTGTCCACACTGATTTCCAACTGTTTAATGGACTCTTCCAGGCTGTTAATAGAGTCAAATGCATTCTTACAGAGCTCCTCTACCCGGGTTTGTGAAACAGACTGTCTGGTTTTAGCAGGAGAGGAGGCCTTGATGTCGCTGTCACAGTTATTGCCTTTGCCCAAGTTGAATTGTTTGGTCCTGTTGATCTCAAAGCTCTTGGATTCTGCTGTCTGCTTCTTGTTCTCCTTGATGGACCTGCTGTCCAATACCATCTCCTCCTCTTCCTCATATACAACAACTTCAAGAGTCTTCTTCCCTGTTTTGTTTGTCCCTGTTCGAATAGCCTGACTAATTGCAGCCAGTTTGTTTTTGGGGAACCTGAATTTGAATTTTCTTTTGCTTCCTTCCTTTCTAAGTGAGTCTGGTTTACCCTGGTCTTTGTTTTCAGGAACTGAGACATTATTTGCGAAAGATCTTTCATGCTGCATTTGTGGAGAATTCTGATTATTTTTTGAGATGCCTTTAAGGCCTAACCCTGTATTTATTTCTATCACAGAAATGTTTCTCACACCTTTCTCCTCTTCCTCCTGCTTTGTTTCCTCTTCAACCACAATACACTCTGGAGACAGAATCCCATCAAGATCTTCCTCACTTTCAAAGATGGTAGACAGACGTTTGTAGGCTGACTGAATGTCCATTGGCTCATTCAAAATAACAATAATAGGTTTTGTTCCAGAATCATCACTGTCCAGAAAACCATGGTTCTCATATCCCACATGAGAAGGGTCACCAGAACTGTCCCTGGCTACAGTCTGTATGTAAGAACCATTCATTTTGGCCAGATCTTCTTCTTTGGACTGGGTGTTGTTTCTGCTCTTGGAGATTATATGGCTGAATTTACCAATCCGAGGCGGGGGAGGAGGTGGTCCCTCATCATCCAGGTTGGTGGGGCTCAGAGTACCTCCATCTTCTGCACACAGTGGTTGGTCTTTGGATATCTGCACTGTCTTTTGGTTCTGCTCATTGTTGCTGAAGCTGTTAGTCGAACCAGGTGAAAGGGAGGACGGTTTTAGGAAAGGAATAGAAGTTTCTAAATCCTGATCTGAATTCAGGGACTTGATTTGCTGTAATGTTGGTGATGGCTCTGTATGTTCTGGGGTGTTTTCTTTTTGTAAAGTCACAACTACCGTCATATTAGACTTCTTCTCAGCTGGTACTTCTTTGACAACTTTTTCATATGTCTGTTTAGGAGTTGTGACAGTTCCCTGAATGTCTTCCTTTTGCAGAGTAACAACTGTTGTAAACCTGACCTTCTTTTCCACTGCTGTTGGGGAGAACACCTGTCCAACCACCGCATTAATCTGTTTCGAGGTGTTTGAGGTAAGATCATTTTCTGTACGTGAAGCTGGAACTCTAGATACTTCGATTTTGTCTGCTTTCTTTTGGCTTGTTGTAGACACCTCCTCATTCTTCTGGACAGTCTGAACATCACGTATACTGACAGGTGGGGACACTACCACCTTCTTTGTGGTTGGATGCTTTATGGAAGGCACTTTACTAACCATTTTCTTCTCCGTCACTTCTTTCTTCTTATCAAGACTTAAAGTGATTTTCCCACTTTTACCGTGTTCTTTCAGTCCAGCTACTGCTGCGAACTTAAGTGCTGACTGGTGCTCACATGTTGCTAACATTTTCTGAGTGGCCACTTGTGAGGTTTTGGTTGTCCCGGCATTTCCTTTGGACTGTTGCTTATTTCCACCTGGTGAATGATTCTTTTTTGACAGATCTGTCATCACCTATAATTAGAAAAGGTCATATTAAACACTTTGTCAACTCTTAATGAAGAAGAAAAGAACTGTAGCCTTTTATATTCCTTTATAACTAAAAAAGTTTTTTTTCATATATTCATTCCGTAATTTAATGTAAAGTGTCTCTTCACACAATAGTATTTGAGAAAATCCTAAAGTAAAACAGAAACTTATGTATTTGATGTATTAAATGTGGATATGAAATATTTATTTTGCATTTGTCTACTGAACAAAATGATCAGTCTTTTGAGTTTTATCAACCAGTGAGTCAAGATAGTGCATGTGCATCCCTAAAATCTGTTAAGTAGTAGTTATAGAGCCGCACATAAGTTGATAATTTTCTGGACACTCTGGTCCTTAATATGTTTAAAAATACTTGAGAGGATGTTCAGACCTAAAACACTACTGTGTTAAAAAATGACGTGTTGTTTCAGGCACCAGTGATGAAATTACATTCACAAATAAACTTCACTGGTTAAGTTCAATAAAAATCAAAATCTGGAATCCCTTATTTACAAATAGATCCAGACCCGTTGCTGTGGCTCTCTAAACTGTGTCCATGTGTAGCTTGTTTGCTTTAAGTAACAAATTTTCTTGTTCCAAATGACACAACGTGGACATAATTTAGAATTTCATAATTATTTTGACAAACAGCATTTAAAGGAATGTATTAACATGAGGAAAATCTTCTCTAAAATGATGAGATTATAATTGAATCCTTTTGGCGGATCTCCAAACAATATGTACGGTATCTTGAACAGGAGGTTCTGGTCATCACTTGGCTCATACTACCTCTATGGTGAAGCCCGGCGGGTCAAAAAACACTTTCATTTTGTCCTTATGGGTTACTGGATGTCGATTAATGGGGAAAATGTCATCCACTCAAAATTAAAATTACAACTCAACAAGTGTGCAAAACTTAAAGTGACTAAATACTTTCTGCAGTGACTGTCCATGGAAAAGACACTGCCGTTCAAAAATTTGGGGTCACTTAGAAATGTCCTTATTTTTGAAAGAGAAGCAGTTTTTTTTCCAATGAAGACAACATGTCACAGCCTGTCCTCCAGCGAAAAACGACCACATAGGTCATCTACGGCGTGACCCCTAACCCTTGAATGGCAGTGTATGTATGCTTGTGGATATGCTAGTTTGAGGTTGTAGTATAGTGCAATGGAATCCAGTTAAAAAGGAAATGGAAGACTTCAGAGGTGAAAGAGGATGGATAGAAGAAGTGCTGCTGGGGTCTGAAGTACACCAGGATGTTCTGAAGGAGCCCAAAAGCAAAGAGAGAAGAAAAAAAGAAGTGGACACACATTGGCTGGGTGATGCCATCCACACCACACAGTGCAATACACACCTACTACAGAACTACAGAATCAGAAAGAGACTGAAAACAAGCCCAAGATATAAGTGGTTCCAAAATGGTAAAACATTTAAAAGAGAGAAATCCAAATTTTGTATGTCTTTGTGTTGTAAAATATTCAAACAATATAGTTGAAACTATGTGGAAAGAGAAGTTCTAAATGGAATACGTTTTAAAAGTGTTTGAACATTCTGCCTGCTTAATCTCATTACAACGGTTTTGCTGATAAAAGCTGAATACTTTTAAAAGTACTAAAGCTATAAAAAAAGTGTAATGCAAACTTCAATGTCATTGAGGAACTGAATCTTTTGATATTCAAATAGTGCCTGTAGCTTTAAATATGCAGAAGTAGTCAAAAAAAATGTACAGAGGCCAGAAGGATAATCTCAAGAGTTACGCACTGACTCAGCTTTCGCACAATCATGTGACATCTGCCTTACTTGATACGTTTTCTTCTGAACATAGCAAGGCACTATTTCTGAACGATGACACTGTAAACATCATGAAGCTCTTCATTGTTACATCATCACAGTTTGTGTCTCTGTAAAAGGATTAATTAGTTTGGGAACACATGCTTTGAAACTAGTAAAAATCATTATTAGACAGAAAAGAGCAACAGAACAGTAGTTAGTATAAAAGCTGCAAGTTTAGCAGATGTGAGTCAGAAGCATAAAACATGTTTTTGTAAACCAAAAATTGTTCATTAAAAAGACAACTGATTTAGTTCAGCGAGCACTGGTTACAGCAGAACACTAATTTGGGCTCACTGTACACTACCAGTCAAAAGTTTGGACACACCTTCTCATTTAATGCTTTTTTTTTTTTGATTTGTATTATTTTCTACATTGCAGATTTGTTAGGATTTATTGTTTTTAATAAGCCTGTCAAACATACTGCTGACTAAATACTGATTTACACATTGCTTATGTGCTAGTAAAAGAGCTATGTTGACCTGTGAAGATAAGAGGGTCACGGACATTCACACAGGGGAGACCTGTGTGAATGGAATGAACCAAAGATGAACTGAGGCAGGTCAACAGAGGGCAAACTGCAGCTGCTTCCACTCCAACACACAACACTCATTGCTGACATGTATACATAAGTGCATGCACACTCCATGCTCTGACACACTCACTTAGTGCTGAAGGCCACTCCAAGTCACAAGAACATCCAGTGAGAGCAAAAGCTGCTGTGATTAAGAACTGATAAAATACTCATGACTGGAGTTGGTGCGTCTGCTAGAAGCTGTGATAATACATGACAGACGTTTGCAGTTAATGATGAAGGGACAATACACTAAGAAACATGTGAATCATAATAGGGAGGGACTCTTTTACAGTATCTGGGACCATCTGATTAGAAGGTTGCGTGCTGAGACGCTATGGACATGCCTGTGCACCAACGAAGAGAGGGCCGAGTTAAGTGCAGCTCCTCTACATCAGTTTTTGTCCCATAAGATTGCAGCATATCTCATAAATACATTCTGAAAACTGTGAATTTCATCCATTCCTGGGAAGATGCCTACAGATTAACATTTTGTTGACAGTAGTCCTCTGAACAGTAATTGTCCTTGATACCAAGCTAGTTTGGCATTGCAGAAAAAACAACTTGAACTGAGAGAAGTTGTTTCTCTTCTATCTCAAAAAACGAACACGCTCAACAGATTAATACTGAAGTTTAACATTTTTTTGTTTACAACATATTTACAACAATTCCATATGTATTCTTTCATAGTTTCGATTTCTTCAGTATTAATCTACAATGTATAAAATAATTAAATAAAAACAACTGACTGAGAAAGTGTGTTCAAACTTTTGACTGGTAGTGTAGATTAGAGCTAGCATGTCTTCTGGACAGAGCATGTTAGAAAAGTGTCCTGTTCAGTTCAGAACACAGTTGTTGAGTAAACATCCTGATGAAAGCTCGCATACTTTCATCAGGATGCACAATTTTATGGTTACATGAAAAGATCTGTAGTGGATACGGAGTTGTTAATGATTAGTATTGTTGTTTTATTTAATGTATTTATATTTTACCTGAGGCTCCATCTCTTTGCTTTGGAGCTCGGAGACAGAGAGTTTAGCCATGTCTCTGCTCCCTACATCCCTCACAGTGCATTTCTGAAACACCTGGGTGAGAAGGGCAGAGGATCCATGTTGAAGGGTAAGAAGATAGGGATAAGCTCAGAGGTAGAAGGGTGCAGTAGGAAATAAACATCTTCTATTTACACTTCCAAGTGTTGTATCAGACTTAACACAGAGGTTCAGTTTGTGAGTAAGAATGGCAGCCAGTTGAAGATGGAGTTGTGTTGTCAACCGCATGGACTAATCCTATATTAAATGTGGGTTTCCTATAGCCTAGCCGCACTAGACCCAGGTCTGAAGACGCAAGGGTCAAGGACCTCACGACAGGGAGGGAGGCGGGCTAAAAGGTTGTCTTTCAAATTACTCTGCAGCAATTGGGTAGGTATACAACCAATAAGCGCAACGAATAGGCTGACATAGTTCCTAGAGCGCTGGAAATCAGAGGATGTGGGAGTTCGGTGAAGCCTTATTTATACAGTCAATGGGTGAAGCTCAAGTATATTACAGACATGTTAACAGAAAGATTATTCAGAGTCGGAGCTAATGGAGCTCAACGACTGTTGTCGACCCTGGCAGAGAATTAAATCTGTTGCTGTGGTTTGTCTAGCGCGGCTAAGCTAGTTGTTTCCGGTTGTTTCTGTCAGAATCGTCGCGCCTCTGTCGTCACTTAGTTACACCCGCCTTCTGACTCTACACTTCATGGTGATTCGTCGGCCAGTTTTAGGAGCATCCAACCTCGAGGCTTACTGAGGGTAACTAGACCGACCCTGGCAGAGAATTAAATTCGTTGCCGTGGGTTGTCTAGCGTGGCTTGGCTAGGTTTCCTACTATTAGTAATGTTTTCATTGCTTAAGACAAACAAAGGACACACTGTGCTGAGTATTCATTACATTTCTCTTGATTCTGTGCTGTGTAAAATGAAAATAATACATTGTTCTCCCCGACAGAGATCTTCATCCCCCATGAAACAAACTAAACAGAAAGATTTAATGAGGAATCGGACACTGCATTCAGATTTAATAAAATGCAACCAAAGCCAAATGTTTGCTGAGAGTAGTTCTAACTTCATCAGTGACTGCATTTGTTATTCTTCTGCTCTTACTAACGTGTGGTGTAGTGCAACTACAAGCTGTGTAATTTCCTGTAATGATGATTGACCAAAGTGATAAAAAGAAAAATTAAAGCTGCAAGCAGCGATGGACGGGTCCTCGCATCCACGCTGGTCGGCGAATCCATGCACGTCCACCAGGTGGCACTGTGACTGAGAGTGTGTGCTGGCCTCTGAATCACATCTGGACCAGAGTTTAATGACACGTAAAATTTCAGCCAGATTGGAGCATGTTCAGACTAGTTATACAGCATTTCCTGCCCATCCACCACCAGGTGGCGCTGTAACTCAGAGTGTATTTCAAACAGTGGATGTGATGAGGGCTGGACTCTGATCACTCATGAAAAGTTTCAGGCTGATTTGATCATGTAGAGGCCAGTTATACAGCATTTATTGTCCCTCCAACAGGTGGCGCTGCAACTGAGAGTGTCTGTTGGCCTGTAGATGTGATCAGGATTGGATTGTGATCACACATGGAAAGTTTGAGGCAGATTGGAGCATGCAGAGGAGAGTTATACAGCAGTTGTTGTTTCATGGCGAAGCATCAAAACTCTAATGGTCGCCATGGCCACGCCATTTGGCTTCTGGTTAAACTTTTGATAACTTTTCCAAACCAAGTCCTGCTGTGTGGACTGACAAAATTTCAGGTCTCCTGGAATTATCCCCTAGGAGGTATTAACTCTCAAAAATGAGAAAAATCATCAAAAATCTCACAATTAATCCAAGATGGCCGACTTCCTGTTGGGTTTAGGACATGGCTCCAAGAGGCTTTTTTGTGCGTCCTGATGTGCTCTATAAGCCTCCCAAATTTCATGGATGTAGGTGAAACGTGCTGGGGGGGCTGTTTGTTAAAAATACTGTAGGGGGCGCTATAGCATGTGCAGTGCCGAGATGCATACAGTGTTGTTCCTTGGGTCAATGGTGATCTGTGTGGTAATTTTTGTGAGCATTGGAGTATTCCTAACCTGTCAGAAAGGGCTTTGTTTTTCATGGCGATATTTGGTTGCTACGGCAACAGCGTTGCATGAAATGTCACACCCTTCACAGTGTGTGATTGTCAAGAGGTGAAGACTCGACTGACCAATTTCCAGCATGATATCACCAAGTTTGGGGCCATTGTACCTGAAAATATAAGGCCTTAAACTTACTATTACCAACAGGTGGCGCTATGACTTTTTCAGAATTTATGAGTGTGGATGTGTTCAGACTGGACCTGGTGTCCATCATGTGAAGTTTGGGGCAGATAGGATGTTGTTCAGCTGAGATATGAATCGTTAAATTTTCATGGCGAAACATCGAAATTGGTTTGGCCGCCACAGACACGCCCTTTGATGACAAGTCACCATTTTCACTGGGATGCATCATCAATGTGTTTAGGCTGTTGTCACTGCGTTTGAAGTGAATATGATCAACCGGGTAACAATAGGGCATGAAAGTGTAAAAGATGTCTATTTCCTGAAACCACAAGGTGGCGCTATGACTGTCAATGAATATCCCTATGTGGATGACATCAGGACAGGACTGTCATCATACATGTAAAGTTTCAGGCAGATTGGAGCATGTTGAGAAGAATTAGACACCACTTCCTGTTTCATGGCGAAGGATCAGTTGTTTGAGGCTCCGCCATGGCCACACCTTTTGGCTTCTGGTTGAGTTTTTGATAACTTTTCATCAGAAAGGTCTGGTGCATGTACTGGCCAAATTTCAGTTCTCTCAGACTTATCCACTAGGAGCTATAAATTTTGACAAATGTACAGCAAATTCAAGATGGCCGACTTCCTGTTGGGTTTAGGGTGTGGCTGTGATTGACTTTTTGGTGTGTCCTGATGTGGTGCATATGTCCACCAAATATTGTAGCTGTAAATAAAACATTGTGGAAGTTGGCCTAATGACCACTTTTTCAATTTTGCAGGTGGCGCTATAGAGCCATTTTTCCACACATATGCGCAACTCCCATAAAATATCAAATTTTTCACCAGTCCTGATGTGCACGCCAAATTTCACGCGTTTTGGTTCATGATAAGGCCGCCAAAAAGGCAAGTCATTTCCCGAGGAGCGATTAAGTTTGAAAAATTTACAGCAAATTGAAGATGGCCGACTTCCTGTTGGGTTTAGGGCGTGGCTGTAATTGACTTTTTGGTGTGTCCAGATGTTCTGCATATGCCCACCAAATATTGTAGCTGTACATGAAACATTGTGGCAGTTGGCCTAATGACTACTTTTTCAAGTTTGCAGGTGGCGCTATAGAGCCATTTTGCCACGCACATGCGCAACTCCCATAAAATATCAAATTTTTCGCCAGTCCTGATGTGCATGCCAAATTTCACGCGTTTTGGAGTATGATAAGGCCGCCAAAAAGCCAATTTACTTTACGGGAGAAAAAAAAAAAAAAAAAACAAAAGTAGTTAGGGTCCTTCGCACCCTCGGTGCTCGGACCCTAACTACTTCATCAAATGACTACAAAAAAGGCTGCTATGAGTCATGCTTTCCCTTGAAAGTAAAGAACAAAGTCTGTCCCAGCAGATTGACTGTCCTGGTGTTTTCCATATTTGATCTGCTTAAACAACAGTTCCTCAAACATACCTGCAGCTCTTTCATGAATTTGTTGTGCCCCTCCTCTTCCTCCTCCTCCTCCTCGCTGTGTGCTCGGGCTGTAGGAGGGGTGGAGGTGGAACTGGCTACAGGTGGGACACACATCTGGGGTTTAGGTTTGACCTCTGGGGGTTGTCTTGGAGGTTTGGGCTGAGGTGGCTCTTTCTCTTGGTCACCCTTCTCCTTTTACAGATGCATAAAGTGAAAACAAAGCATAGAATAAATATGGATCAGCCACAACACTGTTACTCACCGATAGGTAAAGTGAATAACATTGATCATGCTGTTACAATACAATGTCTTGCTTGGAAACCTTGGGTCCTGGCATTCATGGATGTTACTTTGACATGTGCCACCCACCTAAACTTTAATTCATTCTGTGTAATAAACAGTGTCTATAGTCATAAATGGAGTGCAAAAGGCTCAAAATGTGTGATGCTATAAAACTGAAGTCTTTTCCTAACTTTATGAGACTACTTTAGGACATGACACCCCTTTGATGCTGTTATTTATAAATGTACTTACTATACTATTCATATTTATATGTGTTGTATGTGTTTGCCCCCAAAGTCAACTTACCTGAACTCCAGACTCATGGTCTCTAGTCTTCATGGCGATCACCTCTCCAGATCTTCCCGTGGTAAAACCAGAACTGACAGCATGAGACCTGGGCAAAAGATGATAAAAATAGAGGTTGGGCAAGTGGGGGAGAAGAGCTACAGATCTGTAGTAGATCTATAGGAGCTATGTGGTGGGCACAGAGCAACCTCAATGAATGAACACTGTGTTATAGTGTGGTGGGACTCAGTGAGAGTAAGGGCAAGTTAGAAAGAACATTTTAAAAACCAAAATGGAGATGGTGGGTTGTCAAAGAGAAAGACACACAAAGAAAGTGTCAGTAATGTATTATAGGTTTATTTCAACCTGCTGTATTCCCATTACCATGTCAGTTGTGTCTCTCTGTGGGTCATGCTAACTTTACAATTCCAACCTTGATTATACAGATTCAAGAAAAGAACATACACAACAACTAACTTTTAGTTATGACACTATCTACTAACTTGTAACAGACTTCTTGCTCAAGAGCAGTCCAGCTCTAACACTGAAAATTCAATTCAGTTTTATTTATATAGTGCCATTTTGCAACATATGTCATCTCATAGCACTGAACAGAGTAAGGTGAAAACCTTACAAATTTTAAACAGAGAACCCAAAAATCCAAAGCTATCTTTGAATTCTCTTTAAGCAGGCAGTCAGCAATAGTGGGAAGGAACAAAAAATAAAGAAGAAACCCTATAACAAGGAGGGGAAAAAAACACTCAGAATGAACCAGGCGCATGACATGGAAGGCAACCATCTGCCTTGACTGCTTAGGATGAGGGAGGTGGGGGACAGGTTGGGGTGGGAATAGCATTCTACCCATCTTGCATTGAAACGAGAAAGGCAGAGCAACACAACACATATGGCAAAGAGCAGCTGAAGAGAAATTGTTTTTGAAGAACTGCAGAACATCTGTCCACAAATTTGTGCAACAATGCTGTCCTTAAAGCAGGGGAATATACCTGTGTGGAGTCTGTCACCAAAAATAAACATGGCCATATAATATAATAAAAAACATTAAAAAAAAGAAAAAAAGAAAAGATTTGAATCTCATGGCTTTGGGTCGGCTGAGGCTCAGGTGGTAGAGTGAGTTGTCGACTAATTTCAAGATGGGTAGTTGGATCCCAGGTCCCTCCACATGTCAGAGTGTCTTTGGGGGAGACACTGAACCATAAGCTGCTCTCGATGGGCGACAGCTCTGTCGCCATTGGTGTGTGAATGTGTGAATAGGTAATGTGCATTGAGTACCACTAAGGTTTAAAGGTGCTATATAAGTGCAGAATATTTACCATTTACTGTAAAACTTATGATTCATTTCTACTGTGATGCCTATATTTTTAACAAAATAAATCTAAACAGTTTTCATGTTATATAGGAGTAGAACCTACTGTTAAATTAGATGTAATACACTTACTGTAATGTCATACTAAGTGGAATCATTTCACATACACTGCTATTCAAAAGTTCAGTGTATCTGTTGTATACTGTTCCTATGGCGGAACTGCTGTGCATGAAGAACAATAAGCCTGAAGAATAGAAAACATTGTCCTTCAAGCTTGTACACTAAATAAAGCATTAGAAGCAACTGTGATCAACTCACCTCCGTGGAGGAGGAGGAGGAGGTGACTTGCTGGTCTTGTCTGGACTCTGCTTCATCTCCTTCTCCACACAGGAACGGCGGGGTTTCTCCATTTGTGGCCGGCTGCTGCGCTCTGGCTCCGGTGCTGAGCGAACAGCTGATCTAGCGGGTGACGGAAGAGGTTCCACAGTGGCTGCCGGAAGCGGTGACATTACTGCTGGAGCTAAACACATCACACCAGAATACTGTCATTTAACAACTGAGAATTCATTGATCAATTAAAGATAGTAATATTTAAGGTCTGCATTTGCACATGGGGGTGAGCCATTTTGCAGACTGACTGGTATTATTTCCAATTTTCAACTTTCGTTTTTTTTTATCTCAAACTTTCAGTGTTATGTTTGTGCTGTTAAACACAGAACTTCATAATTTGCACATAGATGACTGAGTTCACCAGATAGGGCTGTTAAACATTTGCTGGATTATGACCACAGCATTTTAGGATATAAATTGTTTGCTGTCTTGTAGGTATACTGAACAAATGTTGATAGGATTATGATTTTACATGAGAAATGAATTTTAGTGAAAAATCATTATCCTCTTTAGATAAGAACAATTTATTCACTATGCTTCCATATGAAAAACTCTAAAATTACATAAGAGCTTACATGTTACATAAAACCAAACCAAACAAAACAAACAAACAAAAAACGACCGGTGAACATGGGTTTTAATTTCGCTTTGTAAGGTAAATCTGCAGTTTGAACATACATTTGGAAATGGTAGAAACATTGAAGCACAATGTTGACATCAGTAACACAGCAGGAACACAGAAAATTAGACTGACCATGAATATACTGCCACAGTGCATGCAGTGAAAGCTGCTACTACATTTGTCTGCATATAACTGCAATTACATGATCAGCACTTAGCCAATTAATTGAAGACTGAAAACAGACATCTCATTCCTCTTCCCTTTTAAAATATGAGCACATATGAGTATGACTTATCAAGCTGCTTTCACAGAACTAAAATAGCTGGACAGCATTAATCAGACTGATGCTAGCCTGATAACCTCATGTTTGCAAGAAATACGTTAAAGTGGGATTTTTTTAAGGGGCAAGAAAATATTAAATGATAGATTAGCACATATTATACGTTTTATTTTCTTTCTTCAAACTGAAATCATACCTGAGTCTGGGGGTTTTATCTGGCTGTCCACCTCATCACTCAGCTTGAGAGATGTGTCTTCCTGTGTATTAGAGAGAAGTACCTGTGGTTCTGCTGAGGTAAAAAGCACAACAAGAACACAGGCACACAGATGTGTTAACATGGGCTCCAACAAATATGAAATACTACTAAATGTTTTTTTTATTTATATTTAAACATTAAGAACCACATGAATAAAATCACAATTAAATTAAAGTTAACAAATATCACTAATCTGTGTAATGACCCTGAACCTTTTGCAGCTAACGTGGTGGTGCAGTCACACTTTTGCAAGGTGTATTTACAATACTGTAGTTCTGATCCCATTTCAAACATAAAGTTTTAATTTCAACTAAAAGTACACAAGCGGTTTTGTGGTAATTTGACGCACATTACGGTAAGCTATCATATATGTACGCTACCGTTCAAAAGCTTGGGGTCATTCAGGCAATTTTCATGCTTTCCATGAAAACTCACACTTTTATTCATGTGCTAACATAATTGTACAAGGGTTCTCTAATCATCAGCTAGCCTTTCAACACCATCAGCTAACACAATGCAGCATTAGAACATGCTGGTGCACCTCGACAATGCCCACAGCAGGGAGACGGGATTCCATAAAACTCTCTGTAGTACAGTTTGTAGAAGAACAGGTGGGGCTGTTGAACAAGGAACAACCAGCTCTTTATTTCTGACATACAGCGCCCTCCATAATTATTGGTACCGCTGGTTAAGATGTATTGAAAGCCTTAAAATAAATTCAATTTTAATTGCAGAAGCATAATCTCACACTGAAAATTGTACAAAAATGTATTATAGGAGAAGATTAGGTGGTGTTTTGTTGGCAAAAGGGGGTTGTACAAAGTATTAACATCAGGGGTGCTAATAATTGTGGCACACATGATTTGATGTAAAATAATTATTTCTTAATGTGTGATTTTTTTCTCCCCACTGAATAAATGCACTTTAATTAAAGGTTGGATTTTCCTCTTTTTTTTCATTGTGATCCTATATTATTTAGAAAAAAAAGAATTTATTAGAAGCTAAAGAACACATCTTAACCAGGGGTGCCAATAATTATGGAGGGTGCTGTAGGCTGCAATCCTCGGACAGCAAGGCAGCTGTTTTAGTATTTTCAAACTGTTTCAAGTCCTTTAGCATGCTTTCTTTGGATCCTCATTAGCTGCTACTAAGATACCAATGTAACATCCATCCATTATGCACCGCTTAATCCTCATTAGGGTCACAGGGGGGCTGGAGTCTCTCCTGGCTGATTTAGGCTGAAGATAGGGAACTAGTTATCAGTTCATTGCAGAGATACACAGAGAAACAGACAACCAATCACACACACTCTCACACGTACAGACAATTCAGAATCATCGATTAACTCAGCACGTCTTTGGACCCACACTGCACAGAGAGAACATGCAATCTCCACACAGAAAGATCCTAGGCCAGGACGCAAACTGGGGATCTTTCATCTGAAAAATCTGCTTGATTTCCAACGGCAGGACTTAAAGCTGAGTGTGAAGTTCTTCTTTTAATTCTTTGGTAAGAATTTTTCCCATGTGGCAGTTTGTGGGAGTGAATTTTGCAAATGCTCATATCTCCTCCTGAGCCAGTAGGATTCCTCAAGCAGAAAAATATTAGTTAAATATTATTCATATGGCACTGACACATAACATATGTCATCCTAGGGCACTTCACATTGCATTATGCAGTGAAACCCAACAAATACAATGATATCCTTTGAGCAAGCTCATGGTCCAGTGGGAAGACAAACTCCCTTTTAACAGCAAGACATCCTTTCTGACAGAGTTTTGAATGAACCAACTACACAAAAAGAGTGACAAGTGACAGGGATTGTTCAGGTCTACCTTGCAGCGTCGTGTCCAGAGGTGTGTTCTGCTCCAATTCCGAAGTAGTGAGAGTTGATTGTCTTGAGGCAGAATCAGAATAGCTCTCTGCTGGACCTGATACATCTGGATCAGGTATGGACTTCAAAAGGCTGCCGTGGGCCTCTTGGAGGACATGGTCAGGGTTAGTGCTGGTGTTTGGGGGTGGAGGCTGGCTAGAATCAGAGGTGCTTATCTGATTGACTTGGCTGGTGCTAGACTGGACCATATCGCTGGTTTCACTCTGACAGCCCTCTGGAGTTTGTCTCTCTGTATTCTATGGAAGACACACAGAGTTAGGACAGAGGTCATGCGTTTTAAACTAGGCCTGACACTGAGAGAAATCTCTGGTATCAAAATTTCATATCACATATAATGCAATTTAATATAATCAAGCCTTGGCAAGAAGAATAAAGTCTACAAGTGTGTTAAAATTCTTCAAAAGGAAAGCTGAATCAGAATGTATTAATGCCATTCAGAAACAAATTGTAAACAAAATCATTTGAAAGCACAAAATCAACCATGTGAACCATTTAAACAGCACAGCAACAATAACTTTTTATGTCTTAGTACAAGTGCCAACACAGGAAAACTGCCATGTACACTATCGTGCAAAAGTTTGGGGTCACTTAGAAATGTCCTTATTTTTGAAAGAGAAACAGTTTTTTGCAATGAAGATAACATTAAATGACTCAGAAATACAGTCTAGACATTGCTAATGTTATAAATGACTCTTCTAGCTGGAAACAGATAATTTTTAATGGAATATCTACATAGAGGCCCATTTCCAGCAACCATCACTCCTGTGTTCTAATGCTACATTGTGTTAGCTAATGGTGTTGAAAGACTCACTGATGATTAGAAAACCCTTGTGCAATTATGTTAGCACATGAATAGAAGTGTGAGTTGTCATGGAAAACATGAAATTGTGTGTGACCCCATCGTTTGAACGATAGTGTATATGAAAACATTTAAGATATTTCTGATTCCGATGCTAATTGTGACTGCCCACTTCTACAGAACACAACATGGACAGTTTTGACTAGAACCACTTTCTACTCATTAAACAGTCTCTATTTCTACTGTCTGCAGTCTGCTCTATGAGCCCTCCTCCTGTGTGAATCTATTGAATGATGGAACAGCACAGTAACTATCAGATGTCATTTCTAACTAACCAATCTAAATGGTTGATGCTACAGGTACGGACCCGTGCCCGTAGCATCTGTACTAGCGGTACGGACCCGTTAAGGTCACTGAAGAGCTGGCGCCGGTTAACTATTATTTGCTGCACATTACAGGCAGTTTATATGAATGACTTTGACGGCGAACATTGTATAATTTAACCAAAAATACACCGTCTCCTCTCACACTTTAGACAATGTAGTTTTTACGCTTTTAGACGCCGTGTCTAAATTGTTTGAAGTCCATTTCCTATTAATTAGTTTACCGCATTCAGTGGTGGAAGCGGCTGACGAACTCCATTGCAAATGTTCCCATTTAATTTCGGACGCTAATTTACAAGATAAAGTTAAGGATGTCGAATATGAAACAAACATTCGTGAATGGTGAGGAGCAGCTCTTTAATTCGGCATGAATTTAAAAAACCCACAAACTCGATTTACTGTGATATTGTGAAATTTGTTTGTGGTGATGTAACTTAGGGTGACCATATTCTGTTTCTCTGAAAAGAGGACACACTTCCAGCTCGCACGCGAAAAATTTTGAGTCCCCCCCCCCCCCCCCCCCCCATTTTTAGGGGTTTTCCATGGGTCAGGGGGCTTTGTGCTTCAAACTCAGTTAAACAGATATTCCGAATTTCCCAGAAAAGAACACTTTACCTGGATAAACTGAAAAATAGCCCAAAACACTCACAAACAGTTGCTTTATAAATAATATATTTATTAATTTAAAGCAATTCTCCTAAACAATATAATCAGTCACATACAAATATGGCATGCTCTGGTCTTTAATAGTTATTGACTCAAGTTGTGTAGGAACACATGTATTCAGATGTTTAACAAAATAAGAAATAATCATCTCTCTTAAGTCTGACACTCACACCTTAGTTAGGAAAAGTGAGGTAGAGTACCATTCTTCAAAATAACCTCCCAATTATCAATTATGTAAAAATAGAAATAATGCCTCAAAATATTAAACAAAAAGAAAAAAAAGAGGTAGCCTATTCTTCAATGTTCAGTTAGCCCATTCTTCAAAATAATGGGTCTAATGGCAAATGAAAAAAATATAGAAATAATGCCTCAAGTCAACAGTCCTTTTTTTCTTCTTTTTCCTTTTCTTATTAGCTACAGAGACATAAGTCCCAGCTTTGCAGACTGTACATTCTGCCTCCCATTTGACACGACCCGGACGAAAACGTGGGTACTTTTTTCGCATTTCATCAGTTAAATGACATTTGCGTTTCGGTATTTTCTTTCGGTTCGAGTGTTCTCTCTCAGTGTGCCAACCTGCCTGTCAGCCTGCGAGGAGTGAGTGAGTGTGGAGCGTTCCGGGGTTCGGCTCAAACTCCGCCTCTCAGAGCGTGTTTCCAAAAGAACCATTCAACGTGAATGGTAACCGGCTCATTAATATTTATGTCCGTCGGATTACCAGCCAATCACGAGGCGCGTTCATCAGCCGGCTCATTAATATTTATGTACGGCTCATTAATATTTATGAAAAGGGAAAGTGCCGTATCCGGAGGCCACGGGCTCCGGGTCCGTATCTGTAGACACTACCATGATAAATACACTGGTCTGTGAGGCGCTCAAGCTCGGCAAGATCAAAAACCCGGACATTTGAAGGACTTTATAAACCCCGGCCGGACAGCCCGGACAGCCTCTCAAAAGAGGACATGTCTGGGCAAAAGAGGACGTATGGTCACCCTAATGTAACTTAGCCATTCAACAGAGTCCGCTAACATTAAAGTGACTGTGACAGGGTCTGTGTTGACAGACGTACAAAATACGTCAGGGTTTTGTTTAGGTTGTTAATATGTAATAGTCTGTCGCTACTTTTGAAGGTAAAAAATACTTGTAGTTTGCTGGCTGTTAGTTCCGCCATTTGTTTTGTTTGCTGTTTGTGCTTTATTAGAACAGGGTCACGTGAATAAAAAGTTTTGCTATTTTTAATAGTAGTGCTGATTTCAACCCCCAAATCACTGTCCGTGAAAAAGTCAGATAATGATATTTATAAGACATTATGCATAATAGAAAAGAGAACAGCAGATGACTGACATGACAGGCTCGGCACACAGATTCACCTCGAATCACGGAAGCGCCTTCATCACTTGGATTACCAAGCCGGCTCATTAATATTTATGTGCGTGGGATTACCAGCCAATCACAAAGCACGTTCATCAGCCGGCTCATTAATATTCATGTAAGTCTCATTAATATTCAACCCGGTCTCACGAGGATTCGTGAAACTGTCACGTAAATTTTTGTTTGGGTTTCGTGCGCACCAACACGATTTTGTCATGTTTTTCGTGCCGCTCACAACGAAATGTTTTTCGTGTTGCTCACAACGAAACCCGCTGTGGTAATCACATCTGAAAGTGGTTTATACCGGCGGATTCATGAGAATCAAAGCTGTCCATTGGCGTATACTGTTTGTGTAATCGCGTTTGCAGCCGTCGGACATTCTTAGAATCGCGTTTGCAGCCTTTGGACATTCTTTAAATTCCTATGCAAATTGGTAAGTGTACCACCGGGTTATGGTTAGGGTTATGGTTAGGGATGATGTAATGCAAAATATAGCGTTGGATTCGCAACGGTTTCACATTAAAAATATAATATACCCATTCGTTTGAAATACGTTCTGAGTGGCACGAAAAGTCCGCCGTTTAAAATACATTGGTGTGCATTTCGTTGTGAGCGGCACGAAAAACATGACGAAATCGTGTTGGTGCGCACGAAACCGAAACAAAAATTTACGTGACAGTTTCACGAATCCTCGTGAGATCGGGCTGTAATATTTATGGTAAGGGAAAGTGCCGTATCCGTAGGCCACAGGCTACGGGTACGGGTCCGTATCTGTAGACACTACCAATCTAAATCGACTTTTGTATATCAGTTAAAAACAGTCTTTATTACATTTTCAACTGACCCTTATAACCTTTGTCCTATTTTTTCTTCTTGTTTCACTTTTATCTTAAACCTTCGTCATCATTCTAAGTAATGTGCTGATACTATTACTGAAATTGTATCATTGTTTCAAATAATTTGTAACATTTTGCGTTATTTATGCTATATAACAGTATAAAATAATAATAATAATAATAATAAGAAGAAGAAGAAGAAGAAGAAGAAGAAAGTTAAATAAAAATGATACATTGAACCATTAAATAATTTTAAAAGCATCCTCACATAACTAAAACATTTGCATTGTACTGACTATAATTATGAGCACAACAAAACCTTACAAATTTACAACCAATATACTGAAAGGAAACAAACCAAACAAACACAAGTGAAAAAAATGATTTTAGGAGAGACATATCATATGGGTGGAAGTAATATAAACATATCTAGGAAAAGGTTGGTATTTCTGGGTTAAAATCCCTGAAAACAGACAGCCTTGCAGACGTGCCAAGCATGAACCCTGCAACATGTTCAGTTAATGAGACACATAATACCTGCAAATAGTGATGGCACAGTGCTGCAGTGCTTGCTTTCTGGAGATTTAACTGCCTAAATGGCACAAGAGTGAAAGGGAATAATATAGAGTGAGTATGGCTCTGATGTCAGAATGTGTGTTGTATGTCCTACCATAGTTTTATCGCTGTGGCTCTGCTGTGTTGGTACAGGTTGGTCCAGTCCATCAGACTGAGGAGAGGCTGTTCTTCTCTGCAGGGCAGGGCTGCCCTCTCTGCTGTGAGGATTCACCTTCACAACACGACAACATTTGATACATTTAAAATCTAATTCCAAAACAATATTCAAATGCACCAAAAAGTATTTTAAGGCGGTCAAAACTTCTCATCACTTAAGCAGGACAGATATAAAAGAAAGTCTGCTTTGGTAAGAGCAAGAACAGAAGAGTCAAGCTGTGGTCTCCAGCTCTGAAGATGGTCACTTTGGTCTCATCTACCTATCATCTATACACCGCTAAATCCTCATTAGGGTCACAACGGGGCTGGAGTCTATCCCAGCCAACTCAGGGTGAAGGCAGGGTTCACCCTGGACATGTCACCAGTCTATCACAGAGCTACACAAAGAGACAACCAAACACACATTCATATCTACAGACAATTTAGAATCATCAGTTAACCTCTGCATGTCTTTGGACTGTAGAACGAAGCTGGAGAACCCGGTGAGAACCTGGTGAGAATCCATGCTGCACAAGGAGAACCTGAAAACTCCAAACAGAATCCCAAGCCCAGGACTGGGGATTTTCTAGTTGTGTGGAGACGGTGCTAACAACCGAGCCACTATGCAGCCCCAAAACTCAGGTCATAAATTCAAATTTGGTTGTATAATGTTCAAAAAGGCCACTTTAGAAAACACTTCAGCCTTAAGAGTATTAATAGACTTTCTCCATTTAAGTTTAATCATCTGTTTACATCAACCCAGCTAGACTTGGCATCTGGTGTGGAAATTGTTTGATTTTCATTTATGATTTTTTGATTGATAAAAACTTTATACCATGCGCACTGAGCCACACTCACACAGGACCTCAATCTGACACAGTCTAAGTACTTTAGATATCTTCATTTCTGCAGTTTAGCCTCTATTTTAAACACCAACTAAATCCTTCCCCGAAAGATCTAGCATACTAAGTTCTACATTTTCACCTTTATGATTCAGCTTTATAAGGGATTTGAAATAGTACATTGATGACATTAGCCAAGCTATATGCTGATGATGCACTACGTAGATTTAAGTATTTCACAGTTGTCCTTAGAAATATCTTTTGGCCTTATCAGTTCCTAGAAAATGTTTTGCCCTCTCTTTTAAAATCACTCTAAGCAATACACAGCAAAAGCACACCTTCTAATCCTTTAGTTGTCAATGACAATTACAGATTTTCTTGCCTGCATCTTATAACTAGAAGGGAAGTCCTCCAATCTAATATTCCGTGGATCTGGGAGGAGATGCTACTTCTGTATTTGGACAATGTTTGACAATCTTGATCAAAGGACATGTATTTTAAATTCTGGCCATTATTTATTACTCATGCCAAAACATGTATCCACCATAAACCTTTTTCTTTTGTTGTCATTCTCAGGATTGCTGACATTCACACTGGCTGACAAAAGAAAACACACCTTTAACATTGACTATGATTACCACTACAGGAACTACAACTTGGTCTAGTCTCCTAGGGCGGTCACAAATCTGTTTTAATAATGCAAAATATTATTTATGTAATTTGCTTTACTGTTTTCAGTATATACATTATCATTCATTATCAGCAGTGTATTTGTGATTATGGATTTTTTTTTCTCGTTGATCACTGTAATTACACTTATGGAAGCTAACTGATAACCCTGATACTGATGGCTCATGTCTGTAATTGTTCATCGCTGATCACTGACAGAAACATCTGTTTACATGGTCAGTTCACTTTCCGTACAGTACCTTGGTCATAGTGGGTGAATCTCGTCCATGGGTGGGTGTCAGGGGGGTACTGGGGTAGTGATGGGAAGGCTGTGCCACTGGGGCTGCTGTGCTTTTCATTCTGTGGGCCATGATGGGGGAGACTGAGCCTGACAAGCCAACCTCAGTGTGGCTCCCAGAGACAATGGATGTGGACATTGGGGACCTGATGGAAGATCGAGGCTGAGGTTTGGGGGAGCTCTGAGGGCTCTGGGTCTTTGGAAGTCCCTGGTCTGTTTCCTGAACATTTGCAGGCCCCACCTTGGCTGATCTGGCAGGAGAGGTTGACTCTGACACACACCTGTTGAGAGAAGGGAGGACAAAAAATGGCCACCCACACATCATGATTATTTTCCTGCAGAACATGACTATTTTACCTGGGAATTAAGTAACAGAGTACCTGCGGAGTGAACTGAGGATTTCAGTCAGGGCTTTGACTCTCTTTAACATTGAGTCCATCTTATGAGGCTCCTCCTTCAAAAAACGCACCGCCTCCACCTCCAGCCTCAGCACTGAGCGCATCTTCAGCTGCAGCTCTGGAAATACACCTGAAAGACAACCAATGGCGTGTCTAAACATCCTAATTCATGTCAGTGCAGATCATTATTTTCCAGTAAATCCTAGGAAACCTGCATGGTGCACAACTAGTCTGGAGTACAGCTTGAGAGTCAAGTGAGTTCACTGTATTTCTGATATTTTAATTCTCTTACTGACCTACATTTACTCTCACTGGAGTTTTCAATTTTTTTGCCTTATAAATAAATCATGATTATCTCTCCCTTTTCTGACACCTTGGTAGCACGTTTCCCTATTTGATGATTCCATCACATGCACTTTTCAAAGCACTGATCCAGTACATCTTGTTCTATCTTTTAATTAGCCAGTACAATGATATGATTTGTTTCAGTCCAGTCTTCGAACATCTTTAATCCACCAACCTTTAAGCTTAGCTAGAGCCTCTCCAACCCTCCGCAGGTTGACTGCTCCCTCCTCCACATCTCCCAGAGTGATTGACTGGCTGGGAATGGAGGTGGAGCTCCTTTGCAAATGGTCCACATAGACCTCAAGTTCACTGAGAGGCAAAAAAACACATTAAACATGTTGTGTTAGCAGTCAACGCAGGCAGAATAATCAACTGTGTGACAGCCTGCTGCAGACATAAGATGGCAGCAGAGAGTTGATTTGGGGAGTTCACAGTCCTCTTGGTGGTCCTCAGATTGAGATAATGAAGGTTGATAACCAATGATGAAGTGATTCTAATGCTTTAAATGAATGCGGGTGGAGTTCTTGGTCACAGCCATGTTTAGGTGGGTGGTATGTGTCAAAGAAACATCTATAAAGTAACATTACTCAAAATTTCCCAGTAAAAATTGAATTGTAATCAGATAGTTAGTGTTGTACACTTCACGGCTGTCACTAGAGTTACCTGAAAGTTGCCAAGTGATGAAGTGTGTTGAAGTGACTGTTTTGTTTTGATATGGGATTTTCCTGCCTGTTGACACCTTCCTGAGCAAACCGGTCTGACGACGTCTGTGAATTTATGACTCAGGCTGTGGTGTGTGTTTGTGTTATTTTAAGAACCAGTTCTGTCTTTAGCCCTCCCAACAGAGAAGCCTTTCTTATGGCATTTCATACTGGTTTTCATTATTTCTTTGCTTTTGGACTTTGATATGTTGATTTAGATACTTTTCAGACCGTTTACCTACCAGAGACGTTACTATAAAAGGAACTATGAAAATAATAACAGTGCAATAATTGTATAAAAATATAATGGTAACATAATTACACAGTTTGTTTTCATTAATTAATAAATAGGTTATGATTCATCTACACTGAAACAGATGAAAAAAAAAATCACATTACTTTTTAGCCTGAAGCATCCACTGAGACTTAAGACTTGGATTTGCAATGTACCTGCTCAAAGGAAATTAAGTGAAGCGAAATACATCATTTAAAAAAAAACTCCTGAAAGGCTGTAGAATGAACACAGATTAATACTCGCTGATATATAGCAGTGTAGAAGAAGGTGCATATTTCCTACATAATTCTAATCAGAAGTGTGTTAGGCTGCCGTGTCACCTACAGGAGAGTGAGCGTGTTTACGGACGATACAGGTTAATACAACTGTCACACTGCTACACTGACTTCCAACAGCAGGCAGACACATGCCCCACCAAGAGCATGGGAAAGGACAGAAAGGAGGAAAACACTTTCTCAACATCAATCAAGTTCTCCCTACAAGGTCATTGCCTTTACCTTGATTTGATTCCAGCAGTATTGGTTAACTGGATGGAAGCTGTTTTGTTTTTTTGTTTTTTTTAAAGCCGTGTAGCTAAAAAGCTGAAAATTGCATAGATTCCAGTGTGGACATGCACGACTGCTTACCTACAGGAAAATGATAAAATGTAGGACAACCTGTGATTACTGCATTTAAGACATGTTCTAATAATTCAAGAGCCACTCCACTACTCTTACTGTGAACATCAGCAAAGTCTTTTGACAGATTGCTTTTTGTTTGTTTGTTTGTTTCCCCTGCAGAACCTGGTTATAAAAGTCCGAACATTTTGACTACTCAGAGATGAAGACAAGAACAGCGAATATCTCATGACGACATGTTTAGGTCTGGGACATATCAGACAGTGAATAACCAGCTGATTGATTGTGGATGCAGAAGAAGTGGTCAGGTGTAAAGACCTGAGCCACACTGACAAGAACTAATCATTATAATCAGATAATTGGGGTGGAGCATCTCTGAAAAAGCAAAGTTTGTGGCAGTTCCCCCGTTCAGCAGCAGTGAGAACCTATCAGCAGATACAGGAAGTTCTAGACCAATGGTAAACTTTTAGTGGTGTACACAAATCAATACACAGATACTAAAATATGAGATCTCAATAAATTTGATGATTTATTTTTCAGACAGATTGGGGTCTGTGTATAGATTTGGACAATATGACAGAAACATTCCAATGCATACAGGAGAAGACACATGCAGCTTTTTTGTGTAATGCAAGGAATGCAAACAGACATACAGTGGACACAAAGCTCACTGTAGATCGTACACATGCGTGAATTAATTCAACTTCAGCTTAATGGCTCTGTATGAAGGAGACTGTGGTATTGATGCTGCTACACATTGTTAATACAGAAGCCTGTACAGTGCTGTGGTTTTATCATATAAAATTACTTTAAAACCATAATGTGTACAGAGTCCTAATCCAAACTTTGTGCCAAACTCTGGCAGCGAATTAGAGGTGAGTGTGAAACAACAGTTGTCGTCCTCCATATGGAATGAAAGGGCTGTCTGAACATTGAAAATATTCAGGTACAAATGTTATACAGCGCCTACAATTAAATAAGAGGGTATGAGGATTAAGCATTGTATAGATACTGGATGGACGTTTCTGTTGACATCATTTTATCACAGTTTGTCTTGATACACACACAGTCAAACAGATCAAACAGGAACATACAGCTATCATAAACTGACCTACACTACCGTTCAAAAGTTTGGAGTCACTTAGAAATGTCCTTATTTTTGTAAGAAAAACTTTTCGGGGGAATGAACAAACTTGGCAGAGTACTGCGCTCTCTCAGTGCTTTTCTAGTTCAGTTCTGTGATACAATGTAACTGAAACTTGCACTGAAAGACGTTTACTGAGACCCTGTTTTCCAGTCGTTTCTTGAAAACAGTGCATGAGTGAAGCTAATGCTTGTTCACTGCATTGGTATTTTGCTAATCATGTGCGTGATTTGGATTGGTGTGTGTGAAGATAATCGTGTCACACTCATCCTAATCCTAAGAGTCCTACTTGTGATGCTCGATAAATGCCAGGCCTCTGTTAGCAGTCATCTATGTTATAAAGTCAATGGGCAGCACGCTAACATGAGAATGAGTTCTGATGTATCTGGAAACCCGTCATGCCAGATCAAATCACCGGCCTTCCTCCGCCTCTATTTTTAACAATATGTTTCTTCTTATTTTCTCTCTGCCTACAGATGTTACTGTGCTGTGTCTTGCATGCCACCAATGATTTGACTTCAGCTGCAGTGACACCATTAGGGGCGTGATGTCAGACTTAGTTCGCCAAATGCTGAAAAGGCTCCGTCAGAACTCATGAGAAGTCATGCCCACAAATGAAGAGATTAATCTAAACTTTAAGCAAAATAAGACAGCTGACATCTTGCATGCCTGGCATTTCAGAGAATAACTGCGAAAGAACAAGTCTGATATAAGGACACTAAATGATACGTTACATGACACGTAGCAGAAGGAGTGGCTCTGTAACCCCAGGAGAGATGCTGGGTCTTTGTGGGGCAAATATTTTGTCGGGACTGTGGTGGAGAAGGTTGGTGGGGTAGGAGGAAGCTTGCTAAAGTTTTGAGAATGATGAGGTGGACTTGCAAGTTTGCAAGTCCAAGAGTGATACATAAATGGAGATTTTTTCCCCCCTGAGCTTGTCCTTGGGGCTCTGCTTCTCCCTACACCTGAGGCAGTTTTACCAGGTTACTTGTGTTGCCTGGAAGATGGTGCTGCCTTCAAGGACAAAGTCACTGTAACATAGGTAAGTGTAGCCTTACTGTAGTTTTATCTACTACAGTCTTACTGCAGTACAATACCAGTCAAAGGTTTGGACGCACTTTCTCATTCAGTGTTTTTTATTTATTTTAATTAGTCCTGCAACACCATTTCAGGAGACTTTCTCATGACGCTGATTCAGAGAATGCCAACAGCTGTGTGTGGCTGCTTTTAAGTGGGTATATGGTAATCCCCTTGTAAGATAGCAGTACATGGCGCACACTTGCACATACAGCATGTGTTAGGGGTAATGTTCATACTTTTTAGTGCATACTACAACTGCTCTTACAAAGTACGTGCTCTTGCATGCAGTATGCATACTATTGGGACATAATACTTTGTCATAATATTGTACCCTTAGCTTTGCCATCTTTTCATATTTCACAGCTGCAGTCTGTTTTAAGTACTCTCCTCTCTCTTTTCCATACAGTTATACACCACCATTACATGTCACCAACAATGTCTCTTCTCTCTCTGTGTTTTGCCTGTCTGCTTGTGTCTCTGGATCTGCAGCTACACCTCTATGATCTGTAGCCGCTGGCCTCACCAATTTCCAAAATGTTCATTGTTCTGTTTGTATTGCTTGTCTACTTTCCACCTGTTATCCTGCTGTCCCCACTGTAACCCCTCCTGCTATCCCCCTCCTTCCTCATCCACACAATCACCCCAACCGGTCGAGGCAGACACTTTCTCTGAGCCTGGTTCTGGTCAAGTTTTTTTTTTTTTTTTTTTGTCTTCCCAGAAGAGAGAACTTTTTTTTGTTCTTTCCCACTGTTGGTGACTGCTTGCTCATAGAGAATCCAAAGAGAATTTTGGATTGTTGGGTTCTTTGTTCTTCTGTTCTCTGTTTAAAATTTGAAAGCTCTTTACTATGTTAAGTGCTATGAGAAGACATATGTTGTGAATTGCCATTATATACAGTAAATAAAATTGAATTAAGTTGAACTAAATCGCATGGCTCTACATTTTTAGTAGCTCAGGCATAATGCTTAAGTGAGACAATGTAATGTATTTGATGTAGCTTCTGCTGTGCAGAGGACTGTGGATCAGAATGGCTAGATAAGCATCCTGGAGACCAGAACTAATAGGACATCCTTACATTTCTGGCATATGAAGTATTATGTATATATATATATATATATATATATTGGGAAATAAAAATAAAAATAAAAAATATATTCTGGTGTTGTATGGCTATTGGAACGCACCCATAGATAGGGACGAAGAACGAATGAGACGCCCAAGTTATAGAGAAAACACAAGCAAAACACAGCAAAAAGGAGAAATGCATAGTCAGTACCATGACAACACTTCTCTACAGCTTTAAAAGCCAACCACAGCAGTAAAAAGGCGACAGTTAAGTTGACCACAGGCAAAGCAGTTAAAGAGGTCACATGTTTGGGCTCTGCTTGTTCAACAGGCACTTAAGAAATGCTCCCTTACTAGCACATTTTGTAGAACTTAGGGTCAATGCGCATTGCCCTTGTCAACGCGATTAAAATACAACTTCAAGTCAATTTTTTTCTGTTGGCTGTAATGTGCGTCTGTGTTTTTTACTTGTATTACTCATGCTGTAGGAACAGTCTGTTTAGAAACTGTGAAGACTTCATTCATTTGCAGCATCGTCCAACCTTCTGGAAAACCAACAGGTTATGAAACACAGCTTAAGGCAATCTCATGTAAGTTTTTGCTGAACGAAAGTGTTTGATAGTGGTTAAGAACTGAATATAGTGTGCCACTGTTGAGCCACAATTGCCCTGCTAGAGGCACAGAATTCACATAAATGAACCCAAGGTTTCCCAGCAGAACATTATGCAGAACATTATATTGACATGATTACTGCCATTCACTTCACCTGTCAGTGGTTTTAATGTTGTGGCTCAATGTATATCAAATTAACCATCATGAGCTACTGGTCATACTAGACTTTGACAACAAAATCATCTCCGAAGATGAGCACGTCTGTATTTTATTGCTAGTGAATTCTAGTTTTTTTTTCTTCAATTGCATTACTTTTTATCTCAAAAGGAAGTATTCCAAATCCAATATTCCCAAGTAAAGTCAAAGTCTTACCTGAGCTGTTTGAGTATTCTCTCCTCAGTAGCTAGGTAGTGGATCCTCTGCTCCTCCATCTCAGCTCTCTTTCTATACGATGCTTCCTCAGATTGAACCAGCCAGTCACACATCAGCACCACCAGCTCCTGGCCTGCCATCCGCACCATTGAATTCACACTCTCCTGGTTTGACAGCTGGAACACATGGAATGACTCCAGAGTCAGAATTTAATTTATTTTTTTACATATTCCAATAAGTTCATCAACTAGCCATGGATTGTGTCTGATTGCTGTTTGCTGCTGAACAGGTAGTATACTATGAGTATATCAGAGCTTTTTTCTCTAAAAACTGCTGCTTGGTGCAGCTGAAAAATACTCAATGAGAGATTTAGACAAGATGTAAAGAAAACACTAATTACACCACTAATCAAATTTCACCTACAGTTAGGTCATTTTGCAGCTATTTCAGCTATTAGCATTACTGAAGTTGTTATGATTTATGTTGAATTGGCTGTAATTAGCACACAGATCATCACCTGTAACTGTCTAAGTTGGTTAAGTTGCTGTCGCAGTTCACACACATTTCTCTTCACAGACACTAAGTGCTGCTGCAAGCCACTGTGAGAGGGAGGGGCCTGAAGAGCCAGAGGGGTGGGACTGAAGCTGTCAATCAAAGAGGCAGGGTTGTGAGGCTCAGATGGCATCCCTGGAAGTGAAGGAAGAGGATTTGATCTCATCAGCATGTTCAGAGTATATTAAGCATATTTTAAGTGGCAGGGGTCAATTAAAAAACAATCTCACCAAGTCTGTCGTTGAGAAGTTTGCGTTCAGCATTTTCACTGGAAAGACACAGGTAGATAGACAGGAAATTAAGCCATCATTGCTCTAACTGGGGATAAAGTTCAACTATATTTTACAAGATTTTCATGATTCAATTCACTGACATACTCCTAAATTACTGCTGGTGTTTGAATAGCTGGTAGCAGGTGTAACAGACCTGACAGTATCCTTGACTCCTGGAACATCTGGTCCCATGGACAGAGCATGATGCACCAGCCCCGCTAGACTGGCTATCTGCTCCTCCATGGCTTTCATTCTGTCACTGAAAAATAGGAACACACATATTCATCACATAACATCCATCCATCCATGATCTATACGCCACTTAATCCTCATGAGGGAGGGCTGAAGTCTATCCCAGCTGACTTAGGGTGAAGGCAGGTCACCAGTCTATCACAGAGCTACTTATAGAGACAAACAATCACACTCGCATTCAAACCTACGGACAGTTCAGAGTTACCAACTCAACCCTCAGCATGTTTTTGGCCTGGGGGAGGAAGCCAGAGAACCCAATGAAAACCCACGCATATTCAGGGAGAACTTGCAAACTCTGTACAGAAAGATACAGAGAAGGTTGGGTCACGTACTGGGGATCTTCTAGTTGCAAGGTGAAAATGCTAACCACCAGCCCCCATCACGTAACATTTACACCAATCAGTCACAACATTACAACCACCTCCTAATAAACAGTGCAAGTCCCTGTCAAAAGAGCTCCAACCCACTAGAGTATGGGCGCAGGGCTCTGTGGGGCTCCTGGTACCAGGAAGTTAGCTCCTTTGGGTTTTATAGGTTGGGAGGTGGGGCCTCCATGGACCTGACTTGTTCAGGCGCATCTGATGTTTGATCAGACTGGGATTTGGGCAGTCTGGAGGTTGGGTGAACGTTTTGGCTCTTAGGCTATGTGTTGTGGTGGGGCACATTGTCCTGCTGGGGGAGGTGACTGCTGTCAGGGAGCGCTATGCTTTGTCTGTAGGCATGTTGAAGTAGGCGGTACGTGTCAAAGTCGTACACATATTAACACTGCTTATAACCAGATGATGAATGTTAAGCCACTAAAGACATTCACAATTTAATGTAGCAGCTTCATGTCTGGATGCTCAACCTGGACATGTTTCTGTAAAAATTGAGCCAGCAGTCTTACTATGTTGGACCGAGTAACATTTTAGAACAACTTTCAACACAAGTCTGAACCGAACTGTCACATCAATGATAGAGTCACAAAAGTGACGGTACTTTGAGTTGTGTTAAAATGATCATCAAAGATATTAATAGCAGTTTTCTTCTAGCTGTTTAGAACTATTCTCTCTGAGGTTATTCAATACTTCACTGTTTAAGAAATGAGACATAAACCTTAATATTTTTAGAAAGATGCAAGAAAAAGAAAACAGTGGAACAGTGTACTCATCAACCAAAATGGTGATTCAAGGGGATTCTGTAGCTCAGACTAAGTGTTCCAATTAAGTAAGACAATTATGGATGTAACCTCACCTCTGGGTATTGCCGGTGACCACATGACCCTGAACTAGTCTCTCAGGTTGTCCCAGAGGACTGTCCAGAAAAACTGATGAGGTGGAGGAGGAGGAGCCACTCACTCTGCTCCTGTTTAAAACTTCCACTGTGGCCCCGTTACTGTCTCGCCGCAGAGGTCGATGAATTGGCGACATCCTCTCTGGAGACACCATGCCCACCCCTCCAACGATCTGTCCGTCAATCATCCTGACCTCACCAGCTCTGTGAGGGGAAGGGGAAGAGGTTTTGGTTCCCAATGGTGGAAGCTGGCTGTCTCCAAACTTCCTGTTCTTCTGCCTGGATGGTAGAAAAGCAGATGGAATGATGGATTCATACACTGCTGTTTACATGAATACTGTCTTCATAACTAGAGTTTTGTGAGACCCGAGTTGGCTCCCACACGGCTGCATGTCTTTGTTCCTATAGTCATCAGTCACTGAATTGCTCCTCCTCTTTGGTCAAAGATAGTTTATATTGTCATCACCAAGGGTCAATGTGTACCAAGCCTACAGTAAATTGCCATCAAGGACACAAGGATGTGATATTCCAATGTTTAACATACTAATATTTACTAAGAATACAAAAGTAAACAAGCTGTAGTACATCTCATC
Organism: Acanthochromis polyacanthus; assembly: GCF_021347895.1. NCBI lineage: Eukaryota > Metazoa > Chordata > Actinopteri > Pomacentridae > Acanthochromis > Acanthochromis polyacanthus. Next base: position 17,887,254 of record NC_067121.1, on the reverse strand, counting down.
TGCATGAAGAGTCTCTTAGATGTGATGTAATCTGCATATTGCAAATTTTTTGTAAGTGATGGAGCACAGAAAAAAGCCATACAGTAACTACAATCCCAAACATCTGAGACTGTATTCCAGCAGACCACCAAAGTGATGAATATACTAAATATCAGGACCCACTGGTAAATAATCTCCACTATAGCTGCAGCAAGGCGACAAAGAACTTGTTCATTGTCAGTGTTTGTCTCTCATTAATTTTTTTTTGCTCTCCAATCACAATGATTTTCCCAGACATTAAAACTGCTGCGATGGTTCATTTCCATTCCTCCACCCATATTTTGTGCCCCATCTATCATTCTATGTGATGTAATGTCAGTCACAGCCACTTGTGACAAGTGACACAAACATAACGGATTTTGTAGTAATCATCGGTAACATTGCCGCAACAATCGCAATTCTGGAATGATAATAAATTAAGGAGTGAAAGGCTCTGCTACACGCATTCACAACAAAACAGAATAAAATATGGGTTCTTTGTGTTTTCATGTTTGTTTTATCTGCTGTAGTCCATTTTTACCTACCTCTGTACCAGGAAATTACAAAAAAAAAAAAAATAGCTGAGGTGCTCATCTTGTTTCAAAAGTCTACCATCTGCACATAATAGTACATATTGAAAGGAGATGACAAATTTTAGCAAGGAGAATGCCAAGTTGTCTTCAAGCAGTCCAACTTCAGCTTGACTGCATTAAAATTTCCTTGGCTATGTCACATATTGCAAAGGGAGGCATATCCATGTGTCTAAACTAGATGTAAATCAGTGTGTGCACCTGTGCAGGGAGCGGGTCTGGTGTTCCATGGTCTCTCCGTAGCACAACATGGGTTTAATGGAAGCACGGTACTGTTGCAGGCCTCCAGGGATCCCTAAGACCCCACCATCCACCATGTCTGCAGTGAGAGAGGGAGGAGCGCTGCATTGGGAGGACGCAATGCTAAGGCGACCTCCTCCTCCATCCTGTAGAGATGAGCAGTAGGAGTCTTGGTAATGTCCACCTTCAGCACGGACCACCAGGGCCATGCTCTTGCTGCTGCCAACGTCCTCATCTACACACACATAGACACAGTATGAGAAAACAATCAAGGAAGTTGACTTGTATACATGCAGTACCAGTAAAAAGTTTAGACACACCTTCTCATTCAATGCTATTTATTTCTTTGTATTATTTTCTACATGGTAAATTGTTCCCCTTCTCAGTAAAGGGGATCCTTTTTGTTCCTTCACGCTATCAGCAAGAACTTGCTTAAGGTGAATTCAAAAGAAACTTCAGGCTCTGTGTAAAATTTGTAAGATCCTCATCTCACTATGCGAAGTGCAAAGCTTTCACTTTTGGCCATGACCAAATTAGCAGACTTGAATGAAGAAAATTTCCACTTGAGCTTCCCAAGGTGTGTTTCTCTGGTATTCTCACTCCGTAGCCCAACACACAATTTAAAGGAACTTTGGTAGACATTTGAAATCACTGAGTGTCTTGTTCATAATTTAAGAAACTGATTCCTTTGGATAACAATATAACGGTATACAAGCATCTAAAAGAAGCGTTAAAACAAACCTGATCAACAGAAGCTCACCCCCACCTAAAGGTTTTGATCCCAACATCCCAGTGCCACACAGGACATCCACAGCGGTTCTGAGTCTATGCTACGGTGGTTCTCATCTGTGTCAGTGACACTCCACTGTAGTAGGAATGGCAAGAATTACGCTCTTTATCCTGTCTGATAACTACTGAGGGTAACACTGAACACTAAATAAATACAAAAATTTCCATCAAAGAAAGAGACCAAATTATTTTGTTACAGAAGTTTCTAAAATGTTCACCTGATCTATGCAGTTGGGCAATAGGCTGACAAGATTGTACTGTACTTCTGGAGTGACCTCACTGAGATACCACACCAGCGCAGTTTGGGGAAATAACATCTGCACCACAAGAAAATGTGTTCTGTTACACCACCACATTCTACTTTATATGCCAAACAGAGCCCTGAGATTTCAGTTCCAGATCCCTAAACAAATCCTGAGTTCCTCTCTGTGTCCTTCTCTCCCACAGAGCCTGAAGCAGCTAGCTGACATACTTCTCCATTTCCTCACTTAAAGGGCCCAAATCAAAGCACATATCTGAGTAACATTAATTGGCAGAATCATCAGGAGAAAAAGAACAAAGTCCTAGCTGCATATCAGTTTGTCACATTTTTGTAACAGTGATTTGCTTGAATAGCTATCACTAGCCTCACATTTAAATATTCCACAGAGCGTATTTACATTCAGAATAAAATCTATATGTGTGTATGTCTACATTTGCAAGTATTTATATTCACCAACAGCAAAAATAAAACTCTCCCTCTCACCCTGCTTCCAGTGTTTTCTTTCCCCTGCCACATTTAGTTCTAGATTAAGGTTATCAGAGTTCTGTTAGCCTTCATAGTAATGATAATCTATGAGTGGGGCATTGCACTATAGGATTTCTAATAGTTCATCCAGTGCTCTGATTGGCCTGTCTTGTCTTGAGTTGACCCTCTGGTGCTGTTTCTGGTGCTGAGTCATGTTCTATAGTCGCTGTGATGGCTGAGAGAAGCTTCCATGTTATTAGTTTTGTACAAACCTGCTAATATTTCTTCTGATGCGCATCCATGGATTAACTGTGTTTAGTTTTGCTGCAATTTCTTTTTGAGCCGCATGCAGTTGTCAATGCAGCTGTTGCATCGCCATTTGGCTCTTTAACACCAATCTCTCGTGTTATGGTTAGCTCAGTATATTGCTGTTCAATAGTGTTCCCATTCTGTTGGAGTTTCTCCAGTTCCAGCTGTGGTAGTAGCTTCCACCTACTGATGCTGGAGCACTAAGCTACTGGCTGCTTCTCAGTCTGAATGGAGGTGGGTATTCTTCTCATTTATTAATCCACAGTTCCTACTGGGGCTTAAATGATTCCTCAAGTAATTCGATTACTGAAATGCCTCGAGACAAAATTCTCTGCCTTGAGGCTTCGTTTAATCCACTGGATATTACTATTAACGTACAACACAGCATTGATGTCCGCCCCTGTTCCACCAGGACGGTTATTTCTGTTGCACAGCATGCTTACTTCTGCTTTTGATGTTGTAACGCACATTACAAGCGCGGAATCCAATCACTTGATTAATCGCCAGAATAGCAATAGAATACTCAATTATTAAAATAATGCATATCTGTAGCCGTAGTCCCCACATATGTGCACACACATCTGAATAGCTGTATACATAATACATGGAAGCGTGTGTTTATTCCTGACCATCTCAGCCACAATGTCCTGTGTCAAAAAAACCACAGACTTTGTTTGCTGTGCAATTTTAGGTGAAGCTGAGAATGTGGTGGATTTATATTTAACTGTTCTGTAAATGAAGATATAAGGGAGGAACTTTTCAGGAAGTGGTCTGTCTTTTTGATCATTTCTGAATGGACCATGAAAAATTTGAGTTACGTTTCAGAAAGGGAGCATTTTTTCATGGCAGAATTTCATTGCCAGGCCTGTGATAAAGGGTAACTTACTTTGTTTGAGAAATGACAAATGTGTGTTTTGGACGTATTGTTGCGATGCTAGTATACTGGTGTCCTGTAGGATTGGGCATGCTTGTGTGCATGACATGAAAATAAAGAAATTGATCAATCATGTACTGAAAAAATAGCAGGTATCTCACCAGGCTTTACATCTCTCCTCTCCAGGATAGCACTGCTGCTGGTGCACAGGGTGCTGGATCGCCCTGCCCCTACCAGGCGTTCCCGTGGTAACGTGGAACTGTCTGGGCCCTTCACTCCACCTCGTATGCCCCCTCCACCAAACGCCATCCTGGAGGGGGAGGAGGGCATGGAACGCACCATAGGTGGGGACATGGAGCCCTGCAGGCTGTGCAAAGTGTGGACTGGGCTGTGATTCCCGTATAATATCTCTTTGGAGATCTGCAAAAACAGAAAACCTTTATCTAAAACTACATCATTAATACCACCATTGATAAGATGCAACTCACTAACCCAGATGCTAAAATAAGTTTGAAAATGACAGTTTAACCATTCTAAATTTCATGAAGCAAATAAACTTTCCATGTATTTAAGGTTCACCTAAGAGGTAATATGAAGTTATATTGTTATTGTCAGCAAATCCATGGCTTGATATGATTAGGCTTCTAAAGGACATCATCACAAGTGAAGACACAGAATTTGCTATAAAGAAAAGAGATCTGTCTAGTTGATTAGTATTTATAAACCACTTCTCAGGAGGGAAAACTGAGGCGGGCTAAGACATAGTATTTAATGGAGGATAATGGAGAAAGTCCTATTTGCTGATAAATCCCAGCTGAAATTTAGTGGCACTAACTGAAAGGTGTGTGTAAGGAGTCCAACATGAGACAGAATGATACTGCAGTGTAACAAACACACGGTGAAACATGCTGCTGGGAAAATTCAAGTCTGAAGTATTTCGCCTACTCTGAAGGTGGACAACTGCACTGAATCAACTCTACCATGCCAAAGCCTGAGCAGTTGTACTCCATCTTTCAGAGACATGCTTCACCCTCTGGTTTGTGTCTTTGGGGTGAGTTTTTCATACAGCAGCAGTATAAGTGGCACAATCACACCTCAAAACTTTGCAAGAACCACTTGAAGAACAATCACCTGATCTCAGCCCTACTGAACATTTATGGGCACTTGAGGACTGATAAAGCAGATCATGCATGGTCTGTCAGGTTTGATTGATTTTCCCTTAATCTGTGGCATGCTTTTGTGCCAATCGCTGTCACACATCCCCAAAGGGGAAAATGTACACCCCCACACTGAACAGTTGGCAGGCTGTTTTTCATCAAATGTTGTTCTTTTTGTCTCCAAACATACCTTTGGTGATCAAGGCTGCATAGCTCAGTATGAAATCCACCTGTCCACACTAGTAACTTTTAAAACAGTTCTGTCTAATAAATGCCTCTTTGCTGCAGAGGCTGTATTTACTTCTCTTCATCTCATAAAACAGAAAGCATATTTTTCAATGCAGAATACTAAATCCATGTTTAAAGTCGCACAAGTGTAATATGCTACATTCCAACACTAGCAAACTCTAACACCTATTCACTGTCCGCTTAGACACACTGGTAGAATTGTTTGTAATACTGTAAACTAGTCCAGGTCCTTGAGATTTGGAACTTTCTAAAGTTTTGGTTGTATGGAGTTTTTCTTCCAACAGTGTTGTTCTGTCTGTTTCTGCCTTGTCTTCCCACCAAGATTCCATTTAACAAGCATTTTTATTTCTTTTTGTGCTACACAAAGGAACATTACTGCATATACTGTAAATATGTGACTCAGCAGCACAATTTTTTTCTCACATCAAATAGATATTTTGAGGTAGGATAGATTTCAGAGACTGTTTGGAAAACACACATTTTATCCACAATTAATTTAGTGGGAATACATACATTATACTAGCCTAGCCGCGCTAGACCCAGCTCTTAAGACACAAGAGTCTAGGAACGCTCGACAGGGAGGGAGGCGGGCTAAAAGTTTGTCTTTCAAATCACTCTGCAGCAATTGGGTAGGTATACAACCAATCAGCGTAACGAATAGGCTGACGTAGTTCCTAGAGCGCCGGATTGTGACTAAGTCCCATTAGCTTCCCAACCAGCGGAGCCAACTGGTATATTAAGGATTTGCCATATCCCGTCGGCATAAGTCCAAATACGTCTTTCTTCTCAATGAAACACTTCAGTGCCGTCCTTTGTTTATCTTTCAAGTTGAATTTTTGCTTTAAATCTTTAAGGCCTGTGGCCAAAGCCGAGTCGAAAGATAACTGTTTATTGTGCGCTGGTTGTTTCTGTCAGAATCGTCGCGCCTCTGTCGTCACTTAGTTACGCCCACCTTCTGACTCTACACTTCATGGTGATTCGTCCGGCCAGTTTTAGGAGCATCCAACCTCGAGCCTTATGGAGGGTAACTAGACCCACCCTGGCAGAGAATTAAATTCGTTGCCGTGGGTTGTCTAGCGCGGCTAGGCTAACATTATACCAGTTCTTCTAAGTAAACAAATAGAAGGAAATATATAGACAAACACACATTTTCATTTAATCATTTTTCTTTAGTTTCATTGAGAGAAAGCCATGAGTGTGCAAATCAGTAATCAAAGCAAAGGGTGGCTGTTTTGAAGAACCTAAAACATAAAACCTGTTTTGACTTATTTCACACTTTTTTGTTTACTACATAACTCCATTTGTGTCAAGTCATACTTTTAATGCCTTCAGTGATAATTTACAATGTAAATAGTCATAAAAATATAGAAAAAAACATTAAATGACAAGGCATGTCCAAGCTTTTTACTGGTAGTGTATGTCTACATATAGACACTTAAACATGTCAGTCAACAAGAAGACACCACCTGAGCCTCGGGCTCTTCAGATTCATTCATGTTCCAAAGTCACAATAACTGACAGCTTGGTACCGTGTGGATATTCCTCCTGATTATTGCTGCCTGCCGACTTGATAGAGATTCACTCCCTCAGTCTGGCTCATAGTTAAGACACCTTTAGTTTTTTTTATGATTATTTGCACTTTTACATCGATGTTTTTTCCTGCTACAGCAGACAGCATACAAATGAGTTTGTCAAAGAACATTTTAGTGATTCACACATGCCATTAACACAATGACCACATTAAGTTGAGTCAAACATTTCTTCATATCAGAAGCTTATTTATCACAGCAAGGCATACATTGATCATAATGAGGTTAGAGAAAAAGTCAGCCATTGTGTTAAATGAGTATACAGAATGGTTCAGTCCAGAATGGTCCAATAATTGTCTTTCTTTGTCCTAACATAACTCTGGTGTTTCTTGTGGTATTGTCAATGGGAGTGAAATCCTCTTAATGTTGTCAATATTTTGTCCCCTCCTTCATGCAGGGTCACAAGTCAGTGTTTGCTTGTCAACTTTCCTAGCTTGGTGATACCAAGTCGTGGTTAGTCTGTCTCTTAAAATGTATACAAGCTTTTGTAAGATTAAGACTATATCTTGTTGTTTGACATTGATTTTTGCACTGTGGTATTTTGTCCCTCCTTGGCTTCCATAGCCACATCCGTATCTCCAAGAGAAGTTGGTCTATCATGTACCCTAGTTACATCACATCCTTTTCCCTGATTCAGTGTAGATAATGTAATTTTCAAAAATACTTTGAACATTCTGTCCGCTGTGTCTTTGTCATCTGCGCTTGAATCTCTGACCTGCTTCTGACAGCAGACAAAGAAAAGCAACTTGTCATTTTGAATCATCCTTATACTCAAGCTGCCAACTCAGTGGAATGTTACAAACACGGTCGGACAATTGTCTAAGGGGGAAAAAATCTTTAGTCGCAAAAAAATAGTTGCTTTTATTCACAAAACTTTGACATATGCTGCAAAAGCAGAAAAACAAATAAAATGATATAATTGACAGTACACATAATTTATTTATTATTTATTACCTTCGTGCAGCAAGGAAGTCCATTAAGATTAGAGATCATTTTTACAAGAGAGAGACCTGTTTTATAGTCACCTTCTTGGTGTTCAGCCACAAAGACTTACATAACTCATAAACCACCGCTTCCCAGTAAACAAGCCTCAAACTTTCACACATTTTAATTAGCATAACATCAACATAACCAACTAGAAAAGCACTCACAGACCACCAAGTCTGTTGAGTCGTTGCATCATTTCCGATGGCTCAAATCTTTACAAAAAATGTATGGATCCAGACTATAAATGGCATCACTGCCCAAATCTAATCTAATCTCAGTTGATCCTTTTGTCATTTCTGACCTTCCCTGAAAATTTCATGCAAATTTACAGACGGACAATCATCACATAACTCCACCGAGGCTCCGCTTCCTTGGTGGAGTAATAAGCAGTTGAACATTTATCTGTCGCCCTAAGCACAGCTGTTCATCACCGCTGTGACATTTTGATGTTGATTTTCTCCAAAACAGATAAAGGAATCAGATGTCAACCGCAGCCCTGTGATTGTTTTTCTTTTTTTTTAACATTTGCCCCTGCCTTCCTCGCTTATTAAATATGTTCCATAATTTCCGTGTCTGTGTTATTTTTCCTTGTATTGCTTAATAATTATCTTTGTGCCTGCTTCAGGTTTGGATTATTTACTTTTCTGGACTGTGTAAAACCTTATGTTCTGTGTTTGCCTGGACTCCTGTACAGACTGGCCTCACACTACAAGAGTTTCAAAATCCTTACAGATTTCAAAATCCGATGGCATCACACACATAAGATGACACTTCATAGATAGCCTTCTCTCTAATGCATTGCACTCTACAGGATATTCAGATTATCATGCTACCTTTATTAGTTTCTATATCTGTCTTGGTTTTTACCTTGTAAATATCAAACATGTTTGATATTAATTAGGGTGATCCAATCCAATAAGTCTGCAAGCACTTTGGAGGTTAAAGACTGAATGTGGACACCCTTCACAATGACAGATAATCTGGGGCCAGCATCAACTCAGACCAAGATCCCAGACTAGACTTCTCAATGGTGTGGTGAAACCCCTCTGCAACTCCTGTGGTGCGAATCTGGATCCAATTTAAATCACTTTTACATTAAAGTTTGCTCACATCTTTTACGACCTGCCTCTGCCTACTGTGTCTTATATCCAGGTCCTCTTTTGAATTTATATTTAACTAGAACTGAAACATCAGATGATGACAGATTTAAGTAAAACACTGTCATTTATTCGAAGCATCAAGATGATCATTTGCAAATATATTACGATGTGTATTCTGTGCCATGTGCTGTCCACAATCAATGACAGAATCTTCGTTACATTCAAATCACAAACTTGATGTCTTTTTTGAAGAGCTGCAACTATAAACACAAATGTTTCCTCCTAAAAACATGCATCAGCTCTGAGACAGACAAGTAATTGAGTGTAAATCCATGAAACAATTAAAGCACAATACATGGCAGCCATAAATATTAGGAAAGTCTGGCAGCCCAACACACCAGATGGTTTGTTACACAGAACTACTTTAGAAGACATATTTGAAAACTAGGCAAGGGCAGGGACTTTAACCCCGTGACGCCTGAATCTATTTAGTTAGACAAAAAAATTTTTTGTGTGTTTTTGCTTTCCAGCTAATTATAAAATAAGAGGAGATTGTTAATTTATCTATTGCACATAGAACAGATATAATAATATTATTAACAGATATATAATAATTAGGTCGCACTCTGACCGGTCCTACAAGAAACCAGTACTTGCAAAAGGTTCTGAGGTACGTATTAAATATGCACAAACCAACACTGGTTATGCTATCTCAGCTGCAGTCTAAATGAAAGTGGTATGATGCGAATTCGTGACAATGGGCGTTAAGGGGATAAAAAATACCTGACCTGTAACTGAATAAGCTATCTGTCTATCACCATGTACCACACACTGCTTTTAACCATTCAGATCATTAAACAGTGGACTGTTGTCACACCTAAAACACATTTGTAGCTGGCAACAGCTGGATTCTGATTGGTTAAAACTACTGTAGTTTGCTCACAAGCTTGGAGCCTCTCAAGGTGGATTCTCATGTGATCTAGTGAGAATCCAACTGCTTTACAAGGCGGTTGCCTTGGGAAGCAACTGCCTTGTCAAATTAAGGCAGGGCAGGTCCCTAAAACAACATGTTGATTCAAATTCAGTGCAGTGCTTAATATAAAGTCTGCTACTGAGCAAAGATTGAATGTTCATATACTAACGTTCAAAATTTTAGGATCACTTAGAAATTACACTCATTTTGAAAGAAAAAATGATTTTTGCAATGAAGATAACATTAAATGAATCAGAAATACAGTCTAGACATTATTAATGTAGTAAATAACTATTCTAGCTGGAAATGGCTGATTTTCAATGGAATACCTACATAGGTGTACAGAGGAACATTTCCAGCAACCATCACTCCTGTCTTCTAATGCTACATTGTGTTAGCTAATGGTATTGAAAGGCTAATTGATGCTTAGAAAATCCTTGTGCAATTGTGTTAGCACATGAATAAAAGTATGAGTTTTGATGGAAAACATGACATTGTCTGGGTTACCCTAAACTTTTGAATGACATTGTTGTATCTTCTTGTGTAGCGATGATGTGAAGATGGTGAAGAAGTTCTCTGCCGACATCGTCTTGTTTATATATAAAAGTTTTATTAAAACAAAGACAGCATCACAGACACCATGGCATGCCCATGACAGGAGAATCACTCTGCAGAACAACTATTTCTCCTAGCTTCTATAGATGGGTTCTCCACATGAACCCAAACAGGTGATGGGATGTATGGTTACCGGTGCCTCATTGTGTGGACAAGCATTAGCAATAAAGCAATAAAACAATAAAGCAATAAAACAACTGACTAATTTTTAAGAGATCTAGTGATTAACGTAGGACTTTATAAACTTCTGACCTAAGACCTTTTCACCTTTGGTCTGAAACTTTTAACATCCCCTAACTTAGAAGGCCACCTGGAACAACAGATACCACACACTACACTGACATCATGAAGAAAAAAGAGACACTGGATGGCTGTTCAAACTGAATGTTTCCTCTTTGCAGTTCCTATCACTTGCAGCACAGCCTGCACTGCTCTAACAGTTTCTTACTGCATCACCATTGGCAGCTCTTAGAAAACAGGGCATGGGAAGTAAACAGCGTAATGACGGAAGAATAAAGTCAACCCATTTTTCCAATATAATTCTTTGGATTAACTGCAGATATCAAAACAACAGCTTTCACCATGATGAGCTCAAACATCTTTTCTCCATTTGGGTAAAACCAACAAATGCACAAGCTTTGGTCCTGATGCAGGCTTAACCAGCAGTGAAATCAACAAAATGATTATTTCAGTCTGACTAAAGAAGGTGCCACTCATATTTTCAATCACACTGACACACTTCCCTATGAATTCATTATAGAGGTTCACACAAAGAGCGCGCTCTTTAGGTTTATTTTAGTTGCATACTGATCTGTTTCCCGTATAAAATCTGTTCCGTTTGTGAAGCTCCTGTTCCTAATGGCACAAAACACAGCTTTGTCAAGTGATCTAGTTAAGCTGCGCAGGTTGTGACTTACCTCTGCACGAACACAGTCAATATTCCTGTTGCTGTGCAGATGAGAGGTGCACAGCAGTCAGTATGGCTGAGTGAGAGATACCATTCAAATCCATCTCTTTATTATAAAAGGGCGTGAATCTCTAAACCTGCACAGAGCCAACATGTCAAAACACATAAACTGCCAGGAGTCTGAAAATCTAACATGAAATAAGGCCTGCAGTGTAACGTCCAGACCAGTTACACAAGGAAAGCAAGATGTCAATCAAATGATTGTTCCAACACAAATTCCCCACAACAAAATCTCCTCCCTACTGTGAAACAGCCCTGACTCTCTTTCACTTCAACTCTCAGGCTGCATCGTCTCTCTCAGCCAGAAAACTCTCTGTAAGCACAAGTTCAACAGAAAAAAAGAACTCTAAAAGAAGTTGCTGTAAATTTGTAAACTTGTATTTCCTGTACTTCCATTGATTTACTGTTACACTCCCGCTGCGTATAGGGAGAGAAGGTATTTAACACGATATTGACTACCACAGATAAAAGGACGAACTGAAGGCAGAGGGTGCTACTCTGATAAAATATCTATCCATCCATCCATCCATCCATCATAATCCGTGACCCTCACAGCTTAATCCTCATTAGGGTCACGGCTGGAGCTGGAGTCTATCCCAGCTGACTTAGGGTGAAAGCAAGGGACACTATTTGCACTACAAAACACTTTAACATACACTACCATTAAAAAGTTTCACTCAGACAATTTCGTGTTTTGCACGAAAATTCACACCTTTGTTCATGTGCTAACAAAACTACACAAGGGTTTTATAACCATCAGTTAGCCTTTCAGAACCATTAGCTAACACAATGTAGCATTAGAACACAGGAGTGATGTTTGCTGGAAATGTTCCTCTGTACCCCTATGTAGATATCCAATTAAAAATCAGGCATTTCCAGCTAGCATAGCCATTTACCACATTAACAATATCTAGACTGTATTTCTGATTAATTTAATGTTATCTTCATTGAAAAAATGGCTTTTGTTTCAAAAATAAGGACATTTCTAAGTGACCCCAAACTTTTGAACGGTAGTGTATGAACATCCTTTACATGGGACATTTTGCTTTGTTATGTTATCGTTTATCTTTTATTAACTGCACATTATTGCTGATTTATCTGTATTTATGATGGTGGGAACTGCACTCTTCTCACTGCAGCAAAAAAAAAAAATTCCCGTCAGGACTTAACATAGTATTTCTGTTTGTATTTCTCTATAACCTAAACTGCATTTGCAAGTAGGAAACTTTATTCAAAAGATTTCAGCAACAGTCAGTGTGTTGGTACTAATGTGGAAAAAAAATCTAACGTTTAAATTGCAGAAAATTGGTATCTTAACAGAAGTGTTAAACAACTCCCAAAATAAAACTTGTCTAATCTTTGAACTTCTAGACGCACCCTAACCCTAACAGAGACATGCTGAGGAATCAACCATATCTGTTCTTAAGCATGTCTACTATCTGTATATGGAAACATGGGGTAATCAACAGAGGACATTCCACAGACTAACTGGACTGATGCTCACATCACTCACACACTATGTGTAAATATGCATAGAAGAGATAAGCAGTAGGCAGTGGACAGTAAGGAAGGACTCATGGGAGCAGAACAGCATCTTAGTTTTAGACAGAATCAGACCTTTTTATAAACAGAAAGTTATAAGCCCAGTAATTAGCAACACAACAACAGTTTATAATTAAGCATTTTATCAGCAGCATAAGTTCATGAACAGGATGCAGGGAAAAGTTGTCAAGACATTTCTAGAAACATGCGTGTGCTCAGTTTCATTGACCTCCTACAGCCTCCCCCTCCACACTCCGACTCCTGTTGTGGAGGATTCCATGCAAGTGCCGCTCCAAACCAAATAGCACTAAGTGGCAGTGGATTATAAGATTCTTCAAAGCTGAGTGAGCATCAATGCAGACTTACTAACTCCTTGTAAGTGCAGTGCCTGTTTTGTGTCCAGAATGGGTCAAGGTCCACACACAAATATGAGTTGCTGTGATTTAGGAATGTCACCTAGGTAACTAACCTAAATTAAACAAAGTGGCTTTTGTGCAAATATATAAAAGAGATATTGGCAGCAACATGTAGTAGAGTAATGTCTAACTAGAAATGCATGTTTTTCCAGGGCAGGAACCTTTACTGTAGTTGTAATACTGAAAGAAGGCTGGACACCCTGTAAAATCCACCCAAATTGAGTTTTGCTTGCATTGATTACTGCTCAACCATGGAACGCAGCTGAGTTATGTGACAATTGGCAGAGTACTGCACTCCTTGAGTGCTTGTTGGGCCTGTAACACAGAATACCTCAAATGCTGTCGGAATTCTGAAGGGGAAATAACGTGTCTCTGCTGCCACATTTCCAACATGACTCTGATTGGCTCAGGGGCAGACAATAATTATGGGTCAAAACAGGGTGACACATTTGTTGCTGACTGACTGAGAGGCGACTGCATCATTTATGGGGCACAGCATGTTTACAGTGGCCTTGTTGAACCTGTATCTCCTCATATCACTCATACACAGTGTCAGACAGCCAACCGCTGTCTGTCCAGAGGTCTAATGTGTACACACATAAATATATACTAACACCATCTGCCTTATGCCGAGCCCGTGCTGTATTGTGTAACACTGCTTGGGTAATACTTGTTCATGTCACTTGCTTGCTCTTCTCCTGCCACATGACATCACCGTTTACTTCTTTAGACCATTAAATTCACTGAGACATATTAGACACCGAACTGTTATTGTGCCTTTAATCCTGAAGAAGCATTCGAATTCAAAGCACAAGTGAGCACTGCTTCAACTGCCTGCTGTTAATCACATGATCCATCGGAAATGATACAAAGAACAACTGAGTAAATTGTGGAGGTGTCTGAGTCCCATCAATCCCACTACACATTTAGGTAATGCGATTCGATATCTGTACATAACGTATACATGCATAACACATGTCTGGGCTCAATGCAAGGCCATTTTATTTGTGGGAGACACAGAGACTTTAGTATTAGTATCAAAGCCTGTACAAAAATAATAAGAGGCACCCACATGGATCCTGGTATGATCCTACAGTATTTGGTGAACTAGTTAGTAGCTGCAATGGCCAATCAATACACTCCATGAAACTAATCTAAGGAGCAAAGTAATCAACCACTGTCCTGCCTCCAGTTTTAGAAGTCAACATGATGAGTGAGTTTCGAGTAGCCAGGAGTGTGTGAAGATACTAAAGTAAGTATTCTACATGTCGAACTCTGGTCCTCACTGCATAGTTGTTGTTATTGCTGCTGTTCTTAATACCTGTGTTGTTGCGTGGCACACAAAGCGTACAGTTTTTCTATGTGCACTTGCAGTACAATGTATGCTGCTACATGGTCAGGTTTTATCTTTTTTTTTCCAAACTTGAAAATTGTTCACGGAGAAAACAATTAAAAACCTGAGCTGTGTAGTTGGAAGTGAATTGTTTAATAATTTAATATACATGTTCTATTTCTGCATCATAAAAAGGTACTGTAGTAAGGTAACAACAAAAACTGTTGAAACTGGTGGCAAAAGCCCATTTTGGGAATTTTGCAAAGACAAGGTCATGCTGTTATTTTAGATTTGCATCTGAAATTTCACACAGCATCAAAGCTGACAAATATTTGTTTTTGTTATGCTTCAATAAAATGAACAAAATGCACTGCATTGTGTGGTCATTGACAAAAGAAGTACTTAATTGGAAATTTTAATCCCAAGTATCTTTTTTAAAAAACATTCATAATTTTTAATAAAACTAGATTTTTTAAGTGCATTTTACTGATAATATTAAGTTCAGACCATTGCACATTTAAGTTAGCAGTACTTAAACAAATTAAGTTTCTATACTGCCAATAACTTAAACTATTTGAGGCAATCACTTGACGCAAATGATTTAAGTACAATCAACTTATTCAGGTTTACAGTGCATAACCCCATTCTGCAGCACAGAAATCTCCCTCACAAGGATGTCTTTTCCACTCATAGACAAATCGGGCCTTTTTTTGTTGAACAGGAACATCAACAGAAATGTAGAAATGACAGTTTGTTGTTCTACAGGGTGGTGCTGCTGAAGCATTGAGAGCACTCGATGGTTCATTGTAGGTTCAGGAGCACTTGAACATGTTGACAGAAGGTGGTGGTGGGGATTACACCAGCAAGCACTATAAGTTAAGACATGACTTATAAACCTTTTGATAATAGTGTTTCTAAGTTCAAGTCTCCACTTTGTTCTTGTCCTTGCTGCGTCTCTTATTATTTGAATAGATCCAAGTCCAAAAATATTATTCAAATGTCAATCTACCGCTGTTTGTGCAATACATGGATTGCACATCAGTGTGGGACACATATTCCTACACCCAAATTAGTAAGGCTGTCATATCATGTCAATTGTCTCTTCTGATCCGGGCACTTACAGGTACTGTAATGAAGTACTGCACTCTCTGAGTGCTTTTTTACTTTATTTTAGCTGTAGATATGGTATCAATGGCAACTACTAATATTCTGACACTATTTTCTTAAAATCAAACTGTACTGGTGGTTGATTTTTCATCAGCCACTAATAACTGAAGCAACACAATGATCAAATCCTGGTTCCTATTCACTAAAAAAAATCTAATTGACATCGTTCAGACTATAGAAAGAAATAACTTGTCTCACCTGCTGCTTTTATTGTTACTATTATTATAGGGTGAAAAGGTTAAACAAACCAAACTATTTCAAATATTTTAGATTTTTCAAAATATAGTAAAGAGTGGCAGTATACTCAAGTTTAAGTCTTAAAAAAATACTCTTTTTCAGGCACACAGTCATAGCCTGCAATCATGCCAGCACTTACTAATAAATAGTCATCTTGTTTATTGAGGGGCAAAAGGGCTCTAGCTCAGTTTAACATATTTCAAAGACAAAAAGAGGTAATCACCTCATCTGTGAGTAGTCAGAATGTTTTAGGTATATTACTGTTTGGAAGTAGCTGGATGAGCTTGATAGGCCAAAATGTTGTAAATGCGTTTATAATGCGTCATTCCTATATGAATCTAAAACATTTCTTTTAGAAAACTGCATGTAAGACATTGCATTCCTTAAAGTCACATTGAAACATTATCAGTCATGACTGAAACACGTTTGAAATCAGTTAATCTTCCATCAACACTACAGGATGTAAAGAAAACCAAGAAAATCAAAGAAAACAAAGCCATGAAGCAGATTTCTGGCTCACTCACCCTGCCCTCTGTCGTGGTAGGTCGGCCATAACGGTTGAACACATGTGCTGGATCCTTATGATAAGCCTTCAGAAAGGATTGCGGTGTGATGTTTCTACAAACAGAACATACAAGGTGGCAGTTCAGTGGAGGTGTCACTGTGACAAATCCGAATTGCTGAACATGGTGCTGCTCATACGAGGCTTACCATTGAATATTGGTGAAAGAAACTAAAGGGCTCGTCAGCAAAGAGTCAGTGGGTAACAAGAACTTCCTTCATTAGAGATTATTTATCTAATTTGACAGTGTATTCTTACATTTTTGGTCAACAGATACAATAGTGGACTTACGAGTTTGAATGTGCTTTGAAAACTAATCTCCTATTTGGATTTTCAGCTGGATGCAGTACAGTATGTTTGGTCAAAACGCAAATAATTTCCACAATTTTGTTAAAAAATTTACTATCATTTCTGAATTCTAAAAAGCCAAAATGAGACTTTTTCATCCTTAATGGAACTGAATTTAAGAATAATGTAACAGCAAAAAAAATCTGTCCGTCAACCTGCTTCTATATGAATATGAATGTCCAAACCTTATGAATGAGTACAAAGGACAGAAAAGAGTTCAATTTGTCTGCATATACACTACCAGTCAAAAGTTTGGACACACCTTCTCATTTGATGGTTTTTTGTTGTTGTTTGTTTTTACTACTTTCTATATTGTCGATACATACTGAAGACATCAATACTATGATCAAGCTATACGGAATTATGTAGTGAACAAAAAAGTGTGAAATAAGTCAAAATATGCTTTATATTTTAGATTCTTCAAAATAGCCACCCTTTGCTCACGTGAATCCCACAACATTACTCAAAAACAAACTAACGGATTTGTATGAAATTTTCAGGGAAGGTCAGCAAATAACACAAGGACCACCTTATTAGATTTTGGCAGTGATGCCACTTAAAGTCTGGAGCCACGGATTTGTTAAGGATTTCCCACTGAGATAGTGGCACGGCATCTGATAGCGGCATGGCGTCACTGTAACTATGACAAGTGAACTCTATCCAGCTGCCTGCTGACGATCACGATTGCTATCCTACTACAAATCCACTACTGTGGACTTACTAGAAATTATACAAAGAACAACTGATTAAATTGTGGGGGTGTTTCCGAGTCCCATCAATTCCAAGCGCCCGCTACATAATTAGGTCAGGCAATTGGAAATCCGTGCATAATGTGCACATGCATAACACACGCCTGTGCTCAGCGCAGTCAGGGAATGAACAGTCTTGGCATAGTATTACGCTCTCTGACTCTGAGTGCATTTCTTCTTCCATATGTGTTCATTCAGAGTTTTGAAGCCTTCGAGAATCTACAATGTAAATAGTTATGAAAATAAAGAAAAAACATTAAATGATAAAGTGTGTCCAAACATTTGAACGGCAGTGTATATGTGAATTTATATAGATGACACATTTATGTCAATCTGTCAGTCATTCTGTCCTACATTATAGTAATCTTGGAAGCACACATATTCGTATGCTTGAGTACAACAGTTGAGCTGCTCAGTACAGCAACAACAGGCCCTCACCTGACATCCTCCAGGTTGTAGTAGATGTTGCGACATGTGTCTTTGATGTAGATGGCCATGTTAGGAGACTGCAGCATCTTTAAGCTGAGCTGATGGGGGAAGGCAGTGACAAACAGAGCCTGCAGAGTGTCCAGAGTGCTGATTTCAGCAGGCATCCTAACCTGCTTCGTCTCCTCTCCATACTGCAGGTACAACACACCTGGCAAAGCACACACAGACAGGGAGTATATAATGTCCAACATGATTACACAGTGTGAAGGTACTGACATATTACACCATGTCTGATATATGAGAGGTAGACTACAAGCATCTGACCACTTATTATGGTAATAAACTGACCCAGCTCTGCACTGTGCTCAAAATATGTTATTTTGTCCTAGCAAGAGATACTGTCATATTCAGGGGCCACTAAAAATGCTTTACACTTGATAATGACACTGTTATTTGAATAAAGTTTAAATACAAAGTACAGTGCTCATAACTCAGTGTCTTCTATCATATGCTACCATTACACACGTGGACAAAATTGTTGGTACCCCTCAGTTAAAGAAGGAAAAACCCACAATTCTCACTGAAATCACTTGAAACTCACAAAAGTAACAATAAATAAAAATTTATTGAAAATTAAATAATCAAAAACAGCCATTACTTTTGAATTGTTGATTAACATAATTATTTAAAAAAACAAACTAATGAAACAGGCCTGGACAAAAATGATGGTACCTCTATAAAAGATTGAAAACTATTTGACCAGAGTGACATGATTAACTCAGGTGTGTCATTTAATTGACATCACAGGTGTTTCCAAACTCATAATCAGTCAGTCTGCCTATTTAAAGGGAGACAAGTAGTCACCCTGCTGTTTGGTGAAAAGGTGTGTACCACACTGAACATGGACAACAGAAAGCGAAGGAGAGAATTGTCCCAGGACATCCGAAAAAAAATGATAGACAAACATCTTAAAGGTAAAGGCTATAAGACCATCTCTAAACAGCTTGAAGTTCCTGTGACAACAGTGGCTCATATTATTCAGAAGTTCAAGATCCACGGGACAGTAGCCAACCTCCCTGGACGTGGCCGCAAGAGGAAAATTGATGACAAATTGAAGAGACGGATCGTTGGAATTGTATCCAAAGAGCCCAGAGCAACCTCCAAAGAAATTAAAGGTGAACTCCAAGGCCAAGGTACATCAGTGTCAGATCGCACCATTCGTCGTTGTTTGAGCCAAAGTGGACTTCATGGGAGACGACCAAGGAGGACACCACTGCTGAAAAAAACTCATAAAAAAGCCAGACTGGAATTTGCAAAAATGCATGTTGACAAGCCACAAAGCTTCTGGGAGAATGTCCTTTGGACAGATGAGACCAAACTGGAGCTTTTTGGTAAGGCACATCAACTCTATGTTCATAGACTCAAAAACCAAGCATACGAAGAAAAGAACACTGTCCCTACGGTGAAACATGGAGGAGGCTCAGTAATGTTTTGGGGCTGCTTTGCTGCATCTGGCACAGGGTGTCTTGAAAGTGTGCAAGGTACGATGAAATCTGAAGACTATCAAGGCATTCTGGAGAGAAATGTGCTGCCTAGTGTCAGAAAGCTTGGTCTCAGTCGCAGGTCATGGGTCTTCCAACAGGACAACGATCCAAAGCACACAGCCAAAAACACCCAAGAATGGCTGAGAGAAAAGCGTTGGACTGTTCTAAAGTGGCCTTCTATGAGCCCAGATCTGAATCCCATTGAACATATGTGGAAGGAGCTGAAACATGCCATTTGGAGAAGACACCCATCAAACCTGAGACAACTGGAGCTGTTTGCTCATGAGGAGTGGGCCAAAATACCTGTTGACAGCTGCAGAACGCTCATTGACAAATACAGAAATCGTTTAATTGCAGTGATTGCCTCAAAAGGTTGTGCAACAAAATATTAAGTTATGGGTACCATCATTTTTGTCCAGCCCTATTTCATTAGTTTGTTTTTTTAAATAATTATGTTAATCAACAATTCAAAAGTGATGGTTGATTTTGATTATTTAATTTTCAATAAATTTTTATTTATTGTTACTTTTGTGAGTTTCAAGTGATTTCAGTGAGAATTGTGGGTTTTTCCTTCTTTAACTGAGGGGTACCAACAATTTTGTCCACGTGTGTATGTATTAGTTCTGTTTAGTTTTCTGTTAATGCACATACATTTGACAGCTAATTTATATGGTGAGGTCTCTGGTAGCAGCATGCATTTTGACTTGTCATATCAGTAGAAGCAAGTAAAAGGAATTTTGGTAATGATGGCTCAGTTCCATGAGCTTTTTTTGGTGTGTTTTACAGTTGTAAATTTGGAGGTGTAAAATAAACCATATTAAGATATGAAGACATTTAATTTTTCCATTCTGTAAGCTCCCCCACAACTAATTAGCCTCCTGGCTTTGCAAGTGAGTAGAAATTAGAGTCAGGTGCTATGTAACAAATAAGTAACCAATAGTCATCCCAGCTAAAGCTGTCAGTCACAGATGGAGACAACATCTTCCTGTGGGGGCGGATCAACAGCTCCTCATTGGTTTTCAGAGCAAAGCAGCCTGTTTAAAACTGTTTTAATACAAGGGCTCATACGATTATAGTGAAATATAATAATAATAATAATAATAATAATAATAATAATAATAATTTTAATATTTTGAGTTGAAAGGCCAAATGACAGTTGGTAGGGATATTTGGAATTGAATCACTTCCTGAAAAGGGGAACAGTATAAACCTTAAACGTGACCAGCCACATCTGTGTCAAAATGTTTCTTGTAAAAAAGTAAAAAAAAAAAAAACAAAGAAAAAAAAACAAGAACCATATTGCACTGGAAGTATTCACTGACAAAAAAAATAATCATGTATTTCAATCTACACCAACTGCGTGATTCATGTGTACATGTACGTGTGCATGTTTCTACCTACCAGGCGATCTCTCTCTTGTTTCACTGTTCGAGCGACTAACGGGTAAACTTGCTCTGGTTTTACAGCCCCTTGTAAAGGGGGCCGATGGGGGCAGCATATCCCCATCAGACATGGTCTCTGGAGCTAGAGGGTCCTGCTCTTCCACCAAGTCTGACACACCTGTGCAAGGAGGACTTTCAGAAGGTCGGGGACTCCTCACCTGGATGCAATGAAAACAGAGAAAACACTGAGGTTCTATAGAACAAGGGTACAATAATATTTCTGCTAAAAGTAGAATTTAAGTTAGGACACTGACTGATGCATTCTTAGGGAAATACTTCAGAGTCAATATTGTCTCTGAATTCTGTACACAGGTTCTTCAATCTCATGGGTTTGTTCTTGCTCTGACATGCATTATCAAAGCATAGCGGATAGTAGTTTTGCAAGACATGGCCAGTGTTTACTAATGATGGCTTCAAATTTCATTTTACATCCATTCATTTTATATTTCTGCTTGATCCTGTGCAGGGTTGTGAATGCAGGGTGAAAGGTAGCACACACCCTGGACAGATCAAAAGTCCAATAGTTTGACTCACTGGATGAAGGTTGAGGATCTAAGCCTGCCATTGGCTGATCATTTCAGTCAGAATTCTCCCTCCCTTACACTGTCTGTGCGCTACTGTTTTCTTCACCCCAGAAAACAACAACCATCACCTCAAGGCGGTGACCTCCCACATTGAAAAAGAAGCTGAAAGTTTTGCCAAGGATTTAGATTGTTCAGAAAGACGGCTCTGCTCTAAGACTGCTGTACTAGCCTACCACTCTTTCGGTGGATTATCCCTTTTAATCTCAGTGCTTCACTCCTGGCGTGTAGCTGCATACTTCATTAAGCCCAGCCCACTTCAGTCTACTCTCTCTTTGTGGTTCACCACCCACTTTGTACTCTATTGATCTAGTGCTCATCAAACATAACTGTCATCTGATGTACACTATATATGCGCACATTCCTACATGTATGTGTTGTGTGTGCGTGTGAGTTCCTACTTGTATATGTGTAAAGCAGTGAGTTTATCTGAGGTGAGTGGTCTGATGTGGATTTCCTCTTGGTAGCCTCACTATGTGGCCTGGTCCTGTAAGCATACTCTCATCTACGCACGACTACTGAAGTGATGCGTGAAAGGTGACATGCAAAGGAAACACGCACTCGTATCCATAACCTCCGAGTGATTACACTGTAATAATAAGGTTTACATATTCACAGAATTCTGGACACACCATGTCTATCTGTTATGCTTCTGAGCATTATTGGATATCATTTGTAAAAATTCTCAAATATGAAGAAACTACTTACTGGAATCAGGCCCAGTTCTGAGAATACTCAACTTAGTTGCAGTGGTGGTGGTTTGTGAATGACGATTTTTCTGAGCAAATTGAGTCTGGATATGGCGCTAAGGCTCAGTAGTGATGGAGCAAGACCAAGATGAAGTTCTGTTACAGCCTCTACGTAACTAGTTGAAGTTAGTTTTAGCTAGCACTAGCTCAAAGAAGTCTGTAGATATCAAGCTGATTGACACCTGTCTGTGCTGAGTGGACAGGTACATTGTCCTGGAGCAGCACTCTAGCTTATTGACTGTCATCTCCTCAGGTGCCAATCCAGTTGAGCATCGCTGGGCTGGATGCCCAGTGCTAGACAACACAGGATGCCTGACAGGTAGAGCTGTTTTGGCAGCAAAAGGGGAACCTATACAATTAGGCAGGGGATTTTAATAGTGTGAATGATCAATGCATGTCCCATACCACCACAGGAGAAAAAACTGTGGATTTGCATTTTTCTGTGCAAACAAGGTGTGTCAAATGTTATGTGTGAAGAATCCCTTTGACAAGAAGCATTCCAAAAACTGCTAATGCAGTCAGTGAAGACAGCATTGCCAATATATGCCAAGCAACCACAGACTACAAGATTTGAAGTAGAGACAGAAGGAAGACCACTGCTGATCTTCAGGCAGAGATTTATGCTGCCTAATCAGTATCTGAGAAAGTCTCCAGAATGACCATAAGTAGACAACGGAATGCTTAAAAGGATGAATAGCTGCTAAGAAGCTATTATTGAGACCTGCAAACATCCAAAAATGCCTAAAATTATCCAGGGACCACAAATACTGGATTGTAGATGACTGGAAGAAGATACTAAAGTAAAAACTGGTTTAAAATAGCCTTTTTTTCCCCTCTGAAGGATCCCCATTCTGCACCAATAATGCATCCTTCTAAGTTCACGTCCCCATTTTAAGCCATAAAATGGCACCTAATAGTAGCTTCCATGATAATGGAAGTGGATGTAATGATGAGCAGCACATTGATCACCACTTTAACATCACAAAAGCAAACAAAAACATGAAAAATAAACACACACTCCATTTTGTGCATTTCTGTTAAACACATTTTGTTCCTACTTTGACTTTGACCTGAGGGAAGTTGACAAGCCAGATTTCTTCGGCCCCACACTGTAGTCTCAGAAGAAGGACTGATGATGGTTTTTAGTGCAGTCACGTGAACTTGTCCTCATGTCACTAAACATGAGTCACAGACCAGCAGTACAACACTGCCTTGTTTAGTAGTAGAAAGTAATCATCTTGATAGCCTAATGATAACTTAATTCTTAAAAGGCAAAACGAATATTGTTGCTCTGAAAGAAACTACCCCTCATTTTTAACTAGTTAAATAATTTATTTGAGTCCAGTATCAAACATATTTATCAAAGCTGAATCCTTCCTAATCCTCATTTTAAATGTTCATCATTTGGAAGTAACTAAACTTAAACATAAGTACCAGTCAGAGATTCTGTTCAGATTAACATGAAACTGTCTGCTAAAATCCCTGATGAATCAAGAGCTCGCAGCAGGAATAGAAGCTCTAACCTAAAGGTACTTGAAGGTTCTGAAATGGCATTTGACATGAGCCAGAAAAGGCAAAAAGAAATCATTGGACTAAGCAGGTTAGTCAAAGGAGCAGCAACATCGGGAAAGTTCTTGCAGAGGATTGTTCTGGACCAGAATCTTACCTCTCAACTGAGGATCATTAACAACAGTCTCAGACCAGATGAAAACCTGTGGTTAGCCTCACAAGAGTACTCGCTCATCACAGAACCAGACCTGCATGGATCAAGTTTTAAAAATGTGCATCCACCTGCCCCTGTGATGCTCCCTACTGGAAACAACTCATTAGTCACAATTATCTCCAAGCCATATCCAAAATTGCAACAACACATAAATATGGGGGATGGGTAAAAAGCCATGACCTATCTTGTGACACCATTACCCACTTCAAAGTGCTTCAAGTTTTTTTTGCACACTTGAAACATGTACAAACATGAATTCAACTCAACAGCAACTGTAGGGTTTTGGAAGAATAACTAAGTTGCTCCTCAGCGTACTGACATTTATTTGCCCTTGAGGTTGCTGAGCAAAAAAACCCACAAAGTATCATCCATGGTCCCTTGTTTATACTGGGGCATTTTGTTCTTAAATCATTTATCTAGCCAACAGAAAGCCAGTATGCAGCTTCGTCCTCAATTTCTGTCAGCAAGGCAGCAAGGATAGTGTCAAATAGAGGCATTCAAGGTGCTCCAACCAAACAGCAGTCCGGTGAATGGTCACAGTTTTTGGATGCCTCATCTGTTCATATATCCCAAGAAACTATGCTGTTGCTATAAGGAAGTTGCACATCCTATGCATGTCAATCTACGTCAGACAGTTGCCGGCACAGGCAGGAATGGATTAGCAGCCACATGGCTCGCTCAGGCCTCGGTGTCAAACATACCCTGTATCAGTTTGCCAATTCTATCAACACACATTGTTTGAATCTGATGTCAAACCTTTTTCAAATGTTCACTTTTACCAGCTGGGTTACAGTCTCCTTGTCCTCACCATTTGGTGTTCTCGAAAAAGTATCTATCAGTGGACGCAGCACACATGCTCCTGCAGCTGCAACAATTTGTCGTCCTTGCAGCAAGCAAAAGCTTATAACTTTTGCCACGTTTTTCAAACATGAAAGCCATTGACATCATTCTCTTCATCTCTGATGTGACCAAATTTCCCTGAGATGACTTGATCTTGAACAAGGCACACAAAAACAAAAAGTTCATTCTTTCCGGTTTTAATGACACTAAACTAAATATCTTATTTGATTCATTACAAGGCAGGTGGTAAATTTGTGAAGACTAGGGAAGGGTGTTCTATAGTTGAAGAAAAATGCACTCAACTTGCTGGAAATGTCAGAAAGAAACTGGGACTTTGATTCATATGTTGTATGACAACCCGGTCTCACGGGGATTCGTGAAACTGTCACGTAAGTTTTAGTTTCGGTTTCGTGCGCACCAACACGATTTCGTCATGTTTTTCGTGCCGCTCACCACGAAATGTTTTTCGCTGTGGTAATCACATCTGAAAGTGGTTTATACCGGCGGATTCATGACGATCTAAGCTGTCCATCGGCGTATACTGCTTGTGTGATTGTGTTTGCGGCCGCCGGCCGCCGGACATTCTTGAAATTCCTATGCAAATTGGTAAGTGTACCACCGGCTTATGGTTAGGTTATGGTTAGGTTATGGTTAGGGTTATGGTTAGGATTATGTTTAGGGACGATGTCATGCAAAATATAGCGTTGGATTCGCCACGGTTTTACATTAAAAATATAATATACACATTCTTTTGAAATACGTTCTGAGTGGCACGAAAAGTCCGCCGTTTAAAATACATTGGTGTGCATTTCGTGGTGAGCGGCACGAAAAACATGACGAAATCGTGTTGGTGCACACGAAACCGAAACTAAAACTTACGTGACAGTTTCACAAATCCTCGTGAGATCGGGCTGTGTATGAATGTGAAAAAAAATGTTGATCTCTGGAATGGGATTGTGAATCTCTTAAGTTCTATTCTTCAAAGTGATTTCGCTATGTCACCAGATTGATGTATCTTTGGTCTGCTGCCAGAAAACATCAATATAACTAAAAGACACAAGTTATGGGTACGTTTGGCAACTATATCAGAATGTCGCATTATTCTGAGACATTGGAAATCATCCACGTCTTGCTCATTTAAGGAATGGACTGAGCTACTGACAAAAAATGCCCTTTACGAACGAGTTACTTTCAGTGTTAGGGGGAAAGAAGAACTCTTCAACCAGATTTGGGGGCCTTTTCTGAACTATATAGAGAACATGTCCATGCAATTGTGTATATATAGCTTTTCTGTATGACCAGAGGTCAATGTCAATTGTTATATGTTTGTAGGCACTTTTTTCTTTTCTTTCTTTTTGTTTGTTTGTTTGTTGTGTTCATACTGTAAAAGAACAGAGAGCTGAACTGTTATGGGACTATTGTATTTGCAGTGATGCAGAAGTTAAATATGTCCTGCTGTCTGTGAAAAATAGTAATTAAAAAAAAAGAAAAAGAAAAATGCACTCAACTTGGGTTTATTTGAAATATAACAGAAAACTATAGTCAAAAAATTACAAAAAGTACTAGTGGAGCCAGGGATTTTTGGAGCTGTCGGTGTTATTGCACTTCAAAGTGCTGCCACACTGGCTTCACTTTTCAGTCTATGATGCCTAAACACAATCAATTTGCTAAACAAAAGCTTTACAAAACATTGAAGTACAGAGTCAGCAGGAATCCTTAAGCTGCATCTACAGCTGATCTGAGCCCAGTTTCACTATACAGGCCAAATGCCCAAATGCTGAGCACCTGCAGCACATCACATGTTGACAGACATGCAGACACAGACACAGCAAGGAGCCTGTGGTTAACAAAAGTCAAAGTAAACAGCTACTGTATACACAACACAGAGTTTAATGGTACTTATCCAGGTTGTTTTCTCCTGACTAGATCCTTGCTTGTGTTGTATCTACTCTCAGATGTACATCGTGTTGGATAAAAGCGTCTGCTAAATGAAGTTGTAGAACTGTTGAATTGTAGCAGAGTAGTCATCATACTCAAGTCAGGCTAAAATTGACACTATTCTGTTTCAGAAATATGTCTAAAACACTACATTAAAAACTGTCAAGTACTAAAACCTCCCTAGATCGTTTAAACGTTTGGTCAGATTCACAATTCCATTGAGTAAATTAATCAACCCAAAGCTTGAAATAACTCTTTCAGTGTAATATATTTGCCGCTTTATCAAGTTTTATTATTATCAAAATATCACAACACAAGAGTCTCTCCAAAAACATCAGCATAAAAAAGATGAACTATTTATTCCCTCTGTGTGACATTGTTAAAAAAAAGTCAGACTCATATACAGAGTGTGGTGTAAAGAGTCATAGTTTCAACTATGAGGTCTAGTGACAGCAGGTCAAGAGGTGAAAAAGGCTGTCATGGCCCCTTTCCAAAAAAATCAAACAGTCCACTGCAGGGTCGTCTGCACTGTTAAGCCTCTGTGGTTCACACACTAAAGAACGTGTAAATTCTAAACTTATATTTTTATACAACGTAAGTATAGCTCATGGACTGCATAAAAAAGATGAACAAAGCCACTGTGACAGCAGCTCTTGGTTTCTGGACTGAGAAACTGAAGTCAGCAGTTTGACACTTTCTTGTCACTATGTTAGATTTTTTTGGAGCGAGAAGAGAGCATATTTATAAAAGAAGATGAACATGGAGAGCAGTGAGGAGCATGAATGACTGTGAGGCTGAGGACACACTGCACGTCACCTTTCCCTGCTGCCGCTGTGTGTACTGACACTGTTGCTACCAACGTTAGTGTCCACAAGTCCAGGTAAACTCTACAGTTATCCAAGTCACAGCAGCTTGTACACTTGTCCACATCTGGAATATTACATATAAAAGGAGTAACTTACATTACTGTACCTGAAGCTACTGTGTGTAAATTGGTTCAAACTTGAGGTCAAACCTGTTCTAACATGGTGTTTTAAAGTTGTTCTGTAAGTCTCAGGTTACATTTTCAAGCTTAATGAGTGTTCACGGTGACAGTGATTCAAAACTGGGTTTGTCATCGTCCTGGATCAGTTAACTGTTAGCTGTAACCAAGTTTCCTATTGATCAGCTGTAATGGATCAATAATGTTATTATAGTTTTTAAAGTGTTGCAGTCTCGGCTTGTTTTTCATTCATGATCAGCAGACAGAAACTAATGCTCATTATACACCACCGAACACTGCCACTGATGAATACGTGTTCAGTGAATGAAGCTCAGTTCATTTGTGTGAATGTGAGTTTATATTACCATTCTTTAGTTCAGTATCAGTGTCAGACTGTGGCCTAATTGTACACTGACAGTCATTAAAAACTTTGAGACCATATTTTTCAACATAATTTATATTTTGAAGCCCGAAACTGGATTTTCTTCACATGAATCATTTGTTTAGCATATTGGCATACAGAAACAAAAATCTAAAGTTTCAAGAATGATTTCAAAATAAAGAATTAAGAAAACGGCACCTGCCAAACACAAAGTCACAACAGTCAATACCGAGTATGGCCTCCATTTGCTTCGATGCAGGCAGCAATCCGTCGGCGCATGCTTTGGACCAGGCTTCTGACTGTGGGTTGGCTACATCACTGTAGCTCAAACCGGCCTCCACCATACCCAGTGCCCGGAGACATTGTTCATGTGATAGACGCGGCATGATGCTGTTCCCTGGACTAACAATGGTGGCCTTTTTTGGGCCTTTATATAGGTCTTCAAAACCCATTCTCAAATTGTGCAGATACTCACTGAGTATTGCTTGGTGTGTATTTGGTTCACTTTTGCAAAGTGACCAACCCATGTGCAATGAATCATGACAAAATGAAAACTCATCATTATCTCAACTACCAGGGCACTAGATCATCAGTAAATCCACAATGAATAATTACAACCCCCCTACAAGTAGAATTCTGCGTACATTTCTACCTCAAAGTTTCTATTGACTGTTAGTATAGACGTTTGTTCATTTCAGTGACAACGTGTATGTTTTGGAGCCAGCACCTGGAGGCACAAAGTGCTATTGCAGGTTCTGACACTTCATGGTTGACTTCAGTTTTCAGGGTTGCTTGCTACGTCCATATTCCTTAGACCTGGAGTCTATGGTAAGGCTGTGCTAAAGTAGAGGATTTCAGGGCAGCTTCCGGTGCTTTGTTAAAAACTGTTGTGTGAAGTTGTTATTGAGGTCTGTGCAAAGTTGTGAATCTGTATTCAGGAGTGTGGAAGTACTTATTCAAGTTTTGATTTCTTTAAGTGTTGACTTCCTCATTCAGTTGCTTAACAACAACACTTACTGTACATCATCACCTCCACATTAACATAAAAAATGAAGACAACACAGTTACCACAATCAGACACTATAAAACTATAATGTCTGTTGTGATGAGTGACATCCACCAGCTACTATTACTCAGTGGGTTAGTATGACAACATGTAAAATGCATACACCTTTGAAAGGAACTGCAATAAGAATCTTTTGCTATCTTAAGCTAGCTATTGCAGACTCTCAGTTGAGCCATTACCCTGTATTTGTGGGACATAACAGTGAATTATTTTTTTCAATCACAAGCTGTATATAGAAACTTCTCCATATATGGCCCCATTAATTTGTGTAAATCTAGGAAATGCCCTAAACTGTCCACTGAAGTGCAAAACGTGGCCTTTCAGGAAATATCAAAGACATCGAAAAAGCAGATAAGCCAATTGGAAAACTAGTACTGAAGCAGTCTACACATGGGCTCA
This sequence comes from Acanthochromis polyacanthus, assembly GCF_021347895.1. Taxonomy (NCBI): domain Eukaryota; kingdom Metazoa; phylum Chordata; class Actinopteri; family Pomacentridae; genus Acanthochromis; species Acanthochromis polyacanthus. Next base: position 17,857,641 of record NC_067121.1, on the reverse strand, counting down.
ATGGGGTCATTTTTACCATAGGATTTAATGTGATTTATTTAGCCTTTATTTTACCAGGTAAAATTGCTTGAGAACCAGTTCTCATTTGCAAACATGACCTGGCCAAGAGACGCCAGTAGGAATAAATACACATGTATGTTAGGATTCTGCCTCAGCTCCTGTCTCTCTCCCAGTCGCTCACCCACTGTCTGCCTGTACTCAGCCGCCTAATTGCTGTCATTGGCACCAGCTGCAGCTAATCAGTTCACCTCTCTCACCTGTTCACCTCAATTCTTCCCCTCAGTCTCTGCCGGATCATTGCCTCAGCCACATGTGTCACAACTCTGTCCCTCACAAGATTCTACTTTTGGACTGCATCAGTTTTTGGACTCATCTGCTTTCCTCTAATGGACTTACCTTTTGGACTCTGCTCTTGGATTACCTCTGCCTGTGTGCCTCCCTGATTATTTGTTTCCTCCGGTGTGAGTACTTCCCCCTTAGTTTGGTTATGTTTTTGCATTTTTGTACTACTGCATTAGTTTAATTTGGTTCTGGTCCCGCTTCCCTAGTTCTGTTCCTGATTATTGGTTTTTGAGTTTCTTTTAAATAAAACCCCTTTTTTCATTATAACCATTGAGTCTGTCTGTTTGTCTGCATCTGCAAAATGTAACAATGTAAACTAGAGATGTAAACAGACACACATAAACATAATAAAGAGCAAAAGTAAACAAGTAAGAAGCATGGGAGCATATGCATGTGAGTGAAAAAAGATGTGCATGAGGTGTTGAAAATGTATGTATATAAGTGTGTGTCTAAGTCCAGAGTTATCAGCAGGAGCAACAGTCAACTACAATCTGTTGGATTTTAAGCTTGAAGATGGTGAGTGGAGTCGAAGCTGAAAATTTGAGGGTGTTTTCTATGGTGTTCCAGTCGTTAGCCGCTGCAAAGTGAAAGGAGTTACGGTCAAAAATAGTAGAAGTATTATTGATGAGGGGCTTGATGTATTCACTAGACCTAGTGCAATGTAAATTATGGGTGATGTGAAGAAGAGAGGTCAGATAGGCCCAGAATTGACTTGTAAACAAAATGAAACCAGTGGCAAAGCTGTAGGGTATGAAGGGAGTTCCACCCCACCAATTTATGAGCTCACAGTAGTGAGTGTGAAAGGCTGCGTTAGTGGCAAAGTGGATGGCTTAGTAATAAAGAGTGTCCAATTTTATAGTATCTCACACTGCAACACAAAAAACAGAAAATAAAGAAAAGCATGCTCTTCCCCTTTTAAAGGATATTCTGAGTCAAGGGACTTGCATGAGAGTGATTTTCAAAGAAAAAATAAAGAGAAAACCGATCAAAGCTTCTGTTGCCAAGATATCGTGACTTCTCAGGCAGATCCTTCCTGGCTGGTAAATACCAGTATCTCTTACACTTCAGTTGGTAATGCAGATTTTCTCGTCACAACTTGCCTCCAGAGAAAAAGATCATAGTACGGCTGTGTGTTCTTTAACTTAAAAATACAAGGGCACATTAATATTTAGACTTTTTAGACAGGTTTGATGTGAATGATCTTTAAACACACAAGGGCTGCGACCAATGGTCAATTTAATGTTTATTGAAGAGAACAGAAGACTAACGATTCACTGATCTATCTACAACAAATAAAATAGCAGATGAATGCCTAATATGATTTTCCCACAGTCCAAAGTGACACTTTCAGATATGCTGCTTAATGTAACTTGGGGTTAAATTGGACTGAGGCCTGACAGAGCTGACCTACACCTCCTGATTTCCAAATCATGCCTTGACCAATGTCCTTCAGTAATGTAGCATCAACAACACCAACTCATACACAACTCTTGAAATCCACTTTCAGGCACTGTGTCACAATGACCAATTAAATATAAAATGACAAACTCCTTCTCTCACATAGTTGCAGGATCCATACTATCTTTACACAGAGAGAGGGGCTGTGCGCAGTTTACGTACCCAACACCCTGGACAGGCCACCTGTCTGTCACAGGGAGACATATAGAGACAAACACACCTACAGACAATTTAGAATCATCAATTAACCTCGGCATGTTTCTGGATGTAAGAGGAAGACGGAGTACCTGGAGAAAACCCACGCATGCAAAGTCCATGCAGAAAAAGATCTCATGTCGAGGTTTAAACCTAGCAAGTTCTACTTGTGAGATGACAGTGTTAACCAAGAAGTCTTTCCAAAAACAGAACTACTGTTACTCTGAACGATCCACATCAGTGTGTCCACTTTCAGTGGGATTACTTCTGAAATAACTGTCTCTATTTTTACTGTCTGTAGTCTGGTCTATGAATCCTGACTGCACCGGGCAAGAGCTCCCATTTTTTTCCCATACTCAGTTCACTGTGATGTGTGACAAACAAAAGCATCAACTTCTCAAAACTGTAAAGATGGAATAGGAATTATTCTGCATTTTTGCTTAAAATGTCAATGAAAAAAATAATGGCTCTATTTTGTTAATTATTACCTAAATGCATTTCTAATTTTAGCTAATTAATGAAGATTACTGACTGCTTGTGAATCCAGCAGGGCATAGATTAGCATGAACTGTGATTACAGGCTCATTTAAAAGAGCAGAATTTCATGTACAGCCACTGAGCACATATCACTAGTAATTTAAAGCTTGTGTCCGGAGTTTCCGTTTGTTTTCAATTTATGTATCATTGTTTAACAAAGCTTAAATGTGTTAGTCTAGTTCGATACTATAATATAATGTTAGTATGATGCGATATGAAAATTTATTCCTGAGCTCCACCTTCCTCTCATAGACCCCCATGTTATTCCAAAAAGCGCCGATCGCGGCCGACCAATCAAGTTCGAGCTTCAGCTTTGACATGCTGTCAATCAACGGTTACGCGCACAGCAAGCAAGCCCATGCAGAGGTGGGCGAGCTACGCACTACGCAACCGTGAACACATTTGTTTTGCTTGTGGAGGAGCTGAGAGAGCATCAGGGATCAGCAACTTCCAGAAAAGTTACCAATCCCACGGCTTGTCAGGCCAAGAGACTGCAGGACGTTTTTTGGCTCGGGGTGCTCACGTCGCTCCCCTACCACGGCCTCCATAGCCCGCCTGACGGCTTCGTTTAGATGCCCGACCTCTGGAGGAAGATGTTGGGGCGTCTGGGACATACTCTTCGTCAGAGGAGTCATGCAATTCTGAACTCTAGATAGAAATAAATAAACAATGTAACACATATACACGCGTAAATGCACTAAGTTTGATAAACAACGTCATCGAGAGGGATACACGAGTGTAATCATATATTGAAACTTTACTCGTTCTTCCTAGCAGATTCATGTTATTTTGGTATTAGGACAAGTTAGACTCAATACAGAATTCTAATGTAATTCCTTTATTATTTACTAAATGTACTAAATGTAGAAGAGAGGAAAACAGCAAAACAGGCAAGATGCTGCAGCACTCCGGGCACTCCTGTCAGATACTGCGCGCGTGCACAAATAAAGGGGCGAAATCAGAGGGAGGGAGGGACCAACAGTGTTTTGGGAGACGCTGCGATTCAAACTCCAGACACGAGCTTTAAAGCTCTACATGCATTGGCAAAAAAAAAGCATTGTGGGTTGATCTATACACCGCTTAATCCTTATTTGGGTTGCGGGGGAATGATATCTTAGGACTGAGTGCCTGGAGAAAACCCAAACTCCACACAGAAAGATTCCAGGCCAGGATGCAAACCAGGGATCTTCTAGCTGTGAAGTAACCGTGCTAACCACAGATGCAGCCTGGTTTGGACTGCTTATCACTTTCTATTTAAAGTGGCCGAAGTAAATCAAATCTAGAGCTCACATCATTCCTTTACAATGCAGGCCTTGGACACTTGCAGTGAACTTAATGAACATTAAGTCCAACCCAAATGCTTTTGCTCCACTGGGCCTGCCTTTGAATACCATTCATGAGAGCATAGTCATTCAGTGTGTGCATTAGTGATAATTGCCGCTACAGATGTCTCCAGGACAGGACCCATGACAATCATTACATACATGGTCAGCTCAAATGACTGCAATTATGTGAGCTGACCATGATCATTTTGTAAAATTATTAGACTGTGTCGTTGTTTCTCTCTCTGGTGTCCATGATGTGCAGGTGAAGGAGAAAATGTCTGTGACACTGACTTTCTTTATAAGTATTTAATTAAAAGAAAGAGCAGCATCAGTACAGACAGAGCCTGCCTGGAAGGAGTCGGCCAATTGAATCCCCGCTGGACAATAGCCAGCGATCACTTTTATAGGTTTTCAACATATTGGAGGGGTCATAACATATGGTTCTTTATTGCCTACCATATGGGGAAAGCAGCAAGCATCCCCAAACAAACCCCCCTTCTCTACAGCAGCTGAAAAATCCCTAAATCAACATTTTGGACAGAAGAACCCCCATAAAAACACCTCCAACAGGGCTCTGTAAACAGGAGAACACTTTCCCATGGCATGGGTAGAATTAGTCAAACATCTAATGCAGGTTCCATCTGTGGTCAGAGACACCAGAGCAGACACTACATATAACAAGCAACTCATATCAGATACTAGAACAAACAAAACAGATTCCATTCTACTAACTTATTAGGTAATACATGTAGCAGATCAGATACCACAACTGCTTTCTATCACCTGTATAAAAACAGCTGTGTGAAACAAACAGAAATGTCATATTTCAATCATTATTTCCACATAATTCTTTAGCTTAGGGCAAAGTGTCAGAGCTTCATTAGCTTACAAGACTAAAATGGTTTACACTATAACACAAGTCAAGAACTGCTATCAGAAACTCTGAGGTGACAACAAGTCCAGAGCTGATAAATAACAACTCACCGACTCATGAAAATTAATGTAACTCATGCATACACGGTCAAAAATGCTTGAAGAAGATATCAAAGTACTTCCAGCTTGCTGTTTTCAATATCATTATTGGAAGACAAGGCATGATGTGGAAAAGCAAGAAAACTTTTAGAAAAAACTGCATGTTTTTTTTTTTAAAGCTAAAATACTCATTAGGCTGCAGACAAGCTGCAGGAAGGTTGAACTGATAAAGAAACAGTGAAACATCAGTCACCACTCAGCAGTGATGTACAAACAACGTCTACAGCTATCAGAAGAAAATCACTTCATCACAAACAAAGGAAATCTGGATCAACCAGTGATCAATAGGCAAAAGTATTTTCAGAGGAAAATGGAGCAGCATTTGATAAAAGAGAAACTTCCCAGTGATTTACATGGAGGTTCAAATCTTCAAGTGGTACAAGAAACACCAGAGAAACGGAGGGAATACGGATTCCACCAAATATCGACCTATTCTCTAAGCAATTTACATCACTGATGCAGAGACATTCTGTAGACAGCTATGAATTGCTTTAAGAATAGAATATGATGTTTTATGGGACTAATAATAAATCTTAGAAAACACTCTGTAATAATGAATGCATGAACGGGTTAAGTCCTGTAAGGCGTGTCACAGTCAAAGAAAGAGCAAGATCCCAACTGGTTATTACTCCGTCAAGGAAACGCGGAGGAGTTATGTGGTGATCAGTGCTGGTTTCTCTGTCTGTCTGTTTGTCTGTTAGCAACATTACTCAAAAACAGACAAATGGATTTCGCTGAAATTTTCAGGGAAGGTCAGAAATGACACAAGGAGCAAGTGATTAGATTATGGTAACGATGCGGCTTATAGTCTGGATCCACGGATTTGTTCAAGATTTCTAGTAGCACGGTGTCACTGTAACTATGACTACAAATGAACGCTACGTAAGCTGCCTGCTGACGATCACATGATTGCGATCCAATTGCAAATCGACCACAAATTGTTGAAAGATTTCATCCTTTGGAAAGGATACAACGACCTAGCAGCCTTGGCGGAGTACTGCACTCTCTTTTCTGGTTTTCTCCTGTTGTCACTGACTGACTGTAAACACATACTCACACACACACACACACACACACACACACACACACACACACACACACACACACACACACACACACAAAATTCTCGAAGGAGATGCACACCAAAAGAGCTGCTGGTTGGCTTGCTCACTTTTGGAGCTCTGCTGCATTTCCAGAAATCAAACAGAAATCAGTCTGTGAAAATGTTTAGCTTACCTGGAGTGGAGAGGCTCAGTGAGGAGATTCACCTCAGGGTGGGAACCTTTAGCAAGATCTAGCTAACTAGAATTTGATGGTACAGTAGAGTTCTGGTGGGTAATGCCAGTCTCACGCTTTCCTCTGTGTCCAGACAGGCTGGTTTGTATCTGCAGCATGCTTTTCTGAGTCAGAATCAGGTGCACACTGACAAACCCCGCCTCTTTAACTGCCTCTGTCACTGTCTGCTGGTGCACTATTTCAACACACTCCACCTCAGCAATGCTGGCTTTACCAGTCTGACGAGCACATCAGTCCAGCCTGTCAGCCTTCTAACAACACGCAGAGAGCTGAGAAGGACTCTACACCACATTCACACACATTGCTCCAATAGTATGAGAACATAGTAGCACATAAATGGAATAACAGAGTGACCTACATTCAGATCCACAAATATTTGGACACTGACACAATTTTCAGCATTTCAGCTCTGTACACCACCACAATGGATTTGAGCTGAAACAATCAAGATGTGCTTTAAGTACAGGCTTTTAGCTATAATTTGAGGGTATTTACACCCAAATCAAGTGAATGGTGTCCTTTTAGATGTGCCCTCCAACTTTTTAAGGAACCTAAAGTAATTGGACAAATAAACCTAATCATAAATCAAATTGTCACTTTTAATATTTGGTTGCAAATCCTTTGCAGTCAATGACAGTTTGAAATCTGGAATCCACAGACATCACCAGATGCTGGGTTTGGTCTCTGGTGATGGTCTGCCAGGCTCTACTGCTGCTCTCTTCACTTCCTGTTTGTTCTTTGGGCATTTTCCCTTCAGTTTTGTCTTTAGCAAGTCAGATACAGCTCAATTGGATTCAGGTCAGATGACTGACTTTGCCATTGCATAACATTCCACAACTTTGCCTTAAAAAACTCTTTGGTTGCTTTCGCAGTATGCTTTGTATCATTGTCCATCTGCACCATGAAGCGCTGTTCAATGAATTCTGAAGCAGTTGGCTGGATGTGAGCATATATTGGCTGAAACACTTCAGAATTCATCCTGCTGCTTTTGCCAGCAGTCAGATCATCACTAAGTAGAAGAGAACCAGTTCCACTGGCAGTCATACAAGCCCACACCATGATACTACCACCACCATGCTTCACTGATGAGCTGGTTTGCTTCGGATCTTGAATGATTCCTTCCCTTCTACAGACTCTTCTTTCTCCATCATTCTGGTACAAGTTCATCTTTGTCTCATCTGTCCAAAGGATGTTGTTCCCCAGCTCCACAGGCTCTTGTAGATGTTTTTTTTTTTGTTTATTCTAATCTGGCCTTCCTGTTTTTGAGGCTCACTAATGGATTACAACTTGCGGTAAACCCTCTCTATTCTCTCTGGTGAAGTCTTCTCCTAATTGTTGACTTTGACACAGATATGCCTACCTCCTGGAGAGTATTCTTGATCTGTCCAACTGTTGTGAAGGATTTTTCTTGAGCTGGGAAAGGATTCTTCTGCCATCCACCACACTTGTCCCTCTCAACCCGCCCGGCCAGCAGGCAGATGGGTCCCCCCTATATAGAGCCAGGTTCTGCTCGAGGTTTCTTCCCTGTTAAAAGGGTGTTTTCCTTGCCACTGTCGCCTTTGGGCTTGCTCTGGGGGTCAGGCATATGGATTCTGTAAAGCGTCTTAAGACAATTTGACTGTAATTGACGCTATATAAATAAAATTGAATTGAATTGAATTGAAATTAAATTGTTGTCTGTGGTCTTCCAGGTTTTTGTCGCCACTGAGCTCACAGCGTGTTCTTTCGTTTTTAAAAAGCACCAAACAGTTGATTTAGCCACAAGTACTGTTTTCACTATCTCTCTGATGGTTTTGATTTTTCAGCCTAATGATGGCTTGCTTCACTGATAGACAGCTCTTTGGCTTTCATATTGAGAGTTGACCTCACCAGATTCCATAGGAAAATACCACACTAGAAATGAAGACTGCTATTGCTATTATATTAGTGGAAAAACACAAAATGAATAATAATACTATTGCATGTAACTCAAAAAATATTTTCTGACACTAAACTAATGACTTTTGTACTGTATGTATGGGCTTGACAAAAACTAAGCCTTGTCTTTATTGCCAAAGATTGAAAATTATTTTTTTTAAAGCAGCCCTAGCAACACCAGCTCAAATGCAAAGACTAGATACAGATATTTAAAATATCTGTATTGCAAATAAAAGAGGGAACATGTTTGAAAACATATTGTCTGTCATTGTACTGAAATGTCCACCAGAGGGCTACATAAAAACAAGCTGCTTTGAAACAAACACTTTTCCAGGGTTCACAAATAAGAAACATTTAATATAATAAAATAAAAAATAAATAAAATAAAAAATATAGTGGAATGCAATGGGGTTGAGTGTAAAGCCTATATTTATACAGTCTTTCACAGCTAGATGAGTTATGTTTAATTAATGAAGCTGTTTGCATCTATGACATCGAGGCTAACACTGACTGCAGGTTCTGTAGTAACAGTACTAATGACTTTACATTATGCTGCAACAAATGCTTCTTTCTTTTTTCATGTTTGTACCTGTATTTTTATTTGATTTTTTAGTAAAAAAAAAAAAAAAGTTTCTAATTATTGTGCTTTTTTCCATATTAAACCAGATAGTCTTTGTCTAATTTTAACCAAAAGTTGCTGTCTTAACATGGAATGGCCCTGGCTCAGGTGGTACAGCAGGTTGTCCAATAATTGAAATCCAGTTTTTTCCTCATATAAAAACTGACATAATGGAGGCCATTCTGTGTCTTGTAAGTTTTCTTTCTTCAACCACAATTAAAACGATCCAAACACAGGTCTCTTTCTTCATCACTTACAGCAGGGCTTATACTTTTGATTGTAAAGGTGCACCCAGAGCTGTATTTACTAGAAATATGCAATGGACAGAGGTCAACAACAGCCTGCTCTACATACTCTTAGTCCTGAAATGGTAAATAATGCAAAGTTGTACATCTCACCTGGTCCCTCATGCAGTCCTGGTGTCCCATGATAATGGCAGCATGGTGAGGATATTTATGCCTCAGGTGGTCCAGGAACACCTCCTTCTTCCGTTCCACATCAGACTGCTGCATCATCAGGCTGTCCAGCTGGCTGTCTCTGCCACTGGCACCAGCAGTGGGGGCATAGCTTCGAGGTAAGGTGCTGGGAGAGCATGGAGCTGAAACAGAGGAGGAAAAATAGGGCTTACTTAGAGGAGTATTGTTTATGTGCTGCTTCTTCTACAGCAGAAACTCCGAAGAAGAGGGAGTTTCTTGGTTCTTATTAGATAGATGAGAGATGAAAAGGGTGAAGAAACAGGTTGTAAGCACAGAGAAAAACAGAGGGATGAAAGAGAAGGGGATACAGGACAGGACAAGAACAGACAGGAGCAGAGAGGACAGAAGAACGCATATGACAGGATGACCTCTTACACTGCACCATCCTTTCTGTTTGACAGGACAAAACTAAATATGATGTGAAGCTGTGAATTTCTCTGTGTCTTATAAACTCACTTCAGTTGAAGCAGCGTATACAATGACAACATTAATCTGCTGCGTTTATATTTATATCAATTATATAGAACACATTTTGGTTTTCTATACTGTCCAATAAAACAATACACATGGAAAAATGGACATTAAACATACCTCGCAGAAATCTGTATATGCTTTTTTTTTCATATTTATGTCCACATACACTTTGGACACATCCTGTCATTTAATGGTTTTTCTTTATTTCATGACTATTTACATGGTAGGCATCAAAACTATGAATGAACACATATGGAATTATGTAGTAAAAAAGTGTGAAATAAGTTAAAACTTGTTTTCTATTTTAGATTCTTTAAAACAGCCACTCTTTGCTTTGGTTACTGCTTTGCAAACTCTTGGCATTCTCTGGATGAACTTCATGAGGTAGTCATGTGCGTGTGTGTTGATTCGTGCGTACAGATCAGTTGCTGTGCAGCGTCCATGTTGTTACTGTGTATTGGTGTGTACAGGAGTGCTGTAATAATGGAACAATGTGCAGCTCTGCAGATGATGAGAACAACAGTTGCAGGAAGAATTACGGTAAAAATACGACACAGTATCTATTTAGCTACAGATGGCGCATGTCCACATACAGACTGAGAGAGATTGTAACTGATACAAAAACAGTGTGAACAGGGAATTACGGGAGTCTATGTAGGCTAAGTAGGAGAAGCTTGAAGAAAAGTGCTCTCATGAGGATTAGATTTGATTCTATCCAAGTTGAAATTTGCCTGCACATGCGTGAAGTGACTTAATGTTAACAGCCACAAGCAGTTTGTTCCGTTAATGGTAACACAGACGTACAAACACTGACAAATACTTGTGTCTTTTTTACTAAAAGAGGATTTACAGCTTCGTAGATCAAACGATGACTGCAGAGATGGTGATAACTTAACACCTTTTGTATTACATGCTCCAATATTAAAGGATATCCGATTAATTAGTGTAGCTTTAAGATACACACAATAAAGTACAATGAAAAGCTTTCGAAAGGAGCAATAACATCTTCAAATCAAATCTAATACTGACTGGCAACCAGTGAAAGGCAGCAGGGATTAGTGTCAGGTGGCCACTTCTTTTACAAGCTGTTACAAGCCTGGAAGCAGTGTTTCACAGCCACCGCCATGACAGAAATACATTTTCTTCTGTTCATGCTATAATGGGGAACTGTGTGGTTGAACAAAGAAACTTTAATTTCTTTTTAACAAGATCCTGTTGATGTCATAGCAAGATTTTCACTGCTTTTGTAGTGTATTTTTCTGGATGACTGAGAATCTCCACAGACATTTTCTTGTTGTTTTTCTTTTTATTAAAATGGCAATATGTCACTTTATGTTGCTGTTGTACAAAACCTTGTAATCCTTTCACAAATGTAACATGCCCCAGGTTGTTTCAATTTTACCTGGTGGGTTGGTACACTGATCAGCCATGGCATTAAAATCCCTGCCATTATTGTGCACCGAACCACGCTGAACCATCAGACCATGGACTTGGGACCTCAGGATGTGTCTTATAGTTTCTTGCACTGATATGCTGGCAGCGAAACCTTTGAGTAATTTGGGTTATTTTGTGTTGCATCCATAGATCAGATTTGTTCCAGCGCATCACATGGATGCAGGATGTAATTTGAACCTAGGGAGTTTGGAGGCCTGGTCAACATTTTGGGCTCATATTCCTCTAGCCTCCTAAATAATTATTTATTGACACATATAAGGTTCTACCATCGTCTCTCAGGTAGGCTGAACAAAAAGCAAAACCATCTTTTAGGTTTTTGGAGAGAAACTACGAAAAGAAGGAATAAAGGCCAATAATGTCCAGTCCATTATTTCAACCCCATACAGAAACCATCCATACCTCTCACAAATTAACAGAAAATGGATGATGGCATCATACAATCTACCAAATATGACCACAGTTTAAATGTCATCAATCCATGCCTTATCTTCTTTTCAGCTCACTACTACAGCTGCTGTGACTGATGCCATCAATAGAACGGTGTGGCATTTCACATCAGCATCTCAAACCTGCAGGCTCTAGCATACACACATACATACACACAAACACTGCAAAAAAAAAAAAAAAATGACACCCTGAATTCACAGCAGAAGTGTCACATCGGTGGTGCAGAAACACTGCACAAGTAACCATCCATACACAGGACGTTGACTCTTGCCTCAGTTCTAAATTCAAATACACTCTGAATGTGCAATGCTGTTCTGTAGAAGTTAGCAGAGTAGAAGAATTGGGAAGTGAAGTGTCCTCTTGCTCGATGGCTGTTTCACTTTGGTTTACACTCTGAATCCTGTTACCTACCAGAAAAAATAAGTTTACATGCCTGTGCTTCTTTATTTATCCAGTTATTATTGTGATTAGTTCATCGAAAATTATGTAACGATAGAGACTTTGTAACTTTTTTAACTGAAAAGAAAAATGTAAAGACTGATGAAGAAAGAAGTGAAGCTATTACTTTGCTGGAGTTTCATCTGTCTTTATAATATTGTTATTCGATATGCATAACTATGTAACAAACATAACAAGCACTCAGAGTGCAAGTACTCTGCCAAGGCTGTTCATTCCCCATATGGCATTGTCAGAAATGCAGCATTTTTTTTTATAGAAATGGAGCATTTGTTTGTTAGTTATAGATGATCAGAAATCCTTGCAACATAGAATGTGACCATTTAGTATAAATTCACCCACAAACAAAATGACCTTACACTGAGTACAAGCATGTGTTATGCATGTGTATGTTATGTATGGATACCAAATTGCGTGACCTAAATATGTAGCAGACAGCGGGAATGGACGGGACTCGGAAGCGCCCCCACAGTTTAATCAATTGTTCCTTGTATCATTTCTGATGGATAAGTCCCAATAAGTCCACAATGTTGATTGGTAGTAGGCTCACAATCATGTGATCATCAGCAAAAAGCTGATGTACTGTTCACTTGTAGTCATAGTTACAGTGATGCCGTATCTTGCAATGACACCAAAATCTTTAACAGATTTGTGGATCCAGACTATAAGCTGCATCACTTGGTCCTTGTGTCATTTCTGACCTTTCCTGAAACGTTAATTCAAATCCATCAGTCTGTTTTTGAATAATGTTGCTAACAGACAGACAGACAGACAAACCAACACCGATCATCATATAACTCTGTCACGTTCCTTGGCTGAATAATTGTAGAGCTCCAGATCCACTCTTGTTTTGATATATTATCATATCGCATCATATCATACAGACATTAACATATATAGTTGTTAATATATCTATACAATGACAAGTTTATGAGTAATTTAACACAAAGTGTGTCCGTAGGGCTACACCATAGTCTGGATAGGTTCAAGCTGAGTGCAGAGGTTAGAGAGATATTGTGGAACAAAGGAAAAACATTGTAGTAAGTTCTGAAGCTAACCAGTAGCCAGGTGTAATGTAGCCACATCTGATCTGTCTTGTTAACACTAAGCAGAACAGAGCAGCATTTAAGATTAGGTGAAGTCTGCCCACTGTCCTTTTAGGTACACTAGTGGGGGGGGGCTCAGTCCAAGCAACAAAAAATGAATGTACACTACCATGCAAAAAATTGGGGTCTATTAAAAAATATCCTTATTTCTGAAGATGAAGATAATATTAAGTGAATCAGAAATACAGTCTAGACATTGTTAATTTAGTAAATGACTATTCTAGCTGGAAACAGCTGATTTTTAAATGGAATATCTCCATAGGGATACAGAGGAACATTTCCAGCAACCATCACTCCTGTGCTCTAATGCTACATTGTGTTAGCTAATGGTGTTGAAAGGCTAATTGATGATTAGAAATTATGTTAGCAGACGAATAAAAGTGTGACTTTTCATGGAAAACAGGAAATTATCTGGGTGACCTCAAACTTGAACTGTAATGTATATACACAGTCTTCTGTATCACCCAGCGCTGACAAGTAGGCTCATACTCAATATACTGAAATATATTCTTTAAGTCAGAGAAAAGAGGCATCAAGAATTTGTGACAACTTCTCATTAAGCTGAAATAATTTGTGGGACATTCAAGTATTTGATGCTTTCAACCGGTGACCTGACAGGATAAAGTCATCAGCATATTATAGTAGCATACAGAGTATTTTGTTTGAGCATTATGTGGCTAAGGGACAGTGGATAGACAGTGAAGAGCGATAGACCAAGTGCTAAGCCCTGAGGAACTCCACATACAGTGCTGACATTTTTAAAGATGAAGATCCCAAGAGACACCAGAAAATGTCATCCTTTTAGACACGATGCCAAGCAGTTAGATCCTGTCCCAGAAAGTCATCAGTTCTCAAGTCCTTCAGTTAAGATGTTAGGCCAATTGTATGAAATGCTACACTCACATGATGGAGTTTGACCCACAAAATGAACTTGCTGCTTTGATTCTTCTGGTGTAAATGCAATACAAGAAGTATTTTTAATACATTCTTATGATACACAAATTGCACTATCATTTGCATGTGTAAAATGTGCTAACATTGTATTTTCACAGAAGGTTTACAGATTAACATGGATTCCATGGTGATCTGGAAAACCTTATCGTATGGAAAACATATTGATAGTAAATCTGAAAAGCATTTTGCAGAGGAAATTTAAAACCTATCATCTATTTTTTCTTAACTTAACTTGTAGTGTGCAGACGTAGGTAGAGACACTCACTTCATCTTCTTGACATTTAAAGCTGTCCTGGAGCTCTGGCTGTGCTGTCCAGAATGAGGACACTTTGTGACTGGCTGCATGGAAAATTACTTTTTAAGATAGCTGTAAGGTTTTATTTCATTGTGTGTGGTCATGACGAAACACTGATAATAAGATTAGCCATATAATCCATATAAGCATCACTGAGATATGAATCTTAGTAATTAAAACCTGTATTTTGAAAATAGGAAATCTAAACTGTTAGTTTTTGATGTTACATGACAGCAAATAACTTTTTTCATCAAAGAAAACATTAAATGAATCAGAAATACAGTCCAGATATTGTTAATGTGGTAAATGACTATTCTAGATGGAAATGGCTGATTTTTAATGGAATATCTACATAGGAGTGCAGAGGAACATTTCCAGCAACCATCACTCCTATGTTCTAATGATACATTGTCTTGGCTAATGGTTCTGAAAGGCTAATTGATGATTACAAAACTCTTGTTCAAATATGTTAGCACATGAATACGAGTGTGACTTTTCATGGAAAACATGAAATTGTCTGGGTGACCCCAAACTTTTGAACAGCAGTGTATGACAGGATTTCAGCTATATATCATCTAGTCATAAAAATCCAAGTCATACAAACTATGAGTGAGTGAACAAAGCAGAATAAAATGTAACAGTATTCACTTGTTGATTAAGGAATGAGCATACTCCGAGCTGATTGAGCAAAATCTGGTCATTTGTTCTGAAACTGAAAGCCGAGCTTTCATCTCAGGGTTAATCATCATCAACTGTCAACATTGGCCAACAGCAGCATGTCTTTCATCTTTTAGTGCAGGTTCCAGCTTAGTAGCAAACAAAACTTTTGAATTCACATTGTAATAACATTCAAACCAGAGGAGCTGGTTCAGCAGCTCTATCACTGACTGCTGCCAAGACAAACTGTATGGCTGCAGTCCTGAGATGACAGCTGTCACTGTGGCTGTAGCCATTGTGATTTTGGCTGCAGCATATGAATTTTTACTGGTTGTAACATTAATTACATATAGCATCATTGCTTCCATATCTGCAGAATGTTTCCTAAAATTGGCACAGTGTTATAATTGGACAGCACCAACACACCAACTCAGGTCAGGACAACACATTGCAAGGGGATGCAAAACTTATATAAAAGTACTCTTTGAATGTATATATTTTTTAAATTTACCTTACATTCCCCCCTGACTGATTATTCATTTATCAATTTTCTTTCAAAAAAGAATAAGAGTGGGGTGTAGAGCAGCATGAGAAATAGTGTGTAAGAACAGTTGAACTATATTTGTTGGCTTTCTGACACAAACTGGTTTCTTTAGAACAGTCCATAGATTCCTGATGAAATTTAAGTCATAACTTTAGTGTGGCCAGTCTAAAACTTTAATTCTAACCAGATGTACCCAATTCTTTACCATTTTTGATGTATGTTTTGGATCATTGTCTTGTTGGAACATCCATCCAACTGCCTGCAAGACACAACCTGCCTGCTGGTGATTTTAGATTTTCCTGAAGAATATATAGAAGTAATCCTCCTACTTCATTTTTCCATTTGCTTTGTGTAAAGCAGCAATTCCACTGACAGCAATGTCAGTGCTGTACCCAGAGCAGAATACCACCACCAAGATGTTTTACAATAGGCATGCTATTCTTGGAATGAAAGGCTTCGACTTCCTCCAAAGGCCTTTTCTTTATCTTTGCCTTTAAGATTTGCTGCAAATGTCAGTAAAACCTTAAGGTGCCATTCCTACAGGAAGATCTTCCTTCTTGTATGGTGACCTCTCAGCTTTCGGCAATGGAAGGCGTGCATGATTGTGGACACTGGCATCAATGTTCTAGCAGCTTCCAAATCATTGCAGACCTGCTTTTTTTTGATGATTCTTGGTTGACTCTTCCTCATCCTGACCAATTGTCCCTCAGCAGCAGGTGATAGTTTGTGTTTTCTTCCTGATCGTGGCAGTGACACAACTGTATCATGCACTTCATATTCATAAAGAACAGCTGGCACAGTTGGTTTTGGGATCTGTAGCTGCCTTGAAATGGCTCCAAGTGATTTTCCTAACTTGTTCAAGTCAATGACATTTCAGACCTGTGCCGAGCTCCTTAGACTTCCTCATTGTAGTCTTTGTAGCTAAGTCTGAGTGTGTCAAATGGGAGCTTACTGTATTTAAATTGGCTCAGGGAGTCACCAGCTGCAGTCAACTGTAATCACTCACAAGAAGCTAAGAGGTGATTTCACTCATAAAATTTGTACACAGCTTTCTATGTCACTAAACTGATACCTTGAAGGACTGCATGTATATTTTTGACCCAGCAGATTTTGCCATATTTCCAGGAGACTTACAATGAATCTATGCATGATTGTTTTTGTGACAAAGGACAAACATTTCAATGTTTCCATCATAGATATTTAAGAATTATAGGAGGCACTGGAAACTAAAGGCTTTCATGATATTTATGGTCTCTTCAAGTTTATGTAAGTTTTTGCTGTTGTGTTGGATCATTGCAGGATGAACTGTATATTCTGTTATTTTAGGAATGCCTGTAACCTAGTTTTGGATCCTGCACCAATATTTTGTAAGCATGATCAGGTTAATGCATTATGTGCTTAAGTTAATGCTGACACACAGTTTCATTTTAAACCACTAGGATTCATTGCATTTTCTAACAAAGCTGCTTTTTTCCCCTCTTTGCATTAAACATTCCCACAGCATCCTCTCTACAGTGACACGCAGCCCACAACATATGCTGTCAGACTGTAAACTTAATCCATTCAGAGCATCTCTCACCACACTCATTTCCAAATGAGGTTTAAGCTGCACCCAGTTTAGTGGTATATTAGCACCGTTTCTCTTTCCGCAGACATGTCTCACACAGCGTATTTAGACAGGAAACCCATTTTCACTTTGTAATAAACATATAAGATTTAATTAATTATTTTATGAATGAATATTTGAAAACTGCAGTAATATTTTTCAATGAGTGACAGATCAGATGACTATGTCTAATGTGAAAGTTAACATTCATAGTGATGGATCCACAAATAATTATCATTGACGCTGCAGCGGCACTCTTTTTTTTTGGCCTCTTTGAATTAACTTTTTTCAGGTTATTACTGAGTCTGGATTACATGCTCCTTGTGGATACTCAATCTGGGATGTCTGCATTTACTGAGGAATTGTGTAAAAACTGAAAATTCTCTCCTTTTCTCTTTAATGCATGTGTTTGTGGCTGCAACCTCCTGTCGGATGCCTTGATGGTGCTTTGTTCCACTGTTCCGCAGGTTACTTAGTTCTGGTAGCATGAAAAACTCTATGATGTCAGCTTTATATTTATTGGATGTTATTTTTATTTTATCCTCTTTCATGGTTAATTAATTGCAAGGCAACACTGATGTAGGCAGCTGTGTACTGTCCGCCAGTCTAGCCTTCCTTAACCCTTGCCTCAGGTTTATTCTGGTCCAGCTCTCCGTTTAAAGGGTTAGATTCTATCTGCCTATTAGAATTTACCTAACAGGACTCAGCAGAATAATTAAGCTGGTGTCGAGGAACACTCGCCTAGGTTCTGACTGCCTTACATCCAAACGTCCTACCCCTCTTATCTGATAAATACTCTCTTACTAAGCAGCCCCCTAAGTAGTAGAATTGATTTATCATTCACGTTTGTTAGCGGCAGCTTTCCTCTTATGACTGCTTGCACTTGGTGCTATTCCTAGTTTGGTTTTAGAGGTTTGGAAAAAACTAACCTCAGGGGTAATGTTTAAATATCCTTATTGGACTAAGTAACCTTTAAGAATCATTAGATTCAATGCACACAATCAACTTAACTTTTTACTACTATGCAGAATAGGTGTGTCATAATAACTACATAAAACTTCTCTTTAAATGCAAAGTAGCGTTTTATTAAGCAATTTTAGCTGGGGCACAGCATAAATTCATGATTAAACAATTAATTATTACTGATAACTAAAAGCTAAACTAAATTAAACTGAGCTGAGCGTACCTAACAATCTTCTCTAATTAGTAATTTAGGAGAGAGGGTGGACAGTGCGGCTGCTGCCGTCTCACCCGGTCTTGACCTGCATCTGGGAGAGCTACTCAGTCGACCAGTAGACTCGGTACGATGTCTTCCTTGTGGGCGAAGAGTGTTCTTCCTCAGCAGGGGGAGCGGAGAAGTCCTGTAGCTAATTGTGGCCTGGCAGTTATCTCTAGAAGCAGCTGGAACGCAAGTGTGGACGTCTCAGCTGCCTTCTCAGTTGGATGGTGGTGGTGGAGAACCCCCGTCTCTCCAGGCTGCAGTGGGTCACTGGATCCATCCAGCCCCTGGAGGAGAGCAGCCCTCTGCTGCACCCTCCTACGCCTCTCTGGATGTAGTCGGTTCTTCCCTCTGTTGGTCTCATCTGGATAACTGCAAACCTCTTAGGACTCTTCGTCTGGCAGAGTGTGGTCTTCACGTGTTGAACAAAGTTAGAATAACTTTGCCTCCAACGTTGTCCTCAGCGAACTCTGAAGCCTAAGTCCTGCGTTGTCTTCACGTCTCTTGGGCAAAAGGTCCGGTGAAGATTCTTCAGGTCTTTGGCTGTGCTCTCCGTTTTAGCTCTCTGTCAGCTCCAGCGAGCAGCATCTCCCAAGCAGCGTCTGTGACTCTCCTCTTTTATACTCTTACTCTTACACACATCTCTAACCTCGGTATGCCCAGATGATTGACTCATACATTTAGACACCGTCTAACTCTTGTAATCACATACATCAGTTATACAGAAATCATGCTTTACAGCAAATACACAGCATCCACATTCTGTTGTTAACACACACACATTGTTTGAGCCATGTTGCCATGACCATATTTGGCAACAGGCCTTCCTGGGATTTCCCAAACTTAGGGTGACCATACGTCCTCTTTTGCCCGGACATGTCCTCTTTTGAGAGGCTGTCCGGCCTGTCCGGCCGGCGTTTATAAAGTCCTTCAAATGTCCGGGTTTTTGATCTTGCCTAGCTTGAGCGCGTCACAGACCAGTGTATTTATCATTCACGTGGAAACACGCTCTGAGAGGCGGAGTTTGAGCCGAACACCGGAACGCTCCACACTCACTCACTCACTCCTCGCAGGCTGACAGGCAGGTAGGCACACTGCGAGAGAACACTCGAACCGAAAGAAAATGCCGAAACGCAAATGTCATTTCACTGATGAAATGCGAAAAAAGTACTCCTGTTTTCGTCCGGGTCGTGTCAAATGGGAGGCAGAATGTACAGTCTGCAAAGCTGGGACTTATGTCTCTGATGCTACGGGTACGGGTCTGTACCCGTAGCATCAACCAATAAGAGAAGGAAAAAGAAAGAAAAAAAGGACTGTTGACCTGATTCATTATTTCTATATTTTTTTTTCATTTGCCATTAGACACATTATTTTGAAGAATGGGCTAACTGAACATTGAAGAATAGGCTACCTCTCTTTTTTCTTTTTGTTTAATATTTTGAGGCATTATTTCTATTTTTACATAATTGATAATTGGGAGGTTATTTTGAAGAATGGTACTCTACCTCACTTTTCCTAACTAAGGTGTGAGTGTCAGACTTAAGAGAGATGATTATTTCTTATTTTGTTAAACATCTGAATACATGTGTTCCTACACAACTTGAGTCAATAACTATTAAAGACTAGAGCATGCCATATTTGTATGTGACTGATTATATTGATTAGGAGAATTGCTTTAAATTAATAATTAATTATAAAGCAACTGTTTGTGAGTGTTTTGGGCTATTTTTCTGTTTATCCAGGTAAAGTGTTCTTTTCTGGGGAATTCAGAAAATCTGTTTAACTGAGTTTGAAGCACAGAAAGCCCCCTGACCCACGGAAAACCCCTAAAAATGTGTGTGTGTGCGTGTGTGTGTGTGTGTGTGTGTGTGTGTGGTGGTGGTGGTGGTGGGGGGGACTGAAAATTTTTCACGCGCGAGCTGGAAGTGTGTCCTCTTTTCAGAGAAACAGAATATGGTCACCCTACCAAACTTCCCCTTTGCTGAAGAAGTTGCTGTGTCATGGTGATTTCTGCTTTCTGCCCTGCACACACACAGAGCTCAAACAGGGATTACTTCAGTTCAAAATGAACATTCAGTTACACAGAATCACTCTTTAAATCATTCTTCTTAGTCTAAACATAATAAATCATCTTAATCATTATTTCAATCAAATCAACAATACTGAGTATATATTTCAACATAATCATATGGTTAACTTATAATGTTTCTTCTCAGATCTTTATTTGTCTGCTTCAAAACCTTTGTTACCTTAAGGTCTGAGTGCTCTCTGAGACCTCAACATCAGCATCTCACTTGACAGTACTTATATCAGCCACAACATTAAATCCAGCTGTGTGCTGCTGTGTAGGTCAGTGGTCACCAATCTTTTTCAAGCCAAGATCACTTTTCATGTCAGACAAAAAGCACCGATCTGCCATCCATTTTAGACTTACTTTACAGTTTTTAGATTCTAAAATTTAGAAATGCAGAATTCAATTCTTGACTCATGCTGTATCGTTTTACTGCCAAAAACATTTGTATTTGACAACTGACATGTAAATTAATAGCAGATTAGTGAAAATACATTTACAAATAGGAGTCATTGTTTAAACTGCAACATTCAAAACTGAAGCATCAAATCATGGCAAGAATGATACACCACAGCACAAGACAAACCAATCTGGACCTCTGCCCTTTTTACACACGTGGACAAAATTGTTGGTACCCCTCAGTTAAAGAAGGAAAAACCCACAATTCTCACTGAAATCACTTGAAACTCACAAAAGTAACAATAAATAAAAATTTATTGAAAATTAAATAATCAAAAACAGCCATTACTTTTGAATTGTTGATTAACATAATTATTTAAAAAAACAAACTAATGAAACAGGCCTGGACAAAAATAATGGTACCTCTATAAAAGATTGAAAACTATTTGACCAGAGTGACATGATTAACTCAGGTGTGTCATTTAATTGACATCACAGGTGTTTCCAAACTCATAATCAGTCAGTCTGCCTATTTAAAGGGAGACAAGTAGTCACCCTGCTGTTTGGTGAAAAGGTGTGTACCACACTGAACATGGACAACAGAAAGCGAAGGAGAGAATTGTCCCAGGACATCCGAAAAAAATTATAGACAAACATCTTAAAGGTAAAGGCTATAAGACCATCTCTAAACAGCTTGAAGTTCCTGTGACAACAGTGGCTCATATTATTCAGAAGTTCAAGACCCACGGGACAGTAGCCAACCTCCCTGGACGTGGCCGCAAGAGGAAAATTGATGACAAATTGAAGAGACGGATCGTTGGAATTGTATCCAAAGAGCCCAGAGCCATCTCCAAAGAAATTAAAGGTGAACTCCAAGGCCAAGGTACATCAGTGTCAGATCGCACCATTCGTCGTTGTTTGAGCCAAAGTGGACTTCATGGGAGACGACCAAGGAGGACACCACTGCTGAAAAAAACTCATAAAAAAGTCAGACTGGAATTTGCAAAAATGCATGTTGACAAGCCACAAAGCTTCTGGGAGAATGTCCTTTGGACAGATGAGACCAAACTGGAGCTTTTTGGTAAGGCACATCAACTCTATGTTCATAGACTCAAAAACCAAGCATACGAAGAAAAGAACACTGTCCCTACGGTGAAACATGGAGGAGGCTCAGTAATGTTTTGGGGCTGCTTTGCTGCATCTGGCACAGGGTGTCTTGAAAGTGTGCAAGGTACGATGAAATCTCAAGACTATCAAGGCATTCCGGAGAGAAATGTGCTGCCTAGTGTCAGAAAGCTTGGTCTCAGTCGCAGGTCATGGGTCTTCCAACAGGACAACGATCCAAAACACACAGCCAAAAACACCCAAGAATGGCTGAGAGAAAAGCGTTGGACTATTCTAAAGTGGCCTTCTATGAGCCCAGATCTGAATCCCATTGAACATATGTGGAAGGAGCTGAAACATGCCATTTGGAGAAGACACCCATCAAACCTGAGACAACTGGAGCTGTTTGCTCATGAGGAGTGGGCCAAAATACCTGTTGACAGCTGCAGAACGCTCATTGACAAATACAGAAATTGTTTAATTGCAGTGATTGCCTCAAAAGGTTGTGCAACAAAATATTAAGTTATGGGTACCATCATTTTTGTCCAGCCCTATTTCATTAGTTTGTTTTTTTAAATAATTATGTTAATCAACAATTCAAAAGTGATGGCTGATTTTGATTATTTAATTTTCAATAAATTTTTATTTATTGTTACTTTTGTGAGTTTCAAGTGATTTCAGTGAGAATTGTGGGTTTTTCCTTCTTTAACTGAGGGGTACCAACAATTTTGTCCACGTGTGTAAGTGCATCACAGTCACAGTCAGTGTGATGGTTGTGCCTGCAGCCCATCAGTTAAAGCACTGTAGTTGGGCTCATAGTTGGAGACACCTGGTCTCACACAGTTAGCAAGTTGTCTGTCAGTCAGACGGGCCCTGTGCTTTGATTTTATTATTTTCATGTGTGAAAACTTCACCTCACAGAGATATGTGAAGCCAAAATAGGATTTGACCTTCACAGCACAGGAGGAGAAAAGGGGAAACTTTTCTCTGTTTACAAGACCCCAAAGGTGTCTGTCATTATCCCTTGCCTGCAATTCAGTATCTTTTTGCATATTAATGATTTCTATGTCCACATCATTTGATACTGAAAATGTCTCCTGAAGCTGAGCAGCGACTGCCTCAATGTCTGTGGGAATGAATGGGTTGCTGATAAATCTCACAATGTTCTCCGTTTTATGCATTTCTTGAAAACATCTGTCAAATTCAGCCCTCACTTTATCCAGATGGACACAGAATTGTTCAGGGTGGGCTTCTCTGACATTATTTGAAAGTCTCTTCTGGTTTGGGAAGTGTGTGAGTTTTCCATTTCTCAGCTGAGAAACCCACAGACTGAGTTTGGCCTTAAATGCACTGACAGCGCTGATCATGTGGGCTACATCTCTGTATTTACCTGCAATTCTGTGTTGAGCTCGTTCATTTTGGCTGTCAGGTCTGTGAGGAATCCCAGATCAGGCAGCCACGCATCATCTGACAGTTCTTTATGACGCTCTTTACGTGATTCCAGATATGAGCACATCTCACGCAACATGTCAATAAAACGCTGCAGGACTTCTCCGTGACTTAACCACCACACTTCAGCATGCAGACGCAAATCACCTTAAATGGCATCAAATAATCCTCCCTCTTTGTTATTCGGTCTATTTTGTGGAAAGCACCAATTCCACTGGCACCAAAATGTACCCAAAGCAGAATACAACCACCAAGATGCTTTACAATAGACATGCTGTTCTTGGAGTGAAAGGCTTCACCTTCTCTCCTCCAAACATATTTCTGGCCATTGCAGTCAAATAGCTCAACTTTTATTCCATCTGACCACAGAACGTTTCTCCGAAAACCTTTTCTTTGTGTATGTCTTGAAGATCTGCTGCAATGTCAGTCAACCTTAAGGTGCCATTTCTAGAGGAGGGTCTTCCTTCTTGCAAGGTGGCCTCTCAGCTCATGGCAACGGACAACAGGCTTGACTGTGGACACTGGCACCAGAGTTCCAGCAGCTTCCAAATCATTGCAGACCTGCTTTCTTGGTGATTCTCTTTTGACTCTCAATCATCTTGACCAACTGTCTCTCAGCAGCAAGTGATAGTTTGCGTTTTCTTCCTGATCATGGCAGTGACACAACTGTACCATGCACTTTATATTAAGAACAGTTTGCACAGACCACTGAATGCATCCTGTACATATCATAGGTGCTAAGTGATATCTACATTAATGCAGGACACAGGGTTTCCCAGCAGGACATTGCCCAGAGCATCATACTGCCTCTGCCGGCCTGCTTTCCTCCCATACTGCATCCTGCTGCTTTCTCCCACTCACCCGGCCATCTTCATAGCATAAAAGAAAACGTGATTCATCTGACTGGATCAACTTCATCCATTACTCTATGCTCCAGTTCTGATGCTCACATGTTCGTTGTATTTGCTTTCAGTGGTGAATAGAGGCCAGCAGGGACACTGGAGGGTCTGCAGCTACACAGTCGGATATGCAGCAAGCTGTGATGCTCTGTGTGTTCTGACACCTTTCTAACATATACTAATCAACGCAATGAGATGTTCTGACCATCTAGCCATCACAATTTGGTCTTTGTCAAAGTTGCTCAGCTCCTTAAACTGATCAGTTTCCCTGTTTTAAATGCATCAACTTTAATAACTGTTTACTTGCTGTAAACATTCATGCCACTGTAATGAGGTAATCGGTGTTATTAACCTTACTGATTGATTACTCACTGATTGGTGTGTAAAATCCACAGTCCATAACATTAAGAGTAATCTGCTGTGGGGAGATGGAGGAACATGAGCAGCTCTCTCTGATAATCCTTCAAATATAACTCCTCTTCCTCATGTCATGTCTGAGGGTGTAAAATCCTTCTTTAACATGCCTCCTACCCACAAGAACATTTTCATTTCATCAGTGAAGTGGAGTGGATTAAAGTGAAGCTTCAGAACTGCACCCCACAATCTCCCATCAGGCCCTGCAATACAGAGCGAGCTGTGTAAATAAAGGTTGGGCCTAATAACACCCAAACATTTATAATGCGTCGGTAGGTTTGTTCAGTATCATGCTCACAGCCACAGGGAGCAGACTGAGAAGTTATTATTCCCAAATAACGCAAGCTGCCAATAATAGACAAATCTGGAGAAAAAAGGGTGGTAAAAATTAAGACATGGTTTCAGTTCAGTCATAAAAGTTCTCAAATCACTGAACCATTTCTTTATGAGAACAGGCCACCATGTTTCTGTAACCTAAACTTCAAAGGATGAACAATTCTGGGGATATCATAGCTGGATGTTATACGATCATCAGATATTTTGGTAGAAACAAAGACATATTTCCATCAGTGAACATTTAACTGCCTCACTCCATTAGCTACTACCAGGATTTGGATTTAAAACAATATAAAATGAGGGTCTGTGTTACTGGGCTCTTCAGTAAAGGCTGTGTTTACATTTTTGAATTGATGTTTCCACATTTACTCAACTGAATGTCCTCAGAGCTTTACATTTGTTGTTTTTACACTGAAACACATTATACCTACCAGGAAAATGATTGTTGAAAATTTGTAAGGAATTTAATGAATTATTTAAAAAAAAGAATGTTTGAAAATAGTTTCAAAAATACCAAATAAGTCCGGTGTTGTCCATAAAATGCCATTTCTCTTGTCCCCCTGGTGACCAAATTGAATCTCAAATAAAACCTTTTTTTGGTATCATTTTTTCCATAGATGTCTCTTGTATTTGTGGAAACATTTTTAAATCAACATAATATTTTAAATGATAATTACTATACATGACACGTGTCACACAATATGCATGTAACCCTGTTAGCATAACCTTTTTAGCTGGTAGAAGAAGAAGAAAACTAGCCTAGCCGCGCTAGACAACCCACGGCAACGAATTTAATTCTCTGCCAGGGTGGGTCTAGTTACCCTCCATAAGGCTCGAGGTTGGATGCTCCTAAAACTGGCCGACGAATCAGCATGAAGTGTAGAGTCAGAAGGCGGGCGTAACTAAGTGATGACAGAGGCGCGACAATTCTCACAGAAACAACCGGAAACAACTAGCCTAGCCGTGCTAGACAACCCACGGCAACGAATTTAATTCTCTGCCAGGGTCGACAACAAAAACGACAACAGTCGTTGAGCTCCATTAGCACCGACTCTGAATAATCTTTCTGTTAACATGTCTGTAATATACTTGAGCTTCACCCATTGACTGTATAAATAAGGCTTCACCGAACTCCCGCATCCTCTGATTTCCAGTGCTCAAGGAGCCTATTCGTTGCGCTGATTGGTTGTATACCTACCCAATTGCTGCAGAGTGATTTGATAGACAACCTTTTAGCCCGCCTCCCTCCCTAGACCCTTGCGTCTTCAGAACATGGGTCTAGCGCGGCTAGGCTAGAAGAAAACAGTGAATCACATGAAATGCTGGAATTAACATCATGAAACAGTTCAAAAAGAATGAGTAGAACAAAGCTATGTCCTCTCTTCTCTTTTTCATATTTTCATAACACTGTCAGCCTTGACTGAATGTCTCCCTCTACCTCATGCAAACCTGTTATGCAAATTATCAGGATAAGACAATTTTTCCCCCCACTTTTTTCATTCCTTTTTTCCATCAGTAAGTTTGTCCTTTTGGTCAGCAGTAACTCTAGCTAAATATCTAGCTTTTACTCCAGAGAAAAAGCTAACATTAGCATGAATTACTGTTACTGTGATTACAGTAGGCTTAGCAAACAACAAATAAACATGGAATAAAAATGGTACCATTGATGTGTAAGCTGAGTCAATCAAGCCTTTGATTGATTACTTACTATTGATGAATATGTTGCAGAAATTTGCAAAAGAGAAGACTTATTATTCAAAAATTTAAGCCCAAAT
Organism: Acanthochromis polyacanthus; assembly: GCF_021347895.1. Classification (NCBI taxonomy): domain Eukaryota; kingdom Metazoa; phylum Chordata; class Actinopteri; family Pomacentridae; genus Acanthochromis; species Acanthochromis polyacanthus. Next base: position 17,830,784 of record NC_067121.1, on the reverse strand, counting down.
GTCCTCCAATTCTGGAATAACCCTTTAAAGAGTATTCAAATAAGGAGACAGTATGATATTTTTTAGTACTTTTCTTACACATTTTATATCACATTTTTAGATCCCATCCATCCATCCATCCCAAGTATCAGCTGTTAGGATTTCAAGCAGTAACCACTTCAAGTTGGCAGTTAGATAAGCCCTAAATGCAGCCTTCAAAACAACTAACTGGAGGTATTTTACACCAGGGAGCTGAACAAACTTCCATTGTAGACAGCTATGCTTCAAGGATAACCTGTTGTAATTGGTGAATGAGGACAAACCTACTATCTCACTCCCCAACCTTTATCTAACCATTCTTGTTACAGTAGTGCAAGTCTGTCTGTGAGTGTAAGCTGCCTTGTGTAATGAGTTTGTTGTAGTGGGAAACTTTCACAGCTGCAGTGTGTTACAAATATGCCACTTAACAGTCAGAATACTGCTGATGTTTTGCAAGATTCTGAAACTGTTAATTTTAAATAGGTGGACCTATTTAAATCATTTAAATTTGGCTGGGAGATTAACACAGTTTTCTGTCATAGGAGAGACCGCTTTACACAAACTTCCACAATATTTTCCATCCGGTTTATCAAAAACATAATCTGTTTGTAAATTTGTTATATAACGGCCATTTTTTAAAGACAAGGTTGGTTGGTAATATTAGGACACAAAGCTGTCACATTGCTGGATCATCTGATGCAGCTATCCATTAGTAAATATGTCTTTACAAAGATGGTTCAGGTTTCCCCTGGACTTATGTCCATCCATGTGTGTTGTGGTCCAAATAGTTCGCTTCCACTTCTTGGTTCTGCTCAATAGTAGTCTCTTTGCAGTATCATCACTATGATGGCCAGATTTACACTGCCTACTCCCACTATTTGAAGGCTGAGATGTGTCTCCTAAACTCTGAAGCATTGATGTAAGCTGTAAACGGAGACACAGTTAATCCAAGATTATGAAGCTGCTGCCTTTAATGAACCTCTCCTCTGCAGCAGATGGAACTTGGCCTTTTTCATGGGGTGGTCCTCCTGAGTCAATTTCATCACAGAGTCTGATGCTTTTTGCAACTGCTTTGAAGTAACTTTTAAAATTCGTGAAACGTTCCGGATTGACTGACACAGCGTTAAAAGTAATTATATGGGGATGTATTGGTGGGGGTGTGATGCTTCAGGGATGGATAATGCAGTTTGATCCATGAGTTTGAAGAATTTTACAAATTGCAACAATTATGTTATCCCTTGTTTCAACAATCACACGCAACACAGTGAAATGATCCTATTCATACTACAAAATATTCCACTGAGAATGTGTGCATAGACACTACTGTTCAAAAGTTTGGGGTCCGGTGGCATTAAATGAAATACAGTCTAGACATTGTTAATGTGGTAAATGACTATTCTAGCTAGAAAAGGATGATTTTTAATGGAATATCTACATAGGGGTACAGAGAAACATTTCCAGCAACCATCAGTCATGTGTTCCAATGCTACATTGTGTTAGCTAATGGTATTGAAAGACTAATTAGTGCTTAGAAAACCCTTGTGCAATTATGTTAGAACATGAATAAAGGTGTGAGTTTTCATGGAAAGCTTGAAATTGTCTGGGTGCTCCCAAACTTGTGAACGGTAATGTATTTGATTGACCGTATTAGTACATTGCTGGGTCACATTTAGTTCAGTGACTGAGTAAATGTCAGTGAAAACACAGGGTCAGTGACCACGGAATAGGATAGAAAACACATTTCTTAGCAAACCCCCCTCTGCTTGCACTTGTGGATAACAGTGACCTTTAATAAAGAAAACCAACCACCCCCAGCATTGGTGCTTGTATTTCATGCACTTATTGCAGACTTCTCATGAGCATGTTGCAAATCATAGTCAGTGTTTTGTTTTAAAGGTCAGACAGTGAGCATGCTAGTCTGCATGCAGACACTGCAGCCTTGCATGTCCTCAGCTTCAAAGGAATTCTGCATCTCTTCAGTACATCCACTTTCATACTGCTGAAGGTTGATGTCACTGTCTGTTTCCATTCTTAATCTTATTTAGTCCCAAGAATATGTTTGTTACAGCTCCTAGAATCTAAGTACACATAAATTAAAACAGCCATAGCTTTTGAAGCAGGCTATGGGCCATTCCAGACTTGGAGAACATTTGGGCTTCAAAAATAAATCTTCTCTTTTACAATTTTTTGCTCCATATTAATCAATAATAGGTAATAAACTACCAAAGGCTTGATTGGTTCAGCAATGGTATCATTTTGATTCCATGTTTTATTTGTTTGCTGATCCTACTTGAATCACAGCAACAGGGTTGCTAATCCATGCTAATGTTAGCTTTTTTCAGGAGAAGAAGCAAGCTATGAGTTTTGCTCGACTCATTCTTTTGGAAAACTGTTTGATGATGTCAATTTCAGCGTATCACGTGATTTACTATTTTCTTCTTCTTCCAGCTAAAAAGGTATATATATATATATGTATACACATATATATATGTATAATTATTACTATGTATAATTATTATTACCATGTATAATTATCACTATTTAATATATATATATATATATATATATATATATATATATATATATATATATATATATATATATATATATATGAGATTCAATTTTGTCATCAGGGGGGTGGGACAAGAGGAAAAGGGCATTTTAGGGAGAACTCCAGACTTATTAGGTATTTTAAAAAATATTTTCAAACATTCTTTTCTCCTATTTTTTTTTTAAATTTGATCTCAGGACAAGGAAATTTACACAACAACTGCATGTTGTAGTATTTTGTAGTAAATGCCCTTCAGTTCTGGAATAACCCATATTATTGGTGTGTACAAGCACGTCAGATTTGCTTCCATTAATGTTTCCATGGAAGTACGAATGTAACTGCTCATAATGCTATTACAAGACACAATCACTACAGAGAATCAAATAATCATAGAGATTGTGAGGAACAGACAGAGAAAAGGCTAAGTAGAAGTGACATAGTGTTTGTGAGTTTACTTCTTTGCATTCATTATTTCTCGTCTGCCTCCTTATTTTACTCCATTCCCTCTCTCTGCTGCTCTGTCTCTCTCCTATCGGCTCCCTCTCTCTCGCTCTCTCTGGTTGACAAAGTAGATCTGATTGATCTAGTTCAGTGGAGGCCTGGAGGCGCTTCACTGTGCTGGGTGTCTTCTGTGTGAAAATTTGGCTCACAACGTGGACAGATAGCCAGCCAGCCAATTAGCCAGTTAGTTAACAATGTAACATTCAATTAGCCAGTGAGCCAGCCATAGTTTGCAACAAGGTCTCGTATTTGGTACATGATGTAAAATAATATTGTATATATGGTCCCCCACATTAAAAACAGACAAGAGAAGTGTAATTTTACCTATTTTTTCTACGGTAAAGAAATTGCATAGGAAGAGCTACAGCCTCTCAGTCCCTTACAACTATCCCAGCCCCCTGGGTTTCTACTTTGACTGTCTTGTCCTTAAGCATCTTTAGTTTAATTTGTTGTAAGAGAAATTTAGCTGAAATAGTTGATAATTGTAGCTTTTATCCAATGATACTCAAACAGGAGGAGGCAGGAGTGTTTGGTGGGGACTATTTTCAGTAGCGGATTCATCCACATTTGATGCTCTAATGACAATTTGGGGCAGCATTATGGTAGAGCCTAATTCTAACCCTAACATTGTATGCTACAGCGCGTGCTCATAGTAAGGAAGGACCATGACCGCCAGTGCAACAACATAGCTCACTTATGTGTTTTTATAGTTTAATAAATCTCAACTACGGCATAGAAAAGGTCTCAGAGAGCGCAGTACTCCATCTGGGCTATGCATTCCCCCATGTGGCATTTTTTTTATGTAAATGCAGAATTTTTTATTAGTTATTGATGATCAGAAACCACAGGAACATAGATTGTGGCCATTTAATAGACATATATCCACAATTAAAATGACACGGATACCGAATCACATGACCTAAATATGTAGGGGGTGGTGGGAATTGACGGGACTTAGAAACACTCCCACAGTTTAATCGACTGTTCCGTGTATCATTTCCAATGGATAAGTTCCGATAAGTCCACACTGGTTGATTTGTAGTTGGATCAAAATGTGATCGTCAGCAGGCAGCTGATGTAGTGTTCACATGGAGTTACAGTGATGTAGTTACAACGGTTTTGTAATGCAAATATATCACTCTTTCGAACACATATTGGTTTGAGAAGAAAACGCTTTATTTTCGTGACCCCAGCAAACTTGCTGGACTACCTTCGTCTGGACCAAAACCGGACAGGATCTCTGCTCACTGGACGCTGTCGGCAGTAAGTCTGTGTGAATGAACAACACTGCTGAGGGATGGGATGGGATGCCATACAGATTCATGTCAAAAATCCCGAACTATCCCTTTAACAGTGAAACAGAAATCTTTAAAAAGTTTGTGCATCCAGACTGTAAGCCACATTGCTGCCAAAATATAATCAATTGGTCATTGTGTTATTTCTGACCTTCCCTGAAAATTTCATCTACATCCCTTAATCTGTCTTTGAGTAATGTTGCTAACTGACAGACAGACAGACAGACCAGTGCCGATCATCACATAACTCCTCTGAGGCTCCACCTCCCTGGTGAAGTAATAAGATACAACATGTTGTGGAAGCACATACAGTACTACTATTAACACAAACATTCGCAGCATCCTGAAAAAAGCTTTAGTGTCTGCTTTTACATCTGTCCAGCAAGACTGTGGATAATAACTGGCATGTGGCTTGTTTTTTTATGAAAATGTGTTCTCCTTGACAAGTAATTAATGGCATGACAGAGTAGCAAAATTGCAATTGGTCAAAGAAAACTTAGTGATATGTTATTTGACACTTATAATGACAATGAGGGTAACACATGTTATCAGAGTCTTTGTATTTGTAATTATACATTGTGTGCTAAAAGTGTGTTTCTCATTTGTGCAGTGACAGAAATTTGCCGCCCTGCTTCCTTTATGCCCTTTCAGTCTGCCTGCAGTGGCTGGTTGGTACTAGCAAAGCAATACAAAGCTGCTCACCGTTTTTGTTGATGTCAATAAATCAGTATTCATATGTGTTTGAATGCTCGATGTAGCACAGGGGGAAAATAAGACATAATTGGTATTGAATTTCCATTTAAACTGAGTTGAACTAAAGGCTGTAGAACAGTTCAAGTCAGTATCTAAGTATCAAAAACAGAAACTACGAGTCAGAACTTTACTGTGTCATATTCCATGGTTTAAAAACTGAAGGCTATGGAAAGAGGTTAAATTAAAGTAAAGTTGACTGTATGATTGAAAAAGCTACATCCATCCATCCATCCATCCATTCTCTATACACCGCTTTATCCTCACTAGGGTCGCGGGGGGTGCTGGAGCCTATCCCAGCTGACTCGGGCGAAGGCAGGGGACACCCTGGACAAGTCGCCAGTCTGTCACAGGGCTACATATACAGACAAACAATCACACTCACATTCACACCTGCGGGCAATTTAGAGTGATCAATTAACCTCAGCATATTTTTGGACTGTGGGAGGAAGCCGGAGTGCCCGGAGAAAACCCACGCATGCACAGAGAGAACATGCAAACTCCATGCAGAAAGATCCCAGGCCTAGGCCGGGATTTGAACCTGGGATCTTCTTGCTGCAAAAAGTGCTAACCACTACTCCACTGGGCAGGCGAAAAAGCTACAGTATTAATTTAAAAAAAAATCAGTATAATTCCTCATTGGGCCCTTTTGCAATTAAAACTAGAAAAGCACTCAGAATGCAGTACTCCGCCAAGGCTGTTTTATTCCCCCATGTGGCATAGAAATGTATATGTATGTTATGTATGGATACTGATTGCGTGACTTAACTATGTAGCGAGCGGCAGGTATTGATGGGAGTCGGAAACACCCCCACAATTTAATCAGCTGCTCCTTGTATCCTTTCCGATGGATAAGTCCCGATCAGTCCTCAGTGGTAGACTTGTAATTGGATCCCAATCATGTGATAGTCAGCAGGCAGCTGATGCAGTGTTCACTTGTAGTCATAGTTACAGTAACACCATGCTGCTATCGTACAATGATACAGAAATCGTTAAAGAAGCCATGGAAGCAGATTATAAGCCACATCACTGGCAAAATCTAATCACTTATGTCATTTCTGACCTTCCCTGAAAATTTCATCTAAATCCGTTTTTGAGTAGTGTTGCTAACAGACAGACAAACCAACGCCAATTGTCACATTACTCCTACTTGGTGGAGTAACAATGATTGAGGTCTTTATTGTTTCCTTTATCTGCTACGTTAGGCACTGTCAAGCTTTAAAATGTGATTATAGGTAATAGGAAATTTGACTATTGTTCCTCAAATGTTATTCTGAAACAATAGTCTCTTTCTGTACAACCATTCTGCTGAACACCGTTAGAAGATTTTGACAATGAACCTCACTGAATGTCAGACTGAGTATTGAAAATGCACCTAAGTGCATTTGCATCATCAAAAGACCAACTGCTGTGTTGACAAACCTTGTTACTGCTGCACAGACAATGATAACCTACATACTATGATACAGAAATAAAATGTTGATTACTGAAGAAAACATCTTCAGTTATAAGGAGGGTCCTTTCAAAGATGATTTCTGAATGAATTTCTGGATGCCGAAGTTCTCTAAAATTCCCACTGATTGTTGTGTGTTTTGATTTGACTGGCTATGAAGAAATTGTGTCAGAGTCAGAAGAGTGGGAGAAGTAAAGGAAATCCTTTGTTTGAACTGAATCTTTTCAAAGTAGCTACTTACTGGAGGTCAGCCACCAGTGACACATTTCCAGTTAAAGGGCAAAGTGAGACATACTTGGTAGTGATGAGTGCTTTTGCCTCAGTTGGGTACTGTTGACACAAATTATTCACTGAATGATAAAATGGGAAAAATTGTATTTTCACTCTGGTTTTTACTTCATCCTCAGCACATCCCTGCAGTCACACAGCAGTGATGCAATACGAGGTGAAAGCCCTTCAGCACAGCAGACTCTCTGTGGTTTAGGTTTGCTAATTAATTAGTTTCAATTAGTGTCAGTGTCATACTGTTCTGATCGCATTCAAAATGTCTTAACATTATCAGAAGAAGCTAATGCATTTCATATTAAGTCATACAGTAGTGTAAAAGTAGTAAGCGCATAATCTTGCTTTCTTAAATTTATTTAACGCTTTTGGACAATCAAACATTTATTCCTCTCTAAAACAGTGCCCATTAATGAAGGGGATCTTCTCACACAATACATAACATTAATATGTTATTGTCATGGTTTCTAGTGGAACCTCCAGCACCCCCTAAAGCCCCCTCCCCCTCCAGCTCTTCCCCCTATGCTCAGTGATCCCACTGCAGTCTCCATCAGGATACACTCCTACTGCACCACCTGTCAGCCTATCAGAGTGTCTACCTGTTCACTGCCATGCACCTGGGACTCATCACCTCATTTGCACTCTGCATATATACCAATCAGTTTACTACACTCTGTGCCAGACATTTGTATCTTGTTTATTTGTGTGTCTTGCCTGTTTTTTTGTGACGATCTGCATTGGTCTGTCTGTGTGTCTGCATTTCTCAAGAATGGATTAACAGATTTCAATGACATTTTCAGGAAAGGTCAGAAATGACACAGGGACCAAGTGATTAGGTTTTGACAGTGATGTGGGTTAGTCTGGATCCACGAATTTATAAAAGATTTCTGTATCATTGCAAGATAATGGCATCGCATCACTGTAACTATGACAACAAGTGAATGCTACATCAGCTGCTTGCTGATGACGACATGATTGTGATCCTACCACAAATCGACCACTGCAGACGTATTGGGACTTAACCGTTGGAAATGAATGAAAAATTGACTACATTGTCACACACATCACACACAGACATGCATGTCTCACCAATTCCTGCTGTCCGCTACATATTTAGATCATGCCATTCGGTATTCATACATAACGTACTCATGCATAACACACAGCTGTGTTCAGCGCAAGGTAAATTTGTTTGTAGGTACATTTATATTAAATGGCCATATTCTGTGTTGCTGTGATTTCTGATCATAAATTAATAACCAAATGCTGCATTTCTAAACAAACAAAAAAAAGTAAAAAAAATGTTGCTTTTCTGACAATTCCATATGGGGGAATGAACAGCCTTGGTGGAGTACTGCGCTCTCCAAGTCTTTCTTTAGTTCTTCCTGCACTTTTGCCTGGTTGGATTGAGTACCGGTTTGAACTGTACTACCCTCTGCCTATTCTTCCAAGTAAAGTTGTGATACTTGATTAATGACCGTCTGATGATTCTGCATGTGCATCCTACCAGAACTATGATAGTTGCAGTCATTTTCATAATTTGAATAAACAAACAGACAGACTAGGGCATTACTGCATTGGCACTGAATGTTCGCATTCAATGTAGATCATGAGATACATAAACACAAAAGGGCACCCAGAGAGTGGCGTATATACAGGGACCGTGCCCTGTTATGCACCTGTAGTATGAATGAAACACATTTTCTGAGTTAACACAACTACTGAAAAAGCAATGTTTCCAAAGCCTGAGAAGACATATACAGTCAGTCCATAAGTATTCGGACATTGACCTAATATTCAGTGTTTTCATCCACATAACTGTCGCTCACTGGATATTTTCTGTTTTTCCAGACCATTCTTTATAAACCCCAGATCAGCAGTTTCTGAAATATTCAGAACAGCCTGTCTGGCACCAACAATTATGTCACATTTAAAGTCAATTCTTTCTTCCCCATTCTGATGTTCAGTTTCAACTTCAGCAAGTTGTCTTTACCACATCTACATGGCCAATGCATTGAGTCCATGCGACTGGCTGATTAGCTATTTGTGTTAACAAGCAATTGAACAGGTGTACCTAATAAAGTGGCTGGTAACCGTCTATGCAAAATGTCAAAAAAAAAAAGGACAAATTCAAAATGTAAAAATGTCATCTGTTGTGTGCCAAACTATAAAGTCCAACATTTAAAAACAGTTTGGTGTATTTTATGCCCTCATTAGACAATGAAAGTAGAAACAAAAGATGATTCATGGCTGCTGACCTTGGGCACCAAAATGTTGAAATACAAGTCTGTCGCATTATGTGCTGAAATACTGTATGTCCATATATAAGCTGCCATTTTTTCAAAATGGTCAAACACTTGGAACAGGTGTGTCAATGTCATCCACACCTCTCACCGTTTTTCTGAAGCTCCTCCAGAAAAATAAACCAAGTCTGTGTAACCTGCATGTTAGTCCTTGATGAAACACCTTACCTTATTTCACAGCACTACCTCTATTACATTGTGACATACAACTTTGCATTGCTACAGATTAAGAAAGGAAAAAGTTACAAGGAAAGAAAAGAGAAAGAAGAAGAAATGATAGCTAAGGCTGAGGTCCGTTTGCTGCTGCTAGTATTCACTGTGAAAATGCTATTACAGCCTGTTATAGCCTGGTGGCTGTGACTTTGCTGCTTGGTGTGTGTGTGTGTGTGTGTATCTTGACAAGGACACAGTGTCTGGCAGCGACAGCTGGATAGAGACAGATAGCCATGGGAAATATCATTTCTGCTTGTTAAACACACACAGTTGGGTTTTCATCACTTAAGAGGGTATTACATTGACTTACTCTGATCTCCTGGAGACTTCCTCCACTTCTCACCACATTACAGAAGCACAGCTGACGGCATCTACCTGCATTGTCGGAACTGCAAAGTCTCTGACCACAACAACAAAAAGATCAGAACTCTGTCACTTCCATACAACCTTATTTATGCTTGGTACCTGCATTTGCAAGGCCCTGAGCATCTTGAAGGAACTGACTGAACCCAGTTTCAGGAAGCTATCCTGGCTTGGCAAGCGTTTCTTCCCTTAAGCTGTGAGGATCCACAACAGTTTCCACAGACAGTCCAACACCTCCAATCCCCTCACATAAACTATAACAGCCAGGACAAGTACCTCAAACCCCTTTCAAGACTGGAACACTCGAACAGCAATGACTGCACATCACACGTCTTTGCACCTCTGTTGAAATCCACAGCTCTCTGTGGAATGTATGAGCTGCATTATTTGAAATTTATTTAAGGCAGTGTAATTACTATTGAAGAGGTAGTTTCGGAAAACAGTCCTGACTTTCTCTTAAGGTTGTGTGGTCTTCAGGCCTGCTAGGTTTTCTAGGTTTGTTGCACATATTGTACCTAAATGTGGAGCCAGTAAAGCACTGTGGTCCAAGAACAAAACATTGCATTTTCCTCCATGTTGCCATACACATAGTACATAACAGAAGTGAGTACATGCCCCGTGAGATATCTGTCATGGTCTTAGGCTTCTACCTTTGTTTTTTTGACTTCTTTGTGTTTGAATCTCTTTGTCTGTGTGTAGGTTAATACTTCCTGTTTTATTTTGAAATAGCCTTTCCTTGTGTGTTACTGGTGGTCCTCCCCCTTTCATTGATTTTATTAGTTTCTCCTGTGTGTCATCTCCCCAAGTGTTTAAATAGTCTTCATTTGTCTTGCTTCAATTGATGCCAATGCTTTTACCTATCTAGATTTTTAGTTAATTTTTGCCATGCTTTTCACTCATGTGAACTGTGATTTGCTTTACATCAGGATTTTCATTAAAACTCACCTTTTGTTTCCTAAATAACTGCTGTTGGTGTCTGCTTTTTGATCTTTACTCATTGATTAATAGGAAAGTCACTTAAATGTCAAATGATTACATACTGATTCACCTCCCAGTAAATGACAAGTAGAATTTTTCCCCTCTTTGAAAAATATTACAAAACTGCTACGGTGAGTGCATAATCCTGGCAGTGAGAGTGTGGTGATATGGGGCTGCATGGGTGAAAAATGTGTTGGAAATGACATTCATAGATGGTACTATGAATACATGTGAATGTACTAAAACACTCGCAAGATGACTCCCAGTCCGCAGAAGAGGAATATCCCAGCATGAGGATTCCAAGCCCACTGCCAAAAATCAAGGTTTCTAAAGAAGAACAAATAAAAACTACGACATGGACAAGTATGTCATCTGCCTCAAATCCATCGGAACAAAGTTGGAAAGTAGAGCAATACAACCGTACCAGCAAAAAGTAATTAAAAAGAAAATTTAACTGAAGAATGATTAAACATCTCTCTAGAAATTTTTTCAACATTGTTATCCTCTGTGCCAAGAAGCATCAATTCTGTCATGAAAATTCCAACTAGACATCCGGAATATTGACAAAAGATAAGATTCAGTCTCCAGTAAGGATTTGTATTGAGTTCCTGCTGTGAGACCTGTATTTGTTACAGAGGGGAGCAAGAGAACCCAAGCGCAGACACAGATAACTGGCTGCCAAGAGAATAAATGACAGACCTTTATTAAATCAAATAGCTAAACCAATACATAAACTAGACACTGAGCTAGAGGGAGCAGAACAAAACCACTACTCTCAACTCTATAAACCAAAACTAAGAATACAGAAACAGAAGTCTACCAATACTAAACTCAATTCAATTCAATTCAATTTTATTTATATAGCATCAATTACAGTCAAATTGTCTCAAGATACTTTACAGAACCCATATGCCTGACCCCCAGAGCAAGCCCAAAGGCGACAGTGGCAAGGAAAACACCCTTCTAACAGGGAAAAAACCTCGAGCAGAACCCAGCTCTATATAGGGGGGACCCATCTGCCTGCTGGCCGGGCGGGTTGAGAGGGACAGAGGAAGGCAAGGGAGGGGTGGGAAAGCAAGGAAAGTATACACACATTTGGATACATGTATGACAAGATATGTGACACAAACAAAGTATAAGCTAACATTGAAAACTGACTCATAGTTTACTCTTATGATGTACGGCTCTGACATTAAACATACTCCATATATAGCTAGCAGTAAAATTCAAACAGTATGTAAGTTAGCATAACAGTATAGTGAAGGCGATGCAGAATTGACTGGTGGAAAAGGGGAGTTGGAAGCAGAGGGCTGGAGGAAGGTCAGCAGCAGCATCCCACAGTGGACATGGTGGAGACTAGACCAGTTGGTGGAACAGCAACCACAGACCTGAAGTATCCAGCTCTGGGGCCAGGGACACTCAGAGAAATAACACAGGGGCAAACAGAGTGAATGTACTGCAATAACGGTATACATATTAAATGTAAAGGTAGATAGAGAAGGGCTCAGTGTGTCAAGAGAAGTCCCCCAGCAGCCTAGGCCTATAGCAGCATGACTAGGGGCAGAACGAGTCCAAGAGGGAGTCAGCTGTGGAAACAAGGACACAGGCCGAACCCCTCTGGGTCACCCAGTCAGCCCTAACTATAAGATTTGTCAAAAAGGAATGTTTTAAGCCTGGTCTTAAAAATAGAGAGGGTATCTGCCTCCTGAACCCAAACTGGGAGCAGGTTCCACAGGAGAGGCGCCTGACAACTGAAGGCTCTGCCTCCCATTCCACTTTTAGAAATTCTAGGAACAACAAGTAAGCCTGCAGTTTGAGAGCGAAGAGTTCTACTAGGATAATATAGTACTATCAGATCTTTACGATATGATGGAGATTGGTTATTAAGAGCTTTATATGTCAGAAGAAGGATTTTAAATTCTATTCTGGATTTAACAGGAAGCCAGTGAAGAGAAGCAAGTATTGGGGAAATATGATCTCTTTTGCTAACTCCTGTCAGTACTCTCGCAGCAGCGTTTTGGATCAACTGTAGATGTTTAAGAGAGCTATTTGGACAACCTGATAATAAGGAATTGCAATAGTCAAGCCTGGAAGTAACAAAAGCATGAACTAATTTTTCTGCATCACTCTGAGACAGAATGTTCCTGATTTTTACAATATTACGCAGGTGAAAAAAGGAAGTCCTACAGACTTGCTTTATGTGTGAGTTAAAGGACATGTCCTGGTCAAAAATAACTCCAAGATTCCTCACAGTAGTACTGGAGGCCAATGTGATGCCATCCAGAATAACTATTTGCTTTGAAAGCGAGTTTCTAAGATGTTTGGGGCCAAATACAATGACTTCAGTTTTGTCTGAATTTAGCAGTGGGAAGTTAAAAGTCATCCAGGTTTTAATGTCCTTAAGACAATCTTGCAGTCTAGCGAGCTGGATTAACTAAACAGAGCTAAGGAGAGGTACTTACACGGAGGGGAACTGACAACCGAGAGGGGGAAACGAGACTGTCCTCCTTGAAAAAACAACCACTTAGGTCGTCTGTACATGCCCGTATTACGACCGAGTGTTACGTTTTGAAGTTAAGCGACCTCTAGCGGTTGAGTAAATATCGACACTCCAGTGTCCGTCACCATGAACAAACTTTGACCTAACACTAACACTAACCTTAACCCTAACCATAACCCTACCCATAACCATAACCCTAAACCCGTCTTGCGAAAGTGAGGGAAAAGCTGTTTCGCGAGGGAAAAGCTGTTTTGCGAATTAAATCCTGTAATGCCTTCCTGTCTCCCGTAGGGGCGCTAACCTAAACACGCTCTCATGGGTCGTATTCAGGGGCACGTTACATACGACATGTGTGGTCGTATGAGTTTGAGGGCTTGTTGGGGAAACAGGCTGGGGAAAACCCAAGAACAGACAGGAGAGCAACAGAGTCCAAGAGAGGGGAATCCAGGAGTGGGGAGAGCAGAAGAGTCCATGTAGCAGTACAGAGGTGGCAGGTTTGGTGGGGAAACAGCTTCTATGATCCGACAGAGACTCTGGCTGTGTCCGAAATGGCATACTAACGTACTACATACTACATACTCAATGTATACTACGTACTATAAGTATGATTAGAATGCCAACCATTCACACTGTAGTATACTACTACGTTTCCCATAATACATTTCAAACCTCCAACGACAAAAACCAGAAGTATGGCTATCAAATATCTCGGCTGAATGCCGGCTTCAGGTCGATTTTACGCTAACAAACAGTCGCATAATTAATGTGGCAATTTCAAGCCGGCACTCCTCATGCAGTTATTAGCCAGATTATGCGAATCGTTTCAATTGTAGCTGCAGGCTACTGGAGGTAGCTGCTACTTGTTCTGTATGCAAAGCGAGCTGCTGCAACTAGCTGCTAGCATTCAGTAGCACGTTGTGAGGCATCTGACAAATTTAAAACGTTGGTCAGAAAACGCCTATTTCTCAAATCTGTGGGGTGATTGGGATGACTACTTAACCACATAAAATAAAATAAAAATCGCGCCGGTCAGGCCACAGATCCCGCGGAGGCTTCCATTTCGGTGGGTAGCTCGCAAAACATTATGGGGCGGTTGAGTATGACTAGTGTGGTTACCGCGCATACTTAAAAATTTTCCAGAAATAGTATACATCCGGGTATTTCTCGCGTACTCAATCTTTTCATACTATCTAATGTGAACGCACTACATACTTATTTTGACGTCATACTTAGTATGAGTATGCCATTTCGGACACAGCCTGAGTGACTGAGCAGGGTTCAAGTAGTGAGGAGAGCTTGTAGACAGGTGAGCTGAGTTTAAGAATTACTGCAGCTGACAGTCATTGGGGTAATCAGCAGGCAGAGTGCAGGTAGAGGAGGAGGGCGAGTGGCAGGGAGAGAGAGAGACACGAGGGAGAGGTGACAGACAGGGAACCAAAAAGGCAGGACAAAACCGAAACAGATCAGGAAACAAGAAAGGAGGAAAAAGAGGAGGAAAGGGGGAAGAAGGTCAGGGGCCAGAGCAAGATCCTAACAGTATTTTTACAGCTGGAGATAATGCATCAACTGGCCTTCTGTGTACCCTCACATTAGCAGGAGGAAGATAAAACTGGAAACTGGACTCATCTGACCACCGAATCTTCTTCCAATTCCCAGTGTGGATGGCCCCAATGGTAGCGTTTTCCATGATTGTCACTGCCATGCCATGTCTCCCTACTGTCAGTGGGGTGTGTGTGTGTGGCTATTGTTGTGGGGACCTAATGTCCCCACAACCATAGGAAAACCAAAAGAAATGTCATTTGTGGGGACCTCATTTGGGTCCCCATGAGGGGAAACAGTGTTTTCTTGGCCATGTTGTTGTTACTGAAAAAAGTAAAAGTGCAAAAATGTTTCTTTAGGGTTAGCCATTGTTTTGGTCTGGGTTAAGGTTAGGGTTGGGTTAGGGTTTGGTTTTGGTTTTACCAATCAATGGCACTGGCCTATTGATCCAAGGTGTATAATAAAAAAATATTTGAATTTTGGAAAAGGGCCCTAATGGAGGCCATTTGTAATCGAGGTGGTTAAGGTTAAAAATCTAGGGCAGGGATAAATAATTTATATATTCGAAGGAAAAAAAGGGGGGGGGGGGAGAAGAGGTCCATTTCTCACTACAACCTTGTATGTAGTATCGCTCCACTGGAAGGGTCATGCCCCTGGTCCAGTAGACCTGGGTTCAAAAACCATCTCATGCCACCTGCCAGTCAACACATTTTGTTGGAAAGCTTTTATCCTTAAAAGGGGAAGGGGATAAAAAAGGGGGGGGGGGATTATATATATATATATATATATATATATATATATATATATATATATATATTTTTTTTTTTTTTTTTTTAATTATACAATTTTTGATATAAACCAATTGAGGTCTCAAGGCAGTTCCCTAATAAATTAACAAAGATCGGTGCTTTAGGAAAACCAAAAGAAATGTCATTTGTGAGGACCTCATTTGGGTCCCCATGAGGGGAAACAGTGTTTTCTTGGCCATGTTGTTGTTACTGAAAAAAGTAAAAGTGCAAAAACATTTCTTTAGGGTTAGCCATTGTTTTGGTCTGGGTTAAGGTTAGGGTTAGGGTAAGGGTTAGGGGTTAGATATGAATGGGAGTCAATGGTAGGTCCCCACAAGGATAGGAAAACACAGTCTGTGTGTGTGTGTGTGTGTGTGTGTGTGTGTGTGTGTGTGTGTGTGTGTGTGTGTGTGTGTGTGTGTGTGTGTGTGTGTGAGTGTGTAAATGTATGTGTGGGCGTGTGCGTGCATGTTAATTGTCTGGAAAGTGCTACATAAGTAAAGTTTGATTGATTGATTGATTGGTCAATCACAAATTAGCCCCATTCTCGATCATACCTTACTCTGTTTTACTCTAAATTAAACAATAATTTGCCAAATGAACATCATCCTGGAGTCTAAAAGAGACGAAACTAGAAATGGAATCCATAAAGTAATGAGGAAAATGTTTACCATGGCAACAACTTAAGGAAAAAGTAGCATTCATCATAGATGTCTGTACGACCGGAAATTTAGACTAGAAAGAATAAATGTATAAGGTGCTTTTTTGTCATTTTTGCTACTTTTACTTTTTTTCAATCTCGAAAGATTTAATTGCGTAGACCTTGCTCGCCTCGAAAAATCACGGGCACTAGCCTGCAGCAGCTTGACAATGTTTATCCAGCAAGAGCCATTCAGAAGGCAAGGGTCGTTTTAACTGACCCACATCACCCTCTGCATGCTGAGTTTTGGCTTTTTCCATCTGGGAAGCGGTATACATTCCCTAAAAGGGCCAAATCAAACAGATACCTCAGACATTTGTTCCCTCAGCTGTAGGGTTTTTAAATAACCTTTAGGCTTGTGTCCTTGCACTGTAGGCAACATATATGGTCATAATAACTTACCTGATGACATTCATAATTATATGTTTCTATGTATTGTATTATACAGGTTTTTTTTTAAAATGGTATGAACTTCATTGTCGACTGCTGTTGCAAATCAAATTGCTCAAATTGTTACAATAAAGATTTTCTAATCTAATTTAATCTTTGGCAAACCTCTCATTGCTGGTTGACATAAAACATCATTAACACTGTAACAACACAGGAACATTGCCACAGAAACCACATTGACAAGTATACTGCAAAATATAGAGATATGCCTGATGCTGATAGGATTAGTCAGCATTAGGTTGGTTGTAATAGTCTTTAAGTTATATGTACATGTGCCACACTTTAGCTTGAATGTTCATATTCCAGTGCATATTCCATGTGGTGGATCCACTGAAAACCGGTCTGTTTTTCTTCTTTCTCTACTAAGCCCATTGGTAGGCAAATTTGTAAAACCACATGTTACGGTTTATTGGTCATCACACCATACTCTCATGCCTTTCTCTGCCACCATCTCTGACTCTCCCTCCCACCCCCCTCCTTTTAGCTTTTGAAGTATTGAGCACAGAGAGATTATCTTCACTTTATTGTCAAAGAAGGGAATGTGATGATACGAGCAAAAATGTAACTAATCAGCAGCGGGCTGTAATCCACAGAGACTAGAAGGACAATGCTGATGGAATCCAACTCTCCGCTCAGGAATGTATGACAGGACTGAAAAAGCTGCAACACTGGCCAGAGGAAATCTGGCTAAATACTGTACATGCTATACTGGAACTCAAACAGTGCTTTGTCTCGCAAATTAAAAAAAAAATTATCTGGTCAACAATAACTACTGACCTCATTTATTATTGTTATTTTAATAGAGGACTACAAATGATTGAGACATCACCTGGTAAAAGGTTCAGAATACTTTTACAAATACCAAAAAAAAAAAAAAAAAAAAATTAAAAATGTAACAATTCAAAATAAATTAACTACTTGAAGATATAAATCAGACTTGCTCATCCCTTAGGTGGTGTAACAGCACAAATAAAAAAAATAGTTACAACACACAGCTCACTGTTGTTGTAAGGGTCATGGGTGTAAAGTTTCTTCTGTGGTGCCATGTCATGATGCCAGGCTGAGCACCAATAATGGCTGATTCCAGGTAAACCGGTCCAGCAGAAAAATTTAAAGCCCTACTTGCTTGACTTGTTGACATTGTAAGCCTCAGACTGTTATATGCCCCAATGACTTTTCTCTTACTATGCTTATAAGTGTAATATGTCAGGTTTTATGTTGAACAGAGCGAAGGACTACTGAGAGGCTTCTCAAGAGGATTTTAAGACAGAATTTTAACTGACACTGAATTACACAATTATCTTAGCACATCTACTTTGATCACAAAATGACAACTGACCTGTTTGACAGTTAATATGCAAACTTGTTTCATGTAAGTTAAATATTTACACTTAGCTGTAAGTTACACACAACATTTGGATATTTATGTCATCCATATGATGTATTCATCGGTTCATTTTTCCTTTTCAAACTTGTTGAAATTAGTGCAGTTATTAATGCACTAATTTATTTGCCGATTTTTTTTCTATCCTCAGCTATTATGTGTGACAAAGTCACTTACCAGTTCAGTTCCACGACTCTCTGGGGCACTAAGAAGCCTTTGACACTGACCTCTAACAACAAACAAGCAATTGCGACAACAGTGACAAGTTTTTGTACCTCTCCTCCCTTCCTTCCTCCCTCCCTCTAGCTGACAAACAGTAGCTTGAGCTAGATAAAAATAATGAGGTCTCTTCCCAGAACAGAGGAAGCTGACTCCAGCACAGATACTTTTTGCTTGACAAGAGAACTTTTTGCCTTCATCACTGAAATTGGCTGTGATGACAATGGCTTGCTCACTGATCCTCACCCTCAGGCAGCTGAAAGGGACGGGTGGAGGGAGACTTGAGGTTTTGATGTCACTGAAAATGTAGCATTCAGCAACCTCATCAAGCCCTGAAGATCTACTGTATTATGGTAATGTGGGGCAGTGAAAGCCACACGAAGAAAGGAACTTTATGTTTAAGTAAGTTGCTTGTGGCTGTTGTTGGCATCATTGTACCTTCCTGACCAGAACACTGAAATCAAAGGATGTGTCCTCAGAGTCCATTTGTACATATCATAAACAAACAAGCTTCCAACTTCGGATAACTGTGCTCTCCAAACTAGGGCTGGATGATATGGCTAAAACTTTTATCACGATATAGCTCTTAATTTCGGTCAATACGATATAATTCCGATATCGATATAACTAATATAAAAGTCGCAGAAAAACTGTTAAGAATGCACATTATTTTGACAGGACGCACCTCCAGTGTAAAATTTTAGAAATAAAAACTACAAAAAATTAATGTTCACCTTTTTATTTAAGAAATTTGAAATCACTGTCAAATAAACACAAAAGTCTCACCTTTTTCAATACAAATAGCTTTAACTTTAAACTACAATACAGTTATACCATTGTTATAGATTCAAACAAAGGTGCTTCAACCAGGAAAAAAAAAAGTGCTCAGAACTGCTGCAATACACACAAAAAAAGAGTGAGCAACAAACACAAATGCTCCTGGCCCAGAGTTTAGTCGGTGCCCGAAGCACTGCAGTCTTGTCCAGGAGTTCAGTTCAGCGGCTTTGATGATATTGGTCCCGCTATCTGTGGTGATGCAGACCTGCTGATCCTAGCTGAGTCCCCAGGACGCAAGCGCATCTTTAAGTCCGGCTGCAACAGCTTCGCCGGTGTGATCCTCGGGAAAATAGACCGTCTGGAGACATAAGCTGACAAGCTTCCAATCTTGGTCAATAAAATTAACCGTCAGGCTCAAGTAAGGCTCGGAGGTTCTGCTTGACCACAGGTCAGCTGTGGTCGCAAATTTCGTGACGGACTTCTTCAACTGCTCCTCCACCCTCTCTCTCACTTCACCATAAAGTGCAGGTATGGCTGTGCGTGAAAAATATTTACGTCCGGGGAGCTCGTATCTGTGGTCGAGGACTGACATCATTTTCCTAAACCCCACGTTTTCCACTGTAGTAAACGGCATCATGACGTTTGTGACGGCCTTGGTTATGTCTTTATGGCGTTTGGAGTTCTTGTCATAAAGCATGAAAACGGCGATCTGCGTTTGCTGCATGGGCTTCTCTTTTGACTCCGCTGTCGCTGCTGCTGGGGGTGATGCTTCAGGTACAGGTTGGCTCAACTTTATGGTGCTTTATCTTCTGACTCTCGGCAAACTCTATCGAGTGGAAATGCTTCAGATGGTGGAACAGGTTCGATGTGTTCCCGCTGCTAGTTGGCACAACTCTCTGGCATATTTTGCAGCACACTGAAACCTGAAGTTTATCGGATTTTCGATAGCCGAACCACTTCCACACCACCGAATTAGTTTTTCCTCTCTTATCAACTATTTCGTCAGCTTTTTCTTCGCTTGTGGTAGCTTGTTCAGTCACGTTTACATTACGGTCATGGGCACTCATTTTGTAGCTTGCCGCGGTGGGGCTTTGCTTGCTTGAACAGCATGTGAAACGCTGTAATTACATACTCTAATGTACTATATCGAAATATCGAAAATGTGTTTAAAACTCATATCACCGTTATTGAATAAAAATATACTGCGGTATATATTGATATTGAAATATTGTCCAACCCTACTCCAAACCATTTATGTTGAAAAGAATCCTGAAGTAAGAGCAGCAGAAATGGCAGATGCAATCATCCATGGCAGTAATAACTGCGCAGTGTGGAAATAAACTCAATTGCAGGTTGGTAGATGATCATTTCTTCGCACTACAATAAGCAGTTACCTTCAGTACCATTCAAAACTTACTTAGAAATGTGGTAAATGACTGTTCCAGCTGGAAACAGCTGATTGTTAATGGAATATCTCCATAGGGGTACAGAGGCCCATTTCCAGTAGTCCTGTGTTCTAATGCTACATTGTGTTAGCTAATGGTGTTGGATGGCTAAATGATGATTGGAAAACCCTTGCACAATTATGTTAGCATATAAAAATGTGAGTTTTCATGGAAAACATGAATGAAATTGTCTGTGTGACCACTAACTTTTGAATGGTAGTGTATATGTATATTTACTCATTTTCAGAGAAACAAAATGCTCATGTATTTCAGGGTCAAAACTGATCACTGCATTCAGCTTATCATATGCATGCGTGTTACATAAGTAAGACCTGAAATAAAGACCACCAGCCCTTGTAAGGAACAGGGTTCCAGTCTGAGGAAGCTCCTTTAGCTACATATGGAATGTGGATGCCCGGTTTCTGATGTGATGAAGAAGAATTCTTTAATGCTGCACTCGTCAAATCAGTCAAAGCAGGTCACTGTAAACTCAGTTAACTGTCATGCCATTAAAAAGCTGTCACTTTAGTACCTGTCTTTGTGAGAGATGTTGGACAATCTCTCTCCTACCTTCCTTTATTATACAATAGATCAATTTATCAATGATTCAGGGAGGCCATAAAAGTCATAGAAGTTTTATGACAACAGCAGAAATTCTCAAAATCTAATTAAGTACACTTTGAATTTTCAATCTGAAATCAAACTGAGGAGTTGATTCAGTGCGATTAACAGAGTGTGTGAAAGGAGTTGGAATGGAGAGGTTAAATGGTTAAATTCTACATCACATTCTATTAAAAGCATGAGGCTGCCACTGACTCTGAGTAATACTGAACAACAACAACCCAAAAAAACAACAACATAGAAGTCTTTTCTATTTATTCATTCCTGTATTCCTTCAAAGCTGCACATGTAGCACTGAATTAACATATGACTTAGTCATGTAGCTTCATTATAAAGTGTTACAGAAATGTCCTCAGACAGACAATAATAGTCTGTGCACACAGAACACACTCACTCACACATTCACATTGCTGTTGGCTCTTTGACTCATCTGAAGCTCGTATCTGTAAAAAGTAACATTATCTGACTACATCAAGGAGAGCAGAATTATTTTTTTTGCGAATAACAATGAGGTAAATCCTGAACTGCTACTGTACATCTCAGTGTTTCTTTTGTTAGAGAGCGCATGACCTTGAAAAGAAATTGTTTATTATATGGTTAAAGTTATTGTTCCTATTCCTTTATCAATATATTTAGCTCTGTTCAAAGTTTCTGCAACCTGTTGTATTTGATTTGATATGTTCGATAATGGTGATGAATGAACGTGCTTTTGTATACAGTGCTCGATTTAGACGGTCGCCAGGTCGCCATTTGCGACGTTTTTAGTCGCAAATGGTGACCTGGCGACCGTCTAAATCGAGTGCTTGATCGAGCTGAATCGCCTATCATGTTTTCTTTATGGAGGCAGCCACTTTGTATGATGCCATCAACCTCCCATGATTCCCGTCTAAATCGAGCGCTGGTATAGTAAACATAAATAACTTTTTTCTCTCCAGCTTTGTCTGTTTATTAGTACGTACTATGCAGCGTATTTCCAGTTTGTATTAATTTCCAAATTAATACAAAATTCCAAATTTTGATATCAGCTTAGAAATTTAAGTGAAAAGTTGAATCAGTGAAAAATATCCATGAATACCAGAATGTCTCCGTATCTACTGGCTGCTTTTCACTGTAATGACAGCAGAACTGGAGCAGCACGGATTCTACCAGTTTGTTCAGCAACCAGCAGATCATTAAAGCCCTAGAAGTTGTGAGGATTGGACGTGTTTGTCCAGTGCATTGCACAGATGCTCAATTTGTTGAGATCTGAGGATTTGGAGGCCAATCAACACCTCAAACTCATTGCTGTGCTCCTCAAACTATTCCTGAACCATTTGTGCTTTGTGACAGGGCGCATTATCCTGCTGAGAGAGGCCACAGCCATCAGGGAATACTGTTTTCATGAAAGGGTGCACATGGTCTGTCACAATGCTTAGGTAGGTGGTTCGTGTCAAAGTAACATCCATGTGGATGGCAGGACCCAAGATTTCCCAGTAGAACATTACCCAAAGCATCACACTGCCTCCATCGGCTTGCTGTCTTCTCATAGTGCATCCTGGTACCATGTGTTTCTCAGATGCACCTAGTCATCCACATGATGTAAAACAAAATGTGATTCAACAGAGCAGGCCACCTTCTTCCATTGCCCTGTGGTCCATTTCTGATGCCCATGGGCTCAGAATTTTATTTTTGGTGTTTTCAGGAGTGCACAGGGGTCAGCATGGACACCCTGACTGGTCTGCAGCTATGCAGCCTCATGATGTTCTGTGTATTCTGACACCTTTCTATCAGAACCAGCATTAACTTCTTCAGCAATCTGAGTAACAATAGATCGTCTGTTGGATCGGACCACTCGGTCAGCCTTCACTCCCCACATGCATCAATGAGCCTTGGCTGCCCATGACCCTGTCACCGATTCACCACTGTTCTTTCATTGAACCACTTTTGATAGATACTGACCACTGTAGATCAGGAACACCCCACAAGAGCTGCAGTGTTGGAGATGCTCTGACCCAGTCGTCTAGTCATCACAATTTGGTCCTTGCCAAATTCGCTCAAATCCTTACGCTTGCTCATTTTTCTTGCTTTACTCAAAAATTGCTTTTGCTCCCTGCTGACAATATTAAATAAAGTTATTTTACTTTGTTACCAAACGGTCCATGTGGTGTTTTTTTATGTGCTGGAGTGAAATAAACAGTCAATGCCATGACTGAACATTATCACCTTGACACCGCTGTGTACAGATGACAGTCTCAAAAACACAGATTGAACTTTAACTGTCTCATACAAGTGTGTGTCTGTGTGTGCATGCATGTCCACTGGATGCTTGAGCTCTGCGTTTCCCCAGCTCTTTACAGCTCTTCTATCTTTTCACGCGAGTTCTGATTTTCTTGGACCATGCTGCATCTCTGAAGCTGCAATTCACTTTTCAATGTATATGAATGCCAGTGATTGTGAAAATCCATCCATCCATGATCTATACAACACTTGATCCTCATTAGGGTTGTGGTGGGGCTAGAGTCTATCCCAGCTGACTTAGGGTGAAAGCAGAGGACACCCTGGACAGGTCACCAGTCTATTGCAGGGCTACATAGAGAGACAAACAATCATACTCGCATTCACACCTATTTTCTGACAAAAATCATTCAAATCTACTGTCAGCAGCTATGCTGGGAGATCAGCAGTATATCAGCCATGAAATGGTTTCAAGCCACTTTTCATTTTCCTATTTTCAAAGTCTTCTTAAGCAGCTGCTGCAATTCTCTGCTGAGCCAAATTTTAGTGAAGAATTCTGTCATTGTCTCTATTTCTGAAACATATCTGGAGTATTTCTCTTGTGGCAGAAAACTGTATTTGACCTTGAGGGTGTTGTTGATGCTGGGATACTAAGCAGGACTGTTCAAATGCTCTTGACTCAACAGATTCCCACTGACACAATTTCACATTGCCTCTGTACGACTCTACACCAAAGACTTGAAGGAACAGTTCTCCTCTGGGGATCTGGGAGCCACTAAAATAGTGGAGAATGCTTTTGAATGCTTACAAAGGAACTCCAGGTGCAATGTGTTGCTCTCAAAAATCCATCCTTTAACTGTAGCATCGACTAACGTGTTCTCAAATTGTGCCTTATTGTAAGGTTATGGTATGGTTTGCTGCCTTGGATCATGTTTTCTTTAAGTATTAAAGCATACTGTTGAACTGACTTGTGCTTATTTTAGGAGTTGGAGAGAGGCAGCTTACCTTTGTTGGAGCTATTTCTTGTACACTTGCTGGGCTTGTCCTCCACAGCAGGACGTGGTGTCTTTCCATTTAATCGTTGTCCTAATCGAGCTGAGGAAGTTTGGGTCTGGCTTTGGGTGGGAATGGGTCTCTGGACCAGGTTCCCCTCACTGCCTGCCCTCATCAGTCTCTCTCCAATCCGCAGCATACATGAGCGATTACCTTGTAGCTCCTTTTTTAAGTTGGGGCTTTGAGACCCTGCTGATCCAGGTCGACCCATATGGGAGGAGGACTTGGACATCTTCCCTGCTGGGGTGAGCAGAGCGCTGGTTAGATATTCCAGGGTTAGCTTCCTTCACTAGAGCCTGTTTTTTTCTGCCCAACTTTCTTATTTCTGCTTGATCTTCTTCTGTCTCTTGTTTCCTGGCTGCCTCTCCTCTGTGTCGAATTTCTTCCTCTACAGAGGAGAGCTGAAGATGGAATTATTTTGTTTGTGTCATGTTTTGTCTTCTAAAAGTCTTGATCTTGTTATTTGTAACATTAAGAGTTTTTGTCCTTCCAGATGTCTTCCTCTTCTTCTGTCTCCTTCCTCTCTGTGTCTGGATGCTCTTCTGAAGTGCTGAAGATGTCTTACTTTTGTCAGGCTGTCTTTTCAGCTTTGCGTCACCCTCTTCATCTCCTGGGATTTCTGTCTCAGTGCACACTACCGTTTTTCAGTTTTGTATCACTCTTTCTGTTTTGTTGTATCCTTCTCCTTCATCCCTTGGTATCTGTGTACCCCAGGACTGTGCCTGTGTGATCAGTGCAGAAAGCAGTGACTGTTCACAGAGTGTAAAGTCGGTTCACACTGTTTTTCCCTCTTTTTCTCTTGCTGTCTCTCTGCCTCTGCTCCCTCTGCGAGTCTAAACTCCTCTGGGAGAACTGTCTCCCTTCTCTCTCTCTCCCTGCCACCTCCTACTCTTTCTCTCTTTTCCCACAGTGAAATCTATCGTTTCCTTTTTAAATCCCTCCCTCTGCTCGCTTTTCTCTCTTCCTTACCCTCTCTTGACTCAGCTGTGTTTGCTGTAGGCTCGGCTGTTGTCAGTTTACACCATGTTAATCTGTGTTTATGTCTCAATTCTCACATTAGCTCAAACTAGAAACTGTCATCTTCTTTGTTTCCCTCCACTCATCTTTGTCTTTCATATCGCTTCCTCTTCCTCCGCTAACACAACTCCAGTAAGTCATCTTGATGCTAGAATTCTGCAGCACACAGAAATAGACTAACTGTCTGCACAAAGATGTTGCCTACAAAAACTGTCTTCTTCCAAATTAGTCCAACTTGATTTTTTTAAAAAGAAATCATGGGTGCAGAAGTAACAAGAAAAGCACTCAGACAGAGAAGTACGCCACCAACGCTGCTCAGTCGTTGTGTCATTTCTGAGGGACAAATCTTTAAACAATTTGTGGTCTGCAGGTGAATTTGTAGTAGCATCACAATCATGGGATCGTCAG
This sequence comes from Acanthochromis polyacanthus, assembly GCF_021347895.1. Taxonomy (NCBI): domain Eukaryota; kingdom Metazoa; phylum Chordata; class Actinopteri; family Pomacentridae; genus Acanthochromis; species Acanthochromis polyacanthus. Next base: position 17,804,962 of record NC_067121.1, on the reverse strand, counting down.
CAGGACATAGCATTCACTTGTAGTCATAGTTGCATTGATGCCATGACACTATCTCGCAATGATACAGGAATCCTTAAGAATTCTGTGGATCCAGACTGTAAGCCACATCGCTGCCAAAATCTAATCACCTGGTCCTTGTGTCATTTCTTACTTCCCTGAATTTTTTTTCCAAATCTGTCTGTCCGTTTTTGAGTAATGTTGCAAACAGACACACAGACAGATGGACAGACAAACCAGCAGTGATTGTCACCTAACTCCACCGTGTTCCTTGGTTGAGTAACAATAAACAAAAGCAGTTCAACAACATTTTGTCTTGGAGTTTGCGTTTCACACCAGAATTTTCACTTTTATTCCTTAATAAGGATAAAATATAGCAACTCGAGTATAAATATTTTTGATAGTATCACAGTTTGCTGCTTGATGCTACAACTCAGTGGTTTATTGCATAACATGATATTACATGATGTGATATAAACCAATTTGAAACTTCTTACTGATAACGGAGATAGATTATAGCAAGGTGTTTTTTACGAAATTCTTTTGATGTCTTAAAGTTACTTCTATACCTTCATGTGGGTGTAACAGGTCAGATTAACCTCCCGGCCAAAGTATACCCGGGTTTATACCTGCAAAAGCCGTAAACAGACAAATACTCTTTATGGTTTTCTGTCCATCTGTCCCATTTTATTAACACAATGTATCAAGAACACCTGAAGAGAATTTCGTAAAACTTGGCACAAATATTCAATTGGACTCTCAAATAAACTTATGAGATTTTGGTGTTCAGAGTTCACTGTGACCTCACAAAACATGTTTTTCACCAGTAAGGTGAAGTAAGTAAGACAGAATATCACACAAGGGTTTACATTTGATGCGTGACTGCATTTTATATCCAACAGGTCAAAGGTCCACTTCAGTGTGAGAGACGTTCTGGAAAAACACTTTTCTGGCCATTATTTAACGCCATGGACAGAAGGGGAGATGAGTAAAAATCAAAACTGGACTGGTTGGCCTACAACCACAAAATGGTAATTGTAGTTCACTATGGACCAAAAGAAATCTAATTTTGAAATGTGTATACGCAAAACAACAGTATATATACAAAAATAACAAAGTAATTACCAACTACTCTGAGAGAGAGTGCGAGAGAAGAGGATGCAGAGGGTAGGGTTAGATGGAAGCAGACAATTCACTGTGGCGACCCCTGAAGGGATAAGCAGAATGGAAAGAAGAGGACTCTGATCCAACTGATCCAACTAAAGATGTTGTATCAGTAAATAACTTCATCAAGCTCATGTAAATCCAGAGCATGCAATACTCCCACCCCCTGTGCTGCAGTACTACATAAACATAGAGCAACACATAATTCAGCCCATGGGTATGCACACTGCATGTCATCCCAGCAGGCATTAGCATCCCCACAGCATGCAGCATGTAAAGTAAAGTCTGTCTGAATACTAATTCCTCCTCATTCTAATTGGACTGTGGCATTCAGCATGTAATCCAAATGCCAACATGATAAACCACACTAAATCCAACACATCAAAGAGTTGTTTGGCTCAGTTCTTTTGTCATGTTTTGCTGTATCTATCATGATTTGTTTTACACTCGTGAGGCCTCTGTAGACTTTCTGTGCTTTTGCTTTCACACTAGTGCCATTTTTTGACAGTTTATTCCTTTGTGTTTTTTTATAGATGGTGTATGAAATTACCTGATTCTCTTATTTTATGTAATTTAACTGTAGCTATTGTTAAAGCTTATGAACAGAAAGAGAGGACCAAAATGCAGACAATTTCTACAATTCGACAATTTCTACAATTTCATTTAGCAGATGCTTTTATCCAAAGCAACGTGCATCTGAAAGTAGATACATGTCTATGGCCTGTAGATACAGATCACAGACACTTGAGAGATTTAAAAGGCTTATTGAGAAAGACTGTTGTCAATGCCTGAGGTGAATGTTTAGCAGGGAAATCTTTTGAGCAAGAGAACACTGAAGACTGAGAGAGGCCAGAGACTAGGCCGATGAAGTGCTAAATGCCCGAGGAGGGAGAGCGCTGGTAACCGAGGAGCTTGGTGAAGAGTGAGCTGGCAGACGAGGAGCTGGAGGACAAGCAGGTTGGAGAGCTGGCTGGGGGCTGTTCACTACAACAAGCAGACTGACACATGAGGCTGGAGCTGAGTAAAGAGACAGTATGAGCTAGCAAGACCAATAACACACATTACTTTTTAAACTGGGTCATGCTTGAGCTCCACCTCCAATCCATTCTATAACCTCACTCCACATATTGAAAGACAAAATGACTTTAGTGTTGCTGGAAAGTAGGCAAGGTAAGTTGGTCTAAGAGCATCTACTACCGCTGAGGGTAATGGTGTGGTCATGAGTGTTGGAAAAGCTGGTAAACACACTGGTGGAGGTGATGAGGCAAAGAGGCAAAGATGAGGCTAGTGTGTCAGCTACAGGTTGTGCAGGAGGTCCTCAACACCACCAAAACCAAGGAAGTCATCATGGACTTCAGAAGGGACCGGAAAGTGATACAGTCCTCACTCCATATCGGTGAATGGGAGGTGGGGAGGGTGGACTCAGTCAAATTCCCTGGCATTCACATTACCAAGGATCTGACATGGGAACTAAACACATTCAACCTGGTGAAAGACGCCCAGCAGAGGATGTTCTTCCTGAGGAACTTGAAGCTGGCTGGTGTGACTCCACACCTGCTTTAAACTTCTACAGAAGTACCGTCGAGAGCATCCTCTGTCAGGTCTGCACTTTGTGGTTAAGTGGCTGCACAGCAAAAGACAGAGAAGATTTGTTCCGGCTGGCAAAGGCGGAACAGAGAGTCGTGGGAGTTGAGCTCCCGGACTTGGACTCTATGTACACTAAGCACATGCAGAGAAGAGCACGGGCCATCTGCATGGACATCAGCCACCCAGGACACTCCCCGTTTGTCCCATTGCCATCGGGGATGAGATACCGTGCCATCAAAACGCGGACTAGCAGGCTGAGGAACAGCTTTTTCCCCAGAGCTGTAGCCCCCTTTATACCACCCACTTTCCTCTCCCCCACCCACAAACATGCACAACCCAGAACTGAAACTCTTACCTCCATCCCATCCAGCTACCCCCTTACCCTCCTGCTCTCAAACAGAGACTCACTGATGGATTATAATACTAAAGAATAAATATGCGAAATATGCTGCTGAAGAGCCTTTAAGTCCTGTGTGTTTCAAGTTGGAGCTGCCAAAGATCAGCACATTCTCCTGCCCCTTGTTGCTGCTTCATGGTTTGTGCTGTACATGGTTTGAGAACCCCATAATCCCTGTTGTTTTAGCAATTTGGCCTTTGTCTTAGCTGTCCGGGTTTTTACACCTCTCTCTGAGTATTAGAACTGAACATTCACTCAAAGGCCTAATGTGTTGATTTAACAGAATAATCTATGTTAGCCCAGATGCTCCAGGAGAAGCACCTACTTATATGCTAGCTGGTATTCAGTGTTTTGTTTTACATAGTCTTTTGCTGTCTTCTTATCGTCCTTCTATAAATATCATATGTTCACGCAATGCAGAGAGAGACTTGTTTTCCTGTTGTCATGACTCTTTAAAGGACAAGAAGCAAAATGGCTGTAATAGTGTGTATGTGTGTGCGTGTGTGTGTGTGTTTGCATGAGTTAATACAAGTTATTTTTGGTGATGCAATCTCCCCAATGAAGCACATAAACACACATAACACACCCACACACACACACTACATGGACGGGCACACATAAGGGAAGATATAAGAACAGTACAGTGGCAAAAGAAAAGAGAATATGTAACCTCAGGGCATAAAAAGAGAGGGGAAAGAGAGTTAGAGCAAGGAAGAGAGGGGGATGTCAGTGCAAGGTGAATTGGAAATGACATGGTGCGGGAGAACAGGGAAGTACATGTACAGCATCCCAGATTCAGCATTTGTAGCAGGGATTGGGAAGATGGAAGAGCTATGTACGTTGCTACTCAATATTACCACATTATGACCAAGTGAATAGCATATGGTATCTTAGAATAAGATAATATAAACTTTATCGATCCCTCTCCAGGGAAATTTACGTTACAGCAGCTCGATACAGAAGGCATGAAAGAAGCAGGACAAGAAAATAAAAGAAATAACAGGGATAAAAAAAGAAAGATATAAAAATAAAGGTCTGAATGATACATTCCCTTTAATTATGTGAATCTCTTGGATGTCTTGGGCATTACATGGTCTATTTAGGCAATCCTAAATGTATCACAGTCACATGTGCACTCATGCACACATTGCTTGGCTTTGACAAACTGACATAATTAAATGTGACAGAAACAATGGAGCAGCTTTTGGAGCACTAATCAAAGGTAGGGACAAAATAGTTGCTTCAAATAGTCAACACAACTGTACATAATTCCATGTTTTAATCCCTATCCACTAATTGGACTAATACTGATTAATAAATAACATTTCTTCACAGCAGATGGAGGAAAATATCTGTTTCAATTTTATTATAATTTTTTTCCTTATCAGGAGCCCTTGGATGCTACCGTAACTACTACAAGCATCTAAGAGGGAGTTAAGGACAATAACACTGACACAGGTAATGACAGAAGTGTTATGAGACTAAAAACTGGTGGAGGAGTGTCCAGTTTTCTTCTTCTGTCACAGTAGTGACAACACACTTGTCAAGGAAATTTTCATCACAAAATGGTAAATGGTCTGCACATACACTACCGTTCAAAAGTTTGGGGTCACTTAGAAATGTCCTTATTTTTGAAAGAAAAGCATTTTTTCAATGAAGATAACATGGAATCAATCAAAAATACAGTCAAGATATTGTTAATGTGGTAAATGACTATTCTAGCGAAACACCTGATTTTTAATGGAATATCTACATAGGTGTACAGAGGAACATTTCCAGCAACCATCACTCCTGTGTTCTAATGCTACATTGTGTGAGCAATGTTGGGTTTCAATGTCTTGCCGTGTACTTTGGCACATGGACAGTCCACAGATCAAACAACCAACCTTGAACTTAATGAACAAGCTGCTTTAGATACTGTCCCAAATTTCTCAGAATGGACTTTACAATCTCAGTACACTCTTATTTTTAGATCTGTGGGTCTGCTGAGGTCAACCTCTTCACAGCTACAAGTCAAGCAAGCAAATTCTTTATGCTGAGGTGACAGTATAAGGCAGAAAAGAAAAGGACAGAACTAAAGCTGGAAATTTTAACCTGCAAGAACCTAAAAAAAGTTAAGCTTCTCAACTGGGTTTTCTAACTAACTAAAGGGGTTTTGTTTGTTTGGATTTTTATTTTTTGCATTTAAAGAAGATGCCAATGCAAAACTGATTCCAGACCAGCTGAGCAGGATTGTTCTCAGCTTTCTTGGAAGGTGCAGTGCGCAGGCTCCGCTTCCTTGACAGAGTACTAAAGTCCAGCACAGCTGAGATTACAGAAGCTCAAAAAATAAAAATTTAAGAAGCCATTGGTTGGGATTCAAAACGCATCAGAAAGAGACAGTGACATGGACATTGACAGATGAGTCAATAAATCTGTCTTTAGCAACTGTTTGATTTAGGGGTAATTGTCTGAACTATATGTCATGGGTTTGGGTTTTTGTTGCAGTTGTGGTGACTGTTTAGTTTTGTCTGTGTCTCCATCCTTTTGTTTCTATGTACTCTGTCTCACTCTCTTTATTTACTTCCTGATTCAGCTTAAATTGTCTTACCCTGCATGTCTCTGGTATTTTTTGTTTTCTTCTGTTGTGTGCGGTTTTCACTTGTTTTATTGTCTGCCCTGCCCTCATTAGTTCATCAGCTACTCCTACCAACTCCAGCTCCAGCCTCTGGATCCAGCCCAGCTCAAAAGCCAAAAGCTTTAAAGGCTAATTCCGATAAAACAGTCAAAATCTGTATCATTATCTTTTTGAGTCATTAATTAAAATATCACAGAAAAAAGTGTAGTTATTTCTCATATCTCAGATTCTTTATTTTACAGACAGTAAGTCCAAGTTGGAATTCCAGATACAGTCACAGTAGCCTGTTTGAAAAAGATACTTTTATTTTTACTAGTGTATTAAACAATCCAGGAAGCCCAGCAGAGCATGGTCTATTATCATTCAAGCCCCTGTACTCCTCTTCTCATTGGTTGTCATTCACCCTTCCCCTCAAACCTGATTGGATGACCATAGCACGGGAATTTTATTAGTAATTAATTTATTAAAATGATCATGTCCAGCTTTTTTTAAATTCGTCATTTCCTTTTTTTAAAAAATAAAAAATTACAAATATGGCAGATGGGGTGTGGCTAAGGGAGGGACTCTATGACATGGTGGCCTCTCATTGGACCCTATACTATAGGCCACCCTATGATGTGGCTGTCTCTGACTGGGACCTGTCAAAACTTGATGAAAAGTGTCTCATTGGTCCCTATGATGTAGCAGACTCTGATTGGACCCCATCGGTCAAAGTCCCATCCCCTCTCGTAATGTGGCAACTTCAAATTGGGACCCGTCAAAATTTGATGAGAAGTGTCCCATGTTACTCTCTGACACAAGGACCAAGTGATTAGATTTTGGCAGTGATGCGGCTTATAGTCTTGATCCATGGATTTGTTTAAGATTTCTGTATCACTGCGAGATAGCACCATGGTGTCACTGTGACTATGACTACAAGTGAACACCACTTCAGCTGCCTGCTGACAATCATATGATTGTGATCTTACCACAAATTGACCGTTACGGACTTATCGGGACTTATCCGTCAGAAATTATTCAAGAAACAACTGATTAAATTGTGTTGATGTTTCCCAGTCCCATCAATTACTGCCGCCTGCTACATATTTAGGTCATGTGATTCAGCCTCCATACTGTAGGATTTCTGATATATGTTGATATATGTGTTTAAATTGTTTGTAAGGGTTTTCTCCACCAATTATAACCGTAAGATTATAATAATGTTTCTCCACCAATATTAATGTAGGGATAATGTTTGCTCAAATGGGGTTAAGAGTTTCATACAGAATTATTATATAGTCTACCTGATATTCGACCAGCGAAGTATTTAGATTAGACAAATATAATAGTTAGCCTATGAAACACTTCTTGTTGCGCCATCAAGAAGAGCTTCAGGAATCATAAGGGGAATTATTTAGCTTGAAAGGTTATGTATAAAATTGAGGTAGCTGGAATCTATACAAGTTAGGGACCAAGATGTGAACAACAAAACAATTGAGGCACTGAACTTATATTTATGTACATTTATTACACTAAGCTAAACAATAACAACCACAATAACACACATTAAGATGAACAACAACAACAACACAAAACGAATAAGATGGTGAGATGTGAATGATGGGAAAAGGGAAGGAAGAGAACACAATATTTCAGTGTAACACTGGGATTAATATTACACTTAAAATATGAGGTTCTGAAGGAAAATGTATAAATAGATCACACCTGAAAGCAGCCGTCAATTTGATAGTTTGCTAATTTGTTAGCCTGTAAATATTATCTTTGAAAAGATAATTTGAGAAAGTTGCACCAAGTTCCAGTGACTGAAAGGTACTTGCGTGCCGTGATGATGATGATGATGCTGCCTTGGTGGATGGTCCGGTCGGCCTTGGTTGATGTGGGTCGGAACAACGGTGGACAGAGTGGAGCCTCAGAGGGATGGATAAGCAAGTCAGCTTCCAAATTCAGGAGAACTCAGAATGGTGCTTTCAGGAGAACTCAAAAGAACTCTGAGAGTGTGGAGGACTCACAAAATTCAAGAGGACTCAAAATGGTGGTTTCAGATATGGTCTTTTAAAGGGGTGCCTTTGCATATCATTAACTCAGCAGGGGTCTGGTACATCCCCTGTCAGGGAAGGCTGATGTCCAGATGTCCCACAGAGTTACATTTTCAGGAAATTTTCTGTAACTTTCCAAAATATTAAAATTTGTTGAACATGGTTTATCTAGGAGCATTACTGATAGATAGCTGATTAAAATGGTACCAAACATGCTCATATGTGATCGGCAGACATGTTAAAAATTATGACATTGATACTAATCAGGAGGAATAAAATATTAAAAGTAAGACAAGAGGTAGATTAATCACAAAGTCATTGAAAAGTTCACTTGTTTGGTGAAATGGATGTACATAAAGGGAGTTTTGTCCAGAATTGGGAGATGATTGTCTTTGTTAGCTTTGAGATGAGTCCAGGGTTCCTTTGTTTGTGACTGGACTGTCTTTGAAGTGTTTCTCCAGGTTTCTGAGCTTCCCCTCTTCTGTGATTCAGGAATCAGTTAGAATTTTATTGCCCTCAATTTGGTTCCTTTGAAGGCTTGGTGGTACTTGGGTGTTTGGAGCCAGTCTCTTGCTCAGACAGGTCCAATACGCATCCTGGAGGTCTGTACTGGGGGGAATCCTTTAAAGTCAGCTCTCGACCTCGCTTCCTGCTGACTTGATGCTTCGCGCCCCCATGCCAGACATGTCGCACATCTGGCGTGGTGTCCTGGTGTCCCTCTTGCTTCGCTGATCAAAAGGGGAGCCTCGTCTCCACTGTGGCTGTGAAGGTGTTAAATCTGTTCTTGTCATGTTCCACTGTTGATAATGGCTGGTGGATCTTACAATACATATCATAAACATGCATAACACATGCCTGTACTTAGCGCAAGGTCATTTTGTTTGTGTTATGTTGCCGTGATTTCTAATCATCAATCACTAATAAACAAATGCTGCATTTTTAACAACGCGATATGGGTGAATGAACAGCCTTGGCGGAGTACTGCACTCTCTGAGTGCTTTTCTAGTTGGTTTTTGTAGATGAACTTTTCATTTCTGCATGTAAAACTGCTCCATCAAAACAAGTTTCTCCTGGTCACGGTTTTGCACAGACGGTCAGAGTCACAGCATCCTTGGCTTGGCCCAGTCTATGACTATTCTGACTTGTTTAAGGAAACACGCTTTACCCATGTGGCAAAATGATAGTGAGGTGTAGCCTTGACCATTCTAGTTAAGTGACACTAAGTATTGAGTGTTATTTTCAGGTCAGTCAGCTTGGGAATAATCCCCAAGACTGCTATATTGATATATCTCCTGTAGTACAAAAATGTTTACTTTCATTACAACATCAAAATCAGCTAACAGAGAGGTTGTTGTGTCTTTTCTTTTAAACCATCTTTTTAAATACTGAAGAAAAAATAACTCAATTGAGTGCTCTAAAATTGCTATGAAATGTGCTTAACAGAACTAACACAGAGCAATAAAAAACAAACAAACAATGTAAGCACTGTGGTATGGAAGGACCAACACACACACACACACACACACACACACACACACACACACACACACACACACACACACAGAGAGAGTTCAGTTGAAGGAGGTGGAGTTGCACTGAAAAGAGGGGGAGTGATTCACCTCCTGACTTCCTTGTTTAAGACCTGCTCGGAGCAACTGCTGAACTGTAGCCGACATGAGTGCCTGGATCTGAGCATTAAAGCTTCACTAAGACCATCAGGCTTTTCTCCTTCAGCATTTCTTCAACTTAAACGGTAGGGTCAGTTATAGTTACCTTTTAATCAGCCACCATTAACACAAACATGACGAACTGAGATTCATTCACTTTCACTTTCACTTTGCTTTGGCTTGTGTTCTCAGTGTCCCAACATGGCAGCAACCAGCTGTCTGCTGTCTGAGGAGCAGTTTCTGTGCTGCATCTGTCTGGATGTTTTCACTGATCCCGTCACTATACCATGTGGACATAACTTCTGCAAAAACTGCATTACACAACACTGGAATGTTAACAGTGCTCGGTGCCAGTGTCCCATGTGTAAAAAGCATTTTACAGCGCGACCTGAACTGCATGTCAACACTTTCATTTCTGAGATGGCTGCTGACTTTAAGCAGTCGGCTAGAAAGACAGGAGGTGACGGCTCAGAGATACAAGTTGCCAAACCAGGAGAAATCCCCTGTGACATCTGTACTGGAACCAAACTCAAGGCTAAGAAGTCGTGCCTGACTTGTTTTGCCTCCTACTGCATTATTCACTTGGATCCTCATCAGACATGTGATCGTTTGAAAACACATCTGCTAGCTGATCCTGTGGAAAACATGGAAGGAAGGGTGTGCACGAAGCACAGAAAACCCCTAGAGCTGTTCTGTAAGACTGACCAGACATGTGTGTGCTCACACTGCACTGTTACAGAACATGTGTCGCACAACATTGTTTCTCTGAAGGTTGAATATGAAGGAAAGAAGGCTGAGCTGGAGCAGACAGAGGCTGACATCCTGCAGATGATCCAGGAGAGACAACTTAGGTGTCAGAGGATTAAACAGCTGAAAATACACAGTAAGGAAGATGCGGAGACAGAGATTGCAAATGGTGTTCGGATCTTCACCGTTCTGATGCAGACTGCAGAGAGAGGTCTGAACGAGCTCATTGAGATGATTGAAGAGAAGCAGAAGAGAACAGAAGAAGAGGCAGACCGCTACATCGCAGAACTGGATCAAGAAGTCTCTGAACTGATGAAGAGACAAGCTGAAGTGCAGCAACTCTCACGCACTGAGGACCATCTTCACCTCCTCCAAAACTTCACGAGCACAAGCACTGCCCTGCACACCACAGGTGCTGGGGTCACCATCTGTCCGCCATCATATGAGGGGACAGTGACAGAAGCTGTGGTTAAGCTGGAGGAGACACTCAGCAGAGAGAAAGAGCAGCTGCTTCATGAGGCTACACTGAGGAGGGTCCAACATTATACAGTAGATGTGTTTCTTGACCCTCACACAGCCAATCCCTGGCTCATCCTGTCTGATGATGAGAAGCAAGTTGGGTGTGCTGAGGTAAGGAGGGACCTGCCAGACAACAAAGAGAGATTTTCTCTTTATAACAACGTGTTAGCACAGCAGAGTTTCTCTTCTGGAAGATTTTACTACGAGGTTCAGGTTACAGGGAAGACAGATTGGACTCTGGGAGTAGCCAAAGAGTCAGTGAACAGGAAGGGAATAATCCCACTAAGTCCTGTCAATGGTTACTGGGCTGTCGGTTTGAGGAATGGAAATGAGTATCTGAGTCTGACTAGCCCTGTTGTCAGCCTCAGTCTGAGCTTCAGGCCACAGAGGGTGGGAGTGTTTGTGAGTTATGAAGAGGGACTGGTCTCTTTTTACGATGTAGATGAAGCAGTCCATCTCTACTCCTTCACTGACTGCTGCTTCACCGAGAAACTCTTCCCTTTCTTCAGTCCTGGTCTTAATCATGGTGGTGTGAACTCTGCTCCTCTGATAATCTTGCCTGTCAACCACGCTGATTAGAGTTTTCTGTGAAGTGGTTTTTGTCATTTTAAAAGAAGAAATCAAAGCATTAACCCCCCAGTTGTTGCTTGCATTTATCATTCCTTCTGTTCTTGCTGTGTGCTAAGGGAACCCTTGCATGCTTCCAATGTAAATAGTGTAATCTCATTAAATCAAGAGCAGATCCTCCAGAGTTACTTTTTTGTGTTGTTACGCTTCCACAGGAGCTTGGGACAGAAACAGCAGGGAAAACAAACAGAAAAATGGTTTCACTTTGGATGATATCCTTCTGATTTGCCAGAGACTAGAGAAGCTTCCTATTTTTGCTATAACTCGTCATTTTGAAGTAGATTTTAATTGCACTGTAAAAGGTACAGAGTAATGATACCACCAGTAAATATGTTCCTATGATCGTCAGTTATAATGCAATTCTGTCTGACATGAGTCCAAAACATGCTGGGAAATTTGCTTTATGACACAGTGTACCAATACAAAACCAAATCAGGAAAAAGATGGCCCTTTTGTTTTTCTGGGTAGCTATTGGTACCATTTCTCCAGGTACCTAAAATGAGAGGCGGCATACCTGCCCTTTTATTGGAGTAGACAGGGAGTTTAGTTTGTGGCTGCCAGCTGTTTATATTAATTCTCCCTCTGAGCTTATACATTTATGCTCAGCACAACACAAAAGAGGGTCCCGGTGATACGGTGGTTAGCACTGTCGCCTCAAAGATAAAAGGTACGGGGTTCGTTTCCCAGTCTGGGATCTTTCTGCATGGAGTTTACATGTTCTTCCTGTGCATGTGTGGATTTTCTCTGGGTACTCTGGCTTCCTCCAACAGTCCAAAAACATGCTGAGGTTAATTGGTAGCACTAAATTGTCCGTAGGTATGAATGTGAATGTGCTTGTTTGTCTCCATATGTAGCCCTGTGACAGACTGGTGATCTGTCCAGGGTGTCTCCTGCCTTCACAAAGACAGCTGGGACAGACTCCAGCCCCTCGTGACCTGATAGAGGATGAAACAATGTATTGATAATGAATGAATGGACAACACAATGGTAAATTCATTAATTACTTGTAATTATTAATTATTCCCGACATGGAGACAGATCGTTCAGGATAAAATCTGTATCACAACAGTTCATATAGTAGTTGTTGCTTTTAAAAAAATTACACCTAGAATGTCCAGAAAATGGAACACATTGTTTTGTTGTGTTTGCAACCTCCCCGCTCTCATGTTTGGTCGCTCAAAAATAAATTGCTGGTTTAATTTTTCACCCTGCTGCTCACATGTATAGGTGTCCTCTGAAATACTGTCATCACTTTTTTTTATACTTTTGAGGAGAATATTCTCTTTGTACATTTACACAGTGCAGGAGAAGATCCAAAGATAAGACTAATGACTCATACTGTTGTGAGCTGAAATGCGTCAAAAGATGATTAATCTGTATAATTGATGCATTTGCTTGTTGTCGTTCTAAGATGTTGCAGATGCACTGCATGTTGAACTTGCTATATATTCCATTCACTGACAGTGTATTTTAAATTGTACCAACAGTGTGTTTGAATCGGTAGGTTTACATCTTATATCACTTAAATGTGCTTTATTTTTTTAATGTAATTACAACATTATACAGAATAGACTACTACAGTATGATTCAGCTGAAGCAGGCTTCTCCTAAATACCTTTAATCAACAAAGTGTCTTCAAAGTCATTCAATAGTAACTGAAACAAAAAAAGAACAGCACAGGGTCACACTTGTTAAAGTTAAAGACTAAATGAAATCTTTCACACAATCTTTCATTATATTTTATCGTGCAGAGTTCTGCATCAAAGTTGCATTGTCAAACTATGTCTCATCTGTTATTTATAATGTATTATTTTATTTTTTTCATTTTCATGGGCTGTACGTATTAGTATGCAAAATAATTGTATCGTGTAGCATAGTGCATATACTCTGTTCTGTGAAGTTTGAACCATTACTTATTATTTCCGTGTTTCGATTTTTTTTATACTTTCTCTGTAAAACTTTAACACTGTTATTGTTAACACTGTTCTTTCAGCGTTCTATCAATATTCAATCAATGAAGTAAACTGGAAAGTGCTGATAGGGAGTATCTTACAAATAAGATTCCCAGAGTTAGAGGACACATTTGCAACCTGATGCAGTAAAAGTTTGAACTGTCATGTAATCCAGATGACATGATAATCCTTTTTTTTATATTAGCCATTACATTGAGGAAAATTGTATGATAAAATTATGTTTTAATATGTATCTCAGCATAAAATTGTCTTTTAATTGTGTCAGTGAGATTGTCTAGAATCTGTCAATATCACAACCATGGCGGTGGGATGATGTATGACTTAGAAATGAGGAAAAATATGTTGTTCGTGCCAAATAGAAATAAATATCTTTTTTCCGTTTTGCATACAGTAGTCTATCTGTACTTGAGGTAAAGCTGTGCAATGTTCACTCATTTATGTGATATATTAACATGTTTATAGAATAAACTCACCTGTATTACTAAAAAATAACAAAAAGTTCAAATATGCTATTACTGCCTTGTATTTTCCTTCATGTTCAATATATTTTTAAATAACTATTAAATTCATGCTAATTGTTTTTGTCTAAGTGATTTATGATATTTTACTCAACTTGTGATGTGTTGGATTTAATATGTCCTAGTATAGAAAATCTGAACAGAGGGATGCTGTCTCCCCCATGTGGGTGTATCAGATAGTGGTGTCCAGCTGTGCACTGGCAGGTTCAAGCTGAGGATAAAGAGACTCAGTCATGCAGATCACAACCAAGCATCACCTGAGTAAGGAAGGTGAGCGTTCATACCATAGACATATATAAAGAGTAGATGCCGCATCGACCGCTACTGCCTATTGGGGCTGATGAGCGGTGGGGCCGCCATCTTGGTCTGGTCACCCGCTCCACTCAGCGCTGTTTGACAGCGCATTTAATCCATCTTAACACTGAATATTAAACAGGCGTAAACTTACCGTGACGTCACCCGTTGGTTTCAACGCCGAGAAAATGAAGCCCGGATTTTGCTACTTCCTGGTCGCCGTTTTGGATTTTTTGGAGCCAGTGACGTAAAAAGTGTCATCAAACAGACTGGACCGGAGAGCAACTAGGGGCAGGATTGGCTGAGGACACTCTTATCCCGCCCACATTTTACCACAGAGGCTTCTGTTGCTGTCTATCAAGTATAGCCACGCCCCCTGGCTCCGCCAACTTTAACGATTTATTTAAAATTCAGTATTGATTTATTTTAAGATCGGCCACCTGATCTCTCATTTTGACCATGAAAACTAACGGGAAAAAAATCCTGAGCTGTAGAAAATCAGTCTATCAAATTTTATTTTTTCCAAAAATGAATTGGGGTCTATGGAGCAAAAGCTTTTTGGAGCCAACCCTAGCGGACGGCTTGATATTGCAAGTTTTTGACACTTCTGGGTTGGCTTCAATTCTGGAGCCAGATGCTACGTCCACTATATATACAGTCTATGATATTAAACTGATTTTCACGCGTTTTTTATTTTATTTTTTATTTTTATTTTTTTGCTGCAAACGTCATACATGTAGCTATGATACAGGACAAATGGTTCGGTGTATTTTAATATTCATAGCGGGAATAACAGATAATAATAATAATAGGTAATATAATATTCTGATATTAAGCTAGACTGTAGACAGGTATTTTGCAAACACTGCAAACACACACACACTAATGTATGTTAGAGAAGCAGATAATGGCAGTAAAGTCAATTATTTTAATAATTTGAAGAGACAATACATGATTACGCTATATATACATATATAAACAAAATACTGACTAATGAACACATATTTCTATATAAAACAATAGATAGAAGTTATATATCAGAGAAAATGAATATATACAAATCATAGATGGAGTATCAACATCATTCACATATAGATATATAATAGATGAAAGTTATATAACTTTCATCTATTATATATCTATATGTGAATGATGTAGATCAGAGAAAATCATACTACATATGTGGAGTATCAATATAATCAATATATCAGAAAACATAATATATATAAATCATATGTGGAGTATTAATATAATCAATATATCAGAGAAAATTATTATATAAATCATATATAGACTATCAATATAATTAATACTTCTATATTAAAAAAGATATATCAGAAAATGATTTTATATATATGGAAAGTTGGTTGTGAGTGAGCGTAAAGTTGTTGGTGAGAAGAAAGGGTCACGTGGAGTTATTACAGGTATTCCATTCGATGAGGACCTTGAGAAACTTAAAAGCAGTTTTGGGCCAGGAGTTGTATCTGTTAAAAGGTTGATGAGAACTGTTGATGGCCAGAGAGTGCAGAGCAGGTCGATTTTGATTCAGTTTCAAGATAATGTGATTCCTGAGAGAGTGAAAGTTGGCTGTTTGAGTTTCCCGGTTAGGGAATATGTACCACCTCCGCTTCGATGTTATAAGTGTCAGGTTTATGGCCACATAGCAGCGGTGTGCAGGGGTAAGCAGAAGTGTTCCAAATGTGGAGGAGATCACAGGATTGAGGACTGTATTGAAAATGCCTCAGTGAAGTGTTGCAATTGTGGAGGGCAGCACACTGTGACGTTTGGTGGGTGTGAGGTAAGAAAGAAGGCTGTTGAGGTTGAAAAGGTTAAAGTGGCAAATAACATTTCGTACGCAGAAGCTGTGAAGAAGGTTCACACGCAAAGAAATGTTGGTATGGATGAGTCCAGAATTGGCTCCAGTAGGGGTGAGAGAGGTATTGTTTTGTCTGTAAAGGATGTAGTGATGTTTTTGTCCTACGTGATTAATTGTAATGAGCAGGCAAAGCATAAAGTGGATAAGACCAAGATGGTGGTAAAGGGTGCAGAGATGTATCTGGGTGCTAGAGGGGTGTCATGGGAGCAGGTGTACAGGAGGCTGGAGGAGGATAGTAAGATGGGTGGAGCAATTAGTGAGAAGACCTGAATATTCTTCAGTGGAATGCCAGGAGCCTTGTTGCGAACGGACAGGAATTTAAAGGATATGTGCAATACAGTGAGGTGAAGCCAGATTTAATTTGTATTCAGGAAACTCGACTCAAACCCTCATTAGATTTTGTTATTAGAGGATACCAGTGTGTACGAAGGGATAGGGAAGGGGGAAATGGTGGAGGATGTGCTATTTTTATTAAAGTTGGTGTTCAATATAGGGTGTTAAATAAAGGGAAGGATTTGGAGTTTATTGTTATCGAAGTGTGGGGTAAGGAGGGTAGGGTTGTTGTTGTCAATTTTTATAATCCATGTAAAAAGTTATCAGTGGAAGGATTGGAAGTTATTATGAATTATCTTGAGGGCAAATGTATTTGTTGTGGTGACTTTAATGCTCACAGTACACTGTGGGGGGGTCGTAATGATGAGAATGGTGCAGTGGTTGAGGAGATGATGGATTTAAAGAGTCTTGTTTGCCTGAATGATGGAAGTGGAACAAGGTGTGATTTTAAAAGAGGAACAGAGTCAGCTATTGACTTGACTTTAGTGTCTGAAAATATTGCTGGGATTTGTAGTTGGAAAGTGGATAGAGAGACAACTATAGGGAGTGACCATCGTCCAATTAGTATAGAGGTGGGTGCAATGATTGAGAATGTGGATATAGGGGGAGTGAGGAGGTGGTGTTATAAAGACATAGATTGGAATAGTTTTAGAATATTGTGTGACAAGGAAATGGAATGTATTAATGTGCAATCTAATGTTAACGATTATAATTTGTCCTTTTGCAGGGCAATTGTAAGAGCAGCAGAAAAGACGATTAAAAGGAAGGAAGGAAGGAAGGCGCAAGGGGAAGATTGTGCCTTGGTGGTCTGAAGATTGTAGTACTGTTATTCGAGAAAGGAATAAAGCTTATAAGAGTCTTAAAAGAAATCTGTCTTATCAAAACTATATTGAATTCAAAAGGAAGGAAGCAGAGGCAAGGAAAGTAATTAAAGGGACTAAAAGAGCTTATTGGAGAGAGTATTGTGGGAAGTTGGGTAGGCAGACACCTATAAGCCAAGTATGGGGAACAATTAAAAGAATGTCAGGAATTTATAAAAGTTATAACTACCCAGTAATGAAAAATGGTGAGCAGACGGTTGTTAGAAATTCAGATAAAGCAGAGCTGTTAGCTAAACATTTTGTAAAAGTTCATAGCAGTAGTAATCTAAGTTTAGAGGAGAAGAGAGCAAGAGAGGAGACTGTGGGGAGTCATATTGATATGTTTGAGAATGTAGGGGGCAATGATAGTGTGATTAATACAGAGTTCACAATGAAGGAGCTAAATGACGCGTTAAGCAAGTGTGGTAAAACAACTCCTGGGAAAGATGAAGTTAGCTATAGTATGCTAAAGAATCTTAGTGGTAAATGTAAAAATTTTTTGCTTGTTCTGTATAATAAAGTGTGGACAGAGGGCTATTTGCCTGAACAATGGAAGGAAGCTGTAGTTATACCAATCTGTAAGCCAGGTAAGGATCCTTGTTTAGCTGAGAGTTATAGGCCTATTGCACTGACCTCCCATGTGGGTAAATTGATGGAGAAAATGGTCAATGACAGACTTTGTTATTTTTTAGAAAAGTATGAGTTACTTAAAAACCATCAGTATGGGTTTAGGAAGGGGAGGAGTACTTTGGATCCTGTGGTTATTTTGGAACATGAAATTAGGAAGGCCCAAGTGAATAAGGAGAGTGCGATTGCTGTTTTCTTTGATGTGGAGAAAGCGTATGATATGATGTGGAGGGAGGGGCTAATCATAAGGTTGCATCAGATGGGAGTCTGTGGGAAGATGTTGGGATGGGTGAAAAGTTTTTTAAGTGAAAGAAAAATTTTAGTGCGAGTGGGGAAAGATTTTAGTGCTAAGTATGATGTAGAAAACGGCACACCTCAAGGTAGTGTAGTAAGCCCTGTGTTATTTAGTGTTATGATAAATGAAATATTTTGTAATGTTGAAGGATGTTGTAGGATGTTCTCTTTTTGCAGATGATGGAGTAATGTGGAAAAGGGGTAAAAATATTAATTTTATTGTGAGCAAAATGCAGCAAGCTATACACAAAGTGGAAGAATGGACTATAAGGTGGGGTTTTAGATTTTCTGTCAGTAAGACAAAAACAATGTTTTTTACACGAAAAAAGGTTGATCAAGCAAATGTTAAACTGTATGGGGTGAATTTAGAAAAAGTAAGTGAATTTAAGTATTTGGGTATATGGTTTGATCCAAGGCTAACGTGGGTGTTGCATATTAGTAAAGTGGTGGAAAAATGTAAGAAGGTGATAAATATTATGAGATGTTTGAGGGGTCGGGACTGGGGAGCTAGCCGGAATTGTCTTAAAGCAATTTATATTGCTATGGTCAGATCAGTGATAGATTATGGTTGTGTAGTTTACAGTTCAGCAGCCAAGACCAACCTGAAAAAGTTGGAAGTTGTTCAGAGTCTTGCATTGAGGTTATGCTGTGGAGCAATGAAAACAACCCCGATAGATGCCATTCAAGTGGAGATGGGAGAGATGCCATTAGATTTTAGAAGGATGCAATTAGCTCTGACTTACTGGGCTAACTTACAGGGACATAGACAAAGTCATCCAGTGTTGAGCGTGTTGCAGCCAAGTCAGGAAAAAGAGAAGGTGCAGATTAATAGCTTTGGATGGGTAATAGAAAGCATGACACAGGAGTCCGGAATAGATCAACTTGAAATAAGTCCAACGATTTCAATTGCTCTTACTCCTCCATGGTTACTGACAGAAATAAAGGTGGATCTAAGCTTATTGGGAAAGAAGTGTAATAGTGGTTCTGTTAATGGGTATATTTCTTATGTTTATTCAAATGATTTGGTAATTTATACTGATGCGTCAAGGTCACTTACAGGTCAGGTTGGAGTGTCCTTTGTTATTCCTGAATTAGGCATTGCTATTAATAAAAGAACAAGCGACAAGTTATCAGTGTACACCGGGGAATTGGCAGCAATATTGCTGGCATTAAACTGGACAGAGGATAATGGAAAAGAGAGAACTGTGATTGCAACTGACTCCAGCAGTGCAGCAATAAGTGTTAAAAATTTGAAATCTGAGGCAAGACAAGATATTATTTGTGAAATTGGTCAAGTTAGTTATAGGCTAGGGAGACAAGGCAAGCAAGTTATTATTTTGTGGGTTCCGGCACACATAGGAGTGGATGGAAATGAGTTAGCAGACAAGTATGCAAAAAGAGGGGCTGCTAAAAATGTAATTGACTTTCCCATGAAGTATAGTAGATCTGAAGTTAAAACAATAGTTAAAGAACGAATGAAGAATAAATGGCAGAGACAATGGGATACCTGCTTGAAAGGTCGCTTTTACTACTCCATTCAAAGAAGTGTAGAGGGGAATTTAGGAGAACACAGCTGTTTAGGCCGGAAAGAGGAGGATGTCTTGTCACGATTAAGACTCGGGCACACAGGGCTGAATAGCACTCTGAGAATTATTGGAAAGCATAATACAGGGGAATGTGAATGCTGTAGAGTGGAGGAGAATGTTGAGCATGTATTAATTTATTGCCCCAAGTTTCAGCAGCAGAGAAGAGTATTCAAGAGGAAAGTCTGTGATAGTAAAATTAAATTCGAGGTCAGGGAAATTTTGAGTAATTTATCTTTGAAACATGTTGCTAGAGCATTGCTTTTATTTATGGAAAGAACAGGTTTAAGAGAGAGGGTTTAAGGACTGCTGGGGCCTTCCTGCCCCACACTCCATTCCAGAAGGTGGCGGTAATGCACCTAAAGTTGCGTGCCAACTGCCATTAAACAAAAAGAAGAAGAAGAAGCAGGATTTTTCAGCGTGAGTGAAGTTTGCAGTTGAATGAGTGAGTCCGGGTCGAGAACAAATCGACAATGCTGTCTGTAAATATCCTCCGTTCATTACGAGCGTGTAGTGTTCCTCAGTCGTTCACTAACCTCCAGCTGAGACACGCTGCGCGGCTCGCCGTGTCCAGCGGCGGAGGAGGGAGAGAGAAGCAGCTAACTCTCCATGCCGTCAGAAGGTCATTTCCCATGCTAAGCCAGGTATTTAACTCACACCACCACACTGCCGGATTCACAGAGGCATGAGGAGTGTATTCAGCACGCTTTTGTCTTACTGGACATGTTTAAGCGACACGAATGATGCCAAAACTTGTAGGAGTTAGCTGTTTGGTAGCTCACTGTGTGAATGCAGGACTCCCGCTCTTGTCAGACATATGGTATGCAACGCTGCTGCTTCATCAGTCTCTTAAAGGGACGTCCTTTTGATATTAAGATACAGGACGCTTCAACATTATGTTCCTCAAAGCTCCTTTCAGACATATCCACCACAGCGACGGTATTCACGCGATACTTGGACAGCACGTTAAGTGACTTATAATACATAACAATTCACTATCAACAAAAGGCTAAATCTGAACTAGTAGCTGCTTTTAAAACTGTCTAAACAAATGACAGCCTCGTTATACCACCAGACACAAGACCACCCTCTTAGCCACTGCTATCACCCTAACAAACAAATAAATAAATTATTAGTTAGGTCTTTTCTTTCTGTTGTGTTTTGCTGTGATTAGGTCCTTTTGCATGAATGTAAACGGGCATATTGGTGTATATCTATTCTAAATCACGCACACTATTATTATTATTATTATTATTATTATTATTATTATTATTACTGTTGTCATTATTATTGTTTATAAGCGGGAGAAGTTTGAGCAATTTGTTCATTGTGTTTTGTTCCTGTTTTCTTTTTATGTTAAAATGTTCAAAATAAACTTTCAAAAAAAAAAAAAAACAGAAAAAATATAACTAAGAAAATAATGCGATCTGCAGAGCTCAAAGCCGCTGCGTACCTGCATGCCGCAGTGTGCTTATGTATAAATTCCTAATTTCTAAAGAGGGAAACTTCTTTCATGCGTGATGATAATCAAACTCCTGCTTTCCCAACAGTACAATGAATGGCTTCTTTGTACCAAATGATTTAGCTGCAACTGATAAACTGTGACTCAGTGAGAAACAGCTCATCTGTCTGAGATGAAGAAAAGGACACACTGTGGTTTTATGTGGTGTGATATCCTGATCAGTCTCCATCGGTC
This sequence comes from Acanthochromis polyacanthus, assembly GCF_021347895.1. Classification (NCBI taxonomy): domain Eukaryota; kingdom Metazoa; phylum Chordata; class Actinopteri; family Pomacentridae; genus Acanthochromis; species Acanthochromis polyacanthus. The sequence continues at coordinate 17,783,550 of NC_067121.1, read as the reverse complement.
TGAATGTCCAGGATAGTCTATAGGATAAACAATGAAGTTACTATTGTTTTGCCAGTGCAGGAAATTCCCTTGCTCTGGAGATGCTTTTTTGGATCTTGTTGCTGTCTGGTGCTGCAGGTATTTAATTAATACTCCTTAGCAGACCTGACACAAGATCTGCAACATCAACACCAGTACTTTTCTTCTCTTTTATACGTAAACATGAACAGTATCAAGACTGTGAAACAAAAAATATAAAGTTGATTTTATATATTTTTTGTATGGAAATGTTCCTTTGCACCCCTATGTAGATATTTCATTAAAAATCAGCTGTTTCCAGCTAGAATAGTCATTTATCACATTAGCAAAGTCTAGACCGTATTTCCGATTCATTTAACGTTATCTTCATTGAAAAAAGAATTGTTTTTCTTTCAAAATAAGGACATTTCTAAGTGACCCTAAACTTTTGAATGGTAGTGTATGCCATAACTTTAGCCTTTCTGAGACACTTAGTAGTTGTTGACACTGTCTGACGAGTGTACCTGCAATTTTATATTCATCATCGTGAGGTCAGTGTTGAAGGAGTTGTATGACTGCATTATACTGAGCACAGTTTTTATGATAGAAGCAACTTTGTGAAATATATGTACAAACTCTCTCATAAAAATGCTGTTTCATGACTAAACATATGCATGCAGACAAAAAACAAACAAACAAATAACCTGCCATATTGTGTGTTTTTCTTCTGCTTTTTTGAATAGGTGCTGTCCCACTGTCCATCCACACGTTGTCTCTCCACACCGCCCCACTCCAGTGAGGGGAACCTCATTTACACTGGCAGCCTGGGCACTGCTGTTCGGGGTCAGTCAGTCATTGTGTCCCATCTAAATTTTGCTGAAATAGTTTCACACTACATGTCTTGGTTGCAGGTGTGTAAGATCAAAAATGAAAACTACACACTGTTCATCATTTGATCTCACTTTAATGACACATTTCAGTCCTCAAGCCGCCTTCATCAGGCAAAATTTGTGAAAATCAAATTCTTTTTTTTTTCTTTATGCCTATAAGAATAAAAAAAATATTCATCATTGGTTTGGGATAAATGGACCAATTAATTTTCATTCATTTAGGAAATCTATTTTTGGAGGAATTTGGCGTGTATCAAATTTCTCCACAACGGGCAGCCTTAGCTACAGTGACGGAGTGTATTATTCAGTTGAGTATATGTTCTAGATTTTTGTTGTCAAGCATGGGAATGTGTACACTTACTCTGGTGGTGCTCTGCTATTCAGGCCACCAGATGTCACTGTGTCATCTGGTAGCTGGAATTTGTTGAAGCTGCTTCATTAATGATTGGACACTTGGATACGAATGAATTGAGACCAGTTTACAATTCTTGGGTGTCTCTTCAGAACACAGCCCATCGACTTTGTGTTTGTGACACCCTCCTTCTCCCACCACATGACCAAAGTAACCTCCGCCCTACGTACCAGTGGTGTTCTGTTAGATACTTTAATGCCTTCAGTTCAGCAACACTTAAAGGGATTTGTGTCTATATTGAAGGCAGATCAAAGCTGAAAATAAAATGAATATATTACTATCAGTATTTTAACCAGCATCAGGATTGTTTAGATGGACAAATTATTAATGGTCTGTCATTTTGTACTGTTAATGATATGCTCACACAGAGCTGCAAAAATATGTAGTGCTCCACACTAACTTTTTACATCAGTTGCACTTGGAGCCCAACTTCTGCATTTAGAAGCGCCAGCACACGATTAAGGTGCATCCCATATTTTTTATTAAGTGTATCCGAATGTCTTCTGTGGTTTGCTGTTGCGCTAGAATTAGCAAATACCAGTAAATACGGTTACTAGAATGCAATATAACACCAATAAAATTCTGTAATGATGTTAAATCATCCCAAATAGACTACCAGGCTAAAGTTTGGACACACCTCATTCAGTGTTTTTTATTAAATGATTTTATGCATTGTAGATTAATACTAAAGACATCAGAACTATTAAAGAACACATATGGAATTATGTTGTAAACAAAAAAGTGTTAATCTTCAGTATTAATCTACAATGTAGAAAATAATGCAAATAAATAAAAAAGCATTGAATAAGAAGATGGGTCCAAACGTTGACTGGTAGTGTATATGCACTTTAAAGGTAATTTACTGTTATGTTTAATAGGGCAAATGGTTAAAAAAAAACATGACTAAACCTACATAAGCATGTCACATTTTTCCCATCATTTGAGATCAGTGAGTCTCTTCCTCTCCCTGTTTTCAATATAGTGTTCTGTAAAAACCTGACTTGTTCTCTGTGTTTTGTCAGGGGTGAAGTTCTTCTCTTACAGCACCAGTGGGGCCAGCCTCTTCCTCATGCCGCAAATGCTCCTGAAAACGGGACTAGGAGTCCAGAGCTTCGCCCTCCAGGCCGCTTTCTGCGGAGTAATCGGTGTCTTTACCTTCCTCACCCCCGTCCTCCTCCACCTCATTACCAAGGGCTACGTGATCCGCCTGTACCACAACCCAGACAGAGATACTTACACTGCCATCACCTACAGTGTTTTCCTCACTGAAACAAAGTGGGAATTCCACCAGAGCCAGGTCAGGATCCCAGCTGTGAGCAAGATGTTCACCACCTTCTATGCTGACAAAGTCGGACTCTTGGTAAACCCGGACTTGTTCCCCATCCCACATGACTACAACCATCTGATGGGCTATGATAAGCCCTTCAGCTTTAGCACAGATGACATGGACCAGTCTGAGAAGAGCTGAAAGACAGGCTGAATGTGTGAATGTTAGTATAGCTGTTCAAACTGTGCAGCACATGCTCTCTGTTTTTACCAGGTGGAAACATCCAACCAAAAAAAAAATCCTAAACTGGGACTCCAGATATTTTTTGTCAATATCTTGATGGTTATTTAGTATTAATAAATTATGACTTCATTACCATGACCTGTTTTGTTGGTCTCAGATAATGTGTCATTACTGCTCTCACCCACAAAGCATCAGAAGTGTGGTCACTGTTAGTCATGAACCAAATTTTATTCATCGTCATGCATTTTTAAAAACATGAAAAAAAATCTGTCAGTACGGTCAGCAGGACTGGGTATTATTTCGGCTGTGTCTGTACAGTAGGTATTATAATGCCAGCACAAATGGCAACACAATGAAATTATCCTTGATGAGCGAATAGATTTTTTTTCCTGTAATCCCGTTATTTAATTTGACAACATGAGCCACATACATAACAAAAGCTGTTGTAATTATGCAGAAATACAGTAAAGACTAACATTAGCAGTCGTGATCACAGAATAAACTCTTAAGGACAGTCTCTACTGTGAAGAAAAAATTTTGTTCCCCTTACTAAGGTATTTCCTTGCAGCGGTTTCATGAAGACATCTCAAAATATCATACAGGTTGCAACTGTCAACTGCAGTCACCTTAAATCATCCTGTAGATTCTGTTGGTCACCTTAAATGAAGCCTGTTCCTATTTACTTCTCTGGAACTGAGGCTGTGAGCACATTCAGACCTTCTCTCTGTCTAATATGGCCCTAAGAAAGACAGATGCTGCAGAAAAATATACATGAGAGAGACAGCCACTGTGGGATGAAGGTTTATCAAGACTCCCTGACCCGGTCAAGATTAGATACCGTGTAGTCTGACATACCTGAGTTGATAACTGGTGCTGACCATGAACATGATCTGTTGTATCACTTCTCCTGATATATCAGTCAGCCTGACTTTTAACCCAAGTCATCTGGGTCTCCGGTGTGTCTCTGTCTGCCTCCTCATCATTCTCTAAACATTGATGAAATTTCTTGTTGGTAAGACTCCAGTGATATGAACTATGTTCACTGAGAAGAACTTCAAATGAAGATTGATTTTGAACAGGAACTCTGACAAGGTGTTGGTGATGGGGAGCAGATGCTGCAGCTGGCTGATGGAGTGGAGACTTCCTGGACACCCAAGAGGTGGGGAAGAAGTTGGCTATGCAGCAGGTCTACAGATAGAACTGCAATCATATGATAAACAACAGACATTTTGATGTCTGTGCTGTGTTTTGTCATGCACCTGTCTGTAACTTGCCGTTATATTGTATAGCATAGATCCATTAGTGTTTTTGTCAGTGTCTCAGTGTTGTCTTATGTTATTTGAAGACGGGTCTCTCTTGAAATTGAGTCCCAGTGTCTCAATGAGATATAAATAAAGGTTAAATTTAAAAAAATGAAGATGACACAAATTTAATCAGAAATACAGCCTCGACATTGTTAATGTGGTAAATGACTATTCTAGCTAGAAACAGCTGATTTTTAATGGAATATCTCCATAGGGGTACAGAGGAACATTTCCAGCAACCATCACTCCTGTGTTCTAATGCTACATTGTGTTAGCTAATCATGTTGAAAGGCCGACTGATGATTAGAAAACCCTTGTGAAATTATATTAGCACATGAATAAAAGTGTGAGCTTTTCATGGAAAACATGAAATTGTCTAGTTGACCTCAAACTTTTGGAAAATAGTGTAGAGTATGCAATAAAGCTGAGTAAAGTCCTGAAAAATCACCAAAATGTTTAACCATTTCAGGTTATAATAAAGCTAAAATAAGTTGTAGCATTTGTCTATATGTGACTTGAAGAATTTAAGGTAACACAAAACATGTGAAGGGGATAGCTTGAGCATTGTTATTCACTCTTGCTATAAATTCTAACAATCTATATTGGCTGGTATGAAATGATGCATCTTCTGAATCACACAGTTTGTGTACTTTTAGACACATGCTGCATTGCCTTTGTTTGTATAGTTTTCATTACTTTGGTTTTAATGTCCGTGCATGGTTACCTCGCATATTTGTGATCAATGTCAAACATTTTTTGCAAAGTTTATCGTTACTTTTTACTGCTTAACCCTAGGATGCATAGGTGGGGTCAAAATTGACCCCAGAGGTTGTTATTCCTTAATATCTTTAAGATTAAAAGTTTTGATATTTTCATATTCCAGGTATTCCTCATAAAACATGTTTGTGACATGATGCCATTTGCATTTTTATTCATTTTTTCATTAATTAAAAAAAAAATTCAGTTTTTGTATCAGTACCCCACTCTTCCATGGGCGGGGTCAAAAATGACCCCAAGTATTTCCAATGGGATATTTCACTTAACATTGGTTCTTGGCAACTGTGAGTGTAAATAAACATTTACTGTCCCTCATACAACTGATGTCAGCAGTCCCACCACCTAGGAGGTCATTTTTGCACAGCATTATACATGTAAGTATTATCTCCATTTATGAACTTATTTTTCACTGACAGAATGTGAATTTTATGTGAATATCTGTGAAATTTGCCTAGTTTGTGGTTAGCTAGCAATACTGTTAGCTAACATTATTATTAGCAAACAGTATTGTTAGCTAACACAATCACACACACACACACACACGCATGCACGCACGCATACACATACACTCATACACTGTTGTTGCACTGTTATTACACAGTATCTTAGCTAACAGGATTGATAGCTAAAGTATTGTTAGCTAACGCAAACACACACTCTCTCTCACACACACACACACACACACACATACACCATTGAATAATCGATGATCATATAATAGGCTACCTAATGGGTTAGTGTGTGTGTGTGCGAAGACCGCAAAGCCACCAACTTCTGTTGGAAATGCAAAAGCCCTGTCTGCAATGGTCACAGCCACAAGAAAATAGTCTGTGAAAGCAATGAAGAGTGAGAAGAGACATGTTTGTGTCTGAACATGAATGTTGAATGAATGTTATTGAATGTTATGATTGTTATGAATGTTATTGATTATTGTTACTGAATGTTAATTTATGTGTCCCTCTGTCTGTTTTAAAATACGGAGGAAGATTAAACATGTTTTGATACGATTTCAGTGATTGTTATGTGATAAAATTTGAATTAAAAGTGAAGAAAGAACATATCAAAACTGAAAATACTCTTTTGTTGAACAAAATATATAATGTCTAACCAACATGAAAGAAATGTCTCAAGTTTATTGCAAAAATGCATTGATTTCAGTTGGGGTCATTTTTGACCCCACCCATGGAAGAGTGTAGGTATTGGTTGGCCATGCATCCAAGGGTTAAAGCTGACTTTTGATGTGGTTTGCATTTGTATATTGACATTCGTGCCATACAGTCCAGCTTTCTGTTTCTAGATTAGGTCTGTTTCACCTTAAAAGCCAATCTGGAAGCCAGCATGCTTATTTGTTATTTTGCTGATCCCAGAACTGCACTTTGATGCTTACATTATGCTAAATAATGCAAAAGTCAAACAAAACGTCCAAACACATTCCACTGAAAGTGACCGTAAAATGAATTTAACAGTGAGGCATTTCAGTCTAACAACTTTGGCACGCATTATAAGGTAGACGTCACAAAGCAGAACAAGCAATATATACTGTAGATAGAAGCTTATCCATTATATCTATTCAGCATGACAGAGAGAAAACCTTCTCCTTGGCTGCTATCCAGACATCTATAATCTGAATGAATGAATGTATGGGGGTATTATTGTAGCAAAACTATTTGTCAATGTGAATCGAGAGTTGTCTGTCTGTATTTCAATCCATGTGTCCGAAGTGAGATTTGTCAATGTGTAAAAGAATTTGTCTATGTGAACTGAGAGTTGAAAAATGTACGTATCCCACTACACATCAGCAGAAAATACAGACAACTCACCAGAATTTACATATCCCATTACACATCAGCAGAAAATACAGACAACTCACCAGAATTTACGTATCCCACTACACATCGGCAGAAAATGCAGACAACTCACCAGTTACGAGTCGTTCGGTTTCACAATTGGCTGTTTTATTTTCACGTGACTTTTGCTACACTTCTGCCGTGAGTGAGATTCGTATCTGAAAAATGTCTGGGTTTTAGCTCCCTGACCTCAGGCTCACAGGCTCCTCCAACTCGGCAGTTCCCGCCGTCTGAAAGCCATCAGGCGGCGCTATGCCCCAGAGTCTTTGAGCGTTCGTGACATTGTGGGCCAGGGTGTGGACAAGATGGAGCCCCGATCGCAGACAGTGAGTACATGTTTATGTTTTTTTGCAGTTTGTATATTTAGGCAGGCTATTGCTGAGCCTTCTAAAAATATAATATTACAGGTACATGTGAACAACTTACATCTGTTGAGTTTATAGGTCGCTGAGCAAACTCTTTCGTGAAGTGACACTCGCAAGCTAATCTCACCGATTAGCTTAGCTGAAAACGTAGTTGCTGCTGCTTAGACGGCAAGCTAGGAGTCACAAGTGTATTTAGCTGGAGGCCACATGTTAGCAGTCCAATTTACAGTGTGAGAGTATGCTTCTGCAATAAAAATTGAATTTATTTTAAGGCTTTCAACACATCTTAACCAGGGGTGCCAGTAATTATGGAGGGCGTTGTAGCTGCAGCAAAGTAATAGCAAGGAAACACCAGTGAGCTGGTTGTAATAACACGGGATAACTTTACCTGAAGACCCGTTTTTTAACATTGCGTAGGGCTACAGTAATTACCTACTGTCCAGAGACTATCTGTATTTGCATTTGTTGTATTTGTTATGTGGGATAAATCATGTGTGTCTTGTTTCTGTAGGGTCAGGTTGTGTGTGTGTGTGTGTGTATGTCAAACTGTAGTTTCAAATAAAGTTACTGCACTGATCCACCTGTTTTGTTTACTTGTACATTTAGTCGGACATTAAAATAATTTTAATTAAGTGACCTGAGTGGGCTCTTATATATTAAATGTACCATGGCTCATTACATTTGGGAACCATCATAATAGTTTTTGGAAAGATTTACTGTGAAAGACATCCTGACCTAATGCCATGTAATTTTTTCTATGGCAGGTTCTGCTTCGCTGCCACATTCTTGAGAGGCTCCATTCTCGGCTAGTTTATATTTTAGATCACAGACCACTGGATTTGGACCGCATGGAATTTGTGTGCACTCAAGATCTGGTTTTTTGTAGTGCTATTTCAAGCAGCATAGACATCCCGTTGTGCATCATGGACACACTCTCTGAACTGTGTAGGTTGATCAGGGATGAAAAGGAGAATACCCAAAATCTGCAAGCAAATCTTGCAGTCCAAATAGGTGCAAGCCAAGGAGGACGTCCCAAGATTGATTTGAACCCAGAGTACCTGCAGTATCTTCTGGAAATCCCGTTATCTGTCACAACTATTGCAAGCTTGTTGGGGGTGTCAAGACATACGATCCACAGAAGACTGTCAGAAAACAGCATGTCAGTGACCTCCCTTTACAGCCAAATGACAGATGAACAGTTGGATGTCATGATTTCAGACATTAAGTCAAAGATGCCACACTGTGGGTACCGGATGGTGAAAGGAGCCCTTCAATCCAGGGGTTACCTGGTTCAGTGGGACCGTGTAAGAGCTTCAATGCACAGAGTGGATACCATAGGTGTGTTGACAAGACTGACCGCAATGGGATGCATTGTAAGACGCACATATTCTGTGCCTTGCCCACAGTCTCTTGTCCACATAGACACCAACCACAAGTTGATAAGGTAAGAAAGTACAGTAGTAGGTAAAAAAAAAGAAAAAAGAATACTAAATGAATATTTTTGAAATTTCATTCATGTAATGTTTGCCATGTTTTTCTCTGAACAGGTATAGCATCGTTATCTTTGGCGGCATAGATGGGTATTCCAGGAAGGTGGGTTTTGCATATGTATAAATCTGAACCTACCCCTTATAAACACAGAAAATGTAAACAGTTTACGTGTTACTGTTATTTTTGGTGATTGTGTCATTCATGGAGGCATAGTATGTTCCTACCCACTTTGAAATCTGTCAGTACACATGGAATTTTGTTTCCTGTCATTTTTTTTGATCTGTCACCTTCAGTCACATATCCACCTCAGTATGTTTTGTTCTTTAGAACCAGCTGAAGAATGCACAAGAGATTGACTTTAAACATTCTGTTAGGGAAAGTCAAATTAGAACAACTATTGTGCAGACACTGCCTTTAACAATATTTTTCATCTATTTATGAAGATTAACACAAACCCTACAGCTGTGTCCTCCATGACTTCCTGCCCCATCTGTAGACAGCTGTATCCTACACACACTGTGGAGATCCATGCAAGTTTCTGTGGCGAGAGGTAATTGTCCAAAAAATGACTTTTTACAGGTGTTATTAGGAATAGTAAGGTTATCTTAATGATAACAAAGTTTGCCCATCAACTTTTTACAGCATCCCTGATGTCCAAGATAATGCAGGAACATCACTTCCTCAAAGTACAGCACCTAGCACATCAGCAGGTACATCAGGGGGAGGTAAGATGCAGCTTCCTTTATTTTACTTACCCTTTTTCCCTCAGATCATTTCTCCCTTTGTGCAGTGAGTCCCAACCTTTTTTGGTTATACAACATGATGCTACATTTGCATTTGCTGTGTTTTCTATTTTTAATTTGTGATGTTAAATACAACATACATGTTTTTTTTTGTCCTGTCAGATTGGAGGACAGTTGCAGATCCAGAAAGAGCTGTGTGGCTTTTCACCCAAGAGCTGCTGCACAGTAAGAAAGGTTCTGAGGAGAATCGCTTTGCAGTGGACATGAGGAAAGACCAGGAAGAACAGGACATGTCCTATGTGAGCTTCTATAAGCACAACAATGTGGAGTGGGCTTCACCACTGAGATGTAGACTTGAAGGTAAACATATGTCTTTTTCAGTGTGTCAATCTTAAAATAATTTTAGGTGGTGCTTGCTTTGGTAATTTGTTTAATCTTAAATATGTACGTTTCTTCATCTTTACCGTAGGTGATGCTGCTGTAGGAGTGGGTGTTAACCGGCATGTTATGTCAACACTGATGCTGAAGCTAAGAACAGGATTTCGCCTTAATCTTGGTCAGTATTAGAACCTCAAAGATATGTAATGTCATATTTATATGCTTATATTTATAAGCTATAATTATGAATATCTTCATTAACCAGGAAATGGAGCTATCACAAAGGTTTTTGAGGGTTAGCCAGACCACTTGGTGCCTGCCAACTCTGTTGTGATGGTGGAGAGTGAGCTTTTCTTGATGGCAGGACGAATGATGGGGCATTGCTTCTTGTATGGTGGTCCTGGTTTCCCTGGCATCAGTCCAGCCATCACACATGTACTGTTTGGTGGTTCCATTGACACTGCCACGGTCATGATTGAAGACTGTCCTGACTTGGATATTCGTGAAACAATCCAGCTGGTAAGTTTGAAAACCTTAGCAGCACATTGCTATAGAATGCCATGTTTTTGTCTTGTTCAACATTGTTAATAATTTCATATATTGTATAGAATTTCTTCACCGTTTTAACCATTCCAGGTTTCTCCAGTTTTATGAACAGTTAAACACCATTTTTTTGGTTGTACAGTTTATAGATTGTACATTATTCACCAACTCTCTTTAGCAAAGGATTAAAAACAATATCTCCATTACTCCAGTCACACACTGTTATCTGAATTATTGAGTCTGTAGCATTGGATACTACAGAATGTGTTAACAATTTTAGAGGGCTTTAGGACATGAGCAGGAAGACGAAACAGGGGGACCTGAGTTACAGAAAGCTATTAAATGCTTTGTGACATCCATTAATTACATTTTTCTTTTCTGCGTGTGTCTGTCTTTCATACCGTGTTTTTATTCTGCCCACATTCCGTTCTTCCTGCCTGCCATTTCCTCTTTTTTTCTCTCTGCCTTCCTTTATTCCCCACCTTTTTTTACTTCCCTCCTTATTTCCTTTCTATTTGAAGTTAAGTGAAAATACTAAACTTGAAGGTGAACAACGTAACCGTGTTGTCAGCCTTTGCATGGCGTGGGACTTGCCACTTCCAACTCCAAGCAATATGAAGTGGCTGCATGACAAGCTGCTCCTGCTTGCGGTAAATTTTCAGTGTATTAGATATAAGAATTCAGTGCTGCATTTATAGTAAGTGGTGTTGCTGATATTATTTGTGTTTCTGTTTATCCGGTCTTGTAATGCTGTTTTACACAGGTTCTGGGACGATCAGCAAAACAAGTAAAGCAGTTAAGAAAGGGACTGAAGGAGACTGGCATTTGGCCACTTTTCTCCAAAAGAGTGGATGTGGTGAAGCTGCTTTTCCCATGTGAGAAAGAAGCTGAGATTACACCTCAGGTATGTGAGATTTGTTTTAGTAATATCAATTTTTCTAGCAATTTTCAGTCCCCTTTCCTGATAGTTACCCTCTATTTTTAAGAAGGAATTTTGAGACCAGGTTTTGTCTTTGCAGATGATTCTTGCAAACATTCAATGGCCCAGGCTTAATTCAGATTCTCAGTCCGATGATGATGATGATGATGATGACATCTCTGTTGAAGCAGTGACTCGAGTCACAGCTTATTTCAGGACTTTTATTGAACACGGTGAGTTTTTTTCAATTTAGCATTTTTGCTTCTGCCTTTTAGTTCAGCACAACTTTTTCCTGCCTTCTTTCCACTAAGCATCACTTCAACACTGAAAATGAAAAGTGTGAAGATTGAGTATATAAGAAATGTCTCATAGGTCTTGTCCTGTCTTTTCATCAGCCTCCTCAGAGTGCCTGAAGAATCTGCTGCGATTCTGGGTGGGATGGGAGGTTCCAGCCAAGAAACTGGTCGTGAAGGTGGCAAATGGCCACCTCCCCAGAGCCTTGACATGCTTCGAAACTATCAAATTGCCTGACCATCACACAGACTATGCAGATTTTGAATCTGACTTATTGTCCGCCATTACTACCTGCGAGACAGGGTTTGGTCTTGTTTAAAGGCAAAAAGGATAATTTAGACATTGAATGGTGCTGAAAGTTCAGCGATTCTAATGCTCCAACATAAGGGCTCTCCTGACTAGTTTACATTATTTTAACAGGATTAGAGCAGTTCACAGAAAGAGATTTCCCATTTGCTGAGTTTACAGTTACTTCTTTCAAAAACACTTAAGTTCCTATCATATTTCCAACACTGCTTGGGGCAGTGGTCTACCATTAACATGGTGTTTTGTTTTTGTTTTCAATGAAACAAAGTAAGAACTATTTGTTTTCACAATGTTGCATGCATCATTTTGGGTGCCCTGACGCTGAGGTTTTTGTAGCACTTTACCACAGTTTATGTTGCCTTTTCTAAACTTTGGCAATGAAGTGAAGTTTATTGCCACCAGTTTTATGCCTATGATGATTTTAAGTTAGCAAATTTCAGCAACTTTTGTTATTGGCAGAGATGTAAGTGGCACATTAAGCAGTATTTAGATACTGGATGTTTAATACTGGTTCAGAAAATATAATGTAACTATAAAAAAAAACTTCATTTGTTCATGCTATGTACAGTTAGAAATGAGCACTTCAGATAATAAACTCTTATTCCAATAAGAAATGCACTCCTGATTCAATCAACACAAATATTTCAGTTTTGTCACACACATTTAATGTAAATGATTATCGTGTAAATTACTATTGCAATCGAATACTGTACATAAAAAAGCCCTTTCTCTACATTTATCTACCAAATGACCTGAAGTATCAACATTTTGTTGTCTTTGGTTAATCATTTCATTAACAGTTACTTCATCAAGGTAAGGGCAAGATTGTATGCCTCATTGAATTTTATGCAAAAGCTTACATCAGACAAAAACTACTCTGCAAGTCAAAGCAGGTATATCATCAGCACCATGTAACAACCAGAACTAAGCTGTTGACAAACTATGTACAGAAATCAAGTCAGTTTATCTGTTGTTATTGTTCGCACACATTCAGCTGCAGCCATGTAAATGTCCATTCCATAACAGTCAGAGGGGGCCATGGGATCTATTGTGCTTTTGAGGTTCTCCATCTCCAGTTCATCGAGAGGACTCTCAAGGACTGGAACACAGACACCAGGGCTCTGGTCAGCATGAATTCCACTGGACTCCCATTCAATCTGTGGCATGTGAAGTTCCTATAAAAACAAATAATGATTAAGTGCACATTCGATTGCACAATCCTCTTTAGTGTTTACATAAGTTACTGTAATAATGTAATGAAGTCAATTTTGATTTGCAAATGAATGTAAATGCTGATGGATATGAACAGACATGATAACCCACTATTTATTCACATGAAGAGCCGAACATACAACAACTGTTACAAAGGAAAATATTGAGCTTAATGATTTATAGATCTACATTTTGAAACACAAATGTTAATGCTATACATTAATAGTAATATTACATTTGCAGGACTGCAGTAGCATTTTTTTTAAAAAAGGTAAGGCTTCCTACATACACGAACGACACCAGGGTCCGAAACTGGACACTGCATTTGTCCCATTTGCCACAGCTGGTTGGGTGACAGGTTCTGCTCAGATTTTAAAGCATGGTTGTCCCATCCATCACGGAACACATCAAGGGAGGCCTGAAGTCGTGGGATAAAAACATAGTGGCAACAGAACAGGTGGAGTTCATTGGACAGATCAAGATGTCCTTCATCTTCCAAAGTGTGGAGAACACTGTAGAAGACATTTGTCACTGCCATGTAGACATCTCTCCAAAGTCTTTCGATTCTGTAAAAATGGCAGAAATGCCTATTAACAAAACATTCTCACACAAGCATTATGACTGGGTCATGAACAATGTAACACACACATTATTAGATTACATGTTTTATAAGCATAAGATTAAACATATGTTGCAACTGGTTAATTGATTTCTTGCATAGGTTGCTATGGTATTCTAAATGATAGCTAAAGCCCTGAATTGTAAGTTTTTGGATATAATTTGTGGTGCGTGGTTTGCTAAAAAATAAAATAGAATCTACCTTTGGTTGTGCACACTTTTCCCAGCTATGAAACTCCCAATTCCTGTACCACGAACTGAAAACATGAGGCGTGCCACGTCAACATTCTCCACTCCTTGATCGGCTCTTACTCTGAAAAATTGGCATGATAAAAACAACAGGATAATTGACATGGAATTTTGTGGAACACTGGCTTTTCTGTGTTACTCAAAATTCCAATTACACTCAACAAAAATATAAATGCAACACTTTTGTTTTTGCTCCCATTTTTTATGAGATGAACTCAAAGATGTAAAACTTTTTCCACATACACAATATCACCATTTCTCTCAAATATTGTTCACAAATCTGTGATAGTGAGCACTTCTCCTTTGCTGAGATAATCCATCCCACCTCACAGGTGGACACCATGATTAGTGCACAGGTGTGCCTTAGACTGCCCACAAAAAAAGGATACTCTGAAATGTGCAGTTTTATCACAGCACAATGCCACAGATGTGGCAAGATTTGAGGGAGCGTGCAATTGGCATGCTGACAGCAGGAATGTCAACCAGAGCTGTTGCTTGTGTATTGAATGTTCATTTCTCCACCATAAGCCATCTCCAAAGGCGTTTCAGAGAATTTGGCAGTACATCCAACCAGCCTCACAACCACAGACCACTGCCCACAGGTTATTGTGGGCAGTCTAAGACACACCTGTGCACTAATCATGGTGTCTAATCAGCATCTTGATATGGAACACCTGTGAGGTGGGATGAATTATCTCAGCAAAGGAGAAGTGCTCACTATCACAGATTTAGACAGATTTGTGAACAATATTTGAGAGAAATGCTGATATTGTGTATGTGGACAAAGTTTTAGATCTTTGAGTTCATCTCATAAAAAATGGGAGCAAAAACAAAAGTGTTGCGTTTATATTTTTGTTGAGTGTATGTATTCTCTTATTTGGCTTGGTTGTTTTGGATGAAAGTTGATCCACATTTTGATATGACTGTCATAACTAAACATAGCTCATGAACAACATAGGTGTACTAGGTTGCTTAAAAGCATATTCCTGTGGTGGAAATAGGCTTCAAATACAACAGCAATAAATGATACAGATTTGTCACCTGTCAAAAATGAATGGGTATATTAACTTGTCCATTGTACCTCAGAGGGAAGCCATGCTTTTCCACAGACTCTTGGAAAAAAGCCAGGGTTGTAGATGACAGGTTGTTATTTGCAGCCCGGAGGTACATTATCTGAAATTAAAACTTATTTAAAAATATCTATATATTACAACACGTCTATGGCTGTGTTCAAAATCACACCTGCATCCACTACTCCTTATATTACTCCATGATATTTAGCAGTGCTGTGTTTACATTTTCTGTGTTTATAAGGGGTAGGTTCAGATTTATACATATGCAAAACCCACCTTCCTGGAATACCCATCTATGCCGCCAAAGATAACGATGCTATACCTGTTCAGAGAAAAACATGGCAAACATTACATGAATGAAATTTCAAAAATATTCATTTAGTATTCTTTTTTCTTTTTTTTACCTACTACTGTACTTTCTTACCTTATCAACTTGTGGTTGGTGTCTATGTGGACAAGAGACTGTGGGCAAGGCACAGAATATGTGCGTCTTACAATGCATCCCATTGCGGTCAGTCTTGTCAACACACCTATGGTATCCACTCTGTGCATTGAAGCTCTTACACGGTCCCACTGAACCAGGTAACCCCTGGATTGAAGGGCTCCTTTCACCATCCGGTACCCACAGTGTGGCATCTTTGACTTAATGTCTGAAATCATGACATCCAACTGTTCATCTGTCATTTGGCTGTAAAGGGAGGTCACTGACATGCTGTTTTCTGACAGTCTTCTGTGGATCGTATGTCTTGACACCCCCAACAAGCTTGCAATAGTTGTGACAGATAACGGGATTTCCAGAAGATACTGCAGGTACTCTGGGTTCAAATCAATCTTGGGACGTCCTCCTTGGCTTGCACCTATTTGGACTGCAAGATTTGCTTGCAGATTTTGGGTATTCTCCTTTTCATCCCTGATCAACCTACACAGTTCAGAGAGTGTGTCCATGATGCACAACGGGATGTCTATGCTGCTTGAAATAGCACTACAAAAAACCAGATCTTGAGTGCACACAAATTCCATGCGGTCCAAATCCAGTGGTCTGTGATCTAAAATATAAACTAGCCGAGAATGGAGCCTCTCAAGAATGTGGCAGCGAAGCAGAACCTGCCATAGAAAAAATTACATGGCATTAGGTCAGGATGTCTTTCACAGTAAATCTTTCCAAAAACTATTATGATGGTTCCCAAATGTAATGAGCCATGGTACATTTAATATATAAGAGCCCACTCAGGTCACTTAATTAAAATTATTTTAATGTCCGACTAAATGTACAAGTAAACAAAACAGGTGGATCAGTGCAGTAACTTTATTTGAAACTACAGTTTGACATACACACACACACACACACAACCTGACCCTACAGAAACAAGACACACATGATTTATCCCACATAACAAATACAACAAATGCAAATACAGATAGTCTCTGGACAGTAGGTAATTACTGTAGCCCTACGCAATGTTAAAAAACGGGTCTTCAGGTAAAGTTATCCCGTGTTATTACAACCAGCTCACTGGTGTTTCCTTGCTATTACTTTGCTGCAGCTACAACGCCCTCCATAATTACTGGCACCCCTGGTTAAGATGTGTTGAAAGCCTTAAAATAAATTCAATTTTTATTGCAGAAGCATACTCTCACACTGTAAATTGGACTGCTAACATGTGGCCTCCAGCTAAATACACTTGTGACTCCTAGCTTGCCGTCTAAGCAGCAGCAACTACGTTTTCAGCTAAGCTAATCGGTGAGATTAGCTTGCGAGTGTCACTTCACGAAAGAGTTTGCTCAGCGACCTATAAACTCAACAGATGTAAGTTGTTCACATGTACCTGTAATATTATATTTTTAGAAGGCTCAGCAATAGCCTGCCTAAATATACAAACTGCAAAAAAACATAAACATGTACTCACTGTCTGCGATCGGGGCTCCATCTTGTCCACACCCTGGCCCACAATGTCACGAACGCTCAAAGACTCTGGGGCATAGCGCCGCCTGATGGCTTTCAGACGGCGGGAACTGCCGAGTTGGAGGAGCCTGTGAGCCTGAGGTCAGGGAGCTAAAACCCAGACGTTTTTCAGACACGAATCTCACTCACGGCAGAAGTGTAGCAAAAGTCACGTGAAAATAAAACAGCCAATTGTGAAACCGAACGACTCGTAACTGGTGAGTTGTCTGCATTTTCTGCCGATGTGTAGTGGGATACGTAAATTCTGGTGAGTTGTCTGTATTTTCTGCTGATGTGTAATGGGATATGTAAATTCTGGTGAGTTGTCTGTATTTTCTGCTGATGTGTAGTGGGATACGTACATTTTTCAACTCTCAGTTCACATAGACAAATTCTTTTACACATTGACAAATCTCACTTCGGACACATGGATTGAAATACAGACAGACAACTCTCGATTCACATTGACAAATAGTTTTGCTACAATAATACCCCCATAGAATGAATCATGTTTTATCAGATTTTAGTAGGTCAAGGTGATGGATATAAATTAATTACCAATTATCAATAGTGTTGACCTTGTTCATTTAAACTACCTTCTTGTATCTTTGGATCTCATGGCCTTGTAGACTGTTATCTACACAGAAGTCATAGGTCATCCTCTGTACTGATATGAATGCTGTAACACCTTTTCAGATATGTCTGTTAGACCTGGGGCTTCAGCACACAGGCTTTTGTCTGGTTTGAGACAACATCAATTATTATTTTGTTTAACCAGGTTTAATTAAACTGACTGGAGTTTGAGGACTTTCATTTTTATTGGTGATTGTAACACGTTATAATCATAAGTGTTTCTATGCAATTTTGGAAATGGATCTGGGTTACCTGGTTACCCTAACGAGATAAATGTTGTATGTACCCCCATCAGCCGCAATATTATGACCACTGACAGGTGAAGGGATTAAACTTGGATCATATTGGTGCTGTGTGGTATTCTGCTGGAAAACCTTAGATTCTGGCATAGGTGTTGATGAGATTTAGACACTCAAATAAACTTTGTCCCAGAACAAGCACACTCTCTCATGCAAAGGGCAGTCCCAAATGTCACCTACCTCCACAGGATGCACCCCACCACACTGCAAAAAACAACAAACAATCAGGAACATCTTGAGGAACATGACATTCGTCCAAGATGTTGATTTGACTTCCAAACTTCCTAGACAAGCATCAAGCATCAACAGGATGCAGTGGAACAAGTTTCATTCCCAGAGGCCCCACTGCACAACCCAGAGCATCCAAAGAAGTAATTATATGACACCCTGAGAAGTTCTCTTGTGCATGCCCAATGGGTCAGAGCATTTTTGATGACATAAGAGGGACCAACACAATATTAGGCAAGTGGTCAGAATGTTTTTTCCTGATGTGTGTGTATGTGTTGTAAGTTAATATATGTGAAAAAATACGCCCAGAACTGGTTTGGGCAAGACAAACTCTTAATCATGATGGCACAAACGTGACGGCAGGAAAGAAGGGAGAGGAGAACAGGAGCTCACAGTTCACATGAAAAACACAGATGCAATCTGTGTACACTGCTTCATTATTCCATATAGTTGGTTCAGTGGTTGTTTCAGGCCAGTAAACAGTGTCTCTTGTCTAGAAGTCAAAGTTGTGCAAATAGTTCACAATGAACATGAGCATAGAAGCTGATCTGAATTAAGTCTTAAGTGAAAACTGGTTTATTACAACTTGAGTTTAAGTTTTCATCTTGTCAGTTATTACACTGTTGCTGAAGTTTTTACGCAGAATATTAATTGTTGCACAGGCTGCACAGTAGTTTGGGGGTTAGCACTGTTGCATTGCAGCTAGAAAATCACCGGTTCCCATCCCGGCTTTGCCCTGGAATCTTCTGAATGGAGTTTGCATGTTCTTCGTATGCATGCGTGGGCTTTCTCCGGGTTCTCCAGATTCCTCCTGTAGTCCAAAAACATGCTTAGGTAAACTGATGATTCTAAATTGTCCGTTGGTGTGAATGTGAGTGTGATTTTTTTTGTTTCTGTGTAGCCCTGTGATACACTAATGACCTGTCCAGGGTGTCCTCTGCCTTCACCCTAAGTCAGCTGGGAAAGACTCCAGCCCCCTCGCAACACTAATGAGGACTACACGATGTATAGATAAAGAATGAATTAATTATTGCTTTTATTGGACCCTGGCGTATTCCGTTCTTTCAGTAATCAACAATGTTTGTTATTTCTCTCAGTCACATTCTATGATATCCTGGTTTTGCCTTCAGTATTAAGTTGGGAAACAGCAGCCAACAAGACGCATTTCATAGCTGAGATGTATCAGGAGTAAGTGTCTTCTCTTTAAAATGAAAGTGGACAGAAAGCGGATATCCTCCATCTTCACACTGCACCTGTCTCTTGCATCAAAGTCCAATCTAAGACCACTTCTGAGCTGTATCTAACTGAAAGTTACCTGTCGTGATCCCATCTCAAGTGCATTCACTAACTTCTTGTAATGTTTATGTGTTTAAGAAACTGTTTTATTTGATGTTCTAGTTAGTATTTCATTGTTGAAAATCATTTTGGACTCACAAGGTCAACACGTAGAACAGTACACTGCATTGAAAGTAACAATATCAGGATAAAGATAAGGGGAGCATGGGAAGGTACAGACGTTTCAAAGTCAGTACTATGTACATTGTGTACTTTAGTATGAGTTTTGTGTCAGTCGAGTTAGAGATTTCTTTATGCAGCTTTTTTTCACAGCTGCTGTATCTTCTCTGTTTGACATATAGGATCAGATGGTGTTCAGACACGTGCTGGCCTCTGCAGAGTACAAATCAACTCTGTTATCTAACTGAAGGTTCAGTTCATGAATGACGTATTCTGCAAGTTTTTTTTAATATTTTCTGTCAGTCTTATAGGAATATGCTCTTTTGTAACTGTAATAACTGCATTTATGTCTCATAGAATGCGACTAAAGTGTACTTCCCCATCAAATCATTTTAATGTCAAAAGATTTAAAATTATGTCACCTTACAGTATTTTTAGGTGACATACTAGGTCATGGTTTTCATTTTTTTCTAATGTGATTTTGGCATTGTACTCTGAATGGTTATTATATTGGAGTGTCCCTCTCCTGCAGAGTAACAGCATTGCTGTTATATTCGACAGCTGCCAACCCCCTACCTCATGTTTTCACCAGCAAATGTAGGACCAGTAAGCATGAATGGTGGTGTCATACGTATTTCCAGGCATGTTAGTAAACCAGGACATTATTATTAACATGGTGGTAAATGCTCCTCTGGGTAGAGATTGTTTTAACTTTCAAAAGCTGTTTTAAAGTGTAAAAAAAAAAGAGAGAGAGAGAGAGAGACTGTATTTTGACCTTCAGACAGGTTTCTACCACAGATGAATTTGAGGATGGGAATTAGCTTGATGTTGTTTTGGTCCCAATTTAAAGGGCAGTGGGGCTGAAACATTGCATTTTTGAAGTATCTTATTTTTCCATGTGCTATTATTACTCTGCCAATTAACGCATCAGAGTTCTGTGATGCTCGGTGGGTGTTTTTTTTCTGTTTGTGTGTCTGTTTACAACATTACTCAAAAACCGACTAATGGATTTGGATGAAATTTTCAAGGAAGGTGGACCGCTGCGGACTTCTCAGGATTTATCCATCAGAAATGATACAACGAACAATTGATTAAATTGTGGGGGTATTTCTGAGTTCCATCAATTCCCACCACCCGCTACATATTTACGTCACGCAATTCGGTATCCGTACATGACATACACATGTATAACACATGCCTGTGCTCAGCGCAAGGTCATTTTGTTAGTGGGTACATCTATATTACACACGTGGACAAAATTGTTGGTACCCCTCAGTTAAAGAAGGAAAAACCCACAATTCTCACTGAAATCACTTGAAACTCACAAAAGTAACAATAAATAAAAATTTATTGAAAATTAAATAATCAAAATCAGCCATCACTTTTGAATTGTTGATTAACATAATTATTTAAAAAAACAAACTAATGAAATAGGGCTGGACAAAAATGATGGTACCCATAACTTAATATTTTGTTGCACAACCTTTTGAGGCAATCACTGCAATTAAACGATTTCTGTATTTGTCAATGAGCGTTCTGCAGCTGTCAACAGGTATTTTGGCCCACTCCTCATGAGCAAACAGCTCCAACTGTCTCAGGTTTGATGGGTGTCTTCTCCAAATGGCATGTTTCAGCTCCTTCCACATATGTTCAATGGGATTCAGATCTGGGCTCATAGAAGGCCACTTTAGAATAGTCCAACGCTTTTCTCTCAGCCATTCTTGGGTGTTTTTGGCCGTGTGTTTTGGATCGTTGTCCTGTTGGAAGACCCATGACCTGCGACTGAGACCAAGCTTTCTGACATTAGGCAGCACATTTCTCTCCAGAATGCCTTGATAGTCTTCAGATTTCATCATACCTTGCACACTTTCAAGACACCCTGTGCCAGATGCAGCAAAGCAGCCCCAAAACATTACTGAGCCTCCTCCATGTTTCACCGTAGGGACAGTGTTCATTTCTTCGTATGCTTGGTTTTTGAGTCTATGAACATAGAGTTGATGTGCCTTACCAAAAAGCTCCAGTTTGGTCTCATCTGTCCAAAGGACATTCTCCCAGAAGCTTTGTGGCTTGTCAACATGCATTTTTGCAAATTCCAGTCTGGCTTTTTTATGAGTTTTTTTCAGCAGTGGTGTCCTCCTTGGTCGTCTCCCATGAAGTCCACTTTGGCTCAAACAACGACGAATGGTGCCATCTGACACTGATGTACCTTGGCCTTGGAGTTCACCTTTAATTTCTTTGGAGGTTGCTCTGGGCTCTTTGGATACAATTCCAACGATCCGTCTCTTCAATTTGTCATCAATTTTCCTCTTGCGGCCACGTCCAGGGAGGTTGGCTACTGTCCCGTGGGTCTTGAACTTCTGAATAATATGAGCCACTGTTGTCACAGGAACTTCAAGCTGTTTAGAGATGGTCTTATAGCCTTTACCTTTAAGATGTTTGTCTATAATTTTTTTTCGGATGTCCTGGGACAATTCTCTCCTTCGCTTTCTGTTGTCCATGTTCAGTGTGGTACACACCTTTTCACCAAACAGCAGGGTGACTACTTGTCTCCCTTTAAATAGGCAGACTGACTGATTATGAGTTTGGAAACACCTGTGATGTCAATTAAATGACACACCTGAGTTAATCATGTCACTCTGGTCAAATAGTTTTCAATCTTTTATAGAGGTACCATCATTTTTGTCCAGGCCTGTTTCATTAGTTTGTTTTTTTAAATAATTATGTTAATCAACAATTCAAAAGTAATGGCTGTTTTTGATTATTTAATTTTCAATAAATTTTTATTTATTGTTACTTTTGTGAGTTTCAAGTGATTTCAGTGAGAATTGTGGGTTTTTCCTTCTTTAACTGAGGGGTACCAACAATTTTGTCCACGTGTGTAAATGACCACACAAGCATGTGTCTGTCACAAGCATGCAGCAGCTGATCACCACGTCCAGGAAACACGTACTGCGTGTAAACAGCAAAATCATTTTGAGATTCTGTGGGAAATGGTGTGTTTTATAATTTGCTAAGGGTGCTTATTAAAGAGTTGTATTGGTTCTGAGAAATAGGAAGGTCAAGAGCATCATTACCACGGTGTGACTGTAATGAAACAAAGAGAAGAAAAATCCAGAATCGATAAGAAAGAGCTTATGCTTTATTTTACTTATTACTCGTGTTTGAATGCAGGGATGATCAAGACATAAGGTGGTTGATAATAAAAGTACAGACAGTTTGATGTAAGCTGTAATCAGTAAAGAACATGAGCTTGTTGCGTGCAGTCTCTAATCTTGCTTTGCAGAGGTGAAGGCATTCCTAGGAGAGCAATAATGACAAAACATCTGCTGTGACAGAGGAGAGCGGACCAACGCAACACCGGAAGGGGCGGCCAGCTATACACGCTGTTAGAGTATAAGAAGACTGGGTCAGGAACAGATAGTGGTCTGATTCCATCCGAACTGACTGAACACTTGTTGTTGGTTAGGGACAGAGGATTCAGGCCCACAGCTCTGTATCGCACATTCAGTTTTTCTGTAATAAATACTCTTTTTGATTCTAAGAAGAAGTCTCCTGGCTACTCCGTCAAAAGAATCGGGCGGAAATAGCCTCACACATAGTCTGTTTTGTGCTATTCATAGAATAGGCTGATTTCCAACAAGTCTTCTCCCCTATTGTGTTATTGAAGCTACAAACTTAAACACACTTGACAAAAAACAACCTGAACCAGTTCAGAAAATATCTCCATAAGCTTCAACTGGTCCAGAATTCAGCTGCTCATCTCCAAACCCCCTCATTTCAGCACATCACCCTTGTCCTACAGTAACCCCACTGGCTCGCATAATGGAACTGAAAATCCTTCTGTATACATTCAAGGCCATCCACAACCTCACTCTTCCCTATCCGTCTGATCTCCTCCACCCGCTCTTTCAGATACTTTTCCTCCATCCATCTCACAGAGCCCTCCGCTCGCCTCAGCACCATGGGGAGCAGGGCTTACATTGTGCAATATATTGCCCTTTTATTTGTATGTGTAATATTTATATGTGTTTTTTGTCTGTTACCATAGCAAAACTAAGTCAAAATCTTATGATGTTGCTTACCAACAGGGCCAACTTAGGCTCTGTGCACACACAGCTAAAGGCCTACTGAGTACTAGTGTGAAAGCAACTGAAAACAACTTTCAGCCAAGTTTGTGCCACTTCTTTTCAATCACCAGCACTCGTTAAGTTTGAAGTATACTGGATGAAAAGAAAGGAACTGACATACAGACAGGGATCCCTTAATTTATAGTGAGATAAAGTTATCAGCAGGCTTAGCAGCGTGCAGCTGATTTCTATGTAATACTGGCTTATCAAACGTTTCAAGGCCATGCAGACTGAACAGCTGATTAAAGGGAGGAGTTGTTTATTGTAGCTTGGTGATTATCATTCAGCTTCTTTTCTTGTTATCTTTCTTCCTCTGGCTCTCTCTCCTGGCTGACCTTCATCTACACCTCTGAAAATTTCAAAGTTATGATCATATCAGTCTGTAGATTCCTGCCAACACTGAAGCGGATCCAACCTGGATAACGCATTTTAGACAGAATATTGTTTGATATTGATATCAGTATCTGGTTATATAGCGCAATATAAATAAAGGGTCTAGGGACATGTAACTGGTGAGTAATATCAACTCCAAGTCACCCAGTATGATGTGGACTGATCAAGGGTTGCTGGTTTTGATCAACATCAGCATGGAAGCATTATTATTCTAGTCATTGAGTTTTAAGTTACCATTTAGCTAAAAGCACCAGTGTGTAGTCCATCGATCTATGAGGGAAGACAGTGACAAGAAAGATTATGCCGGGTCAAGTGAGGGTTATAATATCCATGATACAGCCTCACAGAACTATGTAGTTGTTCTCAGTAGTTTTCACCAGCACACAATTTTTAGTTAATTGTGAACATTGTCACAGTTGTTATTCAACTGCTTAAAAAGCCGGCAATCTAACTGTGTACTGTATTTGTCCAACACCAAACCACAGAATATAGTGGAACATTTAGCAGCTAAAGGAGCAGATAGCTCTCTCAAGAGAGAAAATTTTATTAGATTTAGGTTTATTGTGTAGAAAGAGACTTTCTGAAAGTAATCCATCCAACAAGCTTCACTGATGAGTGTACAGCTTATATGTGGATTGCTTGAATAAATCTTCTTCTTTTTTTATCTCTCCCATTTTCTATTTATTCTCTACTATCTTAGACAGATATTGACACCACAAGGCAATTTTATATCTGCCCTTTTTCAAATGATGCTCAACAGAGAATAACAGCAGTTGAGATAAAACAGGGTAAACATTTGAAGGCCTGTTGTGTCTTTTCCTGTCCATTCTATTCACCAGCATTCTATTATGTGGCTACAAGCATGGCTGCAGTTGGGTTCCAGCAGTTGCATCATAGAAATAAATCTCCCCACTTGTCATGACAGATTAATACAGTACCTGTGGGTATGAGAGCACGGTGGAGGACAAGATTGGGACATGCCAAAACAGTTAATCAGAACCATTGTCTCACCTTTGAAAATCTAAGAGTGGAAATGTTGAAATCACGTACAAGTCTGCTTGTGTGTCTTTGTACACGTACACGAGTACAGTCTTATTTACTAACTGTACTGTACACTATATTTTACATACATAAAGCTACACTTGATCTTATAGTGTATGTGCATGTCTGAGAGATGGGATATTATAACCAGTAATGGTCTGAGAAGAGACGGAGAGCTCCAGGTTACTTTAGTATGAACTAATATAAACTAGACAGCACAAGACTGGACAGGGCTCATTCATTATTCACATGTCATCCATCTTCCCTTAAAAAAAAATTCTTATTTAGGTGCAGGAATTATGAACAAAATCTGACTTAACCCTAACCCTTGTAACTCAACTCTTGTGCAACAGAAATGAAGCAACACAATTCCCACATCCATTTGAGTCATAGTAGTACCAGGCAGCTTAATTAATAAATGTACATCAGAATTTTTCTACATTTGGCTAATAATAATCATGATAATTTATAATAAAATTGCTATGGTAATCTTTTTTTCTCCAGCACTTTCACCTTTTGAATCTAATTTATTTTACACAATTAATGCTCATTAAGAAATCTTTTTTTTTAAAATTAACAATTATATTTTATGAACCCTGTAGTCCTTCAACCCTAAATAATGCATGCAAAGCCATTTTTCAAGGTTCATACTGAGTTGTATTCTGACAAGGGTGTAAAGGTCTCAATGCCATATGGTTATCAGATAAGGAACTGCAAATGAACTAATGCAACAGCTCCTCATCACCCTAAACTTTGACCATGACACAGTCATTAACTGTCTTTGTCAAGGATCCTACAAATCACTCTTTATCAGCATTTATAACACACTCGCTTAGATTCTAATCAGTGATGGGAATACTCTGCAGGAACTTTTAAATCCCATAGTTTGTCTTGGCTCTCTGTAAATCCAGAAAATAATTAAAAATCATAACTTAACTGCCATTCCAAAGGCTCCAAAAGTCTCAGTTATCAGCTCCTCTCTTGTGGACCCAGGCACCAATTTGGGTTTAGGAGGGCAGACACTATCTCTACTTCTAAGATTTGGCTTAAAACCTTTTTTTTTTTTTTTTACAACATGTAGCTAGGTCTGCTCAGGTCACCCTATACCACCACTTAGTTATGCTGCTGGGGGGATTTTCCATGGCTTTTATCAAACCAGATATTCTGTTGTGAAATAGATCACCATTTTCATCTAAAATGCATGAACCTTCACTCTTTCACATGTGCTTTGGTGTTGGATCACGTGGCCTAATGAATACTGCTGACTGCAGATTATTGTGAAAGAATTATCCTCTCAAAGAGGTTTGTTTGAATACACTCTAAGTTAAGTGACTTGTTTGACGTTTGTCATAAGTGACTGCAAGCTGGGTGAGCTATTGTGCTGAATGAAATCGTGTTAGTGAGGGAAAAAAAATCCAAATTACAGCATTTCCTAAGACTTCCAGTCTGACAGTAGTAAACATCTGGCCAAATCTTCTTCTATTATCAAGAAGAAAAGCTACAAGACTGGAATCACAAACAGAGTTTTCATCATGTTATACTGATATCATAGATTTAAAATGACTCCCTACACTGTTAGACAAACTAAAACTGTTTTGGGCACAGTCACAAAATATAAATACACTACAGCTGACAGATAAAATGTACAGGAATTTTTAGGATAATATTGTGACATTCCATAAAACAATGTGAAGTACAGTCATGAACAAAAATTTCCATACACTTGCATAGACCATGTATATTGTAACAGTCTTGAGTTTCTAATGACTGCTAGGACTCTTAATTTTATATGATGCCACAAAAAACAATCAAGCCCTTGGGTTCTTTCACAGATTTTTTTTTACAGGTCTTCTGGAAATATGATAAAACCTGCTGGGTCAAAAATATACATGGAGCAACTTGAATTAGCTGTTCTGGTGATGTAAAAAGTTTTGTAAATCTTCATTTATTTATTTTTTGGCAAAACTTCTTATCTTTTTGTCAATGATTGCCAGGCCAGGACTGGCAATCGGGAGAGGCGGGACTTTTCCCGGTGGCCTGCCTCCTTATTGGCCTGCCTGGACAGGCCAGCCACGGACTCTAAATCAGAAGGATAGGGATTGGTCAAAGTGACATTTTTTTAGAAGAAATGTGCCATGATTGGTTAGTTGCTTTATGGCCCGCCCCTTCATAGCCAGAACGGGGAAGCATGCACTGCAGAGCGGTGATATGAGTGAGGCGAGAGAGTGGAAGGAGCGAAGATTATGGAGCACCCTTAAGTTTACAAACGGTCGGTTCTTCTCACAAATGCATCATCAGACTTCAAAGGCCAAAATATAATAAAAAATGTCTGGCCCAAATAAGCTCCACAGGTGTCAGGTGGGTTGCAGGGAGCCTGAAAATGCTTGAGACCCCCTCACTTACAATTTTCAGTTATAAAATGAACATTGGTGTTTGCATATACTATTAGCTATGGCCAGCTGACATCTAAATGATTTGCTGACATTTAATTCCACATGTTATATAAATAATAGGAAAAGGAAAACATTGGAAAAATTGGGGAGGGTAGTGAAGAGATTACAGAAGAGAAAAGTACTGGACTGCATGGAGCTCTCGTTATGGTTGTGTTTAATAGACTTACTGTCTGTTTAGTAGTATTGTAATTGCTATAACATAACTGAAAAAGGCATATTTTTGGAAGGAAAAAAAACTAAATTTGGGTACATTATCCCACGTGACACAACCCTTGCGGTGGCGGAAGTGGCCTGACTGATTGGAAATCTCCCGGCCTGAATTTCTTTCCCAGTCCGGCCCTGATCATTGCAATTGACTGCAGCTGGTGACTCCCCTGAGATGATTTCAATAGGGCCCATTTGATACACTTATTAGACTTAGCCACAAACACAACAGGGGGAAACTCTGACTAGCTCAGCAAAGATCTGAAAAGACTTGAACAAGTCCGAAGGGATAGTGCATGGCACTGTTGCACCACTGCCGTAATCAGAAAGAAAATAAAATGCTGTCACCTTGTGAAAAACAATTGCTCAGGATAGTCAAGAGTCAATAAAAAGTCACCACACAGCGGGTCTGTAATGATTTAGAAGCTGCTGGAACACTGGTGTCAGTGTCCACAGTGTTTTACATCAATAAGAGTGGAGAGGCTGCCATGCAAGAAAGAAGCTCTTCCTCTAGAAATGGCACCTCAATGTTTGACCGACATTTGCTGCAGATCTTAAAGACAAGGGAAATGGCTTCTGAAGGAAAATTCTGTTGTGAGATGAAACAAAAAAATGAGGTATTTAGTCACAATGACTAGAAATATGTTTGGAGAAGAGAAGGTCAGGACTTTAACCCCAAGAACACCAAGCCTACTGTGAAGCATGGTGGTGGTAGTATTATGCTCTGGAACTGTTTTGCTGATGGTGCTACTGGTTCTTCTTCATGTAATTACAATAATACAAACAAAACAAAAACCTGCTCGTTAAACTTTGCAGTGGTGGTCTTAAAATTTCTACAGTGACCTTGAAGGTTAGCACCGTCAAGACAGTTTGATCAGTTGCAAAAATTAATGTTAAAGTTGACCAAACTGAAGTTGATGCAAAAGTTTATCACAGACTTACTTTGCCCTGCAAACGGATTGACAGATTGCAGTATTTGTGCTGAAATGATCCATCTTTGACACATAATTTTATGTTTTCAACTGAGCGCAATAACATTTTCACTACCACTGTGCTTGATTTTTACATTATAATCTTCATTATAGGTCATTGTCATTTCTTAATGTTGTAGCTCTGAGCTGTGTCTATTTGTTTGGTTACATCATGGCTCTGCAAAGAAAAAAACACTAAAGGATTTAAAAATTTAGATCGTGAAGCTTCACAAAATTGGAAAATTATATCAATTATCACAATAGTCAAATCATATTTAGTACTGAGCTATAGTCGTGCTAATCACACTTGTAGTGGTTCCTCCTGTAATGACTGGGGTCTGCAGATCGATCCAAATATCGATAAAATCAATACCAGCATTGGTATCGATATTGAACGATACCAGTGTAATTAGATTGATACTTTAGTGTCAGTTTCTCTACTGTATGCTGATTACAAAGACTAGCTCCATCTGAGCAGTATCAGTCTGCACTGTGAGGAGTTTAGGGAACATCTGTAAATGTAGTGTCTGTCGATATGCAAATGTTCAGCTAGTGAGGTGTTTCACTTGTAACCGTGTGGGACCAGGTGGTTGCGATGAACTGACAATGTCTGTTACGCTTTATTATCTCCAATCTCATTGTACACTGTATAATGACAATAAAGCACATTCTATTTTATTCTGTTCTGACAACAACCATAGGGGAGAAATTTTTTCGGATTCATTATTACAAAAGTTACCCTTTGCAAAAAAAATAATTTAAAAATGCTTCTTAAAAGAGCATTTCCTATTTCAGTGACAGAAGTTTTGCACAAATATTGACCAAACTGTCAAAAATGAACACTGTTTAAGGAGGTTTTCCCTCACTTTGTGATTTCATCGGCACCTCAGATTCTTCCTTGTCTGACCCACAGAAAATCTACCCAGGAACTAGTCTGATCCTTAGACCCTATAAGCATTTACAGCCACATCTTCATTCCAGATGTGGACGACCAGATACAGCACCTAACCTTTGTTCTAAACCAACCAACAACTGAAAACATCAGTCAGTATTGGCGATAGCGGTCCAGTATTTACTTTGTATCGGATCGATAACAGATCTGCAGCATCACACGCTACAAATGATACCAAGGCTAGAGCACTGCTTGCACAATCTAGCTTAAAAAAACAAATAATGAATGAGCAAGTGCTGCAATTAACTTGGGTAATCAGTGGATATCAGCGTTTCTAAGACAGCTTAGACAGTTCAAAGCATATTGCACAACATTTCTAACGTCATGGAATGTGTCCAAGGTTAAAAGAAAAACTACCGACTCTTCAGCACAAAACTGCCAGAAAATACTTTGCTAATGTAGATTAAAAGAAGTCTCACATCTTTTTTCAAGCATTCATTTATGGAATTTACTCAATGCTATTTTGTCAAGAAAACACAGATCTCTGTTTCCTATCCATCTACCATAGCTTTTTAATAATTCACAATTCAGTATGCACTGTTGTCATGTATTACAGCTTAGCAATATCACTGTGATGGTGGAATTCTAAAAAAATAAGTGAAGAAAATTAAAATATGGCAAATTATGCTGGGCCAAAACTACCCATACAGCAATTTGAATGATCTGTTTTGGTGGTGTAGAAAGTTGTGTACTACAGCTGGTGACCCGCCTGAGAAGTGAAACACAAAAAGATATCATTTATCAGTTACAATAAAACCTTATCTACAGATAAAAAACAACAATAGAATAAATTATACATGCATGTTATGTATATTGTTTATTACACTATGTGGAGATAACACATTTGTCCCAGATATTCCATCAATCTATCCACCTATTATCTATACACTGCTTAATCCTCATTAGGGTCATGGGGGACTGGAGTCTATCCCAACTGACATAGGGTGAAGGCAGGGCACACTCTGGAGGTCATCAGTCTATCACAGGGCTACTCATAGAGACAAACCATCATCAGTTAACCTCAGAATGGTTTTGGACTGTGGGAGTAAGCCAAAGTAGCCGGGAAAACCCACACATGCACAGGGAGAACATGCAAACTCCATGCAGAAAGATCCCAGGCCGGGCTGTGAACTGAGGATCTTCTAGCTCCAAGACAACAGTGCTAACCTCCGAGCCACTGTGCAGCCATATTTTCCCTAAAATGTTTGATTTAATTTCATTGATTTGTGCTTCAATTAGGATAAAGTTAATTTAATTGATGTAATCTCATATTAAATGGGATGTATTTTCGCCTGGATGGGTATATTCTGGGCTAGGTTGTTTCAGAAGTTAAATCTGGCATGTTACACACAGATCAAGTCAGATTAAGCACAAAACAAAGACAATACAAAGAGATTTTATACAGAAATTTGTTATACGGAAACAATTGAAAGCAACACCAGCCAATGTGGATGTTCTTTCAAAAACCTAAATAACTTAACAATTTAGAGTTGAACATGCTTGATCTTTATAGGTCAACAGGTATAAACTAGCTTAGGTCCAAATATGCCCTGGGGTATACTTGGGCTCTTCCATACACAGGATGTCACAGGCTGCTTTAGAATTCATCGCTGCAGAGTGTACAGAGAGTATCTCACAGTGCCACATTTTGAAGGTAGTTCTAACACAACCTCTGTCTTAATCTTCTTTGATTCCCTCTTACTCATTACGCTGCTGTTTTGATGGAGTGACACGGTTGGTATATATATTCAGGATGGCAAACAGATGTGCCATGTGTTCTTGACTGATGTGGGCCAGTCTGGGCCAGAATGCTAAGGGGGATTGTTGTATCCCAGTCCAGGCTTCACCTTATCCAGATTGCAGCTTTACAAGATTTTTTTCACTCATCACTCCCCATCTCATGTCACTGCGCGGGCTTCTTGTTGCTGCTTGGATCTAGTTCAGAATTCTGGCTCTGTCCTTCAGAGCAGTGTTAGGAACTGACTTTGGTTCACGAGGTAGCGAAATGGTTACAGTACTGTGTCCTATCAGGTTCACTTTCAAACTTGTGTACTACTACAACCTCAATTCTAAGAAAGATTTTAAAAATCCAGGCCTCTGACAAATGTGTGAAGTGGAAATGGAGGGACGAATAAAACTGTCAATCATCCCTCCCACAAGAACATCTGCTCTCTCTGCTCAGTGGCTGTCAGTCAGTTGCAGTGATTCAGACTCTTGCTGGCTCCAGTTCACATGCTCAGTGAGAAATGTTTTGAGCAGGATAATATTTGAACTCATCAGCAGTATGTCATCCCTCCGGGCTCAGGAGACTATTGTGCTTCTGTTCTGCAGAGAAGGGTCAGTTAAGGTAAGGAAGTAAACAGTCCAGTGGGCATGAGCAACACAATGGTAAAGAATTCACCGTTTGCAGCACATGTATAACTCATTTATATTATAGTCCCATTTGCCATTTTTGAGTCTGGTGAGCATAGCAGTTTAATTGTGTCAACCCAGTAATTCATTTTATTGTAACAAGCTAAATGCCAGGTGATGTCAACAGTGTGGGCACTACAAATCTGCTGAAACAGGGTAGCAGGAGGTTGATTTACTGGATGTTTGGTAATTCAGTGAAAGCTGTTGTGTTAATTTCATTTATCCTTGTTTTTAGATTTCTTCTTCTACCACAGTAAGTAAATAGATTTTCAACAGACCACTGGGAAGTTTCCACTGAGACTGTTTCTCGGTCAGTTAGTGAGATTAAAGTAAAAATGGGAGGAATAAATGAAGATAACAAGGGTCACCTACGGAAATAGTGCACTTAACAAAGAAGAGTGACATTTGGAAACATTATTGATCCTAAAGCCACTCTACCAGCTCTGTTAGGCACCACTTAGGCACAGTGCTACCTTGAGCTAAATTACCTGATGATAGCACTAGAAATAAGTTAGATGTTCACTGAGGTTATTATAGTTATTACTACTGTTGAAAAGTAGTTGAAATTATTCTCACTGAATCTTTGTTGATGTGATTGCGATTGCATTTAATATGTAGCGACTACGCTTTATGATTAAAATTGCACTCATTATTTAGGGGCACCACCTTAGCTTATCTGAGGAAAATATCAGTTTAAACTAAGTCTCAAAGAGACTATGATTAAATGAAGCTGATCAGTCTCATTCTGAAAGTCGGAAACTTTGATTTTATTGATCTCCAGTTCCCAAAGCAAAGGAATACATGGTAGAACCGATGATAATTATATACAAACATTTATTAACTAATACTACAGACAAACAATGAACAACAATGACATGACAACAGACAATGAATAAATGCAGATAAATAAACTAATGAGCTATGATCGTCACTGGAAGCAGTTGGTAGAGAAGGTGATGAATTTAGAATCCCACTGGAATAGGAAAACAGATTGTAAATTGGAAATTTATCTGTTTAGCAGAATGAAAGTGATACTTGCTTAGCCTTTGAAGTAGTAAGTGGGAAACCGCTGCAGGATGTGGAGCTGTGATGATCTGCTGGATGAGTTGGTTCAGGAACGCAGAGAAAAGAAGCACTTTGGCAGGTTTGGATTGCAAAAGTGTGCCAAAACAAACACTAAGAGTCAAAGCTCATAGTTACCGAGAAAATATTTGCACTGTTGTAGTTCTCAAGTAGTTCTTAAGTCCAGTTGCATTCTTCTCAGTTTAGATTTTTCTAAGATCCTTTGTTATAAAACCATTCTTACAAGCCCAAGTTACAAGACATTCTCTAAAAGCCCAAGTTACATTCAGAAAGGTCAAAAAAACAAAGCCCAAACTTAACTAACTTGCATTCCAGTTACTTTCCTCTATATAGAAAGCTTTGGAGCCAAAATCAAATCAGCATCTATCCAATCATGGATGTGTTCCTCCCAAGGGGTGGTCTCGACTGTCACTATCCAGGAGAGGTCAGAGGCCAAATACCTTTAAAACTTACTCTTAGTTCATTTCTTAAATGTGGAATTCCAACTGTCCAATTTTTATGGTTATCACAGATCTGAAATAACATTGAATAAATGATTAAAATGACACCAAACACAATATGTTTATCTCACATGGTTTCTGAGGTGATAATAAAATGTGTAAACATAAGATGAAACTTACAAATTGTAGACTTTAGACTACATGAAGGGAAACTTAGAACATGGTTAAACATACAAGCATATACACACGTGGACAAAATTGTTGGTACCCCTCAGTTAAAGAAGGAAAAACCCACAATTCTCACTGAAATCACTTGAAACTCACAAAAGTAACAATAAATAAAAATTTATTGAAAATTAAATAATCAAAATCAGCCATCACTTTTGAATTGTTGACTAACATAATTATTTAAAAAAACAAACTAATGAAATAGGGCTGGACAAAAATGATGGTACCCATAACTTAATATTTTGTTGCACAACCTTTTGAGGCAATCACTGCAATTGAACGATTTCTGTATTTGTCAATGAGCGTTCTGCAGCTGTCAACAGGTATTTTGGCCCACTCCTCATGAGCAAACAGCTCCAGTTGTCCCAGGTTTGATGGGTGTCTTCTCCAAATGGCATGTTTCAGCTCCTTCCACATATGTTCAATGGGATTCAGATCTGGGCTCATAGAAGGCCACTTTAGAATAGTCCAACGCTTTTCTCTCAGCCATTCTTGGGTGTTTTTGGCTGTGTGTTTTGGATCGTTGTCCTGTTGGAAGACCCATGACCTGCGACTGAGACCAAGCTTTCTGACACTAGGCAGCACATTTCTCTCCAGAATGCCTTGATAGTCTTCAGATTTCATCGTACCTTGCACACTTTCAAGACACCCTGTGCCAGATGCAGCAAAGCAGCCCCAAAACATTACTGAGCCTCCTCCATGTTTCACCGTAGGGACAGTGTTCTTTTCTTCGTATGCTTGGTTTTTGAGTCTATGAACATAGAGTTGATGTGCCTTACCAAAAAGCTCCAGTTTGGTCTCATCTGTCCAAAGGACATTCTCCCAGAAGCTTTGTGGCTTGTCAACATGCATTTTTGCAAATTCCAGTCTGGCTTTTTTATGAGTTTTTTTCAGCAGTGGTGTCCTCCTTGGTCGTCTCCCATGAAGTCCACTTTGGCTCAAACAACGACGAATGGTGCGATCTGACACTGATGTACCTTGGCCTTGGAGTTCACCTTTAATTTCTTTGGAGGTTGCTCTGGGCTCTTTGGATACAATTCCAACGATCCGTCTCTTCAATTTGTCATCAATTTTCCTCTTGCGGCCACGTCCAGGGAGGTTGGCTACTGTCCCGTGGGTCTTGAACTTCTGAATAATATGAGCCACTGTTGTCACAGGAACTTCAAGCTGTTTAGAGATGGTCTTATAGCCTTTACCTTTAAGATGTTTGTCTATAATTTTTTTTCGGATGTCCTGGGACAATTCTCTCCTTCGCTTTCTGTTGTCCATGTTCAGTGTGGTACACACCTTTTCACCAAACAGCAGGGTGACTACTTGTCTCCCTTTAAATAGGCAGACTGACTGATTATGAGTTTGGAAACACCTGTGATGTCAATTAAATGACACACCTGAGTTAATCATGTCACTCTGGTCAAATAGTTTTCAATCTTTTATAGAGGTACCATCATTTTTGTCCAGGCCTGTTTCATTAGTTTGTTTTTTTAAATAATTATGTTAATCAACAATTCAAAAGTAATGGCTGTTTTTGATTTTTTAATCTTCAATAAATTTTTATTTATTGTTACTTTTGTGAGTTTCAAGTGATTTCAGTGAGAATTGTGGGTTTTTCCTTCTTTAACTGAGGGGTACCAACAATTTTGTCCACGTGTGTATACGTAGACACCTCATTGACTGCCCACTCGAGCGATGTGCCTGCAGCGCCGCCATCTTGGAATGGGACCACTCGCTCCTACAATGCATTACTTCCATAGAGGAATGATGTGCTTATACAATTAAAGTTGTCATAAATCGCTCAATTCTCAAGCAATTTTGACGGGGTTTGCTTGTAACAAACGCCAGATATGCTAGATAGATAGATAGATAGATAGATACTGCTATTATTTCTACTGTGAATAATTATCATTATTATTATTATCACTACTATTAATATATCAATTATTATTACTATTATTACTATTATTTTTATCGTTATTATTATTACTGTTATTACTATTATATCACGTGTATAAATCACGTTCTTTGGAAAAGCTTAAACATGTGAGAAAAGTAGCCAGAGATAAAGAATTGTCTACAAAAAAAATAATTCCATCATAAATCAGGGCTATTATTAGATCTATCAGATGCTATATTCTAACCCAACAATTACTGCAGTAAGTCTGTTTTTTTCTTTGTAACAAGCTCTTGCTCGGAACGCTAGATTCATAACATCGAATTTTAAACAAAAAAATTGTCTCAGATTAGTTATTTCACCGGTAAGCAGCTGTGTAATACACAGAATGATGTAGAGAGCTGGTTAGATTATGGGTAGAAGCCAGACACGGAGCTGATGGGGTTCTATCCGTCTTGGTAGCGTTTATTTCACTCTAGCTATGACAAGTGGCAAAAACAGCATTGTAAAAATAATCCGAGCACCTTGTATAGTAGCTACACATGTGACGTTTCTAAGAATCAAACAGTTTGGCAATCGGTTCAAAATTCAGCGCATAATTCCGCTTTGAGATTCAGCAGTACCTCTTGCCTCCGTAGATGTCTATGCACCGCTGCCTCCGCTGGTCCCATTCCAAGATGGCGGCGCTGTAAGCACGTCTCTCGACAGCCTATGAGGCGTCTACTTATTTATGTCTTTGGTCTCTGATCGCTCAGCCGGGCGCGGTGAGCCTGCACCCTGCGGTCTCCCATCTCTTGTATTGAACTGCGCATGTCAAAGTTCTAACGAGAGTCAATGGGGAAAGATGAGTGCGCCCCGGACATTTCTAATCTGACTTTTTATTACAAATTATACATTTTTGTAACTCTCTACAGGCTCTATTATCCATTTTGCTTGTTAAAAACATAGGATATACATGTAAATGTAATTTTTAAAACGTTTTATTAAAGGAAGGGCTGTGACTCTACATGATGTGAGACAGAGGGGGCGGCGCCCTTGCGCCCTCTATTGACCAGCCGCCCCTGCCGTGTGCACTACTGGTACCCCAACACATTCTCAGAAACCGAGAGTGAGTGAGTTTTGTTTTTTACCCTCATTCTTGCCACTTTCCAATCAAGTATCCTGGCTCTTGTTCTTTGGTAACAGCACCATTTTTGAAGCTTCTGTCCTAGTTACAGCTTTACCGGGCAGTATACTTGTTTGATCATTCATTTGTGTCTGGCAAATCTTTTATTTTCACTGACATTTCCAAGTCATTTGTACCTTTGTTCCACATATCAGACCCATAAGTTGAGAAAGGGCTGGTTTTTCTTCTTTCAGCACATTCATTATTTCCTAAGGATGGATGACTCATTACTACTCGTGCTTATCATCTGTCAAATTGTGCGGTGTTTCTGCATGCACTTCAATGTTCTTTATTCTCCTTTTGTGCTGTATTTCTTGATGAACAAGATTTTATCTCCTCCAGCACCATGGCAAGTTTCAACAGCTCACACATACCGTACAATAATGATGTTTATCCCTGCACATACACACACACACACACACACACACACACACACACTGGAGGGACTTTGTATCTGTTTACCAACTCAAATGCACTTAGAATACCGTTACCTTTCAGGTAACACTGTCCATGGACTCCGGTCAAGGCCATCACACACACACAGTATGCATGGAATCCTATTTCCTAGAGACAATCTAGGAAGATAAGGGCCTGTTTCAAATCTTTCAATTTTACTTAAAAAAAAATCTTAATATGAAATCTGAAATGAAACCTCTGGTAGACTTTAGGAGACTGTGTGATGTGTATGCAAATTTAACAATGATTCGTTGAGTAATATTGTAAAACAGTGTTCCCAGTTTTACATTTTTGACATCACTAAATTCCTATAAGAACATATAGAAATAATTTTTGTTAACAAAAGCAGTGAATAAGCACTATCACTGTCCTCTATCCAAAATAACATAAAATAATATTTGTAGATGGAGAAATAATTCTAGGCATGTTGCACAACAAAAATTCAAAATAACTCAACCTGTTCCTCTTTCAGCTCCTGTTGGACCTGGATCAGGCTGACTCCAATGATGACATCAGTAGTGCCTGGGTCCACCCTACGGGACAAAGCAGGTATAAAAAAACAGCTGCATGCTGCCTGTCATTACACGACTGACTTTGCTCACCGGCACACACAGGTTGCTCACACATTTTGCAGTGACAGGCAGCAGCATTTTGCATTCACCTCGGGCAACATCTTCAGTACTTCATTTTCCTCTGGGACTGCTGGCTTTAATGACACAGGCAGCAGTGAGTTAACGACAGCTGATGTCACTGTGATCTATGTGGAGCATTGTAAACTTGTATTAAGCTTCCTGCTGTGTTGGATCTTCCTTTCATCATGATAATGAGCATCGCTCTGATCTGGGCAGTTGTGGTGGGAATCTGTTGTCTCCTGTGGCTTGCTGTGGGGATAAGACGCAGGTAAGATCTGACTAAGGACATGCATGATGTAATATTTGACATTTCTTTTATTTGAAGCTCTGATATTTCACTGAGTATGGGTGTCTGTTGCAATACTGCTTATAATATTTATCCAAACAAATCAAAAACAACTCTGTCAATGAAGACGTGTATGGCCACTTATGTAACACTACAATGAATTACATAAGTGTGAATGTAGAGAAGCTGAGGAAAAGATAAAGGAATCCATTCAGTCCTCCAGGAAAAACTGCTCACTTACAAAAATAGCCAAAGTTAAGTCCACCCAAACTTAACTTGGCTTAACTCTAGTGCTGGGTTTCACTATTTAATCCAGTAAGTGAAATTAAACCTCTCTTGCGTATTCAGAATATAGATGTAGCTGATTAGATGCTTCTTTTTGTAGTAATGATCATGCTTTGCAATCAAATTGCCAAAATTGGACAAATGTGTCTAACATAAAAATAAATGTCATAATGAGCGCTCCTATTCACAAGAAAAATGAGCGGCAACAAGTCTGGCATGTAGCTACAACAACTGGTTTGTAATGTTTTGGAAATGTTTTGGTTGTTGGGAGGACCTTGTTTTCACTTTAAGAAAATTAGGCTCACTGATAAGGCCTTGTGGACTTTTAATTAATGCAGGCATCATCAACCTTCGTCACTGGAAAAAAAGATGAATCCAGCAGTTGAACTCTGTTTTTATAAAGAATTTCAGGCAGAAGTGCATGCTGTTTTGGGAGTTACTAGAGAGCAGTGGCAAAACAAATGAGAGAAGGAGAAGATAAAGAACTGGAACAAAGACAATACAATTATATGGTCAGCATTCTAAAAACATCTCCATGGCATTAACCATGTGCACGTGGCATTATGCTCACAAGCATCTGCTTGGTAAGTGGCCCATTGTCATTATGCCAAATAGGCAAAAAAGGTCCCCATTTTCCCAAGACAGCTAAGTTTGAAAATGTATGAATTAATATGAATTCTGCCAGTATGAATGCTGTTAGTTCAAACCGTTTATTTATAAATTTTGATTTTCAAGTAACGTAAAACATAAAACCTGAAAATCATTGAATTGTCTGGAGACAAGGCTATTTTCAGGTAAAACTGACGTTTTAGTGGTACAAGATTTTAATTTGAGAGAGACAGTAAGACGGAAAAGTGAAAACGTCCATGCACTGACCAAACTCTGAATTACAATTGCTGAATGTCAGTCGGTAGATTAGTCAGCAATTAGAGACAACTGAGTCCCATTGTAGAAAACATTTTCCATCAGGGGCCTTTTGTTCTGTTTTTTATGATGTGTATGATGCATTTTTTCTTTTTCTTTCAATGCCCATAGGCAACCTGATGAACCTGCAATCGAAAATGGCTTTATTCCCTACTTGGGTTGTGCTCTGCAATTTGGGGCCAACCCTCTCCAGTTCCTCCGCAGCCGCCAGAAGAAATATGGCCACATTTTCACTTGCAAGATTGCAGGCCAGTATATCCACTTTCTGTGTGACCCATTCTCCTATCATTCAGTCATCAGACAAGGGAGACATCTGGACTGGAGGAAGTTCCATTTTGCTACATCTGTCAAGGTGTGTCTTTTATTATGTGTAGCATGTTTCGTAAGGGTGTTTCTTCAACAACAGAAGAATTTTCCACGTTACTAGTAAGTCCTTTATTGGTCCTAAACCCATTTTTCCTTTCTTCACTAGGCATTTGGTCATGATAGCTTTGACCCCCGCCATGGCCACACCACAGAAAACCTCCACCAAACATTTCTGAAGACACTGCAGGGTGAAGCTTTGCCATCCCTGATAGAGACAATGATGGGCCACCTCCAGGATGTCATGCTAAAGTCAGACACACTCAGCCCCAGCAAGGACCACTGGGAGGTGGATGGCATCTTTTCTTTCTGTTACAAGGTCAGTGTTGTTCAGTATTTAGACTAAAATATCTCGAGTTACTGGAGAAGGTAATTTACTATAACTGTCATGCAAAAACATCTCCAAGAAATACTAGACTTATGATCCCCATTTGTGTTTAGACACAGTTAGTTTTTTTTCCCCCAGAGACTCTATATTATATAATTGAGCACAAAAACATTGTTCCTACAAGTCCTTACAAGGGTCTGTCTGTCCTGCTGTTCCATAGGTGATGTTTGAGTCTGGTTACATAACTCTGTTTGGTAAAGAGCTCGGTGAAGATAAATGTATGGTACGGGAAGCAGCTCAGAAGGCCTTGGTACGCAGT
Source organism: Acanthochromis polyacanthus (assembly GCF_021347895.1). Lineage (NCBI taxonomy): Eukaryota > Metazoa > Chordata > Actinopteri > Pomacentridae > Acanthochromis > Acanthochromis polyacanthus. The sequence goes on along the minus strand of NC_067121.1, from coordinate 17,743,115 downwards.
GCTTTGGAGAACTTCAAAGAGTTTGACAAGATCTTCCCAGCACTCGTAGCTGGTCTGCCCATCCACGTCTTCAAGAGTGCCTATAGTGCCAGAGAGGTTAGCAGACTTTTCCTACCACTGTCAGTGAAGGAATGCTTCTGTGCTGCCATTTCAAACATTTTTAGCAAGATAAGCTTCTCGTGTTGTTTATCAGTTTTATGTTCACTCTTTCCGAATGTCTAGAATCTAGCAAAGACCATGCGTGCAGAGAATTTGTCCAAGAGGGAGAATGTGTCTGATCTGATTTCTATGAGGATGATCTTGAATGATTCCTTATCTACCTTCAATGACGTGAGCAAAGCCAGAACCCACGTTGCTCTGCTCTGGGCCTCACAGGCTAACACCCTGCCTGCTACCTTCTGGAGTCTGTTTTACATGATCAGGTATGCTGATAGTTCTCTTTTTCTTTATTGTGCGTAAATGAAATAGAAACCAACTCTGATTGGGTTTATTGTCACAGGGCTACTTTTGTAAGCCTTAGCACGGCACAAACAGATTGAGGCTTGTTCTTAGGTAAACAATGAATAAGTCGACGACTCGGAATAAAATGTAACAACGTGTACTGACCAACTTCTATTTATCTTATTGTTCCCTCCTTATGAGATCTGCTCAAGGTTTCTTCCTGTTAGAAGGGAGTTTTTTCTTGCCACTGTCGCCTTAGGGCTTGCTCTGATGGTTTAAGCCATTTGTGTTCTGTAAAACATCTTGAGACAATCTGAATTGTAATTGATGCTATATAAATAAAGCTTAATTGAACTTAATTGTATGTGCACTGCATTAGTACATATTTCTAGCTCTACTGGATTACCATGGATGCTCTGCTGTTTGTTTGCCCATTGCCATGGTAAATTATATTATTGTAGCTTCAGTGATGATTTACCCATGCACATGCTGAACTCAGTGTGAACATACTCAGAGCTAACTGAGCTAACTCTGGTCAGCTTTTCTGGAACCAAAACCTCTGAGTTTTCCATCTTAGCATATATGAATTTAGACTTCAGAGCAAAAGTCAGAGTTTCTTTACCCTGCTTTCAGGAATAGGCCCATTGTCTGCTTGCAGCAGCATATTGTAACAAGTAAATCTTCCAAAGTTCTTGTGAAACGTCCGTACACCTTTCATTCTGCCTTTTCATCATTTATTACCCTTATCCTATGCACCGTATACAGTTGTTACATAATTTTACTGCATATTTATCAATTTCAGGCAGCTGATAGAGAGAATTGCATACATAACCCCTGTAGTGAAGATAGTAGGAGTGGACAGTTATTTTAAATTCATCATGGAGCAAATAAACAGGCGCACGTTACGGTGTTTCTGAGTCCTTGTGAGTATGTAGAGCATACAAATGTAGCTATACACTGCAAAAGTGCCTTCATTACATACATATACATTTGTCATAGCTTTGTATCTGTAGTTCAACACATTGGATTTTGGCATTGGCCGAAATTAGAGTAACCAACTGTGCAAGTAACATGACTGACAAAACCCTGTGTTTGCGTGCAGGAGTCCAGATGCTTTGAAAGCAGCACGTGAAGAAGTAGAGAAAGTCCTGGCAAATGCAGGTTTGAAAGCTGACCCCAGTGACCCCACACTTAACCTGACCAGGGACCAGCTGGACAAGATGCCTGTTTTGGGTAAGATTACAATAGTTTACTTGAGAACTGAATTTGCTCGCTCATTAGCTTATTAAATTAAAGATCTGTGTGCAGAATTTGGAATGTTTTATCCATTTAAATATTGTAAATAACATGTAAACTCTTTATGTCTTTGTCATTTCTGCTTTCAGACAGCATCATAAAAGAAGCAATGCGTCTCTCTAGTGCTTCCATGAATGTGCGTGTTGCCAAGGAGGACTTCCTGCTTCACCTTGACAACCAAGAAGCGTATCGCATACGGAAAGATGATGTCATAGCCCTTTATCCACCCATGCTTCACTACGATCCAGAAATCTTTGAGGATCCCTATGTAAGATATAATTATTATTAATAAATGACAAAACTGTCTTTCTTATGGAATTAGCATAAAGTGTATTTTCCCTTACCTCTTCCTCTCCTCTTCATCCTGCAGGAGTATAAATATGACCGTTTCCTGGATGACAACGGTCAGGAAAAAACTGTCTTTCAACACAGCGGCCGGCGGCTGCGTTACTTCTACATGCCGTTTGGCTCCGGGGTCACAAAATGCCCTGGCAGATTATTTGCTGTGTATGAGATCAAGCAGTTTCTTACTCTGATGCTATCCTACTTTGACATGGAACTATTAGACCCTGCTATCAAAGTACCTCCTCTTGACCAGTCCCGTGCTGGTCTGGGAGTTCTTCAGCCTACATATGATGTGGACTTCAGGTACAAGCTGATATCAAACCAATAGGTTCTGTCTTTGAGTGGCAGAGTAACTTCAGTAATATTGTACATAGTGTATATTTAACAGTGCTTATGAAGAAGCCTTATGTACATATAAATAGACTGAATAATATTTTGTTATTGCTTTAATTTGCTGCTGAAGAACATGTATTGTATATATATATGTGTAGATCCCTAACAAAAAGTTAAAACCTTCAGTATTCCACAGATCAGCCACAACATTAAAATCACTGACAGGTAAAGCAAAGACTAGCATTGTCTCATTACAACAGCATCTGTTAAGGGGCGGGATGTATCAGGAAGCAAATGTGCAGTCAGTTCTTGAAGTTGGTGTGTTTGAAGCAGGTGACTTTGACAAGGACCAAATTGTGATTTGCTAGTCCATCCCAGAGCTTACACATAAAGACAGGCAACAGGGTAAGGATTAGAGTTAACCCTAGGGTTAGGGGTAGGAACACTCACATCTATACCCAGTCGAGAATCACCAGTCAATCCACAAAGGAAAGGGGAAGACACATAAACTCCACACAGAAAGGCCCCACCTGACCAGCAATTTGGAACCCAGAAGAACCCTCTGGCTGTGAAACAACTGTCAGATAACCAAATATGATTGTAAAACAAATGTTAAAATGTAAGTGACCCTTGTTAACTGCATTGAGTCTTGATTCTAGCTGAATCAAAAGCCTGATCCCCAAAAACTGTAATCTTCGTCTTCCAGTCTTTCAAACACCTTCCTTTTATTCATTGCTTTTTAGCCTCAGATAGTTTGTTATAGTGGCCTGAGTTCTATATTCAGTCAGGTTTAACTTCCTTTGTTCACACATATATACAACAACATAAAAACCAAATAGCAGATACTGCATACTCCAGAAACTTTGCACAGACACGCCCCAGCCAACCAGAAGGTTTGAATGCACAGCTTTCTTGCTGTGAGGGAGCCATACTAACCACTGCATCGCTGTGCCTATCTTGCAAAGCTGCAGTGTATCATTGCATTTAGAACATCACCACTATCATTCATGTGAGTCGTGTTAATTTGATTGTTTGATTTGCTGATTTGCACATATCTCCATTCATGGCCATGGTATTTCCTGTTCACACACTGCAAACATTGTTCAGGAATGGTTTGAGGAACATGACAACAACTTCAGTGTGTCAACTTGGCCTCCAAGCTCTCTAGATCTCAATCAAACTAAGTATCTGTGGAATGTGCCGGAAAAACAGTAATGATCAATGAAGATTCTGCATCACACCTTCCCAAACTTGATGGCTCTGCTGCTCTCATGTCTGACACCACAATCAGAGGTCTTGTGCAGTTCACATTTTGATGGATCAGATGACATGAGAAGATTGACACAATATTAGGCAGGTAGTTTAAATGCTGTGGCTGAACAGTATACTTGCACAATATCATCAATCCGTCCGTGTAGGATCAGGGCTCACAGAGCAAATGTGCCCAGTAGCACTGGTTCCAAATTGGTTCCACTGGAATGGCAAACCTAGAGCTGTAAACATTTATATTAGTCACTTGTGGAGACTTTTTTTTCTTGTTTGACACGCAAATGCAATTCTAGACTAAGTTTATTGCAAGCTATATTTCAGAGTAAGAGTTGTCCTACGTTTCAAGCCATTAGTTTTCACTATGCCACAGTACTGGATCATGATAGTGCAATGATAACGCATCCCCTGCAACTGTCCTGCATAGGGAAAAGTTAGTCCATTGCCCATATATAAGATCATTCCATATTTTTTAATCGTTGTACTCTGTTTTCATTTTTACTTTTGTAGTTGTTTTTTTTCACAAATGAATGTCTCCTCTCTACTGATAGCTGAAATTCCTCCATAGATTGCATTGTGTCCTCAGTGGTAGTTACAGCCCAGACTTGAAGCTATGATTCCTGCACTGCCATATGGCACGTACACCTTAGCATGTTTACTTTTTAAGTAGAAATTGCTAAGGGTGGCATATTTGTCTGTAAATGCACAGCTGTAATCATTATCATTCATGATCTTCCATCAGCCTTGGAGTTTGCTCTCTCTGGCTCTCTCAAACACTGTCAGTGTGTTCAGACATCTCTAACTGTTGGCCAGTGCTTACACTTATATATCACTGGTCATCTACCCTCTCAATGAAATTCTGCGAATTTGCTGAACAATGAGATAACTTGTACTTAGCTTAATGAGCATATAGAGTACATTCACACGCTAAAAAGTGGCAGCAAAGCCAAAATCCAGAGGGACAGCAGTGTGCACACAATTATAAACCGAACAGGAAACACAGTTCTTTATTCAGGTGCTATAAAGAAATGAAGAAATGTTTATTTGCACAAGTCAGTGTGATGTGTCTGTGCGCTGGCTCTGCTTGTTTACAAAGAAAGGAGTCTGTGGGTGTTGACTGAACAGGTATGACCACTATTAAAGAGCACTCTGGACTTTTTCATACTGTGAATAGCATAATAATTTCATACATGATAGTAAAAACAGCTGGGCACAGATGCACATGGACATCAAATGTTGTTTACATTTGTCAGCAATAGTCTTTGTGCATATGATGGGAAAGTAATTTGATTATTTATTTACAACATTTAAATGCATTTAGTTCCTAGATTAGAATTTTCCATAAGCTATGTGTACAGTAATCCAAATGAAGCTGGAAGCTTGGTCACGTGTAAACATGCACAGCAGGTTTACATTGTTTCTCCTGCCTGTCTGTCTGAAGGTTTTTCACTGAATCAAAGTGAAACTCGTGTGCATGAGTTAATGTGTACATGTTGAACTAACAGTTAATAAATCCAGTCATTTGTACACCCAAATGTGCATTCTGTTCTGGTGACTCTACCTGCTGTAACTAATGCAAATAGAGTAGAAAGGCTTTCTCTTCCAAGACAGCTTTTAATGTTTGATTTACACTTTTCCAACAGAGAGAAGATATGTATGGTTCTTAACGTGTTGTTTCTGACACATGAATACAATCAGAATCGTCAATTATGGGCAGTCCATAAACGGGTGCTGTAGTGCCAGATGCAGTCAGACCCACTGTCATTTAGTGCATGTCTTTCCCCCACTCTTCTCCTCACATTTCCTGTGTCTTTCTCCACTGTGCGCTACAATAAAGGCAAAGAGGTCAAAAAAAAAAAATTCCATTATAACCTAGACTACTGCTCACACAGACATATATTAAAAATCCTGCCTCTCCTGCAGTCTCCAAAAAACTTTGCCACATGCTCTGCCCACACACTGTTCAGTATAGTACCAAATGCATTGTACAATACATCAGCACACACGGCTGGGTGAGACAGCAGGTACTGCAGAACATCCCTGATCACCTTTCAATGCACAGAAGCAGTGACACTTCATGACCTTACTCGAAGGCTATGTAGTACTTTAAAAAAACAAGAAAACAAAAATAGTATGAGCACATGAAGTTTACTGTAAGCTGCTGTGATAATTACACCAAATATGGTTATTAGTTACTTTTAGTTTGTAATGTATAGAACTTTTCTTGTAAAACAAATCTCCCACATTTTCAATTGTAAACTAGTGTTTGATCTTTAAACTGAGAAATAATCAATATAAGGGATTAGTTTGTAATTTACAAATGAAGAGAAAAGTTTCATGCTTAATGTGATATTTTGGTTAATGTGATTCTATAAATCTAACAGTATTTAGCCAGTATTTGGCTATCACAGCTGCTCTGAGGTTACTTTAAGTAACCTCCAGTAACCCCAAGCTCCTTCAGTAACCTCTGCAGTCCAGACACAGATAGGGAAGAGGCAGAGTAATGGAGCAAACATATTTTAGAGGTAGGACACATGTTATCTCTGTTGCTGATAACAAACCAACAGTGGCTAAGTCAGACCCAGCTGTTCAGCCGTGCGTATGAATGGTGTCTATTACACTGTGGAGACAATGACAGAATTGTTTTTGGGGTTGTGTGTATACATGCAGCAGTTATGGTGAGGATTCGGGAAACTTTAAGGAAACAACACAATAGAAATGCATCCATATATACAGTTTTTAAATATCTGGTATATGTATACATATACATATACCAGAATATGCTGAATGACAAGGTCTTTCCAACAATAGAGTTTTTCTTCCCTGATGGTATGAGCATATTCCAAGATGACAATGACAGGATTCATGGGGCTCACGCTGAGAATGAGTGAGTGGTTCGGGGAGCATGAGACATCATTTTCACACATGGATTGGCCTTCAGAGAGTCCAGACCTTCAGCTCCACGGAATCTTTGGGATGTGCTAGAGAAGATTTTGAGCAGCGGTTCGATTCTCCCATCATCAATATAAGAATTTGGTGAAAAGTTAATGCAGCTCTGGACAGAAATTAATTCCGTGGCATTGCAGACGCTTATCTAAATGATGTCACAGAGAATGAGTGTTATGCTCTAAGCTAAAGGCAGTCCAACAGAATATTACTGTGTGACCTTTTTTTGTCTGGGTGGTGTATTTGTTTACCTTTGTCAACAGATTACAGTGTCAGTTGCTTTTAAAGATATAACTGAACACACAGCTTATTATAGCTAACGCTGCAGACAATACACGAAGACACAGGAATGATTCTGTGCTATATTCTGGAAAAAACTTTGCTTTTTAACAAGAGTCAAATGTGCAGAGACCTTGAAACATGCAAAACATGAACTGTAAAAACAGACTGGCCCTGACCTGAGGTAACTGGACGAAAGATTACCGTAGGTGTAGTCATGACAGCATGAGTCAACAAAAACTATTCTCTCGAACAGATATGTTTATAGATATTTTTATCACACTGCTGCTGTTTTTGTGTCATGTGAAGCTTTTAAGTTGTGATAACATGGTTTTATGACTCACTTGCTAAATTATAACAGAAGGTGCTGGCTGCCCTCCCTAAATCGGATTCTTTTGGAGTGTTACTCTTGTTAAAAGGAGGTTTTTTGTCTCACTCACCATAAGTACGTTCTCAGAGGGAATCATAACTTTATAAGTACCCTGACTGATGGTATAAAAATAAAATATATTTGAATCTAAAGTGAACACAGGCTTTGATGTGTGTAATATTGTCCACATCCGACTCACATATTTGACTAGAATATTGACAGATACAAAAAAGTAAACACTGAGGGGATTGCAGATTTTTATTTGTAAAAGAAATGCAACAAAGTTTCAACATGACAAGGTGTTTTTTGTTGTCCAGAAACCTATGATTGCCATAGCAAAGGCAATGAAAGCAAGTCAAAAACAAATACAAATAGTACAATCTTTTGTATTTATACATGTGCTCCACAGAGATTCATTATAACCTGAGGTTTCTAGTTTTGGTACTATCAGTATGTTGGTACTGAAATCGTTCAAATCGGTATGTAGATAAAAATAGACAATACACTCTGGTGAGGGAACCTGCAAGCAGGTGGAATAAAAATATTTGGTCAGTCAGTATAATCACAGCGTTGGTGAGAAAAGAGGAAAACATGGTTAATAAAACACTTTACTACCAGTCAGATGACACATTAAATCTAACCTTTGTTTTCTGTCACAACGTGTCTCTGTGTGTGTATGATGGATGGACATTTAACTGCCACTAGCCCTTGTCCTTCACCATCACCTCTGTGTAAACAAGCTGCGAGAGCAAACACGTTTTCAAAGAACACCTGACTGAACTTGAAAAGCCTCCACAGAAGATCCAAAGACCTGGGTTGCTGCTGGTCTCACACATATTAACTTGTACCTGCTCACAACACAAAAGCTTCTCTAGACCCATGTTACCCCTGATATTCAACTACAGGCACTAAACCCAATGCCAATCAATTGAGCTACATTTTTAGAGAGAAAGCCAAGCTAATGAGGTGAGTGCGCAAGTGCCAAAAAGTGCCACTTGAAGCTGGCTCAAAGAGCGAGTCAATCTTAAAATGCTGAACAAATGTATCTTGGACTTATCTGACCAATAAATGTGCTCCCAATGTTCATCAGTTTTCTTTTGATGGTTTGCCAGAGACCAAGCAGGGGTGTTTTGTAGGATACCGTGCATACAGGCTGACGTTATTCAATGTGATTTGCATTGTCTGAATCGTCACAGAAAGTTTGATTTCCATTGTTGACCCTCATTTTAAGGGGACAGCCACTGCGGCTCTGAATAGTGGCATCAAAGCTCATTCAATACTTCCGGATTACCGCTGCAACTGTGTTTTGCCAGATTTTTAGTAGGTCATCCATCTTCTATATTTGTCTATTTTTGTGGAGTTTCACCAAAGAAGTATTTCACTTTCTCTGGTGATTCTTTTTGAGTAGAGCTATGATGTAGACATGCAGAAGACATGACGGCCCATAGGTCCAAAGATAAGAATTTTTCTGGTGTTCTCAGATCATTTTTTATTGAAATTAGACATCAAATGTGTTCTCTATAGAAAGACTATATTTAAAATCAGTAGTAGGATCGCAATCATGTGATCGTCGGACATATGGATTCTGTAAAGCATCTTGAGACAATTTGAATTGTAATTGACGCTATATAAATAAAATTGAATTGAGTTGAACTGAATCAGCAAGCAGCTGACATAGTGTTCACTTGTTGTCATTGTTCCAGTGACATCATGCCACTATCTCGCAATGATACGGAAATTCTTAACAAATCTGTGGATTCAGACTATAAGTTGCATCACTGCCAAAGTCTAATCACTTGGTCCTTGTGTCATTTCTGACTTTCCCTGAAAATTTCATCCAAATCTGTTATTCCGTTTTTGAGTAATGTTGAGCACAGACAGACAAAGCAATGCAATCGTCACATATCTCTGCTGCACTCCTTGGTGGAGTAAAGATGGACAATGACAGAAAAGAGGATAATTAAAGAAGAACAGCTCAATGTCACGAGAAGAGAATACTGGAAGGAGAAACAAATGATACTGTGAACTGTTTATTATAGACTGACTGAGTGTTCATCACAGAGGAAGATTTACTGGACTCATATCTACTCCCATTCATTTATGGTAGTGTCTACAGATACGGACCCGAACCCGTAGCCTGTGGGCTACGGATACAGCACTTTCCATTTGCCAGACAGATACCGACCTGTACGCGAGTCTCGCTAGTCAAGAAGCTGATTACCACTGCAAACTGTTGAAAGGTAAGCAAAGGTTAAGGTTAGGGTTAGTGTTAGGGTCAGGTTTAGGGTCCGTACCTGTAGTACCGATGCTACGCGTCCGTACCTCCAGCGTCTACCGGGAGTCACGTGACCAGATCTCGCGTATCTGATTGGAAAATGGCAAGTATGGGTCCGTACCTCTAGCAACTACCTTCATTTATACATTCATATATATTTTGACTCTTCGTTAGCTCATCTTGCATCAAGTATCTTTCCGATCCTGAGTCTGAGGCCTCATATTTTAAGCTACCATGGCAAAATGAACATAGGTTGATCCTTTACTGAAACAAAAAGAACCAGGAAAGCCAAGAAAGGCATTGCACAGAGGATTGCATATCATCTTTAATATATTGATGAGAAAAAGGTCAGACCAGGTGGTCTGTGGATTACCATAAAGTGGGCTGTAGTCTATCACCTTGAACACAGCAATTCTTAGCTGATGGAGGTTTTTTTATTTCAAGAGCCTCAAATGCACTGAATGTAATATCAGATATAGAAGTTAATCTGAAAATAAACTCCTCATGTGTTCTGGTATTTGGAAGGCTTTATTTCATAGTAATAAATAAATGAATAAATGAATAATTAAATAAAAATTAAGCCAAAAAAACCCAATGGGCTTACATGAAGTAGAAAATAGGCTGATATTTACAAAACGAAATTTGCAGGTTTTTTGGGTTGGAAAGAAGTAGAATTACAGGGCCACCTAGTGGTTAGAAGCAGAGGCTGGCATGCATGGTTTTGCAAAACAGCTGGTGTGCCTTTATATTCCATCCATCCGTTATAGTGCTTTAGCCTCTGTAGGATCACAGGGGGGCTACAGTCAACGTCAGTTGATTTAGGGTGAAGGCAGGGGACACCATGGACAGGTCACCAGTCTGTCACAGGGCTACATAGAGAGACAAATAGTCACACTCACATTCACAGCTACAGACAATTTAGAGTTACCAATTAACCTCGGCATATTTTTAGACTGTGAGAGGAAGCTGGAGAACCCTGTGAGAATCCACACATGCACAGGGAGAACATACAAACTCCACACAGAAAAATCCCAGGCCCGGGCCGGGACTCAAACCTGAGATCTCCTAGCTGTGAGGCAACAGTGCTAAATTTTTCAAATGTGTCTGCAGAATGACATCCTAGTCTGGACTTCAGTTTGGCTTTTAGCACTAACGCGACTGATGTTTAGCAGACAAGAATACAAAGACCTTCTTGCTGTAAGGCAATGGTGCTAACAACCAACTCACTATTAAACTCAAGCCCAATTTCAAAATGTCACATTTGTCTATTTCAGAGAGCTGCTATTGCACAATGACATGTTTATTCATTTTCAGAGACTTTCATTTTACAGTACCACGTGTGTGTGTTGTTTTTGCCAGGTATGAGCCCTGAGAAGCAGCCTGTGAGTGAGTGACCAGGTGCACCTCAGGTCACAAAGCAATCAACCTGGAGCCAGGCTGCCCTCTTCATGGGTTAGGGCAGGCCAAACATGTGGCCCGCATGTTTGGCCTGCCCTAACATGTTCGACGCCAGAGGGTCCAATCTGGCCTGCAGGACAACTTTGTAAAGTGTAAAAATTACAGAGAGAGAACTGAAAATTGTCAATTTTTAAAACCATAAATTCAAAAATAATTTCCAGACCATGACAAGTTGTTTTGATTAAAATGCTATATTGTTCATTTGCCTCATTTGTGTTGTTTGTCTCTTTTTTGTCATTTTGTGTTTTGCTTTAGCCGTTGTGTCATTTTTGTCATTTTGTGTTTTGTCGCATTTGGGTTGTCTGTTTTTTGTTGTTTTTATCCTTTTTTTTGTGCCATTTTTCGTCTTGTGTCATTTCTATAATTTTTTGTTCATTATTTGTCACTTTGTAACTTTATCAATTCTGTTTGTGCCTTTTTTGTTTTTTTCATGTCGTTTGTCTCGTTTTTTTTGTCATTTTGCTTCTCGCTCTTGTCGTTTTGTCTCATTTTTGTCATTTTGTGTCTCATTTCTGTAGTTTTTTGTCTTTGTTTGTCTGACTTTTGTTGTTATGATCATAAAGCGTAATACCGTATCATTCAGTTCCAGACACTTGATACTAAAACTTCTGTGTCTTTTTGTAGATACACTGTGATCTGTAAGTTGTAATAAGTTAATGATAAAATGAATTGAACTTATTTTTCTTCAGAAATGCATTTGTTTAGTGTTGTGTTTCTGTGAAATTTGAAGTTCAACAGTTCTAATGTAAAGCTGTTACATTACAAACAGGAAAATCACTCAGAGAGTACAATAGCCCGCCAAGGCTGCTCAGTCGTTGTATGATTTCTTTAAACAATTCGTGGTCCACAGCGGTCAATTTGTAGTAGGATCACAATAACGAGATCGTCAACAAGTAGTTGATGTAGTGTTCACTACTTGTCACAGCGCAATGATATAGAAATCTTTAACAAATCTGTGGATCCAGACTATAAGCTGCATCACTGCCAAAATCGAATCAACTGCTCCTTGTGTCACTCCTGAAAATTTCATCAAAATCTGTTAGTCCGTTTCTGAGTCATGCTGTTAACAGACAGACAGACAAACCAACACTGATCATCACATAACTCAACCACGTTCCTTGGCGGAGTACTAAGCGAAGTGGTAAAATAAATATATGAGCTTACATGAGTAATAATTTTAAACCAGCATTCTTCTCCATCCAAATTTGCTGTTACAGTGCTTTTTACTGTAATAAATTCTTATTCCTCATGTTTGGGAAAGAGCTCAAGGTGGATGAGCACAGACGGGCAGATAAACGCGGCAGTGTTTTTAAAGCTGTTGAAATAAAATGAATCTTAAATAGCCTAACTGAGAAAGTGTAATGAAGGCTGGTAGGGAAACAAACAAAAAGAGATTCAGGAAATAATGGTGGAAAAGTCCATAACTGAGCAAAGCAAATTCATGTAAACTGAATGCTAAATTCACAAAGACAGATGGAGCAGGAGAGACACAGGAAACACAAATGATGCAGCACCATCTGGTGGTTACTGTTCAGAATGTGTAAAGGAAACAATTTATAAAGAAGTACATTTACATTCAGCTTAAATGATCACAGGAGGAAAGGAGTTAGAACACTGTATATTAGAAGAATATTTAGTCAGCATGGTAGTAACTTATAGGACCAGAGAGAGACTCCTATGATATAGTAGACAGTATATAGTCAAATGACTTATGTTCTTTAAAAATGTATAAATTATCTGATAAGCCTCTTGTGTGAGCAGCACAGAACAGAGAAGTACAAAAAAAATCTTGTTATATGCCTTGTATTTGTTTCTGATCTGGAGTGCTAAATGTTGATATCTCGGGGACATCATCACAGTATGTTCATTTCACTGCAAATGGCAGCATTAGTGAAATGAAAAAAGTCAGCTTTTCCACAAGACACTTGGTGTAAGCAGTGAAAAAATACATTACACCTCCCAAATAATCCTTGTATGTGTTTATAAATAGGAAACTCAAATGCCTCTTTCTGCCAAATAGCTTTGGGAATGTGGTTAGGTTTTTTGTGTATTTTGTAGCAAATCTTTGCAGATCCAAACAACAAAATAACATGCAAAGTGAAGAAAATGACATGTGATATGGATTTCCCATGATTTTGCTCACCAAAATTACTCCAAATTGTGACAAAATGTCACTTTCTCTCACACAGACACTACTCACTACTGCTGAAAAGTTTGGGGTCACCCAGGCAATTTCATGTTTGCCATGAAAACTCACACTTTTATTCATGTGCTACCATAATTGCACAAGGGTTTTCTAATCATCAATTAGCCTTTCAACACCATTAGCTAACACAATGTAGCATTAGAACACAGGAGTGATGGTTGCTGGAAATGGGCCTCTCTACCCCTATGTGGATATTCCATTAACAATCAGTCATTTCCAGCTAGAAAAGTCATTTACCACATAAACAATGTCTAGACTGTATTTCTGATTCATTTAATGTTATCTTCATCGGAAAAAATGCTTTTCTTTCAAGAATAGGGACATTTCTAAGTGACCCCAAACTTTTGAACGGTAGTGTATATTTCCTGAAGTAAATTTTGAAGGACTTCCTAGAAAGAATTTAAAATGATCCAAAAGAGGTCAATAGAAAATACACAGTGGTGTAGTGGTTAGCACTTTCGCCTTGCAGCGAGAAGATCCCTGGTTTGCATCGCGGCTTTCCCAGAGTCTTACTGCATGGAGTTTGCATCTTCTCCCTGTGCATGCGTGGGTTTTCTCCGGGTACTCCGGCTTCCTCCCACAGTCCAAAAATATGCTGAGGTTAATCGATTACTCTAAATTGCCCATAGATGTGTGCTCGTTTGTCTGTATATGTGGCCCTACAACAGACTGGTGACCTGTCCAGGGTATCCCCTGCCTTCGACCCAAGTCAGCTGGGATAGACTCCAGCACCCCTGTGACCCTAGTGAGGATAGAGCGGTGAATAGATGATGGATGATGGAGAAAATACATAGATATTCAGAATCTCATACACATACAAAAAAAACAGCTGGTGGTCATTATCAAGAATGCATACAGAAAATCAGCTTTGTTACACCAGGTGAACCAAATGTAAAGGAAAAGAGTTAGAGCATCAGTTATGAGTACACATTACTGTTCTGGTAGAGGTCAAAGGGCAGAGTGGAGTGTAGCACACTGGAGACCTCTGAGAGAAGGTGAATTCATACAGATCTAATTGAGCTTATATGCTCCCCACCTTAGGGCTAAAAGTGGACAATTGTGGCCTCTGTGGAAAGACTGAAAGTTGTGAATTCCATCAGTAAGCTTCAAACAAAGGAAAGTCACCTGCATGTTCATCCCTACACGGTCAGGTGTCCACCACCGCCCAGTCTGACAGGAAGGACTCTGCAAGGGCGAGAACATCAATATCAAGGGAGGGGAAGTTTGAGAACATGATCTCTGATATTGCGGTGCTGAAGGACAACATATTTTCCAAACATTTGGCAGCTACACCAAGGTGCTGTTTTAGAAGCTGTCAAGGAAATGAAATCATCACCAGGATGTTTGACATTTGACTGGGGAAGACCATCAGAATCCTCAGACTACAATGGACCATGCTCTTTGACAACAGCAAGGTGGACTACCTGAATGTCCCTGGTGGCAGCAAACTAATCCTGGAACTGCTCCTGCTGATCAGCACAACCCGATTCAATGCCTTTGGCAGCATAACCAGCAGTATGAGCGGCCAAAACTCTTGTATAAGTAGGTCAGAACAGTGTATTTTAAAAGAATATTTGAGGGCAGAGCAGGTGGCAGTGTAGAGGGTCAGGGGTACATTACAGTCTTATAGTATGCAGTATAAAAATCAATGAAACACACTGATTGTGGATAACATAACAAATGGAAAAGAAGTTAGATGAGCATCACAGCATACAGACTCATTCATACAGACACTGGTACATGTCATTTGAAGTGCATACAGAAATCATGACAATAAAATATGTTTTGAGTGAGAAGGGAGAACCAGGGGGAACTTCAGGACAATGTGCAACTATACACGGTAGCGTATACCTGGGTTAACAGAAAATTTTTGAACTAGTGTATGTGACTATTTCAGTGGCGAAGGTTAAAAAGTCAGTATTGCATTTTTGTAAGCAGCTTCCAGGGTCATCATCTTGTAGATGTGGCTTATTGTCATGATTCACTGGCCATGTCATTGAACTGGACTGTTTCACCTGTAATTTTCTTGTGTTTTCAGGTCAAAATGTCTGCAGTGAAAAAGACTGGTGTAAAGATCAAAGATAAAAAAATGTAGTGAGTGACAGTGTAACATGAAATTAATATATAAACTGTCGTTTAAAGGTTAAATCTCTGAAAATGAATGAATATGTAGTAGCTATGTTCAGAAGTTATGTTGGTTAAAAGAATTTACTGACATTTTATGGCAGTATTTGTGATGACAACATTTTTGCTTTGAAGGACCTCTGTGCAAAAGTGAGGCCAAAAGGTTCTTAATACTGATATAACTGCACTCAGTAAAAAGACGTACAATAACTTCAAAACTAATCCCTTTTTTCTAACCTTGTGACAATGCAACTATACCAGTACTATAAAATTGTATGTAGGATATAGTTTTACCTTTAAAAATTTAGTACATATAAATATCAACTACGAGAGAGTTAAAAATAACATAACTGATTAACGACGTGTAGAACTTTACAATGTATTCATTAAATGTAAACCTCAGAAAATATACGCTACTAGCCAAAAGTTTGGACACGCCTTCTCATTCAATGCTTTTTTGTATTGTTACTACTTCCTACATTCTGCATTCTACATACTGAAGACATCAAAACTAAAAAGCAAGATATATGGAACTATGAAGCAAACAAACAATTGTGAAAAACTCCAAATATGTTTTACATTTTAAATTCCTCAAAGTAGCCACCCTTTGCTTTGATGACAGCTTTGAAAACTTTGGCCTTCTCTCAGTGAGCTTCATGAGGAAATCACCTGAAATGGTTTCCACATAACAGGTGTGCCTTGTAAGTGTTAATTTGTGGATTTTTTTTTTTGCCTTGTTAATGGGTTTGTGACCATCAGTTGTGTTGTGCAGAAGTCAGGTTGGGACATGGTTGGCAGCCCTATTTGACAACTGTTAAAATCCATCAGGTAAATAAAGAGAAACGACAGTCCATCATTACTTTAAGAATTGAAGGTCAGTCAGTCTGGAAAATTGCAAAAACTTGCAATGTATCCCCAAGCGCAGTCGCATAAACCATCAAGCGCTATGACAAAACTGACTCACGAGGACCACCCCAGGAAAGGAAGACCAAAAGTCACCTCTGCTGCTGAGGATAAGTTCATCCAAGTCACCAGCCTCAGAAATCACAAGTTAACAGCACCTCAGATTAGAGCCCAGATAAATGCCACACAGAGTTCTAGTAGCAGACACATTTTTACATCCACTGTTCAGAGGAGACTGCACTAATTGGGCCTTTATGGTCAAATAGCTGCAAAGAAATCGCTCCCAAGTAAAAGCAAAAAGCAGAAGAGATTTGTTTGGGCCAAGAAACACAAGGAATGGACATTAGACCAGAGGAAATCTGTGCTTTGGTCTGATGAGTCCAAATATGTGGTCTTTGGTTCCACCTGCAATGCAGAAAAGGTGAATGGATCGTCTCTACATGCACGGTTCCCACCGTGAAGCATGGAGGAGGAGGTGTGATGGTGTGGGGGTGCTTTGCTGGTGACACTGTTGGGGATTTATTCAACATTAAAGGCACACTGAACCATGGCTACCATAGCATCCTGCAGTGACATGCCATCCCAGTGCATTTAGTTGGACCATCATTTATTTTTCAACAGAACAATGATCCCAAATACCTTTCCAGGCTTTGTAAAGGGCTATTTGACCAAGAAGGAGAGTGATGGAGGGCTGCATCAGATGACCTGGCCTCCACAGTCACCTGACCGAAACCCAATCCAGATGGTGTGGGATGAGATGGACTGCAGAGTGAAGGCAAAAGGACCAACAAGTGCTCAGCATCTCCAGGAATTCCTTCAAGACTGTTGGAAAAGCATTTCAGGTGGCTACCTCATGAAACTCATGAAGAGAATGCCGAGTGTGAAAAGCAATAATCAAAGCAAAGGGTGTTTATTTTGAAGAATGTAAAAACAAATAACATGTTTTGACTTATTTCACACTTTTTTGTTCACTACATAATTCCATATATGTCCATTCATAGTTTTGAGGCCTTCAGTGAGAATCTACAATGTAAACATTATAATAATTAAAATAAAGAAAGACCATAAAATGAGACGGTGTGTCCAAACTTTTGACTGGTAGTGTACATTTCACAGCCTGGAGGTGTGTTTGCAAATGTTTTATTTAATTGATAGTTTTAAAGGAGGTCCAGCCCAATATTGTTACGGAGCAACATGTGACTTTACGTGTAGGTTATTATTTGAAAGTGAAAAGATCCCGCATGTTGTCCTCTGTGATTTGTGTGCGTGTTTACAAAACAGCCTCATGGCTTCAGACAAACATAAGGCAGTAATTTTTGCTTAACAAGATGAGAGTCAAATGGGGGTTCGTGCAGTTTTCTAACGTGTTTTCCTGCAAAATATTTTGGCATAAATTCGTTGTAATTAGTTTATAGTACCATAATCACATTATTCGCTGAGCCACGAGGGCGCGCAACAGGGTTGTGCACTTGCGCGTTCCAGTACTTGTAGCCACATAGTCGCTCGCAGCGCTCAGTCAGCGTTTGACTCAGTAGTGGTAGGGGATCCAGGATTTCCACTTGTCAGTTACTCCCGAAATCAAGTGCATCCCCTCAGCTAAAATGTCAAAGTTGGATCAGGTCCTTATCCTTGACCCTCCCTCCGACCTCAGATTTAAAGGTAGGTGAAATATAATTTCTTGACGTGTGTAACGTCCACCGACTACTGGTGAAGAATTACCTGACTGACATGATTTCACACTCCCTTAAGCGAATTTCGCTGCTAGCGAGCCAGCTAGCATTCACCGCCATTTTAAGTTAGCCATGGACAGGACGGGCCGCTGTAGCCCCGCACTGTAGTGACGTGGATAACCGGCGTGGTGTGCATGTAGTCAGCCTGCCATTCAAGGCCAGCTAACTGACAACATATAGCAAAGTGGTGTGAGAATGCAGGTTAGCTGCCAGTGCCTGCAAATCCATGTTAAAGTCAACATACTACGCAGCAAGTTCGCTGGTGTGCTCACTCAAGTACCAACATTAAGGGCTATGCTATTGGTAGTAGTGTTGGCAACAGTAAACTGTTGTATCCTTGGGGCTCGACTATTCCCTGAAATCCTTACAGTCCACAAGTCGGAGATTATTTGGAATGAAATCAACTTTTAGCAGCAAATATAGTGTCCCACCTAATACGACTGTGGCGAATACTTGGCAATGTTTAAGTGACTGTCAGCTGAAATGACAAACTTGGCTAACGAACGCTCACTGTAACAACATACAGAGTTTTTAGCAACATTGGGCTAACATGAGTTCGTTTCTCTCAAACCCAACCTAGCGATGCGCTAATTTCAATATGACCTAATGTGTCATCAACAGTAGTATTGTTTCCGGAACACTTTCACAGGAAACCAAAGTGAGCCACACATTAGGTTGCCACTGATTGCATTCCTGGTAGTGATAATGTAATGATGTGTCAGTTACCCGTTGGCTAACGATAGCTATGCTAGCCGGCTAGTGCAAAAGTTTATATGTAGCTAGCTACGTTGTTACTTGCTCTTCAACAGCAAACTGTGTGGCAGGCGTATCAACTTTGATCCATCACTTTAAAAAAGCTTAGATGTAGTCTCAATTTGTGACATTAATGCGAATCCAACTGTTGCTCTTGTGATCAAGTGAATGAGGTCGCAGTAAACCGTGTACTGTGCGGATTTCAGTGTAGCTTTCTGCTAAGGCCATGACAATGTAAAACAATCCAACAGTTTGAACTGTTCCTCCTCATCATTTTTCATTTTGACCAATAATTCCTCCCTGCATTTCTTGTATTTGTCCCAGTTACTATCTGTGTCTCTGCTGCAGGTACTCTTACAAATGAGGCACTGTTTTTGTTGCTGAGTACCACTGTCCTAGAACCAAGAATCTGTCAGGTTATTGTCTTAAGGTGTGAGTGGATACTGGTTGTAGTCAGTCAAATACCAGACCTACAGGCAGGCTTTGGGTGGGGCGCAACTATTAGGATGTTTTGATAATGAGGTGTCCTATGTGAAACTGGTCACAATCTTCTACACCATTACAGAAATCAGAGCGGATACCTGATGATAAAACACTGATTGAGAAGAAGCAAGAATGCCTCATGCTGGCCCCCAAATCAGGGAACTTTTCTAAGCCGTTATTTGTTTTTTTTTAAACAAAAAATGTGTTCACCACCGCATGTTCAGAATTTGTGCTGGTGCTTTAAAGCTTTTCTGCAATGTGGTACCAGTTTTTAAACAATAAGACAAAAGGCTGAATAGAAACAGAATTTGATTTGGGATCCAAACCAGCTAAGTGAAGGTGGCAACTAGATTTGTTAACTTTAAAAGTGTATTTAATTTTTGCAGTTGTTTAAAGGTCCTGTAGTGGTCAACATATTCAGTCTTTTTGTTGAAAAGTCAACAACAAAAGTGTGTCTTTTCCGCACTGCTCAGGCAGGTTGTTTTGGACACATAAAGGTTTTGAAAGGGGCCAAGACTTAAACAGAAATACATCAGTGAATGTTTGTTTCTCAACTAAACCTCAGATTGATTAGGGCAGTTATCCTGATGGCAGAGACATGGTCTGTCATAAACCGATCATGAATCTCCTCAGTTTACCTAGTTAGGAAATTATATTCCCTTCAGTCACATGGTTTGTGTTTTAATTCATGGGATTAAACTTTTGCCCCCTTGTTTACCAGTTTAAATGCATGGCTAAGTCATATTGATATGATATTGGTGATGTTGATACTGACCAACATTCATTGCACCATTCTGTTCTGTTGCACTTAAGCTAAAATGTGTCCTCTAAGGCATGTGGAAGAAAATCGCGGTGCCTGGATCTTATGCCCGTTTTAATGGCTTAATATGAAATGTAAATCATAATGCAAAACAGTTGCAAATGCATTGGTCTTCCTTCTTAGTCGGAAGATAACTTGCAAACTGATTTTCAGCTACAGAAGTACCCCATATCCTATAGAAGAAAGTGAATAGTCCTAATTTTTCACCTTTTGTGTATAAAGGCTTAAGTCTGAATTTATGCATTATGCAAATTGATTTGCCCTTTGACAACTGAAGTTATGTGTTGGTTTTGCTGTGAGCCAGCTTCATATTCGATGTTGCCATGGTAAAATCTAATCCAAATTGCTAATTTTGAAGAGAATACATCACTGAATTTGTAAAGTGTTATTTTATTTCAGGAGGAACACATGGGTAAATGAAATGGTTACTGTCCTGACGTTGAGAAGCAATATGAGGAGAAGGACCACAGCCCCTTTACCATCACAGAGATGGAGCTAAATTGGTCTGTGTGTGTCTGAGAGCTGCTCCGTTTTAGAGCCTCTGCTGGGATTCCTCCAGCAAGCTAGAGGGGGCAGCCCTCCTTTCCTTGGACGATATTTTTAGAATAGGACTGGCCTGGGGGACCCTAACTCAGCATACATGCAACAAGATGAGAGAGATGGTGCTACCGCTGCTCAAGCAAAGGTGGCATCTCAGAGTTAGGCAATAGATGCAGGCTACGTGGGCGTATATCTAATGCGCACTGTTTTCCAATGTTTCATGTGTTTCAGTCTTGGATTTGGTGATGATCACATTTTTTAAACACACAGTGTATCTTAGTCAACGTTCCGTTTTGCAGAAGAGAAGAGACATATTAATATTAAATGCAGTCAGGGTTAGGGATTGACCGCTATGTTTTTTTCAGGGCAAATATTGATACTGATCTGAATGTGGTGGATATTTATTGGGATTTTGTCTTAAAGTACAGTATATGAACACAAAGAGCAAAGGAGTAAACAGATGTAAAGAGCTGAACAATGCCTGTGTGTTTCTCTTCAGGTGTCTGTATATTGTGATGTGATGCTACAGTATGCCATCGAAACTCTACACAGTGTACAGAATGTTTTGTTCTGTGATCGTGCTCCCATTCTTTTATCGCCTGTGGAAACTTACAGTTAACCAAGTTGGACTTTGGTGCCACCATTATCTTAACCTCTGATACTGAAGAAAGACATTTGTGATGATGAATTAAAGTTATGCGTCAGTTAAAAATATTGATATCGATTCAGTATCTACATCATCAATTATGCTGGGTGATTACAGCAGCATAGGCCCGACTGATGACTGATCGACCCCGAGTCAGGATTTTTCCTTATTTTCTGCAGCTGTTTTCCTGTGTGTCCACTAGGAAAGAGTTTAGCAATGCAGTAGGTCAGTAGGACTGCTTACTGATCTGACATGCTGTTATTATCCCCCGCCTCCACGAAGTGGAAAAGGGGGATACAGGTTTGGCCACCGTCTGTCCGTGCTTCCGTGCGTCCGTCCGTCCGTCCAAGATGAAGGGGACAGCTTTTCTCGGAAACTATTACAGCTAGGATTACGAAATTTAGAGTGTAGCTTCACACCATGGACACCTTGATCAAGTTCAAAAATGAGACCTGTGCGATAATATTTAACAGCGTTATGGCCCTTGATCACTATTTTGGATATAGACTCATAGACAACATATGTGGCGGGGGATATTGATGACCATGTCGTCTTGTTATTATTATTATTATTATTATTATTATGCCTGTCATTTACTTTTAAACGGTGTCAAATGTAATTTACTTATCTTAATTTTTCAGTTGAATTTTTTTTCTTTTTGGGAAACCATTGGTTTGCATTCACATTGCTACACTTAATTAATATTCGTTTGCAATGTATCAAAATGCATAGATGAAATAAATGACAATAAATAATTGAGCCGGAAGGATGATGGATATAATAATGCAGCTTGAGAAACAACATTTATGGTCATCATACTACCATAAAGATGGAATAGCCACCTTTGTTATAATAACCTGGGGTTGTGATTTCAGGTAGCACCATATGTACTTTGCACACTTTCACTGACACATTATAATCTAAGATGCTGGAAGCACAGACTGTGTATAGAAATAGATATTTAAAAAAAGAAATGGCTATGATGCAGTGTTGATAGGGAAGTATTTCAGGTTTGTAGGAATGTTTTGGTGTACCTGTGTTGAAAACAACGCCCGAATCATGACCATAACTCTACATGTTATCCTGAGTTGGGTGGAGCCACTCCAATCTGGTCATGCATTGCTTCTTATCTCTCTGAGCACTGGGTGTGAGAGAAGGCTAAATGTAGGCTTTGTGAACTGCAGACCTCCAACCAAGCTGTAAAACCCACGGAAAGTAGAAAGAATATTGAATAGTTTGCTTGTTGGTCACTTCCCACATTTTTATGTATAGAAAGCAATGCACTAGGGTCAGACTTTGGGGCAAATCAACTGTTGTTTTTCAGTTTCACTTTAGACCAGGGCAAAATATATACTGGTCAGTTTTTGGTATGTCTGAGTTTATTTTGTGATTTTATACTAATAATTTAAACAAGAAATTGTAGAACTGCATGCACATGTTGGAACTGGCAGTTTTTGGATACTTGGTAATTTTGCACATAAATTGTCATCTGTTTAATCTCGATAAGTTGGCAGCATTGAGAACTTACAATGCATGTAATAGATGTCTACGGTCAGAGAATAACCTCATATCGTAGTCCAAAATCAAAATAACACCATTTGAAATCCATTTGAGGAACTTTGATTGTAAATTTACAGCTTGCACAGTTTGTTTGGCTATGCATGACGCAATGGCATGTGTATACCTGGTGGCCAGATTTGCAAACAGTCAGCTGCAGATCTGTCCAAATTGAGAAAGTAGGATAGAAGCAAAAGTGAACCTGTGCCTTCTCTTCCAAAATGACATGATACTGCCCCACAGTCAAAAAAGACCAACTAACTTTGAGTGGTTTTGCTTGGAGCCTAAGGGTCCAAGCTTTTCAGGTTCATCATCAGAAAGCTGTATTCAAACGCCTGATCTCCAGAGACAGGTTCCTTAAAACCCAGATTGGACCTCATCAAACTTCACACTGGATGGGTAACTTGCAAATAGTGTAGCAAAATCGCACATAGTACCCATGCTAGAATATTGTCAAACCCCATATCTTTGGACATGTGCCCTTTATTTTGGGGCTCCCAGGCTAATTGCACTGATTGAATTTGGGGTACCTCAGACTGAGCATCCCGTGGTGTTTTCAGCAGACATGGCAGATCAAAGCTGGATGCTGCTGCTCATGGTTAAGGATCTAATTTGAAGCCAGCTCTGTCACAAGATGAAAAACAAACTGGTATTCACCTGACATAACGTGAGAGGGGCGAGACCTTAATTTCTAAAATCACGATGGACATCTATATAACATTAGCAGTTTGGCAAAAACATCATTGATCCAGGTTTGACCCAGTGTTTCTGGAGAGATGTAGGGAGACAGTGTAGTCATTGAGCTCCTGGTCTTACAAAAAAACTTTACATTTGTAGGTTGTAATTCTCTTGCATCAGGGCTGTATAGTTGATTAAATATTTTAAATATTTACAGTTTTGTTATTACAAAAAGCTAAACTTTTAGAGAAGGACAAAAATCTCCTTAATGAGGCTGTAAAACTTGGCTCACAGTGACTCACAAATATGTTGGAAATCACTAAAAATCCACCTAGTTACTCATGCATTAGCATACTTTTCTACGCTCCAAAAATGTGTGGATGTACTGCAACTCATTGTTGATCTATGTGGTATTGTTAAACTAAACTAACAATAAACCAGTATAATAACATTTCTGTCCACGGTTTTTAAAATATTTTATGGTACAGTCTAGCATCAACTCAGCAAACCCACAGTTTAATTTAATAAGTCTTCTTAATCATGTAGTCTAATTGAGTATCCTGTCAGTATTTTTGGCTAATCTTTTTCAGGTGCTGTTGAACCAAAAGACACAGGCCTATCTGTTCTCTGGGAAATGGTGTAACTAATGCTGAATTTCTGCACTTTTACTATGCAAAAATGCACCGTATTTACCCTCTGTTTTCACAAATTTTGTTGGATTTACACAATGACAAGGCATCTGTCTGTCTCTCCTGAATTAAACTGACTCACTGGAAAATTGTGTCTCATCCTTGTGAGCCCTGTGAAGTTCCATGCAGTAGCTGATTATTTTGATGTTTTCACCTTCATCATTGCACAGTGTAGGAGAGTATACTCCGCAATACAAACTTAGTGATTGCCTTGTGCTTGTTGTTCTGTGTTCACAAGGTCCTTTCACAGATGTAGTCACCACCAACCTGAAACTGAAGAACCCTTCTGACAGAAGAGTGTGTTTTAAAGTGAAGACGACAGCGCCACGCAGGTACTGTGTACGGCCAAATAGCGGCGTCATTGATGCCGGAGCAATGGTCAACATCTCTGGTAAGTTTTTATTGGATTTTTTTCAATGTATGCTCAGCTTCAGCACAGAGAATGTCACTAATGTATGTCAAGAGAAGATCAAGGAAACTGGGTCAGGGAGATGTAGATTACTTTGTCATAGGTGAGAAAGCCCACGGGCTAAGTAGTAGCTAAGGTACGAAAGATCCAAGCTGTGATTTGTGGCAGCAGTTTTCATTCAAACACGTCCACACAATCCACAGTAGGAAAGGCCTCGAGTTTGAATGAGCCACAAAGTCCATGAAAGTAGGTCGGGGGGGAGAACGGATGGAGAAGTCAGCTGGACAACAGGCCTCTCACCCAGAAAACCAGGAGTCAGTCCTGGGGAACCATTATTCCTAGGTTAAGCTTTTCTTTTTACTTGTGGTTTAGTTAGGCTTTTCACAGGCTATTTGGTAATGTTTAAGAGAATATCACACTTAACAACCTTTTTTCGACAATAACTACACTTTAGAAGCTCTGTCAGGTTTAGGCACCAAAAGTACTGGGTTAGATTCAGGAAGATGGCACAGTTTGGGTTAAAATTTGACCCTTATACAATGTTTTTGAAGCTTCTCCATTTTCTGGATTACTAGTGTGATGAGTCCCTCCTCATCTAACGTATGATTGGTTGGCTGAAAAGGAGCGACGTTAAAGTAATAAGATAAATGTCAAAGATACATTTAGATACGTTTGTAAGATGTTTTTGATATGGTCAGGCATAGTCTGACCAAAAAAACATTTCCCTCCAATCATACTTATATATGTTAAGTAGTTGTACAGGAATGTAATTTTTAGGAAACAGGACTGGCCTACCACAGTAGTATTATGACAGAAATTTTGGTTTTGAACTTAAACAGAATTCTTGCTTTCTTGCAAATAACATGTACTCGAAATCAGTCTGGAGATGGCAGAATTGCCCAATCAAAGAAAAAAATAATGCTAACTTTATTGAAGCTTGAAATGTAGATTCTTATAAATCACGTAATGCCTTCACAGAGGTATGTGAGCAGTCCCAGAGTCATTCTTCAATTCAGTTCAAAACCTATATTTAGTTTTGAAGGGGCATTGAGGTTTCCCTCATTTCCAATGCCGTCGAGATTACAGACACAATAAAAACAAGTACCAAATAATCACTGGTAAATAACAGCATGACACCAAGCCCAAACACACAGCCAGAGGCACAAAGAGCTATCTTCATCCATAGGTAGAAGGAGTCTGCCTCTTTGAACATGCCCCCCCCCCCCCCCCCCCCACACACACACACACACACACACACACAGATCCCTGACTTCAACATTGAGTCAATCTGACATTAATATTTCTGAGACTAGCTAAATCCACAGAAGAACTGTGGCAAGGTCTCGAAGATGCTCCAACAACCTACCTGCAAAGTAGCCTATAAATTGTATGGAAGTGAACCAAGGACAGTCATTGCTGTCAAAAAGAAAAGGATGGTTCTGGATGGCAGAATGGAAGTTGTTTTTTTTCCCCCTCATTACTGCACTTTGAATGAAACTAACTGATGACTAAAACATTATTTGAAGCATCCTAAAATTGCCTCTTTAGTGCTAGAAACTATTGCACACTACTATATTTATAGGGTTTAGTATTCTAGATATTGAAGTAGTCATTTATCTGTGTATAGAGACACCTTTGTTCAAATGTTTTAATAGAGGTTATCTTTCGTTTACAGTCATGCTACAGCCCTTTGACTATGACCCCAATGAGAAAAGTAAACACAAATTCATGGTGCAGACGATTTTTGCCCCACCAAATGTTTCTGACATGGAGTCATTGGTAAGTGATTTTAAATTGCTTTTAAGATTTATTAAATAAATGTTGTTTAAAGCGTTTGTGCCAAAAACAAACTGCTGCACTATTAGTTAAGTACCTCATAAATCATTTAAACTTGTAAAATGGGAGTTTGACTGCAGCGTTTGCAACCATAAGTGTGTTGTGCTAAATACTCATTACTCGATATTGCTGAATTTGATTACTCCGCTTTCTCACACAAAAATGGCAGTTGCCTTGCTTAAAAAATATTTAAAATGCAGAAATGATAGCAGTAACACAGTTATCAATACATTTAGTTTATTAACAGCTTTTATATAACAAGTGCAGGTCATTTAAAAGTGGACTTCTCTGCTGCACAAAGAAAATTCAGCACAGTTTATCTTGTGTGTGAGGTCATCTTGTAGGCTGGAAAGCTCAGTATTTACTTCATGTAACTTTCTGTTTAAATTTCTAATGTGTACAACAGATAAAATTCCAATTTGGTCATTGACTTTGGCAGGGTCGACTGCCATTCTGCTTACTTGCAATGCAAAGCTTGATGAAGCCGGTGGCAAAACGTCAAAGAAATTGAGATGCATTTTGCCATTGTCCACTAGAGGACAGCAAAGGCTCAGTCAGCCTGCACAGATGCACATACCTTGCAGTTGTATTCATGAACTGGCTTGTCTTGAATGAGTCTCATGTATCAGGAAGTGTAGAGGAACAAAAGTGTGACTATTCTGGAGAAGTACACTGAAATTAAATGCAGCCATTTATCAGATGTTAGGACTTTTAAGAGTTTGGGAAGTAACTAAAATTAATCGAAAAGGGTACACTAGTAAAAGAAATGGCTGTTCTGTGCAGCAAAATGAAATCAGACTGAGGTTACGACTGTTTAACAAATCAACCTGTGTATGCTTTATGTTTATGTAAAATCTCTAGATCCAAGGCTACATTGCATGTGAATGGTGTGAAGTAGTTTAAGTGTGTGTGTCCGTATGTGTGGCTAGAATTCAGATGTTAGCAGTGTGGATGCACAAATAACATGCCTATTTTTCATCTCCACCAGTGGAAAGATGCAAAACCAGATGATCTCATGGATTCCAAGCTGAGATGTGTCTTTGAGCTGCCTTCTGAAAACGATAAAGTGGTAAGAGATGCTGCTGCCAGGGGTCCCATGCATCCTGGATTACCTGGAATCTTAAGACCCATTTTCCATGCTTGGAGACCTTGGAAAAATGAAAATTTAGAGGGATAGTACAATGTCCTAAAATCCACTAAGCCAGTCTGGAAAATATTTTTGAATATTGTCTTCTTTGGTTAAGAGCAAACTGTAAGATCAACACCATGCAGCTAAAACAATGTTGAGGGTCCAGATGAAATGAGAACAGCAGGGTGAAAGTTTAGAACCTGAAGCAGTCTGAATTATATCTTTCTTTTTAATTAGGACGCTCCTACCTGCTTCATTGGAAGCTTCCCTGTTTTTATAAAAAACACAGGAAATGATAGTTCTCAAAAAATTGGATCAAATCACTATTGCAGTGTAGCCAGGCAGCCAGTGTGATTGAACTGATTCCTCAAATTCTGACGTTAGTTGTAGAAATGAGTCCTTTTAAGCATGTCACAGACCAAAAGTGGTGGTAGCTGTCTGAAGAAAAGCTTATCTTTATCATTAGGTTGGCTAGCTAGCTAACAAGGCTTGCTCAGATTGTTATGGTTGTCAGCTTGTTTTGTCGGCACATATGTCTGGTTTGAGAGTTGAACACTGTGTGCACAGTTTGAGGGTTAGCTAACTCATCATTTTTGTATATTTTTCAGTGGAAAAAGAAATGCAAAAATTACCATTCCTTCTGAAATTGTGACTTATTTTGCAATATCGATCAAAAATAGCCAGACCAGACCCTTCAGTCTTATTTAACACCATTTTACAGCAGTAGGAGTAGCAATGAGCTGGCCTACGGTTGCTGCCTCATATTGTTTGAGCTGTAATGTTAGTTACTTCCCTGCAATATTTGCATTTTTCGAAATTAGATGACTTGTTATGACAGCAGTGAAATTGGTAAGTGTGTCTTAAAAGAAACAGTGCTTTAGATGAATCCTGCACTCATTTGTTCTTCTCTAATTACAAATCCTCAGATCAACACATACAGTACTGTGTAAGTAGGATGTTTTCAAAAAATGCTGTGATTAGTTTTCATCACTCAGGCACTTGATACAAAATGCAGTAGACTGAAGGTAAAAACTTTTTCAAAGTACTTGGCAGAAATGCTTTTTAGCTTGCCACAGTTTTGCTTTGGGTTTAGGCTGTTTGAAATTCTTTTTTCTCTTCATATAATCCAGACTGACTCTACAATGCTGACATCAGCACTGTTGTAGGACTCATTTTGTTTTTTTTTTGTCATTGAAGGTACTTCTTTATGACTTGGTTTTAAAATTACTATATTCTTGCCTAAATATTTTTGACAGTGTAAAGCAAAAAAAAAAAAAAAAAAAGCATAAATTGAACAAAATGAGAAGTTATTGCAGGGCTGTTATTGTGCTTTCCTTCATATAGAATTTGATTCACTGAACTGGTAACTTAGGAGCCAAATAGTGCCACACAATAATCAATAATGTAGATGAGCAGTGCTACCTGACAGCTCAGCAGGCCCCCAGTTCAGGTGACGATTCTGCCGAGAACAGCCACATTTAGCTTACGTTAAGCAGCTACAGCGTGGGCATGTGGACGACTGAGCCAGGACTGTATCTGCTTCCTGCTGCAGTGTTGTATAGACCGGTTCCAAACGAAAGGAGCAACCAACATTAAATGTGTTTAGTAAGGTGTTGGACCACTGCTGCTAGAACAGCATCAGTGTGTCTTTGCGTGGATTGTCCACGTCTCTGAAATCTACTGGAGGGACGACCACCTGCAGACACACGTTTTCATCCTCCTCTAACCGTTAAGTCATCCTTTGTGCCCTATAGATTGAGGCACTGACATCCTTGGAGAGACCACTTCCATCAGAGTAATTGTTTTTGTTTTGTAGAATATCGGTGATCTCTCAGGAAACTTTGCATTAATTTACTGTGACCCTTTACCTCCATAGCGACAAGTTGACCTCAATTATGCCAGCAAACTGTCCCTCTCATAACAGCCACCACATCCTCTCACAGTCACAGCTTCAGTTTTTTCCTTTATACTTATCTGTAGGTGACTTTGTAAGAAAAGGTGGAGGTATAATGTAACGTAAAAATGTCATTGTCAGATTTTTAAAACTCAGAAATATCTGCCAGTACCAGCCTTTAAGTCTTGGAATACTTCTGTGATTAGATTGCTCTGTTTGAATAAATGCTTTGCCAGCACATCGTTTTATTTTGGCAAAATTGTTGTAAAGCTACTCAATTTTAAATGTTTGAATTTTTTTGGCTTTTATTTGTTAGGGGAATAAATAGCATAAGGGATAACATCACAGACCAAAAAAATGCGCATTTATCCCTGAGAGTTGTTGACATTCTGACCCATGTCAGAGTTCCAGTCCTACGGTGTGACCAAAGTCAATTGTCACCCTAAGTTGGAACTCCAGTGAAAATGTAACCCAAGCTGTTACGTGCATCATGATGTCAATCAGTTTACAGTATTTGTACAAGTACAGTTGTTAAGTTCAAACCTAAAGAATACACAAACAGCTCAGGAAGAAAGGACAGCACTCACGAGCTCCGGTCTTTTACTTGCGCACAAGGAGAGAGATAGAGACTACAGCTCTGCAGTATGCATTGCGGCAGCCTCACACACTCTGGAGAGCCTGCCTCTCTCCTTGTCCTTTTATTTCCTTCTCATACAATCATACGGTACAGAGGAGTCATCATGCGTTAGTCATAAGATTTCAGAACAATACAAAGACAGAACATGTCTTACTTGCATGATCTCATCATAAGAGCGAGTCAGCTCACTATAGGAACAAGTCAGCTTTGTTCTTGTTGTTACTTCCGAACACATGCATGGTCACAACTTAGAATGCTGATGGTAGTCCTTATTTCTTCATAGTCATTCAATGATAACCTCATAAGTATAATCATTCTAATATAAGTGTAATTCTTCTAACAACAGTAATGACAAACAGTCATTAGGTCACACTGAAGCACAACTCGGTCGGACAATACTGATGAAATGTAAACGAAGCCGCTAAGTGACTACTGTACATACAGTATTCATCTGCTTTGCTCACTGCGTGACAACGTATTTGTCCTCTCCGCTAGCCAACGAGTTCTACTGAACCAGTTCTGACGGGACCAGTCCGTAATCAGTTCCAACATAACAGCGCATTGACGTACGTTGAGGAGGTCGTAAACCAAAGACCTCCTGTAATGTCAAAAATCTTCGTAAGGTAGCCAGCCCTATGTTTGAATATTGCTGGAAAAATACAGTAAGTCTTGGCCTCAGAGATGCAGTAAAGTCAGGTAGGTTGTCTTTTAGATGGTTTAAATATACTTTTTTTTTTTCTGAGGTGGCTGAATTACAAGAAGTTGCTCACTTAATCATTTCAGTGGTAGGCCTACACTCATCTTTAAAGACTGAAAGGTCAATGTTGAATGTATCCTCTCATGGTCTCTCATTGCTTTTTCAGTATCATGTGGTCCAAAGCTCGTCTGGACCCTAATGAATCTCTGTAAAAATGCTTGCCTTAGAGAGTAGCTGTGAGAATAACATCATCTAATCCTATTGATTGTGAACTTTCACCCATATTACAGTAGTTGTAGTTTCAATATACAGCCCTGTATTTACCCATGTAGTAATATTGACTGTTCCACAGAACAAACGCACATCAAAGGGGAATTTTGGAGGGGTACGTTTCCACCCTGGTCTCTTTGATCTTACACTGAGCTACTGACCTCAGATAAGGATGCTTTTCCTTGGCACATGCTCAGATCTAAAGGCTACCCTCCTTCTTAGCTCAGTGCACACTCGATCACCTAAGTTGTTCTCCTTCTCTTTCTGTCTGTCAGAATGATGTGGATGCAGCCAAAGCAGCTCCGGTGATGAACTCCGTGAAGCCTGAGTCAATGGCTGCCGCGGTGCCTGTTGCTGCCTCACTCGACGATACAGAGATTAAAAAAGTGCTGGAGAAGTGCAAGAGGCTGCAATCTGAGATGAACAAGCTGACTGAGGAGAATCGGCAATTAAAGGTTAGATGGGTTTACAGATGAAACAAATATAAGATGCTAAAACATGTTATAAATGAAATTGGGAGAATATACACTCCCCTCCAAAAGTATTTGAACAGTGAGGCCAATTCTGTTTTTTTTTTTTTGTTTTTTTTTTTTTTTTTGCTGTAGACTGAAAACATTTGGGTTTCACATCAAAGATCAATATGAGACAAGAGATCAACATTTCAGCTTTTATTTCCAGATTTTTACATCTGGATCTGAAAGAAAGAAAGATGCATTCTAACTGATTGGGAGATCCTTCATTGTGCAGCAAGATAATAAAACACAACGTCAAAACAACAAAGGAGTTCATCAGGGGCAAGAAGTGGAAGGTTGAAGACTGGCCAAGTCAGTCTCCAGACTTAAACCCTATAGAGTTGCATTTTACCTGCTTAGGAGCAGACTGGATGGAGTAACCTCCCAAAACAAACAACACCTGAAAGAGGCTGCAGCGAAAACCTAGGAAAGCATCACAGAAGAAGAATGCAAAGGTTTGGTGATGTCAATGGGTCACAGGCTTGATGCAGTTATTGGAAGCAACCTAAGAGTATTAAGTCTTTTTTTTAAAAGTCTAATTCACTTTATAGCTGGACTTGTGCAGCTATGGGTGAATGGGAGATACCGTACATCTGTGAGGATTACTTCTATGAGGAATTGATTTTCTATAATCAGCTGCAAGCAGTTCTAAAGGGAGAGGGATATCAGGGTGTTAGACAATCATTTGAAAAATTTCCAAGTTGATTGGATAAATTGTAATAGATTCTGTACAGTTGAGACAAAGAGTGTGATACAATGTTGCTCATGTACTTAAATTGATACCCAGTATAAAAAAAATTAACTGTTTAAGAAATCAGAGATAAACTGGGCGGTTATTTATTGGATACTTTAAACAGCTGGTATTAGTTTAGTTTTAGTCTGTTATTGTATTATTATGCGTCATATATCACGTGTTTTGCACTCTAGTCACGAATAACAAATAAGCTATGCATGCTGCAACTTTCATTGCGCTGTGGAGAGAATGTCTGAATGCAGCCATTAGGAACGTTAATAAAAACGTGACCTGTCTCTAAATGACTAGAACGCTGTGACTCTAAATGATTGATAAAGACGGTAGTGTTCCATTTCTGAGAGCACCTAATTATACAAAAGAACCTGCAAAAATACCAGCAACAGCCATAGAAACATCCAGATCTTTAATTTCATGTATCAGTATCATTCACTGCTTCAGCTCTACTACACTGGAGCAACCAATATAGAAAGCTTGAGCAGTATACAGGAAAGAGAACAAAATTTTACATGGGTCTGTTTCCTGTGGATTTAACCAAGCAAGGCAACCAGACTACTTACACACTCCAGCACAAAACACAAATGTACAGAAGGAACTGAATGGCCACCTCCTGACTCAGGATTTATCAAGCATTTCACAGAAATCGTCAAAAAGACTGTGAAAAGCACTGACCCCCAAAATAGAAAAATGTGTCCAGTGTCGACACACACAGGGCAACATACTATACAAATGATGCTCAAGTACAACAAGCTGCCTAAGAGAAGAACAATCAACACTGTCACCAGCACGCATTGTAAACTATAAGGAAAAAACAAAACCATGTATTGATTAGGAAAAACATCCTCAGTCTATAATATGAATCTTCAATATGATCTTACAATCCCCAGAATGCCTTTTTCTTTATAGGTTAGCAGTATATTTCAGAGTAAAAAGTAAAGCGCAACCAGTTATTTATATTCACAATCTTTTGGGGTCACTGAGACAATTTAATGTTTTCCATAAAAACACACTTTTATCCATGTGCTAACATAATTGAACAAGGGTTTTCTAAATCATCAATTAGCCTTTCAACACCATTAGCTAACACAATGTAGCATTAGAACACAGGATTGATGGTTGCTGGAAATGTTCCTCTGTACCCCTATGGAGATATTCCATTAAAAATCAGACTTATTCAGCTAGAATAGTCATTTACCACATTAACAATGTCGAGATTGTATTTCTGATTCATTTGTTATCTTTATTGAAAAAAAAATGCTTTTCTTTTAAAAATAAGGACATTTCTAAGTGACCCCAAACTTTTGAACAGTATCGTACATCTACGTTTATTTTCAAATCCATGCAAAAAACCTAACACCTGTACCCAAGTCAACACCATGACTCGTTGAAACACAATGCAAGTTTGAATCTGGATCTGTTTGTGTGGCTTTTGCCAAGCTAAACCCCAAACAGGATATGGACAGAGCCTCCACTGTAGCTGGTGTGATTTTTATACTACAGAATTACCAGCTGAAGTGTAGACGCAGAGAGGGGTGTTCATACCAGCTTTCACAAAAAGTAGTCTTGGTTCAACTGCAAACTTCGAAGTTAGAATTTTGTAATTACTTAATATAAATTTATTGAGGATCTTACAATAAGAAATGCTACCAAAACCTACTAAGAAGTGTTGTACGACCACATACTAGAAGCACAGCAGATTACAAGAATGTGAAGAACAAAGACACTCCTACCCCTAAGCCTAGTAATTGTGAGGCATAAGAAAACAAATGCTCAAAATTCAGTCGCGTCCACCAAAGGAACCTTCTTCTAGCTCAATATTGTAATTCAACCAGAGTTGAGGAGAAGCTAATGAACAGTGAAAAATACATGTGACAATCCAAAAAGATCAAAAGCAAAGCCCCTAAGTATAAGTAGAGAATAACAAGTTGGTCATGTCTGTCATGATTAGTGTTAATGTTTGCCTTTACCTTAATTATGCTAGTAAAGATTTCACTATTGTGCTAATCTGTTGACCTTTGTCTGCTCTTTTCCTTCATTCCTCCCTTCTTTTTCTTCAGGAGGATGGGATTAGAATGAGAAAGATGCCCCGCTCCGACCACATGACATCAAACTCAACAAGCCTCCTCGGACGAGAAGCCAGCACCGCTTCCCTGCCCTCTCTCCTCGTCGTCATAGCAGCCATCTTCATTGGATTTTTCTTAGGGAAGTTCATCTTGTAGACTGGGAGATGCATGCCAGCTGTATCCCCTGCACCGACTCTGGAATAAAAAAAGGCCTGGAAAAACCGAGAAGTCTTTCTGTTGACTTTGCCATATCATTGGTAGTGTGGCCGACAGTGAACACATCTGTACAGCATCATTCGAAGGCGTCGCCTTTTTACAATCTCACACAGTTAGTGCGCACAGAGAGTTGAGTAAAGACAGGCGACAAAAAAGTGATTGCCCCCTCTTTTTTGTTTTCAGCTTTTTGATGGCTGGATTACACAGGCAGTGTGGTGGGACAGTGTAAGCTGTATATTATCAGTCAACATGAAAAATTCACCTAACATCAACCATGGGCAAGAAGCACTCAAAAGATTTGATTTTTTTTTCTTTCTCTCTCTCTCTCTCTCTGTTGTTTTTAATAGGAATTGAATGGAATGTTAGGTGTCTTGTAAATGTTGTTTTAAATCCTTTTAAACAAAAAGGAAAGGACTTCCATCAAAAAGACCTTGCTACCTGTTGCTGGATTGCCTCTGAAGTAAATTTGTTCAGTTTCTGATTTCTACTTTTTGTGTTGGAATGTTCAGGTCCAGTTGGGGATATAGGTGCCTCCTCCTTGTACATTTGTCCGTTCCTTTTCCTCACAACACCAATGCAGACTTTATATTATTATTATTATTATTATTATTATGCAAAGCATATATTCTTTCCGAGGCAAATGTTGACTGAAATAAGGTTTCCATTCTTAAAACCCTGTCCCATGGTATTAAGCATTGAAAAAATAAAAATGAAAAATGTGGTTTTCATAGCCATCTTTTTCCTGTCTCTTTTGAGTGATACACCCTCAAATATTTAGTTTGGTGATGCTTGTTTCACACACCACTGAAATCTAACCGTAAAATAAAGCCTAAAGTAATGCTTTACAGTTCTGAGTCCTGCAGGACAGCATTGGAAAAGGCTGCTGAAATGTTTTGTTTTTTGCCTCTGACAGTACAGAGGGAGAATTACATGTGTAACTAAGGCTGTACGGTCTGACACCAGCTGAATGCTCTATAATTGTATTCATAAGGGCTGGCTGATGTTAGCACAAACGCTACCGTTTAAACGTTTGGGGTCACAGTCATGGTTTCCATGAAAACTCACACCTTTATCCATGTGCTAACATAATTGTGCAAGTGT
Organism: Acanthochromis polyacanthus; assembly: GCF_021347895.1. Taxonomy (NCBI): domain Eukaryota; kingdom Metazoa; phylum Chordata; class Actinopteri; family Pomacentridae; genus Acanthochromis; species Acanthochromis polyacanthus. The sequence goes on along the minus strand of NC_067121.1, from coordinate 17,707,462 downwards.
TTTCTAATCATCAATTAGCCTTTCAACACCATTAGCTAACACGATGTACCACTAGAACACAGGAGTGATGGTTGCTGGAAATGTTCCTCTGTACCCCTATGTAGATATTCCATAAAAAAAAAATCGTCAGTTTCAAGCTAAAATAGTCATTTACCACATTAACAATATCTAGACTGTATTTATGATTAATGTTATCTTTATCAGAAAAATATGCTTTTCTTTCAAAAAATATGAATATTTCTAAGTGACCTTAAACTTTTGAATAGTAATTATATTGGTGTTGGTCTAAACTGGTAAACAAAGCACAGTGCGTTTTTGTATTGCACTTTGTTTACAACAACACAAACATTAAAGACATAACTGTGCTAATCTACCCTGTAGTAGGTTTCACACAGCATATTACAGTTTCAGAAGCCGGTTGCACAAAACACCTTTTGTGTTCTACTTAAATGTTACACTAAGACTTAATTTTTCCACTGTTTAGGGATTTACTTAAGGGTGTTTTTCAGAATTGATTAAAGGTTTTCATTAAGAAATTTTAACGAGCGGTAAAAGTCTACAGTTTCCGTGGAGACTGATTGTTTGTTTTCACTTGTGGTTGTGCTACCTGTTGTCTCATAAATAAAATACTGGAGAAAAAGATAAATCAAAAATTAAAAAGTACATTTTGATCTGCATGTACCAGCACCAGCAAAAGATTACATGTGGGAGGATATTGCAGCTGCAGTTTGTATAAAAAAAAAAAAAAATCCAGTCTTTTTTTCTATCAGCATAAACTGAGCATATTTCCTTACTTTAGCTTCTAAGATCTTTTGTGCCACACTTTAATTAAATTCAAAGGACTTCTGAAGTACACTACCAATCAAAAGTTTGGACACACCTTCTCATTCAATACTTTTTATTTATTTGTATTATTTTCTACATTGTAGATTAATACTGAAGATCATCACTTTTTGTTTACAGCATAATTCCACATGTATTCTTTTATAGTTTTGATGTCTTCAGTGTTAATCTACAATGTGTAACATAATTAAATAAAAACCGTTGAATGAAAAGGTGTGTCCAAACTTTCAACTGGTAGTGAATTTGACGGAGATAAGGAGAAAACCCCGAATACTAATGTGACATTTTAAGGGGACTTAAAGGTGTTTTGTGCAAAAGCTAATTTCTTAAGGAAAGTAAAGTTAGAGTGTAGGACTTGTACATATACATGCACATCTGTTACGTTCAAGCCCTTGAACAAATTCCGACAGATGAAACTGATTAAGCCTATCGATGCCTGGTAAATCCTCTGGAGTTCAATTTCACTTTGGTGTACAGTTAGTAATGCTTTCCTTGTCAACTACCTGAATGTGAACTGAACTAGCAGGAAACAGAATAGGCTACAGCAATGAGAAGCACATTCATTCCAGAAAAGTTTCTGATGCTCCAGATAAAAATAGAAAGATACCTGGTGTTCAGAGGAAGGGTTACAGTGTAAAGAAGAAAGCCATGCCCATGGTGAAGCATACTCCATAAGCACACATCAAGCAGCCTGCTCACGCTCATCCCAGTATTAAGGTAAGTTTTAATCAGTATGGAGTTGGCTGCTTTCCATGTTGTATGTGATGAGATGATAAATTTGTTGGCAGAGGTGGCTTTTGGTAGCCTTGCCGCGCTAGACAACCCACGGCAACGAATTTAATTCTCTGCCAGGGTGGGTCTAGTTACCCTCCATAAGGCTCGAGGCTGAATTCTCCTAAAACTGGCCGGACCAATCACCATGAAGTGTAGAGTCAGAAGGCAGGCGTAACTAAGTGACAACAGAGGTGCGACGATTCTGACAGAAACAACCGGCGCACAATAAACAGTTATCTTTCGGCTGGCCACAGCCCTTAAAGATTTGAAGCTAAAATTCAACTTGAAAGATAAACAAAGGATGGCACTGAAGTGTTTCATGGAGAAGAAAGACGTATTTGGACTTATGCCGACGGGATATGGCAAATCCTTAAAGCTGCTGTCCGGAGTTTGAATCGCAGCGTCTCCCAAAACGCTGTTGGTCCCACCCTCCCTCCCTCTGATTTCGCCCCTTTATTTGTGCACGCGCGCAGTACATGAGAGGAGTGCCCGGAGTGCTGCAGCATCTTGCCTGTTTTGCTGTTTTCCACTCTTCTACATTTAGTACATTTAGTAAATAATAAAGGAATTATGTTAGAATTCTGTATTGAGTCTAACTTGTCCTAATACCAAAATAACATGAATCTGCTAGGACGAACGAGTAAAGTTTCAATATGTGATTACACTCGTGTATCCCTCTCGATGACGTTGTTTATCAAACTTAGTGCATTTACGCGTGTATATGTGTTAGATTGTTTATTTATTTCTATCTAGAGTTCAGAATTGCATGACTCCTCTGATGAAGAGTATGTCCCAGACGCCCCAACATCTTCCTCCAGAGGTCGGGCATCTAAACAAAGCCGTCAGGCGGGCTATGGAGGCCGTGGTCGGGGAGCGACGCGAGCACCCCGAGCCAAAAAACGTCCTGCAGTCTCTTGGCCTGACAAGCCGTGGGATTGGTAACTTTTCTGGAAGTTGCTGAGCCCTGATGCTCTCTCCTCCACAAGCAAAACAAATGTGCGCGCGGTTGCGTAGTGCGTAGCTCGCCCACCTCTGCATGGGGTTGCTTGCTGTGTGCGTAACCGTTGATTGACAGCATGACAAAGCTGAAGCTCGAACTTGATTGGTCGGCAGCGACCGGCGCTTTTTGGAATAACATGGGGGTCTATGAGAGGAAGGCGGAGCTCAGGAATAAATTTTCATATCGTGTTATACTAACTTTATATTATAGTATCGAACTAGACTAACACATTTAAGCTTTGTTAAACAATGATACATAAATTAAAAACAAACGGAAACTCCGGACAGCAGCTTTAATATACCAGTTGACTCCGCTGGTTGGGAACAGGCGTAAACTAACCGTGACGTCACCCGTTGGTTTCAACGCCGAGAAAATGAAGCCCGGATTTTGCTACTTCCTGGTCGCTGTTTTGGATTTTTTGGAGCCAGTGACGTAAAAAGTGTCATCAAACAGGCTGGACCGGAGAGCAACTAGGGGCAGGATTGGCTGAGGACTCTCTTATCCCGCCCACATTTTACCGCAGAGGCTTCTGTTGCTGTCCATCAAGTATAGCCACACCCCCTGGCTCCGCCAACTTTAACGATTTATTTAAAATTCAGTATTGATTTATTTTAAGATCGGCCACCTGATCTCTCATTTTGACCATGAAAACTAACGGGAAAAAAATCCTGAGCTGTAGAAAATCAGTCTATCAAATTTTATTTTCTCCAAAAATGAATTGGGGTCTATGGAGAAAAAGCTTCTTGGAGCCAACCCTAGCGGACGGCGTGATATTGCAAGTTTTTGACACTTCCGGGTCGGCTTCAATTCTGGAGCCAGATGCTCCATCCACTATATATACAGTCTATGGTTGGGAAGCTAATGGGACTTTTTTTTATTTTTATTTTTATTTTTATTTTTTATTAATACAATTCAGTCATTAACAGTGTATCAGTCTATGAATTCAGTACAGTAACAAGTGTGTCAAGTAGATTACACGCACAAACAGTACAATACAAAAACAGATAACATTAATTACAGGGGTCTGCGACATCTTAATTATAGTATATTGTATTTCTTCAAAAGTCTTGTAGTCTTTAATAATTTCTTATTATTCAACTTTAAATATTCAGTTGAGGATAAATACGTTTTTAGGTCTGTTTCTGCAAAATTTGTCCAAGAAGGCACTTTTTCATTCCATTTCATTTTATGTATATAATATTGTGCTCGGATTATGAATAGGTTTATAACAAAAATTTCATTTGAAGTGAACCTTGAGTTATCAAATATAAGTAATATTTGGAGTTTTGTTCGTAAAATCTGATTTCCCAATTTTCCTGACAGATAATGTTGTAATTTAAACCAGAATCGACTGCTATAAGGACATTCTACAAAGACATGTTCGATACTTTCTCCCTCACATTGACAAAAAGAGCATTGATTCAGTATATTTGGAAGAAAGCGACAAATATTGTCTTTGACTGGGTAATATCTGTGAACAATTTTAAATAAACATTCTTTAACTTTATTTGTAATTATATATTTATAAGGTAATAAAAAATGTTATTCCACTTTTCTTTTTTATAGGAACCCCATCTATGCTTACACACTGGATTGGCAATGTGAATTAAGTGATTTCTAATATTTTTGTTTGTCCATTTCTTATCAAGCAGATTTGTTCCTTCAATGGAAATCGGCCATCCATTGAAATTTACATTTGGAAACTGTATATTATGTGCTAGAAATGTTATACTACTTGGAATCGACTCTACAACCATTTCAAACTGTTGCTGTGGTATTTGAGTATTGTACTTGTTTGAAAAGCTCTCATAGTCATAAAGTTTACCATCATTATCAAGGAGCTGGTTTACAGTATATAAATTCTCCTCAGTCCAATTCTGTAAATATAAAGATTTGTTTCTATGTAAAATATATGTGTTGTTCCACAGAATACAATTGTGGGGAGAGAAGTTATGTTTGTAGAGCAGAGACCAACTAAGCAGAGCCTGCTGATGAAAATTAGCTAATTTCACAGGAAGTTTACCAACAGTAAAAGGACAACGCAGAAGGAAATTCAGACCTCCCAGTTTACTAAAAATATAATTTGGGAAAATATTCCACAAACTATATGGGTTTCTCAGAAATCTTTTTAACCAATTTACTTTTAAAATTTGATTGAATACAGTAAAGGTCAACACATCTAAACCTCCTTCAGCTAACGGATTTGATAATATCTTTTTTATTTTATGAGCTTTGTTTTTCCACAAAAAATTAAATAAAATCTTATCAAGATCAGAGCAGAGGGATTTGGAGACATCTAGTGTTGAGAATAGGTAAGAGGTTCTTGACATTCCTTCTGCCTTGCTCAATAACACTCGACCACATATAGATAGATCTCTGGCAAGTCAGCTATTAAATTTCTTTTGAATGGTATCAGCTACAGATATAAAATTATCAGTTGAATTTTTTTGCACTTTAGAAATCTTTACTCCCAGATATGTTACAGTATTTTTACAGGAATGTCACAGATGTATGTAAGATCAGTATTATAAAGAGTTAAAATCTCAGATTTTTGTAAATTTAGTTTTAGTCCAGAGATGTCTGAGAATTTGGATATTACAGATAAAGCTGATGGTACTTCCCCAGAATTTTTTAAAAATATTGTTGTGTCATCGGCTAATTGAGATATTTTAATTTCTTGATCAAAAACCATGATTCCCTTAAAAGAACTCTGTTGAATTAGATAATTTCAAATTTGTCCCACAAGTAAGAATATATACGGTGAGGCTGGGCAGCCTTGCCGCACCCCTTTGTTAATTTTGAATCTGTGAGATGTATCATAAAGCAGCTTTACTGCACTGTTATTATCTTTATAGAGTGTCTTAAAAGCTCTGACAAAGAAGTTTCCAAAATTCAAGAAAGATAGTGTTTCAAAAATAAATTTGTGGCTAACTGTATCAAATGCTTTTTGATAGTCGAGGAAAAGAATTAAGGAATCATCAATAATTAAATCTTTATAATGAATAATATCTAAAATTAGTCTGATATTATTAGCAATATGACGCCCAGGCATGAAGCCGTTTTGGGATTCGTGAATAATATCATTTAAGCCTCTTTTTAACCTTTTAGCCAAAAGGGATGCCAAAATTTTGTAATCATTATTTAGAAGCGTAATACCTCTCCAATTATCAATAATCAGCGGATCTTTATTTGGCTTTGGAATCAGAGTTATAAGTCCCTGTTTCATGGAGGTTGGTAACTCCTCATTGTTGATAGATTCATTATAAACTGCAAGAAGAAACTCTGAAATTTCAGAGGAAAATTTGAAATAAAATTCTGAGGTTAGGCCATCGTTACCTGGCGATTTATTGGGTTTAAGACATTTGATTGCATTTTTTACCTCTTCAATAGACAGTGATTCATCACAGTCTTCTTTTAGATTATCACTTGCTTTTTTTTTACATCTTTCAATGAATTTAGTACATTTGTACTGTCCGAACATAGATCTGTTTTATAGAGATTCCTATAAAAGTCAGATACATATTCTGAAATTGTAGTATAATCTTCTGTTATTGAATTATTAATATTTAGTTTTGACAAAGAATTTCTTTCATAGTTTCGCTTTTCAATACTAAAAAAATATTTGCTGTTTTTTTCGCCCTCTTCAAGCCATTTTAGCCGAGATCTGATAAATGCACCTTGAGCTTTCTCCTTGTATAGCTCATCTAACTCCTCTTGATATTTCTGTAGTTGTGTCTTTAATCCTTCATCATCATCATCTATCATAAGAATAGTGATATCAGGAATATTTTTAATTAAATGCTCTAAGTATTTCTTTTTATTGTGATTTATCCTTTTACTGAAATCACAAATTTTCTAATTTCATATTTAAGTAATACCCAGTATTTTCCAAATTCATTATCATTTTTAGCTAGTATCCAATATTTTGTAATAAGTTTGTTATTAACAGTTGTAAGTTCATTATTGGTCAATATTGAGTTATTAATTTTCCAGTGGTTATATACCTTCCTATTAGTTTCATATGTGAAGTTTAATTTGATGGATATGGATTTATGATCCGTTAAAATTGCAGGACAAATGTGTACCTCAGTTACATGTTGTTCAAGTTCCTTTGAGATCAGCCAAAAGTCAATTCGGGATAAAGATGAAAATGTTTTGTTGCTCCATGTATACTGTCGATCGTTGGGATGGTGAGTTCTCCAAATGTCAGATAAATCCAGGTGATTCGAGAAGTTGATTAAAGGGTTCTCACCAGTTCTTGTTCTTGAGGGATGTCTGTTAATCAGATTGGACCACACCATGTTAAAGTCACCTCCCAGAATCACCTTCGCTGAAATGTATTTGGTGCACATAAAAGAAATTATATCTTGTAGTTCTCTCAACAACGTTGTATTTAAATTGTCTGAGTTATAACCGTATACATTTCCCAGCAAGAGAATATATGGGTGTAGTTCAACAACAAGAAAAATAAAATGACCTTTATCATCTCCTCTTACATCTAATATTTTACCTCTAAAGTTATCTTTTAATATGGCCACTCCTGCTGATCTGTTAGTGCCATGCGCAAACCACAGATCTTTTCCCCATTGGCTCTTCCAAAAGGATGCATCTTCTGAATTTGAGTGACATTCTTGTAGAAAAATAAAGTCTGTCTTTGTCTCTTTAGCAAATAAAAAGAAGGCTTTTCTCTTAACACTGTCTCGCAGACCCCTGGTATTAACAGACAAAATAGCTAAATCCAAAGTTTTTTAGAAAAGAATAAAGCTACAGAGATACTTTTCCAAGACGTAAACGAACCAAAACGACTTCTCTTTTTTTGTTGTTTTTTTAAGCCAAAAACTGAACTTTTTTTTTTTTTTCACATATTTATAAGCTCACCATCCTTATAAACTGGATGTAATTAATCGAACTTCACATAGTGAGAACAAAATCAAACCTTCATCTTCCTTCTTAATCAGTTAAATTTAGGATCTTTGACGAACTTCTACTCCATCCACGTAACCTTTACGTCCCACGAAGTATGCTTTTTTTTCCAACGCTCCGGGCTTTCTCAATAATGGGCCACAACGCAGCTCTGACATCCTTATCTTCTTTCGTGAGGTCTTCTCCAAAACGCAGCTTGTTGTCACGTAGATATGCGTTGTTTTTTTGCATTTCTCCATATCTCATCTCTCAGTGTGCGGTAAGCAAACAGGATGATGACCGCTCTGGGCTTGTTGTCATCACGTTTCCTTCCAAGCCGATGGACTACATCAATCCCCTCTGCAACTTTTGGTCCCGGTGCAGAAGCCACTTTTTGGCAAACTGCCGTTACCTTCTCCTTCACATTTTCTTCGCCGTGCTCGGGCAACCCATAGAGGCGAAGGCACCACCTGCACTTGTAGCGTTCTGCGTCTGCAATGCATTCTTGTAGATTCTCCATGTCAGACTCCAACTTTGCACATTTCGTTTTAAGCTCCATGTTCTCTTTTTTGATGTCACCAACCTCCTCATGCAGATGCTCAATGGCTTTCTTAATTTCTTTGATGTCGTCAGAGTTCAGATTCATCATACACTTAACTTCTTCTGCCCTGTCGTTCACCGCTTTCAGTATGGACAGTAAAGATGGCTCAGGCTCACGATTCCCACCGCAGGTTTTCTTGGGTGCCGGGCTGCTGCTGGGTGAATTGGGCAGGGGGGCGAACCCCGGCTCGACCTCCAAAGCCTCAAAGCTGTTTACATCTGTGTAATCATGCTCTTCCATCATCGCTGAAACTCTTAACTTGCGTTTAGTTTCTTCTTTCTTGTCTTGAGCTTTCAACATTTCTCTGGCTGGGAGCGCTTGCTCGCTAAGATGTTGAAGATTTGCAGTTAGCAAAAACGCTTGTTATGCAAAGTTCACTTTTACCAGGAGTAAAGTTCTTTCCGCACAGTTTTTGGCTTTTCTTCTTAACGTTGTCTTATTTAATGGGTGAAGTAACACATTTGGCTTATCAAATATCGACGTTGTAAAGTTTGGAGTCAAATTTTATCGCAGGCGTCTCAAAGAGTGTGTAGACTCACCGCCATCTTGCGCAGCTTCGCTGATGGGACTTAGCCACAATCCAGCGCTCTAGGAACTCCGTCAGCCTATTCGTTGCGCTGATTGGTTGTATACCTACCCAATTGCTGCAGAGTGATTTGAAAGACAACCTTTTAGCCCGCCTCCCTCCCTGTCGAGCGGCCCTAGACCCTTGTGCCTTCAGAACATGGGTCTAGCGCGGCTAGGCTAGGCTTTTGGTGTTCTGTGGTAAAATTGTGTCTCCGACTTTGATCTGCCAGTGAGTGAATTATTTAACTGTTATTGTTGTTGGCTGGTGAATTACATGGGTATTCATTTCACTTCAACATTTCACAGGAAATTTGGAGCATCAAACACTGAATTAAATCCTGCATTCCCAAAGACTAAGATGACAAATGTCTTATGTAAGCAGCCAAAGATACTCACTTTACTGTCACTGAAAAAGAAAGAAACCACACAATATCCACATTTAAAAGTGAAAATCAGAAAAGATTAGAGGCAATGACCTTGACTTTGATTTCCGTCCTTGCAACTGTAGCAAAGTACATGTTATGTTCTTTGTTAGTAATGCTACCAAATTATAGGCTTAAGTGTACCATTTTATACAAACATAAAATTATGCCACATATGTAAACTGTGACTTTTAAATGTTGTCAGCCACTTCACTTAAAGAAATACACTACCATTCAGAAGTTTTGGGGTCACCCAGACAATGTCAAGTTTTCCATGAAAACTCACTCTTTAATTCATGTGCTAACGTGGTTGTACAAGGGTTTTCTAATCATCAATTAGCCTTTCAATACCATTAGCTAACACAATGTAGCATTAGAACACAGGAGTGATGGTTGCTGGAAATGGGCCTCTGTAGATATTTCATTAAAAAAATCAACTGTTTCCAGCTAGAATAGTCATTTACCACATTAACAACGTCTGGACTGTATTTCTGATTAATTTATTATTATCTTCATCAAAAAAAATTATGCTTTTCTTTCAAAAATAACATTTCTAAGTGACCCCAAACTTTTGAACAGTCATGTACATGTCTATCTAAAATCAAATGTAGATATTTCCAGCCATGTTGTTCTTCTCCTCCTGCAGCAGCTTCTTTTCCTTTGAGCATGGCAGGAGGACAATATCATCCACAAGCAGTACACTCAAAAACCAACCATCTTTTGTATTCTTTCTGTAAGAAGTTCAATGCTGATTATGTTTCTTTAGCAATGGGGACACACTACACACGATAAACCTGCTATGATTTGGGACACGCGGCTTGGTTTTGTTATGCCGTTTCAACATAAACTACCATTCAAAACTTTGGGGTTAAAAAATTAACTTGCTTTGTCTGCTGGACAAAGCATTCTACTAAAACACTTTTCTAACTTTATCTACTAATAAAGCTGAAATTGCTTCTAAAAATGGAAATGCAAAAGCTAACTTGTACATGTGAGATGACAAAAACCAACAAGACTTGAAAATTTTGTTGTGAACCATTCATATCTACGGTCATGAGCTCTGGGTAGTGACCGAAAGAAAAAAATTGCGTATACAGGCAACTGAAATGAGCTTCCTCTGCAGGGTGGCTGGGCTCAGCCTTAAAGATAGGATGAGAAGCTCAGATATCCGGAGGGAGCTCGGACTAGAGCCGAAGCCAGTTGAGGTGGTTTGGACATCCGATTCAGATGCCTCTGGGGAGACTTCCTTTGGAGGTTTTCTGAACACATCTGTCTGGGACTAGACCCCGAGACAGACTCAGAACTCCCTGGAGGGATTATGTATCTCGTCTGGCCTGGGAACACCTTGGGATCCTCCAGGAAAAGCTGGAAAGTGTTGCTGGAGGAGGGGATGTCTGGAATGACCTGCTTTGTCTGCTGCCTCCGTGACCTGGTCCCCGATAACAGAAGACGATGGATGGATGGATGGATGGATGACTGGTGAATTATCCACGGGGGGTGAATACTCTTTTTAGAGGCTCAGTAAGTTTACCAAATACCAAAACAAAAGAACCTGTCAAATTTATGTTTGGAAAAATAAGTTTAAAAGACAAGATAGTAAGTAGTAGTGCTTAGCATTCTTGGAATCTGCGAGGTGGCAATGCATTGCATTCCATGTAAAACAATGACTTGGACAATGTAATGCAATTTAGTGTGCCAATGAGCTCCTAAAATGTGTGAACTGAGAATACGCTAGTTTATGTCGTGGTATGTAGTTTACTATCCTGAGCATTACATAATAAAAAGAAGAAACTCAGCTCAGACATCATATAATTTACAAAGGATGAAATCTTTAAAAAATTTGCGGCCCGCAGCAGTCGATTTGTAGTAGAAGTGACACCGTGCCGCTATCTCGCAATGATACAAAAATCTTTAGCAAATTCGTAGATGCAAACTATAAGCCACCTCAATGCCAAAATCTAATCACTTGGTCCTTGTTTCATTTCTGACCTTCCCTGAAAATTTCATCAAAATCCGTTTGTTCGTTTTTCATTAATGTTGCTGACAGACAGATACAGATAGACAAACCAATGCCGATCATCATTCGGCCGCATTCCTCGGTGGCGTAAAAATAGCCTCATTGGAAACATTACCAAGTGTTGGCCAGTAAAGAGACAACTGTCTAAGCAATAAAGGGAATGAAAAGACCTCTGTGTAGAATATATTCAGGATGATTATCTGCAGATTAAAAAGTTTTATTGTATTCAAAGCACCATCTTTATTTGGAATAGAAGGCCGAAGCCTGCTGCCGAGTTCACCATACTTTAAAGCTATATGTAAAAACATGGATTTAAAATGTATAATGTAGTTACCTTTTACTGTAAACAGGTGACTCAAAAGCATATTTTCTCAAGACAGAGAAGTCATTGTCAAGAATTCACTGCAGAAATGTTTTCCATGTATAAAATTGTGTCTTTTTGCAGTACAAAACTATGATTTCATAGTTATGAGTAAATACACTTTATAAAACATATTCTCAGGTCTGTGTGGCTATACAGACATCTTTGTATATTTGTGAAAAACTGACACATTGGTCTTTGGTTCCACTCTAAAGTGCAGTTTCTGTGGTGCAGCAGTGAAGTAGTTCAGAGGTTCAGAGGCAAGTTTTTATCCTCCTCTGCATCAGCAAAATAAAGTTCATATTTGCTGTTTTAACAAACAGTTTCCCTGGTTCTCTCCTAAATCCGCACTCTTTTCCTGTTGTGTCTCTATGTAGGAAAAGCCCAAACTGCTCTCTAACTTTGCCAAAAGAGAAGCAGAGTAGAGACGAATGCAGCGAGAGCCACTATATGGTGTTTCTGGCTGCCTCTGTGACATCCAGTGCAGTCATTGTGGCGCGGCAGAGGCCTGTCTGCGTCGTCCCTTTGGCTGTGGTCAGATGACTGGCTGCTCGAGGAGCACTGGACCAGAGGCATCTGGTAGGAGGTGGCCCGCTTGTCTGGCCGGTCCGGGCTGGACCCGTCACTGGGACGCTGGCCGTTATACAGCAGGTAGCGGCCATGGGCGTCCTGCTCCATGCGGAAGACCTCGTACTCAGTGTGGGGCAGCCGGATGCCCAGTGCCACACAACCATTGGTTAAGGTCACATCCTGCTCCACCCCGACCTGCCAGGACCCCTGCGCCCCACACTCATTACCGTTGAAGACATTGAGGAGGGAGGTGGTAGCTAAGTCCATGGGAGTCACTCTCATGTGGTTCACTGGAGAAGGGAAACACACACACACAAAAAAAACATCAATGTCATCTAAAAAAATCCTTTGGGTGCAACATACTCTGAACTTTCAACTGCACTGGGTTTGCTGTTACAAGTTGGGTCTTATTGTTCAGTTTTAATCATCATTCCTGTTGATTATGATAACACTGCTCAGCATGTTAACTTAAATGATGTGCGAGTACAGGGAAGAAGAGATAACCAGTAAGAGGCCATCGGGTTTAGCTTTGTATTTTAACTTTAAGTACTCCAGATGAAGGCAATTATATTTCTTTCTTGTTTTCAAGCAAGTCTGGTTTTATCACCCCCAACTCACATGACTTGAGGTGTGAATTCTGGTGAAACTGCCAGAGGAGGGATGTCAGGAAACACATTAGAAGTGGATTTTTTTGCAGGCCTCCTATCCTGTTTAGAGAGGGCTGCTTCAGTTAAACATAGATTTCTTCCGTCACTCCTCTCAAACTATTTGTCATCTTTGTCGAGCATGTCAACAATGCTGTCCGCAATGGAGTGTCCCTTCTCCTTTACATATAGATGGACGATAGTCTTGTCCTCAGGACCTCCTTGTCCAGTTTGGAGAAGGTACCTCACAGTTTCTCAGACAATCCAGCTACATATCAGATGACAATTGTGTTCCACCTGCTCCTCTTTTGTTGTTTTCCAGATCTCCAATTTTTTTTTTGCGAAGACACAGTTGGGATAGTCGCAGGTTTTAAGTACTTCTCAATATGCGTATGCTTCTTTTCTTTTTCCTGTCTCTTGGTAGGGACATTGTCAGCTTGGTGATGATGACTCACAGCTTATGTTCCAGTGGGTGGTGAGAGTCAAACAACAGATACTGTGTGTGTGTGTGTGTGTGTGTGTGTGTGTGTGTGTGTGTGTGTGTGTGTGTGTGTGTGTGTGTGTGTGTGCGCGTGTGTGTGTGTAGGTCTCTTTAAACTTCAGTTTTGGGGTTTCCACCCTCCTTAATGTGCACAGCACAGTCTGAAAAAAGCAGCTTGTAAACAAGCTGAAATCCTGACATCTTCCCCTGTTAACTTGATGTTGCTGTCCACCAAGCTGGGCGTCAACAGAACCTTACAGCACCAAACTGTAGAATGAAGTTCACCTATCTGCAAGCACATGCGGATGCAGAAAGCATGACTTTTCCATAGGGGACACTACTTTTAGGACAGCAATGTTGCATTTCTGGACAAAAAGGTAGGATGGTTTGAGTGCAGGAAGAAACAAACTGTAACAACCATCCTGAAACGGTGGAAACAAGTAAAAAAGGTCTAGAGCACCGTATGCAGTATCACAGCCATTCTCATGCTGAAGATGGGGGTGATGATAAATACCTGAGATTCCCCATCAGTCAGACAGAACTGAGAAAGACTTTTGGATGAGAGGTAGAACATCTTCATGAACCAAAAAACAAACAAACAAAAAAGATTACCTGCCTACCAGCAGTGCCAAAGCTCATGCTGTATTTTGTTTACTGCTACTCTTCTCCTGACTATAGCTTTACACACTGCCCATCCAAAAAAATAAAAATAAAAAATAAAAATTGCACACGCTAATATTTTGTTGGACTGCCTTTAGAGTACGGCACATATTCACTGTGGCATCATTTCTATAAGCTTCCGCAATGTCACAATATTTATTTCTGTCCAGAGTTGGATTAATTTTCTGCCAAGATCTTATAGTGATGATGGGAGAGTCGGACTGCTCTGCAAAGTCTTCTCCAGCACATCCCAAAGATTCTCAATGGGGATGAGGTCTGGACTCTGTGGAGGGCAATCCACGTATGAAAATGATGTCTCATGGTCCCTGAACTACTCCCTTTGCATTGTGGGTGTTGAAATGCTCCTACTTTCCCTATTAAACATAGCCATGAGTTCTACTGTTGATTTCATGTGATATCATTTCACCAAATATTTAAGTGATCTCCTTTCATGATCATCCAAGAGTTTGTTCCGACCGCATTTGTTTCCTGAAGATGATGGTTCATCACTATCCTTGCAGGTTTTAATAATGCGTTGGATGGTTCCTAATCCAGTTTTAGTTGTTTCAGACATTTCCTTAGCTGTTTTCTTTGCTAGAGGAAGGCCAATAATTTGACCCTTTTGAGACAGATTAACATCCTTTTTACGGCCAAAAGACATGTCTTCCGACACGGTTGTTTAGCTAGTTGTTTTGTTTAGTGAAATCCAGGTGGCAACTTTTTTTTTTTTTTAACAGGAGTGTATTTACTGTACAGACGTAAAATTGGGATCAATTTTCTCATCTAACACTTGACACAAAAAAGAACAAATGTATTTCCTAAAATGTTGAACTGTTCCTATTAACAGAATACCGGTAATGTAAAAAATACTACTGGCAAGACTGTAAATAAAAGAGAAATACCTTTGAAGACAAAATCGGTGCCACCCATGACGCGGGTGGAGTGAAGCCCTCGGCTGTAGCGTCCGCGGGCATAGATGGTAAAGGTGGGGTGTTTACAGACAGGGTCAGAGTAGTGGTAGTAGTGGCCCTCCCAGGTGTGGTTGTTGTCATGGAAGATGAAGTGGCGGGTGAGGAAGAGGACCTCAGGGCGGACTTCACAGCGCTGGCTAACCCACTGACCGTACAGCCCGACGGTCAGGTCAGCACGCGGTGGCAGGATGGGAGGGTGGAACTCGTCTGATCGGTAGATGATGCGACAGGCAATGCAGCCGTGGTCATGATTCTGAAAATAGAAAAGGACAGGAAGTAAGTGTGTTAATATAGGTGGGAAGATAAACCAACAAAATAACCCTGAATGTAACAAATAAAACCTGTTTCAGCTTGAAATTGACTTACAGAAACAATTTCAGTACATGAAATAAAGTCAGTATACGACAAAAAACCAAGGGGATGTAAGCTCGTACTGTAAGTCCAGACTGTCATGGTTCTTTTTTTTGCTGTATTCACCTCTCACTTTCTCACATAGCCTTTATTAAGCACAAATGTGTTATATCAATGCATTATTAACAATATTAAAGTTACTGCTGATTGCCGAGTTTCAGAATACAAGTTAAAATTAAATAAACTTCATTATGAAATAAATTTGGTTGAACTATTACACTTTAAAGATTTTTCCTTATATTTACTAAAAACACGGTGAAGAACAACAAAACACGGGGACGCTGAAAGCTCTGCAGCAGGAATCTACTCATAGTGCCTTTAAAGCCAGTGATCAAGTCTTTGTAGACAGAATTATAAAATGCTCTTCACTCTGGAAACCACTGAGACAAACAAGACAAAAAAAACAAAACAAAACAAAAAACATGAAATCATAAATCATGAAGATGTGCCCTAATGACACTGGATTTAGTGACACTGGATTCAAAAGGCACATAATCACATTTTTTGGAAAACAATACAACAAACAATACTGCAGTCAATCTTTCTCATTATTTAGTTTGTTTTTACATTGCCAAAAGCAAACATTTGCCAAGCATTTCTCCGGTACCGCAGGGAATTTGTGACCAATTGCATTGCAAATGTTTCCCAAGGAAGAAAATCAGTGATACACATAATGTGTTTTAATGAGCATCAGTGACACTAACAAACTTGGCTTATTTTTTGGCAAGGATACAATATGTACAGAGCAAGATTTTCTGACGGAAAAATTAACTTGCCAGTGCCGGCTCCTGGACCAAGTATGCAACTAAAACACTTTTCTAACTTCACTTACTAATAAAGCTGAAATTGCCTCTAAAAATGGGAGTGCAAAAGCTAACATGTACATGTGAGATCACAAAAACCAACAAGACCTGAAAACTTTGCTATGAACCATTCATATAATAAAATTAATAAGCTGCTGAGGCTGTAAGTTGTTCACAAGCTCAAAGTTTAAGCTACCACTGAACATCACTGAGAGGTGCAAAAGTTTGAGGTCACTTAGAAATGTCCTTATTTAAGAAGATAATATTAAATGAATCAGAAATACAGTCTAGACATTGTTCATGTCGTAAATGACTGTTCTAGATGGAAATGGCTGATTTTTTAAATTTAAGCTCCTACTTATATTTATTCAGTTTTATTTGTTTTTATATGATTTCATTTACCTCCCACACAGTATTGTATATATCTAGGCTTGTTTTTGTATGTGCATTTATTATTTATTGTTGTTAATTTAGCTAGTTATCAATGCACCGTCCAGTGGCAGCTATTTGTATTTTTGGCATGCTCCCATGTATGATGACAATAAAGCTATTCTATTCGAATCAAATATCTACATAGGGGTACAGAGGAACATTTCCAGCAACCATCACTCCTGTGTTCTAATGCTACATTGTGTTAGCTAATGGTTTTGAAAGGCTAGTTGATGATTAGAAAACCCTTGTGCAATTATGTTAGCACATGAATAAAAATGTGAGTTTTCATGGAAAACACAAAATTGTCTGGTGACCCCAAACTTTTGAATGGTAGTGTATATCAGTGATATTCTAGGTTAGGGGGATCTGTTAGTGCTTAGAACTCTTTAATCCATAACAGACATAGAGGACGGCTGACATTTATTCAGGGCTGTGTTCTAATGCTACATTGTGTTAGCTAATGGTGTTGAAATGCTCACTGATGATTAGAAAAACCTTTTGCAATTATGTTAGCACATGAATGAAGGTGTGACTTTTCATGGAAAACATTTTGGGTGACCTCAAACTATTGAACTGTAGTGTATGTGGGACTAAAAAAAAACAGAAATACGCATGAGGAAAAAAGTAGAAAAAACAGGAGTACTACTACATCCTGCAGATGAGTTAATCCCAGTGCAGCTCCATAAACACCTCGGAGTGAAAGGCTGATAGGACAACTGGAAGGGAGGCCTCCTGTGAATCCAACACTGCATGTGAGAGCAGAGCGCGTTTTTCTTGGTTGTGTACTTTCACATTTGTGCATCAATGCAAAGTGCATATGAGTCAGAAAAGCATGTGAAGAGGGACATACGAGAAATAAATACAGTATGAAATGTTAGATGTGTACACAAGAGAAAGAGCTGAAGTTGGGAAAGGTTCTGTTGCAGGTGTGGAAAACATGTTTCAGGTCTGCAGGAAATTTGAGCTCTTACAACACAGACTGAGCTGGGAAAAAAAAAAAGAAATGGCTCAACAATGAACATGGACAGGCATATGGGTTCTGTGAAGCGTCTTGAGACAATTTGACTGTAATTGGCGCTATATAAATAAAACTGAATTGAATGGGTGAATGAGAAACATTTTAAAGCACTCTGAGTGCCACTAAGGTAGAAAAAGCCCCTATTTAAGTGAAGATCATTTACCATTTACTGATTTAGGCCTGTATCCCTTAACAAGGGACAAATGCCTTCGTGAGAAATGTACAAAAGTGCTGCAAACTTTACATCAGTTTGAGCAGACTTAATGTGGACATCTGTTCACAGTGACAGTGCAGGAGTGTAGTGAATGTACAGAAACTTAAACAAGGGCGTACACAAAATTGATCTTTACCAGAAAATCAATAGTTTGCACAGAGCACCTGCAACGCCCGAGTTGCTAAGAATTGTAAAAGCAAAGAATTTTACACCTTAAGTGGTACTGGAGAAAACGGAGGACATGAGAGATGACATTACTGCCTTTGCTTCATATAAATCTCTTTTTTTAACCACACTGGGCAGAATGCTCATTATGCACAATCCAATCAAAGCCACGCCAAGAGAATTAGAGCTGAATTACACTTTGTTTGGCAACTATTTTATTTCGCCATTTTGGGGATGCTGCCATAGTTCAAGGGAAGATGATGTCCAGAAGCAACTATATGAGAAACAGAAAATACATCAAGCTTTCATACTATTCTGCTGGTGATAGACACTAAACCCATGTTTTTCCGAATGCTGGTATCCTTCTAGCTAGACCAGCATCTCTCCTGTAAGATGACTTCTCAGAAATTCATAATAAAAGCCTTATCTTAGACTGACTGGCTTCGGGGCTCCAGTTTTGAGTGTACTTTCTGGGATTATACGCTCACAAAAAAATAACGAAGGGCAACATTACACAAACCAAACTAAGGAAAACACAGCACATCATCCAAAATTAAGTCTTGTACGAATTACATGTGAAAACACACACAATAGCCAACAAAACACTTCAAAACAGATCCCTTCCAAACAAGGCTCATTATCAAGTGGTCACTACTCCGCCTCAGTGATGCAACAGTGAACCGCGGCGACACAAAATGGAGGAAACAAGCTCAAAAACAAAGTCTGCAGCATTGCTTTGAGTCTTCCATCACTGCTGAGTCCCACCCAACAACCACAAATGAACATGCTGGCACCAGCAAGTGTTCTGGACTGGGACCAGCTCTGGGTACACCGCTTAAGATTAATGGATTGGATAGTCACCGTGGCAATAAACCCCCCTTTAAAGAAACCATTACAACCTCAACAGAAATTGAGTTCAGAGCTTTTTGTATAGGAATGACTGTGGTATTCTCTACTGCTCCAAGGAAATG
The DNA here is from genome assembly GCF_021347895.1 of Acanthochromis polyacanthus. NCBI lineage: Eukaryota > Metazoa > Chordata > Actinopteri > Pomacentridae > Acanthochromis > Acanthochromis polyacanthus. The sequence goes on along the minus strand of NC_067121.1, from coordinate 17,688,635 downwards.
TAGATTTCAGTCATTTGCTGCATGTGTTCAGCTGATGGACAAAAAAGTTATTTACACTATAAAAACTATATAAAATCAGGATGTTCACAATTTTCTATAATGCCAGCTTGAATAAATGTAGAGGTAAACTGCCATGCTTCTCTCAAATTGCAAAACAACACATATCCTTACTTCTCTCTACTGGAGTCAAGTCAAACCAGATAAGTATATTTAGCAATATTCACATTTGAAATGTCCTCCAAAACACAATGGAGTTGAATGAAATTTAGCTTGAAAAACTCACAGCATCAAAAATAAATTTATAGGTTTTGGAGTATTACAGTTTTGGTCACATGGGGGCAGCACAAGAAGCTGTGAACATGAATAGAATTAAATCACTTTATTCATCCCCGAAGGGAAATTCTGAAAATATACACACACACACACACACACACACACACACACACACACACACACACACACACACACACACACACACACACACACACACACACACACACACACACACACACACACACACACACACACACACACACACACACACACACACACACACACACACACACACACACACACACACACACACACACACACACACACACAAAATAATGTGGAAAACATGTTACAAAAAATAGTAGCCAAATGTTCTACTGTACTATTTTCACCAGGTAGTTGCTAACTTTGTGGACATAGGTGAGTATAAGTCAAGTGTGACTAGACCAACCAAAACACTAAGCTGAAAGCTGAAACTTCTCGCTCACACATTCTTTTTCCATTTGTCACACTGTTATTGCTGTCAGTTTTGATGACAGAGCATTGAGTGCAACACTATGAATGCCTTCCAGAAGAGAGGGAGACTGATAGTGTTTGTAATCCTAATATTGAAAGATCACTTGTGGTGATTATCAAGTTTTTTACCTTGTTGACATGATGTCTTCGATGGAAGACATCATGGGTGAAATCAAGAGTCAGCACATTTCTGAGCATTTCCAGTTTGATGACCGATGACAGTCTCAGACACACTTCAGGATTAAAGTGTTTGTCTGGAGACTCTTTTTTTTTAAGTCCTTTTTCAGTGAGGTGAGCACAACACGTGGAATTTCATGCTGCATGGAACTGGAGTGGCAGCAAAAACTGAAGAGACAAACTAAAAACTAAAACTACCTGCCAGACATGGTAGCACTAGAAGAAAGATAAAAACCTAAAAGACTGAACATGATTGGTCATGGGTTCATATACAAGAAGACAATTACCCCAAGCATACCTGAAAGCTGTGCAGAGACTACTGGACCAAGAAAAAAGGAATCTGGCGTAGTGGAACTGATCGACTGGCCAAGTCAAATTCCTGGCTTGAATTCTATTGAACAGATCTGAGATTCATTGAATTAAAAAGTAGATTGCACAAAAGTTTCTAACAAAGCAAGTGTCTGGCAACAGCTAGAAACTAAATAACAGAAGAGACTGTCTAAAAGTACCTAAAAACAATTGCAGCAAGAATAAAAGCTGTTATCAGAGTCAAATGAGGTCATTAAAAATCCTGGTTAATATATGTGAATAAGAACTATTTAGTTGTTCCGGTTATACAATTTTTTGTTTGAAACAAGTTATTGACAATTTCCTACAATATTTGTGTTTTCTCATTTTTATGACAGGTGGTCTAATATATTTGTTCAGCACCGTACATAACTTTTTTAAACAATGGGATGTCTTTTATAATTTTTTTTCAAAAATGAATCTAATTAATTAAAGGCTTTGTAATTAATTAATGATTAATCACATTTTTGGCAAAAAGCAATATTTCACACAAAAAGAAAAGATCTTTCAAATAAATGGTTGACGACTGAATCAATGAATAAATATATGTGTGAACTTAGACAACAGAAATGTTCGTTTCATTTGGCTTTATCTGCATTTTTCATCCGTCTGCTACATTCACAGATTACTGCAAAATCCAAGTGCAGTTACAGTGATTCCACTCAACAACCAGTAAACTGAAGCACTTTCAATGTCTTGAAAAGTGGTCTATTGTGGGCTGGCTACGACATTTGCCAGCACCAGGATACCATAGGCTTGAAGTGCTGCGGTGATAAGTAAACTCTTTGTTGCGTAATTTGCACACAATCACGCTTTTATCCAAGCTGCCACTGGGAAGATGTTTGACAGAGAACTTTCGGCCCAACAAGCTCAATGTGGTCTTGTTTTCCTTCACATGATTCACCAAACTTTCTTAAGTGCTGACATCATTCAGTGCGTCCTGTGTATCTTCTTTGCGGCTGGCAAACAGATTTTAGGTGCATAACTGCCACCTACTGGGCTGGAGTGTGCATCAGTGTTACTAGGAACTGAGAAAGGTGCGATTAAATGCGTTATTTATTTTTAACGCATTATGTTTTCAGTAATTAATTAGTCAAAATAAACATGTTAAAGTCCCAGCCCTAATTAATAATAAATAAAGAGTTAAATTTCTTTGTTTATATCCTTTGTTTATATTCAAAAAATATATAAAACATTTACGACCACGTGGCAGAAAGACTAGAAAAAATTACATATAAAATTGGAATTTTTGCCGTTTAAGACTATGCTGTTAATGTGTTACAGTAACTCCAGCTTTGAAAGTGGATCAGTGTGCCACCAACAACCAAATTTTCTTCTAATTCAGAGAAGATTACAGAGGAATGGAGCATATGCAAGTCTTTGATTCGAGCCTGAGGCATGCATGAAATCAAACCTGGTATGTGATGGCTGGAATAATTCATAGGGCTGCACGATTTCAAATTTTACAAATACCACATGTTGATTGCTCCCAGAGATGGCCTTGGTTTCACATTGCGCCTCTGCAGGCTGGAAGGACATGAGGAGAGCGGCTCTGGCCATTACAGCGCCACAGGGGAGCATGTTTGATCACAGCGAGTCACTCCTCACTCTATGTACATTCCGATCGTCAACACCAAGGCCCATCATCCCCGTACAAAGGGAAGTTTATTTAGACAGCGGACCTGAACAGGATTTCATTGTAATCTTTGTAGAGGGTGACAGTGAAAACATCACTCTAGGGTTTCAACCAGTGGGAAAGCTTTTGTTCAGCAGTGTAAATAGATACATTTCATCCCGTAAGCACAGTGGAGGAAAGAAAGAGCTCTGTCGTGGTGCTGAATTTGGGAGATGAAATCAGAGTGTGCTTAGTTTCTGGTTTCCATCAGTGCAAATATTTAGCATATAAGGGTATAAGGCCAAGAATATTGACATGCACACCGATCTTAACACAGACAATATTTAAATAAGTTGTAGATGTTGAACCAGACATGTCAAGCATCAGTCAAAGGAAACTTGACAATTGGGTAATCTACACTTGTTAAACATCCACTGTTTGTGTGTTTTAGTCCACCCTCTAATACTACAAAATGCTACAAAGTACTTTCAAGGTCTTTCTGGTGTGTGTGGTCTTTGCAGTGTGGCGGGTCTACACAGGAGGAATGAAGTTCAGCTGAGGTTGCACACTGAGCTGCATGCTAGGGACAGAAAACAAAACCTGCCTTGTATGCTCCAGTGAACACACAAGTTGAGTCCGAGGGTGAGAACAGTCCTCATCCACGTTGCTGAACTAGAGTCTCCTGATGGTAAGTCAGGCCTCCTGCACAGTGGGAGACGCCTGTCTGCAACAGTCACTGAGCTCACAGTAGGGTTACCACTGACAGCAACTCCAGCTCAACTTCCACTTTAGGAATAAATAAAATAGAGATGCAATTTGGCGGAACTCATTGCAGAAAATATGATCGACCACGATCTGTTGGGTTTGCAGTTATGCTTCAACCATAATTTTGGTTCTTAATGCTGCAGACACAGAAACTTGGAGTGTCTTTACACTAGGCCTGGTTTCAAACATTTGCATAATAAATACATGCTCTGTTGTAATTGCAGCCACACCCAACAGTAATGTAAATTGCATCATCCATCAGCCAAGAGTGTGAGAACAAGAGCAGCAGTGTGCATGTCAGCAGGAATATGACTGTGCAGACCATGTAGATGCTGATCCACGAAGCCTTGGTGGAGTCCTCCAACCAGACTAGAAAGCAGTACATTGCAAAACACATGTCCATCGTGTCCACAACTAAGTATTATCTCAACTTAAGTCCTTAATGCACAGGACTATTATTAGCTGGAAACGTAATTTGTAACAATTGTGGAGGCTGTCCGTGATCTCAATCTCACGCAAATCTCCACTATTCATTACTTAAAATTCAAATTACTACAAATATCCAACCATGTTTCCTCAAACGCAAAGGTCCACTTTAATAACAGACCTGTGAAAACCAGCATTAAAAAACTCCATTTAGGGCACAAGTTGAAGAAGCTCATATTGCTACACATCAGAAAGAGGAACCTCAAATCAATCAGATGAACAACATCTTGAAAAATGATTCGCTAGATGATATGCATATGACAGCATGTGGTAGGAGACATTTTACTGTCTTTCAACACGGTCAACAATTTGATGATCTATTAATATATGTGGGGATAATGTCAATAAATCTGGGTAAGAGACACTTTGCTTATCCCGTCTGAATGCACTGCACAAAAACCAAATGTGGGAGGTAATTTATAAATCCCATGAGGTCCCTAGATAATACTAGTTCCATGTGAATAGGACTTGAGAATCAACAGTCATTCTTAGAATCGTTGGGAGGCTGATTAGAGCTAAAGTCTGATGTCAGCATGCTAATGGTATATTGTGTATATTTTTACAAAATGTATTAGCATTCCATCCAAGTGCAAGCATTTGCCAAGAATTTTTTCATCAATCAAGAACAAAAGTCGGAGGTTTGAAGACGATCAGATACCGTCCTTGCTCCAACCATAAACGACGCCAACTAGCGATCCGGTTATTCCCATGACCCACTGTGCAGCGTCCGGGAAATCAAAGTCTTTAGTTTCCAGGGAGAGCATGGTTGCAAAACTGAAACTTGAAGGAATTGACAGAAGGGCACCACCAGGAGTGGAGCCTGCAGCTTAATTTGACTCAACACGGGAAACCTCACCTGGCCCGGACACGGAAAGGATTGACAGATTCATAGCTCTTTCTCAAATCAATATTTGGGTTAAATTTATGGAGAGTCTAAAAAAAATGCTAAATTTCTTCTCTTGCAGAATTTTTTTCCTTCCCTCCTATTCAAGGAAATCAACACATGATCCCTCAACTTCATCTAGTGTTCACAAACACGTATCATCCTCCTCTCTCAAAGAAAATAATCATTAAGAACTGACCTTAGCGTTCTGCAGTGCAGTCTGGTAGCTGGACGGTTTGTAGTACAACCTCTGTGACGGCTCAGTGTGGATGTCTCCTAGGAACAGCTCCTCCACCAGGTGATCCAGGTTGTGATGCAGGTACTGTTTCTCTACTCTCAGCAGCTGCAGCTCGTGCATGGCAAAGTTAAGCTCTCTGGAGCAGTCATAGCCACCTTCCTCGCTCCACAGCTCGTAGATCACACCGGACTCCCAGTGACCCTTTACGGCCCCTCGGCAGCTGTGTTTGAGCCGCTGGCTGAGCTCTTTGGCTACGGTTGCTGTGTGACACACCATCTGGACACGGTGGAGGTGGTACTCTGCTTCTGTACCACCACGGATGATCCAGGAGGCCTGGCGTAAGCGCAGTCTGCCTCGGATCACCAGTGTGTAGGTGGGTTTGGTGCAGTGGTTGTCCTCATAGTAGAACTGGTTAGCCTGGAAGGTGTTGTTGGGGTAAAATCTGTAGGACCGTGTCAGAAACTCTGGTCCTGGTCTCACCTCACAGCTGCAACAGAGGACAGATGGTCATTTAGAAAAACGTTGTGCAAGTTCACATGCAATAAGTGTTTTAATAAGCACCAATGATTCCGATCTAGAGTTGGATGATTTTCTTGTGCAGCACATTGACCGACTTTTAACAGATATTTAACTGAATTATCACTATTTGTGTTCAAAGAAAGGGCTTCAATAAATGTTGTTATGGCATGAAATTGTAGGTTGAGGCACGCGGCAGGGGTGTCCCTCAGCCCTCTTTTATTTTAGCTAACTTGTCAATTGCATTTAGAACAGCACCCAATATATATGGAATTTACATAATGGGAACTGTACACAAACTTTTTCTCTATGCAGATGACCCTCTACTGTATATCTCAGATCCTATGTTATGCGTCCCTGACATTGTGAATATCCTGAATGAGTTTGGAACCTTCTCAGGCTATAAACTAAACCTGTCCAAGAGTGAATGCTTTCCAATCAATGATCTAGCTTGCAAACAGCAGACAGCGCACTTCCTTTCTGTATGTCAAAGCCAGGTTTAAAGTATTTAGGTATACACATTACCCATGTCCATTCAGATCTTTATTAAAAGAATTTTAAACAAATAAAACTGGAGTCAGATCTAAAGAAATGGTCTGCATTTTATTTATCCCTCACAGGCAGGGTTAATTGTATAAAGAAAGTTTAGAATATTTTATCTAAATTTGTGTGCCTCTTTCAATGTCTTCCACAGAACTTTTGGAAAAATTAAAGAACCAGGATGACTTAGCGCTTCCTAACATGAAGAATGGTCATGAAGAATTCTGACTCGGCATTAAATATATAAAAAATTAAACATATAAAAATCATATTCTGGTAAGAGGCTTCATCAAGCTCCATCAAGCTCTCTGACTCCACAGTGCTCACCGTGGAGTCTTTCCACTTTTTGGGATCCATCATCTCCCAGGACCTGAAGTGGGAGATGAACACCACCTCCATCACCAAGAAGGCACAGCAGAGGATGTACTTCCTGAGGCAGCTGAAGAAGTTCAACCTGCCAAAGACTATGATGGTGCACTTCTACACAGCCATCAGAGCCCATCCTCTCCTCCTCTATCACCGTCTGATACCCTGCAGCCACCGCTCGGGACAAGAGCAGGCTGCAGCGCATCATCCGCTCTGCTGAGAAGGTGATCGGATGTATCCTGCCATCTCTCCAGGATCTGTACACCTCTAGGACTTTAAGGCGTGCAACCAAGATCTGGGCCGACCCGTCCCACCCTGGACACAGACTTTTTGAACCCCTCCCCTCAGGCAGGAGGCTGCGGTCCATCAGGACTAAAACCTCTCGCCATAAGAATAGCTTCTTCCCCTCTGCTGCATCGCTGATAAACACTGCCCGTGCCACTGCAAATCAGCTCTGCTGACTATACTAATTACTACTGTGTAGTAAGTGTATATACTTGTCTATTTGCCCATTTTATCCATTCTTACATCTCTTTACTTACTATTTTATTTGTAATTGCACCAGAAGCAACAGAGAAAATTCCTTGTAAGTGTACAAACCTACTTGGCAATAAAACAAATTCTGATTCTGATTCTGATTCAGAACTGGATAGGAGCTGATCAGAAAAAAATCTTTTTTTTTCCTGATAATTTTTAAATAACATTTGAATTTACAATAAGGGACTATGGAGCATCTTCCAAGAAGTTCCATTACAACAGATGTTTATGTGGTAATGCCATAACTAATTAAACGATTCTGCTATTATTTACTTCAATGCCATATGGCAAAATAATAGAGTAATTCTTCTAACTTCAATCCCGCAGTTGGATAATCTTGTTGATAGGACTGCAGCTTTACTGCATACATCAATTGACGCTGTTGCCCATCTGATAAAGAAGGCGATAAATTCTACTAAAATAGCTCCATGGGTGGAAGATGGGAAAGGCAGTGGGCACTCTACAAATTCAGCAGAATCTCATCTAACATTGACATAAACTGACAGCGATTAGCTGTTATTGTGGTTATAAGCAAATTAATGCACCTCCAGAACATAAAGGATTGAACATATTAACAGGAGTCAAACTGAGTCAGACAGGAAATCATAATGCTGATTAATCATTTTGGTTGTTTGAATTTTCTAAACCTATTACAGAAGTTGTTTTTAAGTAGCTGACAAGCCACAAATGCAGCACTGAGGACGAGCTTTAAAAATCATTTTATTATCAAGAGAGCTTCTTGCTATACTAGAATGTACTGAAAGTAAAGGTTGGGCAGAAAGTCAGAAAACATAACAAAATCTGAAAGACTAGCGGAAGGCAAACAAACAAACCTGGTGGACACCCAGTGACCCTCCATGTTGGGAGGCATCTGTACAGTGATTCGGGCTCCGTTGTGAAGGTGCTTCAGCATGCGTTGGCACTGGGAGTCTTTGACAGAGAGGCCAAAGGTCTTCTCCAGGGACAGACGACTGGAGTGGCCATCTGAGTAGTGAAGAGAGGAGCCTTCAGCCCCAACTGTGGGAACAATGACAACACCAAACAAAGTTTAACTTACGGAAATATGAAAACATAAAAAGGAGCATGATTCTGTGTTTCATGGAGGAGGTGAGCAACATTCATGATAAAAAAACTAAAGATGAGAATTCGTGGGCAGTGTTAGGGGGTCTGACATTACAAAGTAATGCATTACAACTATCACATTAAAAACTAGAAAAGCACTCCACCAAGGCTGTCCATTCCCTCATATAGCATTGTCAGAAAAGCAGCATTTGTTTATTAGTTATTGATAATCAGAAATTCCAGCAACCAAAATGCAGCCATTCAATACCCACAAACGAAATGTCCTTGCGCTGAGCACAGGAGTGTGTTATGCATGTGTATGTTATGTATGGATGCCAAATTGCGTGACCTAGATACGCATCAGGCAGTGGGAATTGATGGCACTTGGAAACTCCCCCACAATTTATTCAATTGTTCCTTGTATCATTTACGACGGATAAGTGTCAATTAGTCTGCAGTGGTGGATTTGTAGTAGGATTGCAATCATGTGATCATCAGCAGGCAGCTGACGTAGTGTTCACTTGTTGTCATAGCTAGTGACGCCATGCCGCTGTCTCACAATGATACAGAAATCTGTAACAAATTTGTGGATCCAGACTATAAGCCGCATCACTGTAAAAACCTAACCAATTGCTCCTTGTGTCATTTCTTTCCCTGAAAATTTAATCCAAGTCCTTTCTGTTTTTGAGTGATGTAGTTAACAGACAGACAAACCAGTGATTTGTGACCGCGTTCCTTGGCTGAGTAAAAAGTCATGTACCTCTACGAAAACTGCACATCATCTTTAGAAGTAGACAAAACTAAAAATGTCCTCTGTGCTCTCTGATACAGTTAAAAAGACACAAATAATAAATACGAATAATAAGTAAAGAGTTGAATTTCTTTGTTTATATTCCTTTGTTTATATTCCAAAAAATATATAAAACATTCATGACCATATGTGTTCGAAATACTAGAAAAAAATGGTAAGTCTACATACTATAGTTATTTTACTGCTTAAATGTTTAGATTCCATATTTGTCTTTAATCTGTTCTGTGTAAACAGCCTTCAGTTCTGGTAAAAAGCCTCTGATTTTTTGTCTCATGACTTTTAGTTGCACCAAGTCACTGACAACTCCTCAGCTGTCTGAAAAGAGCAGAATCTTTTGTTTCTTATTAAATCTGGTTGATCAAAATTTAGGCCAGTTTTTATATTGGATGATCATGTTGTAATTGTAGGCTTGGATTAGGTTCAAGATGGAATTGCATGTGACAGATGAGAAGTTCAAAGACCATCAGAAAGTTGAAAACTGGATGATTCTTTCTGTTTCTATAGTTTCTGTCTGACAAATATTTTAGATGTTTTCGAAAGAAAATATGCCTTTCCAACCCGTTGGTGGGTTGTGGGTATTGTCGATTAGTGGGATAAACACCCTACAGGTCCCAAATTCAGTAATCACATGACTGTTACTAATCTACTACTTCCATTTTGAGGGTAGTACTGTTGAAGAACATTAAAACAGCTGTGGTGGGTGACCTCCTTATTAGTGAAAGGATTTGTGCTGATTAAGCGACATACAGTACCGTTGAAAAGTTTGAGGTCACCCAGGCAATTTCATGTTTTCAATGAAAACTCACACTTTTATTCATGTGCTAACATAATTGCACAAGGGTGTTCTAATCATCAATCAGCCTTTCAACACCATTAGGTAACACAATGTAGCATTAGAACACAGGAGTGATGGTTGCTGGAAATGTTCCTCTGTACCCCTATGGAGACATTCATTAAAAATCAGCTGTTTCCAGCGAGAATAGTCATTTACCACATTAACAATGTTTACATTGGATTTATCATTCATTTCATGTTATCTTCATTGAAAAAATGCTTTTCTTTCAAAAATTAGGACATTTCTAGGTGACCCCCAACTTTTAAAGTGTATGTAAGGTTTAATTTTATATTGTTAACTGGCAGTTACTTGTCAATACATTTTGGTGATGATCCTGAGAAACACAAAAGCAATGCAATGAGTAGTGTAGTAAATTACTTCCTACAAGAGGTAAATGACAAAAGTAATTTATTACTTTCCTAAAAGGTAACAAGTGCATAACATTACTTGTGTTTAGGTATTGACTTCAACAGTGGTCGTGAGAGATTAACAAGATAACTGAATCCTGTTGAAAAATTAATGAAAATTTGGAAAAATGGAAGGGGGGGGGGGGGGGGGAAATCAGTGCTATTTAGCAGTGTTTAATATCAAATAAAATTACAAATAAACCACTAAAGAATCTGTTTAATCTGACAGTGCTTTTTATTTTTGATCTTCACATCCTACTGAATGAAGTGCAGTTGCTCTTGAGTCAACTAAGAGACTAATTAGAAACCAAACAGAGAAATACTTTGCCTTGTTAGTCTGAAGTTGTCCTCTCAAGCTTTCAATCTGCCAGGCCTCTTTGAAGTCTTTATTTCATTCATTTAACTCGTATCATCACACCAGGGATTACAGGGCTTTATCAGCAACCTACAATACCTGGTACAAATTAGGATTTTATGGTTTAACATTATCTGATCATGTGAAAGTTGAAGACCTGATAAGTGCATCTCCGCACCCATAAAACACTTGAACAAATGCTAAGAATAAACCAAAACACAGTGAGAGCTGCACTGCAAATTCTCCGTTCCCACCCTGTCCACATGCCCTTGATGCACCACATGAAATAACAATACCTTAAGTGAAGGACTGAGCTTAAAAGGATAAAATATCGGAAATGAAAGCATTTTTCAAAGCCTGCAGCCAAAGAAAGCCCTAAAGCTCACATTCCAGTGGGGATTTATTCCATGTAATACTTTAATATCATCAAAATCTACCTTGAAATATGAAGACTTTGCCTCAAATTCCTTCTCTTGGATACAACTTGCCCGGGAATATCATTTAACGCCTAGGAATGCCACTGTGGTCGCCTCTTGGCTTTTAATTTGAGACTAATAACACCGAGGGAGGGACAAAAACATCTGATTAAAAGAAGTCAAAAGCTCCATGAAGAACAAAGCTCCATCCAGCTGTTTCACACCCAGAGTGGCAGCTCCTATGTGTGCTAGCCTAGTCTTGTGTGTAAATCACCAGATCACAGAGCTGCTTAGTAGAAACAGTGGATAGTGGGGTGACTTGATCCCCTGACTCAGCTGGGGGCATTAGTAACGCTGCTCTGCTGACTGAAGCTCCGTTAAAAATCAAAGAAGAGGCTTCACAGTTTGCTGCATGTTCTGTGTGTCACATTATATATATTTTTTTTAACCACTGTAGTCCACTAAGACCTGGGAAAACAGCCATGAGTAGCTGCCAACTGCAAGCTTTAAACTTCTTGTGTGTGTGTGTGTGTGTGTGTGTGTGTGTGTGTGTGTGTGTGTGTGTGTGTGTGTGTGTGTGTGTGTGTGTGTGTGTGTGTAAAAGAAACCTGTTGGGTTGTATAATGCAAACACCTTTTACTCGGGTCGCGTATCTCCTTAGGCTAAATGGCAGGTGTATTATAACCACACAAAAATGCACCATCTTTACTATCTTAAAAAAAACACACAATGGTTTCATAGTTGTGATGAAGAGAACAGACTTTCTAAAAAAATGTTTTGTTCTTGTGAAAGGTGCATTTGAACTTTCCCAACAAAATGTCACGTTACAGTTAAGAAGCTTCTGTTACTTCAGTTTTTGGCTCTGATAATTGGTGTAATTTAGGTAATTTTTATGTGACGATTGGCGTTGGTTCATTTGTCTGTCTGTTAGCAACATTATTCAAAAACGGACTCGTCAAAAAAAACGGTACCTTTGGTTGTACCAGGCATTAAAATGAACAAGAAATTGAAGAAAACAAGGGTGGCCCAATAATTTATTCCATGACTGTATCTGTATGTGTGTACCAGCCCTGAAGGCATCAAAACTATAAACGAACACATCGAATTATATAGTAAACAAAAAAAGCGTGAAATAAGTCAAAACATGATATTTATAGTCTTGATTTAGGTGATAAAGTTATAGGTGGTAAGTATTTTTTTATGTTGTTAATGATTTTTGACATTCTGAATGTTTCTGATTCTCAGCAAATGAAAACTATTTCTCCATGATACTGAAGCCATTCTTCAAACAAACACCACGGTTAACCGTATTTTGGATTTTGATTTTTTTTTTAAATTTACACAATAAAGCAAACATGACACTAGTTGAAAAAAGGGTCAAATCACAAAAGTATTTTTAATATCTTTTTATTAAATCCCATTTTTGTTGTTCTGAGAGGCTGATAAATGAAGTGTCATGGTGTCTGACATTCAGCCGTTTCATGGCTTGATCAGGGCTCAGCAGCTAAGGAATAAAGTGTGATAAACTATTAAAAATATAAAGAAATGTGAGCTTTATTTAGACCAATTTTAATCTCTGTTACAAATCTTCTTACATACCATCAAAGTTGAACATGAACAAGCTCAAAACTACATTTTAAGAGGAAGTTTCTCATCTGTCTCCCCATTCATAGTGTTCAATGTGAGAGTGGGGGCAGTTCCTTTCAATAACTTTATTTTTTTTTTTTAAAAGTCAAATAAGAGAAAATAGCACTTTTCCCTCAACTGCATGACCCTAACCCTCTCGAGTCCCTCGCTGTTGCTGCTAGTCCAAACTGCTGCTCTCTATCTAAAATCAAAGCACCCACAAAACTCCCAGAGCCCCAAACCACGGTGAACATTTCCAGTTGGCCTGATCCCACTGGTGAGGTAAGAGCACTGGGACCCCTGACAAGACGAGAGACTCCACATCGTTTATGGGAAGAGAAAAATCCAGAAGTGCCAGAGCAGAGACCAGACAAAGGCCTGTTCTTTGTGTTATCTCAGAGTTTGGCAGTGACCATGCCGAACTTGACGGGCGTACAGAAAATAACACTTTGGAGGAACTACAGCCAGAGGTGGGAAGTACATTTTAAGAGACAGTGCTGGTGCTCAAGTACTTCTATTTCTATTTCAGAAGACTGTCTACTTCAAATGGGCTTAACTTCAGAGGGAAATACTGCACTTTTTTCACTCTAGTCCACATTTATCAGACAGCTGTAGCTATGATTTAGTTTGCACGGATTTGGATTTTGCATTCAGCATGCAGTTATGTCATAAAGCACTGTGTTTGTCGAGTAAAAGAGGACACCAGCTGTCAGGCTACATTTATATGACAGAGGGAAGGTAATAATGGGGATGATTCCAATGATTACAACTTGCAAGCATTCGTGTCATCTGACGACTCAAGACAGTTGCTAACGGTCTACTGCTTCTCACTCAGTCAATAAATACTAAAACTGGAAAAGAAAGAGACAAATGTCAACTGGATTTTTTCAAAGAACGTCACGCTCCAAGCAGGCAAACTGTTCACTAATACACAATTAACAAACTTATGAATGTTTGAGAGTGTTTAAAATACTTCTGTTTGTTCAATACACATGTATGTAGCAAAGCAATAAAAATAAAAAAACAAAAACATTTGCCCCTGCAGGGAGGAGATCTGGAGGCTCTGTTAGGCTGTGGGGTGAATTTTACAAACATGGTTTGGGTCAACTTGTCTGTGTAGAAGAAACAGTCGAAGCAGGAGACTGACTGGTTTGATGAGAATGAAAATGACGTGCTGCCGCCTTCACAGTCACCAGATGTTAACCGAACTGAACACCTATGGGAGACTATGGACCAGTGTGGTAGACAGTGCTCCTAACTTGAGATCCGGAGACTTTGGAATGAATGCCAAAGTGCATTGAAGCTGTTCTGGTGGCCCAACACCTTACTAAGGCACTTTTTGTTGTTTTTTTCTTCTTAATTTGTCATCCGTCTCTAACACTATATTCAATTTCAGTGTTACCAGGCTTTAACAACAGACTTTGGCTAACATAAGGCATCCAACTTTGCTTTCTTTTGTCAATGCTTATGCTTAGCGCCAGGTCTTATATAACAGTATTTATCCACTCATATTATGACATGAACTCATTAGTAGGAAAAGATGTTATTTCAGTTAAAAGAGCAACTATCAGCTTGACTTTCGTCCCAGTATTCACATTTTAGACATATTAGGTTTTTTAGCTGAGAGAAGGATGACAAAAAATGACAATAAAAACTTCAGACGTTAATAAGGCTAATAGGCTACAGTGCTAACGGCTTTTTGAGTCTATAATTTGGCACAGTGGTGCTACTAGATAGTTCACAATGATAAGTGTTAAATTGTAGCAGGTAAGTTTATCATGTTCAGGATTGCAGTTTATGTGTTAGCATGCTAACATTTGCTAATGAGCACTACATATAAAGTTTGAGTCTAGCTGGAAAGTGTTTAGGTCCAGTATTAGGTTGAGAATGGGACGTTAGTGGAAAAATCTGAGGACCAAAGTTATTATTAAATTCATCTTCAGATGGACATGGATATGAAACACCAAATTTAATTTCAGTTCATCTAGTAATCCCCAAGACATTTCTCTTAAAACCACAACTGTCAGCCACCATCAGTGAATGAGAAAGGTTATTTAAAACAGCAGCAGCATTCAGTATCTGGGGATAATAAATATTTGCACAACATTTTATGGCAATTTATCTGATAGCTGCTGGAAAATTTCAGTCCAACATCCAACACTGCCACCACTAGCATGGTTTGTTGTTGTTTTATTCTATTTTGATGCAACTGCAATCGAAGAGTGTTATGTGTCTGTCTGTCTGTCTATATATATATATATATATATATATATATATATATATCTTACTGTATCATTAAAATGCATTGCTTTATTTCCAAAACAGTAGAGTATAACACTAAGATGCACATGAACGATGTCAGTGAACAAGATATTTACACTTACGTGCTCTCTTCAATCTCATTTCAAAGTATTTAGTAGTCGTTTGGAGCTTCAGGTATTTTTTTTGTGTGTTTGTTTGATGTCTTAAAGGTCAACAACAAACTTTGCAGCTGAACTTTTTGCTCGACATGGAAAAAGTCCAAGAAAAGGGTTATTAAGGTTTTGGATTGTGTTAGGGGCCCACATACTACACTCCTCCCCTGAGGTGTTGCTACTTTGAGCTACATAAAGGATGAGTCACTGATGCCGATACAGAGATGGAGTATAATGTGTCTCCTGCATCTGTCTGTCCTCTGTCTTTCCCTGCCAGTTTGTTTGACCACTGATTCTGTCTATCGCCGAGTGTGATTGCATTTTGTCCAACTTTTGTAAACATAACTTCAGGACTGTTCCTCTCATTATAACGTTATTGTGCACATTTTTCTGAATATTTGGTGTTCTGCTGGACCTCGGTTAGTCCGTAATGTTGTTTCTGTAAATTTTCCCAGCATGGGAGCAATGGAGGATTATATTGTTTTACCTTATGTTATCTCAGGCTGCTTTGAGAGGTCACATCTTAAAATGTTCCAAAAGTGGTGACTGACATTTAACCCAATATAAGCAGAAATGACAGCAGTCTTTTCAGAGTGGTACATTAGCATGATGGTATTGGTGAATGTGGTTTTATATTTTGTTATTTTGCTCAGATGTCATTATACGCCACTGAAAAAGAAATCATTAATACCACCTCCTTTTAAAGCTCATTACTGACATATGTTTTTCTAGTTCCGTGTGTGCCATAAAACTGCATGTATGCACGCACAACAGTTTCCTTGGATGTATTATTTTTGTAGATTTGTGTTACTGCCATTTATTTCTAATGATTGGTTACGTTTCCACTGAAAATTAGTGTGGTTTTATATTTTATATTATAAAAGGACTTTTTTAAAAGTATCATTTTCAGGTTTTTTGTTTTAACTTTTTACATCTCAAAATTCATCACATAAATGCAATATTGGCTAAGGTAAAATATATAAATGTGACTAAAATGGAGGTTTTTGTACATTTTGCACTTCTGTACTGGCAAAGGCCGAAACTTGATGGGAACACAAGGCTTCACAGATCACGTTGCCACCAAAAGAAAAAAAAAATCAGGATCCAGATGCTCACAAGTGTCGCTTCAGCAAATAGATTCTCAACATTTTTAACATATCTATCGAAAGATAAATGAACAGTTTAAAAATCCACTGAAGCTGAGCTGAAGACTTACTAAAGTATTTTTTTTTATTTTAAAAAAGGTGATGAACAAGGAGCTGCTACTCCACACAAGTCCTTTTCCTCCTGTAAATGTTTCCTAAACTTTGCTGCTTTGCTCAGTGAAGGCTTGCTGAGGTTTTCTTGTCCAGTAAATTTACAGTACACACTAATCTAGTCTGACAGTGCATTTTCATTGCCACTATGAAAGGCTGCAATAACACACCACTTAATTGGATGTTAGATTCACTAAAACACACTTAAGGATAAGTGAACTCCAAAATATGTTCTTTTTTTCTTAATCCCAACCCAGTCATTCAAAGTTGTGCCAAATGTTGCCTTCAGCTGTCGCTGGCAGCAGATGGACGGGTGGAACTGCAGTCCCATAATCCTCCACTGCTCCGTCAGAGTTTTCAATAGATGTTTTACAGTGATTCTTGACTGTCCCAGTATTTTCATCTGCCCAGTAGGCCCTGGTCAGCTTTAATTGCTTTCGAACCATGTACATCACTGTGACATGAAGCATCATGGTATTGGTCTGTTTAGTCCTGCTGGACTCAGGCACACAGCCATGATGGCAAACAGGTGTGCTGAGGTGAACGGAGGTGTGTCAGGTCCATGTCTGACACCACAAAGACAGAGCAGAAACATTTGACAATTTGCAAGAACTTCTAAAAGTATTACAGTAATTTGAATTATCTCACCATTTAATTTTATATATATATATATATATATATATATATATATATATATATATATATGCGCAACAAAGGTTTTGTAGGATGTATAAGCATTGTTTTGCAAGAAATCAAAGAGTAAAGTGTTGTTTGTTTGTTTTCCAAATTTTGGATAGGATACTCTTCAAACCTTCACATTTGTTGCACCACATGGGAGTTCAGTTGTACAACCAATAAACTCCATCAAACATAGGAAAGTTTCTTACTCAGAAAAAGGAGAAGCAGCGCAGATGACGGACCCATTCCGGACTTCACGAGGTTTGCAGCGAGCCTTACTGGTCACACTTGGTGGTTCAAGTTCTCCTTTATGCAGCGTCCTTAGTCATCCCGACACAAATCCTCACATTATGGGTCCAAAACGTGGAGCAAATACTCCCACGAAATCCGGGCATCATAAGAAACACGTCTGCGGTTCGCCAGAGACAGAGAGAGGCAGAGTAAAAACCCAGCGGTGTCTGAAGCTTAGAACAAAAAATCGCACGTACAAATCAATTTAAAGTCCAAGCTTTGCTGCGGGGCAGCCTTGAAGTGTTCAAATGAGGCAGCTCGATTGTTTTTACGCGCGTCCTGCGTGCTGCGCCGCGGAGGAGTGTTTCACTGTAAGTCCAGGGATTGGACTCACCCCTTCCGCCCATGTACATATCTAATGGGCGTGGACAGTGTGTTCAACTTTTTCTCTCTTTATATGCATACTGAAAGAAAAATCGCCCATGTGTTCACAACTAAATGGACGCAAATAAAACTAACACTCTCCAAACTGGCGCTGAAGCTGAAAGATACCGCGCAGGTTGTCACGTTTTCAGCTGAGCATTTTCCACACAATTTTTATTCATTTTTTTTGAACAAACATATACATACAGACAAATATTTACAAGAACGAATAGAACACCAATATTAGACTATATTTTTAAGTCTTAGGATCCCCAAAACAATGATATCAAACAACCACTAATAATTAGATAGTATGACCAATAACACAAAGGGCACATACAGTTAGAGAAAGTTCTCTGCAGCAAAAATGTGATATCCCTCCAAACAGATTTGTTTGTTTCCTCATTGGGAATTAGCCAAGCAAATTTTAATTCATTAGGCATGTAATAGACCAATAAATTCAAATAGTAATTTCACTGAATGAATACATTTTAACATTCAAAGGTTATATTGGGGGTTTTCTATACTTGTAGTCAACAAATCCTGTGAAAAGACCAAAGTCAACAATGAATATAACTTATCAACCTATTTATCTTAATTTCTCTGTGACCAGATGTTTTAGGAAATGACAAATAATTTTTGGTCTGTTCTTCCATTAACTATCCACATTCACATTTCATACATGTTTCACACATATTTTTCACTAAATCTGGTTTACATCAAATTATTCTCATGTATAATTATCTGCCAAATTCATGTTTGTTTGTTTGTTTGTTTTTTACATTATAAGAAGTCCCAAAATTTTGTGATTTTTTTTTTTAGGTTGTTATCTTCTCGGGCAAGGTTTGACATATTTCTTTCATCTAAAGGTTAATAGTTAGGCTATGAGGGTTTTTTTTTCTTCCAAAGCAGGGCTATTTTGAAATTGGTAGAATAGCTTTGGTAAAACATTCACATTTAAAATATTAATTCTACCTATTAGAAACAGGCAGAGACATTTATCTATCAACAATCAACTGAATCTGCAGTTTCTTCCATTACTAGTCCATAATTAGCATGGGCAGAATTTTCCTTTTTTTGGAACAATTTGTATCTCCAAGTATGTGAATTCCTGTACCACATTAAACTGAAGAACCTGCTGCCCCACACCATCTCCACTAAAAGATGTTACGCTATGGGTGCAGCAATCAGCATAGTGTTCTCCACATCTTCTCCACATCTCCTCCACACTTTGACCTACAATCCAACTGCTGTAGGCAGAATCTGGATTCATCGCTGAACATAAAGTTCTGCCACATGTTCAGGTTCCACTGCAAGTGTTGCTGACAGCAGAGCAAACGGGCCTGACGGTAGAAGACAATTCAATTCAATTCAATTCAATTTTATTTATATAGTGTCAATTACAATCAAATCGTCTCAAGACGCTTTACAGAACCCATATGCCTGACCCCCAGAGCAAGCCCAAAGGCGACAGTGGCAAGGAAAACACCCTTTTAACAGGGAAGAAACCTCGAGCAGAACCCGGCTCTATATAGGGGGGACCCATCTGCCTGCTGGCCGGGCGGGTTGAGAGGGACAGAGGAGGGCAAGGGGGAGGGATGGGAGAAGAGGGAGGGGTGGGAAAGCAAGGAAAACACAACACACATTTGGATACATGCATGACAGGATATGTGAACCAAACAAAGTATAAGCTAACATTGAAAACTGACTCATAGTTTACTCTTATGATGTACGGCTCTGACATTAAACATACTCCAGACAGTCATGGAAGGCCATGGCAGCCCTATGAGACTGGAGATTGGCTGTGTGCAATTCTTTTCCAGATTGTCTGAGCAAACTTTGACAGCAAATCTGTAGAAGAATGCCCAGGTGCTGACAGGATGAGGGAATGGTCTTCTTGGAGTGCTGTCTTCTTAGGTCTCTGACATCTCCCATTATATGGAATTTGGTCTTTGGTTGATGTTGCAAAACACCCGCTGGAAGTTGCCCTACCACACAGGTCCTATCCAGATCAGTCAAGTGTAGCATACCGATTCTTGGAGCGGACACCAATTGACCACCACAGCAGGCCCATGCTCTTAGGTGATAGGCCTCACCTGATTGGCAGCACCTGTGAGTACCAGAAGCTCAAAACAAGAGTCAATAGCAACAGCAAAATAAGCTATTTGGCATTGGCAGAGGACATCTGACACTTTTTCATGAGCACAACCCACACACTTAGTTTTGCTGCTCATCACACAAACGCGTGTTCCTCACAAATGTGTCACCATTTAAAAGGGAAATAAACAGGCTTTTCAACAGTATAAGATTTACTGCCAAGAAGCATCGCTACAACAAGGAATTAATCAATAACTTAACTTTGATAATAGTTTAATTTTTGTACTATGTTTATGTAGTGAGAGGCCCAAATGATGTTTGTTTTGCAGATTATTACTATGGATGGGGCCCTAATCTATAGATCAGTTTTCTGACTAATTATCAGTCCAGAAAATGTTGCAAAGTACTAAGAGATATTTCTCACAATTCCAAGTCAAACATGGTAATTCCAAAAAGCAGCAAATCCTCACAATTGGATTCTAAAACCAATAAATATGTGAAGGTTAGGGTTTATAATAGAAATGTTCAGATTTTTCTGTTATTTAGTTTCTGAGCATCATTCTAAATATTATGATATTTTTTCCAGTATTAAAAGTTAAAAGTAGTTTTGCAGGCTTTGTCTTGTGACTGAGTTCTGTTTCTACTAATTTCAAAATTGAAATAGTGTATTTTGATACTCTACGTCAGCTTGCTTTGAGGTGCAAAACATTTTTTTCGCACTGCAAAGTTTGTATCTGTGCTTTAACATACAATGAAAAGTCATACTGAAGGAGGCCCCATCTTATAGAAAATCCGTGTTTCATGTGCTTATCCAATAATCCTCCAATCCTTAATCAGTAGAGCAATGCCCCACAGAGGGAGTTCTAATTAATTTCTATTGTTTGGAGTCTGGACACTCACTGCGGCCTCCCTTGGTATGCTCCACAGTGTTTGCCCTTTTTCCCTCTAATCCTGGACCCACTCTCTGGGAGAGTGATTCCCGGCCTTCTTCTCTCTCTCTAAATTCCTGCTTTTCTCAGGATCCGGAAACGTCTTCAAGGAAAAGCGGCACCGAACAGAGTGATGAGATTTAGAGTACATCCGGAAGGGGTATTAATGAGAAGGTTGTATAGAGGAGAGGCTGGAGGCAGGGAGGTGAGACCGAGGAGGTTTGTTCTGGTGTGTTGACTCCTGTGTTGCCTTGTGTGGCTAATCAAAGCATCACTGCACCCTCATTGTGTTGCTGCAGGAATGTGATCTATGTGAGGTGGAAGTAAGGCTCCTTTGATTGTCCAAAGGCTCAGTGGGACAGTAAAACCACTGAAATCCTGTACCTGTACCTTCCTTTAAGAAGTGATGTGAAGTCTAAAGCTCGTTCTCCTCTCTGTATACCACCATGATTTTCTTCTTTAACATGTTTTTTGCATTAAGCTTCTATCATCAGTGTCACTAAACATGTCAGCGCAGATGAATGTGAGTGGGGACATTTCAAAGTTGCTGTCTCTCTGCTTCTAATTAAGACCATGTTCTGAAGAACTGGATGTCTGTGCTGTTTTCTGTTATGCGCTTTCTTTGTGCATCCCAGCAGACGTTTGTGTCATTTCTGAAGGGAGCTGTAAAAGGCAGAATGAAAAGGGAGTGGTGCACAATGAGCACAGAACTCACATTGAGTTATGAGACTTTAATTGTTTAGCTGATAATTGTCTGTTACTGTATATGAGGACAAAGGAGGTTATGTATTTGGGGTCAAGCAAAGTCCTACTGCAGCCAAACTTTGGCTAGGATTTTATTTTAAATACACGTAGTTTTCATATCATTGTTAAACTATTAATAATAGTAAATAATAGTTTCTAATTATACCAAATATGTGTGGTTAATTTTTAAGAATTTAAATTTAAGGTGTTAATAATAAAGTAGACACAGACTACTGCCACTTAGTGGAACTGTAATGCCATAATAAACATGGAGTCTCAGGTCTGATTATTAAACTCAGTGTAAATCTCTTATTGATCAATGAAAAACTGTGAATAATGTGGGTATTTCCCACCTTTTTTATCATTTAATCTCCAAGCAGATTCTGGGCCTTTTTTCCCCCCTCCTGTCACATTTTTCACACTGTGGGCTAATTTTTCACTGCAAGATAAAGTCCTGTACTTCAATGGAGACAGTGCAACCAAGGAGAAAGAGCTCAACGTATCCTCTGAGCAGTGTGATGTGTGATGAAGTTAGAATGCCCTAAGTCAGAAAAAAGTTTCTTTAAATTTTTAAAAACTTGGAATCTACATGTACAATATTTTATTCTGTGATATTAAGTGTCTATAGGTGTTAGTTTTTCTGAAAAAATGTGGCCTTTTTCCATATCTGTCTTGCAGTCCACCCACCCAGGGATAAAATGCATGAAAGGTTTTCATGAGACACTATTTAACCCTTATTCTTCTCAAGTGCAAAAGGATGACTGTGATTCATCACTTGTGTGCGTGAATTTTTCCAACAGAAATATTCAGCAGCTCAACAATGAGTCAAACATGTGAGGTAGCCCAGAGCGAGAGAAAAAAAGGCCTGGCTCCAAGTTTACTTTCAATATGGCCGCCATCTGCTGCTGCAGAGACAGTTGCAACAGTACAGTTAAATCAATCCAGACAGGGAGCGGGAAGCAGAGACAGAGAAGGCAGAAGTGGAGGGGAGGTGGGTCTTCTCATCTGTGCTGACTTGGTAAATACTCCCATGTGCAATGAGAGAATTCCATTGTGTAGAACTTCTCTGCAATAATGCGGCCTGCAGGGTCACCGATAAACTGTCCCTGAAAACAAATATAACAAGAAAAGCACTCAGAGAGTGCAGAACTCCGCCAAGACTGCTCAATTGTTGTATGATTTCCTATTGATGAAAGCTTTAAAAAATGTTTGGTTCGCAGTGATGGATTTGTAGTTGGATCGCAGTCACGCGAGCATCAGCAGGCAGCTAGTGTTCACTTGTTGTCATAGTTACAGTGATGCCGTGCTGCTCCCTTGCAATGATACAGAAATCTTTAACAAATCTGTCGATCCAGACTATAAGCCACATCACTGCCAAAATTTAATCACTTGGTCCTTGTGTCATTTCTGATCTTCCCTGGAAGTTTCATCCAAATCCATTAGTCTGTTTTTGAGTAATGTTGCTAACAGACAAACTGACAAACCAATGCCGATTGTTGCATTACTCCACTGTATTCCTTGACGGCGTAATAAAACAAACCCAGGAATAATTAAGAGAGGAAGGAGGTGCTGAGACTCAAGAGACACAGTTACTTCATGTACAGTTTCCAATAGTTTGAAATAAACTGTCCTCCCACAGGAAGAAACATGTTACGGTAATATTTCTGAGGGCACAGGCTTTTGAACAGTTAGTTCCTCCTGGAGATGTTCAGGTCATCCTCCAGGTTTGAGGTGAATGGCAGTAAGCAGAGCGTAATGCAATGCAGCACTGATATGAAAACACTCCACACACCACAGAAGAATAATGATAAAACTGAAACACTGACAGAACCTATAACCTGTCATGTCATTTTGTGATGGATTGTTATACCTTGGGTCATTTTCAAGACTGCTGAGATTGTTTTTCATGGCCAACAAGAATGTGCTGCAGCAAGTGGCTCCATCTGAACCAAGAAAAACAACCATATGAAATCAGAGGAGAAGCTTTATTACAAGATCACACCACTAAAAGATAAAATCCTCAAAAGCTACTGAAACCCATGATGCAGCATGACCGTCTCTCCTCTTAAACCCAACTAAAAGAGGCGTATGCTGTTGGTCTGCAATGCCAGAGTCGGGATTCTTGTGGTTTTAGTGGCCTCTGGCCCATCCAGGGGCCTCTAGCCTTCTCTGACAGTTGCTTTGGTGAACACGGGCTGACTCGGTATGAAGCAGGCTGAGGAAGCACAGGTCACCGTCCAGTGAGAGCTGCAGTGATTACTGCTAGCAGGCGTTTATGCTAAAGACACGACTACAACCATAGATGAACACAGTGAATTCATTTAATGACTATTTAAAAACATCTGTTTTGGTGCTAGAATGTTGAAAAGATGAAAAGCATCAAAAGGCGTACATTACAAATGTTTGTCAGAGGGTTAGAGGTAGATTCAGTTTCTCAACATTGCTGTGACAAGGTGTGAGAGTTTGAACTTCTCCTTCATTCTTTAAACTTCATATTGCATTTTTTCCGTTTTTTTTTTTTTTTACACATTTGTTGCTGTCAGTGTTGAAATGAGAGTGCGGCACTATGAATGTCTTTTGTGATTTGTGTGACCACTGTATAGACTAAAAGTTGTAGCACATGAATCTCAGTTGTGGCCAGACTAAAGAGGAGGAATGGCAAGCTGTGAAACACTTCCTGTACATCCAGAACATTCTGCTAACAGGTGGCTTGAAAAGCAGACATCTCACTGATGAGAAGGAACAACAGGATTGTTCAAAAAGAGAGAGATGAAGTAGTCAGAGGGAGCAAAAATAAAGTTCATGCCATCACTGTTTAATTATTAGACCTTCTTTTAGTTTTTGACACACACATTGATGATGGTCATCATCGCATCTTTAAAGCAGCAGAGTCAAAAAAAATGCACCACAAATTCATTTGAGATATACACCAGTCAGGCATAACATTATGACCACTGGCAGGTAAAGTACATGACACTGATTATCTCTTCATCATGGCACCTGTTAGTGGGCTGGATATATTAGGCAGCAAGTGAACATTTTCTCCTCAAAGTTGATGTGTTAGAAGCAGGAAAAATGGCCAAGATAAGGATTTGAGACAATTTATCAAGGACCAAATTATCAGATGGTAAAACTACTGGGTCATAGCATCTCCAAAACTGCAGCTCTTGTGGGGTGTTCCTGGTTTGCAGTGATCAGCATCTGTCAAAAATGGTCTAAGGAAGGAACTGGTGACAGGGTCATGGGCGGCCAAAGCTCATTGATGCATGTGGAGAATGAAGGCTGGCCCTTGTGGTTTCATCCAACAGACGAGCTACTGTTGCTCAGATTCCTGAAGAAGTTAATGCTGGTCCTGATAGAAAGGTGTCAGAATGCACAGAACATCACAGTTTGTTGTGTATGGGGCTGCATAGCTGCAGACCAGTCAGTGTGCCCATGCTGACCCCTGTGCACCACTGAAAGCTCCAACAATGGGCACGTAAGCATCAGAACTGGACCACGGAGCAATGGAAGAAGGTGGCCTGGTCTGAGGAGTCATGTTTTCTTTTACATAACATGGATGGCTGGGTGTGCGACTTACCTGGGGAACACATGGCACCAGGATGCACTATGGGTAGAAAGCAAGTTAGCAAGCAATGTTCTGCCAGGGAACCTTGGGTCCTGCCATCCATGTGGATGTTACTTTGACACGTACCAACTACCTAAGTGTTGCTGCAGACCATGTACGCCCTTTCATGGAAACGATATTCCCTCATGGCTGTGGCCTCTTTCAGCAGGATAATACACTGTGCCACAAAGCAAAAATGGTTCAGGTATGGTTTGAGGAGCACAACAACGAGTTTGAGGCGTTGACCTGGCCTTTATATTCTCCAGAACTCAAGTCAATCAAACGTCTGTGGGATGTGCTGAACAAGCAAGTTTGATCGATGGAGGCCCCACCTTGCAACTTCCAAGACTTAAAGGATCTTCTGCTAACATCTTGGTGCCAAAAAACACAGCACACCATCAGGGGCCTAGAGGAGTCCATGCCTCGATGGCTTAAGGCTATTTTGGCAGTATAAAGGGGACCAAAACGATATTAGGCAAATGGCCATAATGTTATGCCTGATCGGTGTATCACTAACAAAAGCTGGGAGAAAATTCCTCAAAATGTAACTGAGAATACAGCAGTGGTATATGAACATCATTTTTTGGAGACAGGGCTTGTACATTACAAGCTTGTACAAAAAAACAGAACACTTCTTAGAGATACCCATCTCTGCTGGTAAGCAGAAGATATGTAGGTGTTCTTGTCCGGCAGCACTAGCAGGTCTGAATCAATAACCTCTACACCACTATCCAACCCAGCTCACCAACCTTCCACCCTCCTGACTCACATTATTTTCATCTGTTTGTGGTTTGGACAGCCGCTAAAGACAGACACTAAATGTAGCTGAACAGCAATTCATTATCATTCACATCAATTGTCAAAACATGTCTGAGCAGAGTGAAAACTGTGTGTGACTGAGAACTAAGCTGCTGGATACAGAGAGCAGCAGGAAGAGGCAGGTACACTCACGTTAGTGCTTTGTGCCTTTGACTGACAGGGAAATTGCTGGAGGGTCGCATTTCAAAACGTGCCTCAGCATTTGATCTCCTTTGAGTTTGTGTGTGTATGTGCTGAGCCTGACATCAGGAAAGGCATTAAGAGGTGTTTTTTTTTTTTTTTTTTATCACTGAGGGTCTTCTTTACAGCAAAGATTTGTTTGGCAATTTCTTTCACACACAAAAACAGAGGGTGAGGTTAAGTTTTGACATCACAGTTTCAATGGCATAAATATATAAACACCATGCAACACTAATACAATAGAAACTGACAAACTTTAGAGCTTAAAATGTCTCACCAAAGCCTGTGAAGCAGTGAAAAAGATGAGTGAGATAAGTGTGGGAGCCAAACTCAGACTATCTGTGTCAGTGAAGTGGTCAGGGCATGGAGATTGATGGAGTCTCAACGCAACACCACTGATGTGCGCTGCAATTTTTCCATGAGCAAAGACAGATTAGCGGTGTGTGAGTGAAACAGAATTTCTCCCAGATTTTCTCTCTTCTTCTTCCTCCCTCTTCACTCTCCTCTCTTCCCTGTGGGTTAGATGGAAGGAGCTTTGATGTGGCACTCTCTCAGTGTTGTGACCACAAGCCCAAGAGGAACCAGATGTTCTTTGGACTGGCTTGTGGTGAAGAGGCATATATATATAAATAAAGAGAGAGCAAGAGACACAGAGAGAGAGAAAGAGAAGATGGGAGCAAGGCTAAAGAGATGGGGGCTACCTCCATGTCATCCAAGTTAAGTGTAAAGATACCTGCAGCAAAGCAGACAGAGAGGGATAACTAGCATTACAATCAACAGAAAACACCAGAGATTAATAAAGGCACAGATACGAACTGAGAATGTTCACTTACAACAAATGACAACTATGATTTAACAGGTTTGTGCCAGACAAAACATTAAATCATCTGCATTCATGTATATTCTAGTTTTGGCCCCAGGCTGTGTACAGTGATACCTGGATATCGCAAAAGAAAATCTAGTAGAATGAACAAACAAGGATTAAAAACTTTGTTGGTCTTCAGGAAGGAAATTTAAATGAGTATAATCAATATTCAGAAAGAATGTTGGGAAACATTGTTTTTGGTGTGAGCAGCTTGAAGGGGCTGCTATCCTGGCATGTTATCCAGTTCTAATTAGATCTACACGACTGTGTTTACATGGATTTGAGTAGTCCAGTTATGATTGGATTTTGAAGGATCCTATTTTTGTGTTTGCACAATTGAACATTGTGTCTTGATTTCGGAAACCTGAAAATGCCCTTGTTCCAGTTTTGAGAGACTTGATTGTGCTAGCTCGGGCTAACCACTGAACCACCATGCCACCATCTGAAGATACCACATGGTGTTTTTAATGTATTTTTACTCCGCCAAGCAATGCTTGTCTGTCTGTCCATCTGTTTGTCTTTTTGCAACATTACTCGAAAACAGGCTAACAGATTTCGATGACATTTTTAGGGAAGATTAGAAATGACACAAGGACGAAGTGACTAGATTTTGGCAGTGATGCGGCTGACAGTCTGGATCCACAGATTTGTTAAAGATTTCTGTATCTTTGCGAGATAGCTGCACGGTGTCACTGTAATTATGACAACAAGAGAACGCTACATCAGCTGCCTGCTGATGATCACATGATTGCGATTGCTACAAATTGATCGCTGCAGACTTATCAGGACTTATCCATTGAAAATGATACAAGGAACAACTGATTAAATTGTGGGGGTGTTTCCGAGTCCCATCAGTTCCCGCCACTCGCTACATATTTAGGTCACGCAATTCGATATCCATACATAACATACACATGCATAACACACACCTGTGCTCACCGCAAGGTCATTTTGTTTGTGGGTACAGCTGTATTAAATGTCCAAATTCTATGTTGCTTTGATTTCTGATCATAACTAATAAAGAAATGCTTCATTTATGCAAAAAAAAAAAATGCTGCATTTCTGACAATGCTATATGGGGGAATGAAGAGCCTTGGAGGAGCACTGCACTCTCTGAGTGCATTTTTTGTTTATGTCTTTAAAGCTTGGAGTTTTAAAATAAAAGCTATAAAAATGTGAAAATGCTTAAAACTGCCATTCTTCATATCAGACACAAGTTAGTGTTCCCAATGTTTTTTCATTTAGCATTTCTGTGATGGTGTCTGTTAACTTTGCCGGATCAAAACCAGCAGCTAAAAACATTTTCCCATACCACAGAACAAATCCACTAAAGACACTTATAAATGCTCATAAATTTAACCTGATTACAGTATTCGTGTAGCTGTTGTCAAAAGAAAATGATTAATATCCGTGGTGACCAGCAAGCATTTTTGTCAAGAAATGTCTGCAACAATCCACAATAAAAAAGATCTATCATCACAAAAACATGTGAATCAAATTCATGAGAGTCATAAGACAGATTCTGACAAAGTTGTGGACAATGAAAGAATTTTTATTGAAGAAAAACATTATATGTAAGGCGGAAGTAGGCAGTACTTTTTTTGGCATCAGTGGGCAGACACCAGACTTTTGCACCTCCTCCTAGCACTGTTTTCAGGCTGCATGAAATTTTGCTGGTGATGGAAGAATCCAGACAGTCACAGGGCTTTCCACCGATCAGATGAGATAGAATAAATACTAACACAGTCCAAAGTTCAGTCATCTGGTGGGAGAGATTTGAAAAGCCGCAGGAAGAGGGCTGGTGTTTAGGTTTCTATTTTTAGATTTCTGTCTACTACAGTTTTAATATTGTTAAATGCTGTCTATGAGACATCATGCCAAGGACAAGCCTGAACTGATGTGACTCTTCTGTGCAGGTGGATGAAGTGATGCTGTAGTAGAAGTAGTATCATAATCTATATATCTATATATATTTTAGATGTAAAACTTGATCTACTAAGTAATATCTCCAAAGATTTTCCATGTCGTAGGTTAAAGTGCTAAAACAGAGGCAACAGGATGTGAGACTTTTTCAGCTGTCTCACGTTTGAAAGAAACAAATTGCCTTTTCCTCAACTGATCTACAAAGTAACTCGTGACTATAGTGATGAGTGCCATTAGTGAAGCTAAACACCAAATTACTGTCAAAATGAAAATAATGCAGAACATTTTCCACCAATGACAGAGACTTCAATCCAAGAAGAAAACAAGTTTCTCCGCCTCTTATTCCTTGAATTTCTGAAAGGAAGATGAACCCTTAAATGTGCATAATTAGGTGTAAAAAAAAAGGAATTTATTTCTGCATCATCAGCTGCCCTGAAAATAGGACATGGTCTAATTAATCTGGTCAGAAAAATACAAAACATGGCAAAATGGATTCACCCTACATCACCAGTGGGCTGCTTTCCATGTTGATGTTTCCTTTAAAGACATTTCAGTGAGCTGAATATTCGCTGACGCTGTGGGTTTTCTATGCCGGTCCTGCGTTTGAAGGACAGTCTGTCTGACCACCAGGCCACCAACAACCACACGAGCATCAGCAGCATGACAGAACACAAGCTGAATCAAATCCATCTCCTCCACGACTCCCCATAACTGCCTGTACTGTGCCATTACGCAAACCTCATAATAGTTTTGATTTATGACCCTTATGTGACACCATGGAGTCTGGCAGGAAGCCTACACAGCTCCGTCTTTGGCTAGAACCACCGAAACATAAAACCATACATTAAGAATTTCCCTCAAGTCACTGGTCAACAGGGACCTTAATGTTTCTGAGCAGGCATGAAGGGAAATTACAGTGAGATTAACCTGATCTCCTGAAATGATGCCGGGAAAGTCTTCCAACAGACAGAAAAAACAGTCTTTCCATCTTCGTTCTGTCTCCCTATTTCTTCTCTGTGGGTCTCTCTTCATCCTTGTCTATGTGAGGCTGACATTACATGAAGTGTTTATCCTGCATGCCACATAACTGTTTACACAGCAAACCAAAGCAGGACAATACAATGACTCGGCAATACATGCTAGATGCTAAGTACAATGGAAGGAGCCTGCTGTTTTGATTGGATGGCAATCAAAGCCAGCAGAGAATACACAGAAAAATGAAATGTCATTTTGTTTATTAAAGATGAAGACAAATCATGACAGCAGTTTTGGGTGTTTGAACCTGCTGCCAGGGTAATTTAAGACATTTTAAATGAGCTGCTGGATCAAAATCACTTTATTGTCAACACAATAAACATAACAAAGTTTGCCTTGCTGACATTGGCACAGAGGTGCATTGACATCTTAGAAATATATGTTGATTTACTGGTGCCAAGTTAAGTAGACAACACATGGAGTCTAACTGGAGATTGTAAAAGATGCAGGAGAAGTGGAGATGCTTTGAGGCAGACCTGCTGCATGTAGTGTTGATCAAATTAATTTTATAAGTCATCACGATGATGACTTTTAACCTTTAACTGGCAGTCAAAAGTAGAAATTCAAGAAGGGGGCGTAATGCACCGAAGGCTTAAATCATTCTTCCGGTGTTGCGATAACAAATGCCTAAACTGCTAATCCTTCAGAAGAGACAGCAAGAAACTATTTTTTCAAATAAACTATTTGGATTCAATAGTGATGAACAATGAAATGACTGCATAATAAATGATAGATGATAAATAAATAAATGATAATAAAAGACATTTGCATGAATTTTTGTCTTATTTAGCAAAGTAATTCTTGAGCGTGTTTTCTAGGTTTGCAATGACCTTTGACTACCAAAACCTAATCACATCATCCTTGAGCCCAAGTTAATGTATTTACCAATTTGGAGAATTACCCCAAGCCACTGCTGAGATACTGCATTCACGAGAACTGACCAGATACATGAATGGTGGCCCCAAAGACATCATGTCATGACCGAGGCAAAAGAAAAAAATGCACATTTAAAACCTAAAAAAAGGAGCAACCATACAAAACGGAACAACCTCTGTGCCTCTCAACCTCTGTTTGTCTTCATGCAGTTCTTCTTGGCTGTTCACCCTTACCAGGCAAACAACATGTCCAAAAAAAGAGTGGCTCTTTGACTTCACCCACTGATATCTGCCTCATCCAATAAAATGTTTCCTGCCTCAAATGAATGTTGCAAAGACCTATAAAGTACAAGTTTAAGAGTTTAAAAAGGACATTTTTCTTGCAAGTATCAAGTCAGATGAAAGTTGTTGACAGAAAAACTCCCAAACTATGCCAGTGGTTTAATTCATGTGGAAAATGGTGGCAGTTTAAGGATCCTCTTTGGTTACCCTCTTAAAGATCAAAGGATCTGGGATAATCTTTTAGACTGGGGCCCGCTGTCTCCACAACAACAAGATCACAGACAGGAAGCCTGTCCTTTCTTCACGGGCTCTTGTCATCAACAATGCACCCACTCAGCAGTGTCTGACTCTTCCATAAATCACAGTGTATGTGCACACATGATGGTTTGCATTTGTGTGTAATTCAACACCACAAAGCACAGAACTTTCCTCAATTTCCCTGCATGTTTGTGTATTTGTGCACATGCGTGCGGGCATGTTGGTAGAAACCTTTTAGTTTTAGCTAAACACCAGCCCT
The DNA here is from genome assembly GCF_021347895.1 of Acanthochromis polyacanthus. Classification (NCBI taxonomy): domain Eukaryota; kingdom Metazoa; phylum Chordata; class Actinopteri; family Pomacentridae; genus Acanthochromis; species Acanthochromis polyacanthus. The sequence continues at coordinate 17,656,988 of NC_067121.1, read as the reverse complement.
GCTGCCCTTCTTTTTTATTAACAGGTGTTTGAGTGTTGGACTGAAAGTGTGATGTAATGGAGGAAGTGTTGAGTTCTGCTTCAGTGACCCAGAAAACATCTTTAAACGCTGCTCTTGGGTCACTATGGAGCCCCTTGTGTTTGCTCAACACATGAACAGAAACTGAGACGAAGCTTTTGTTGTTGTGTCAGAGATGGGGCAAAATATTAGCACTGTATATTTACATTGTATTTCTTTTGGGGAGATTCTTGCAAAAAGTTACACAAATTACGTGTAGAGTTTGTGCAAAGTGATTTTTGGACTTTTTGCCCAAATTTTGATTTTTCATGACGTATTCAACAAGAAAATCACTCAGAGAGCACAGTACTCCACCAAGGCTGCTCAGTCATTGTATTATATCCAACAGATGACATCTTTAAACAATTCGTTGTCCATCATGGTCAATTTGTAGTAGGATCACAATCATGTGATCATCAGCAGGCAGCTGACGTACTGTTCACTTGTCATATTTACAGTGATGCTGTGCTGCTCTCTCGCAGTGATACAGAAATCTTTAACAAATCCGTGGATCCAGACTAAAAGTCGCATCACTGCCAAAATCTAATCACTTGGTCCTTGTGTCATTTCTGACCTTCTCTAGAAATTTCATTTAAATCTGTAAATCCGTTTTTGAGTAATGTTGCTAAAAGACAGACAAATCAACGCTGATCGTCACATAACTCCGCTGCGTTCCTTGGTGGAGTAATTACTTTACTGATATGTAATCATGTGAGAAGTTTGGAGGAAACAGTCACTATCTGACTGAGCTGCATAGACATCTGGAATGTGGCCCCTGACTATGCATTGCTTTTTGTCAGACCTCAGAAGCGATGAAGGTTAGAAACCACTGGTTTAATCTTTAACCATGTGCTGCATATGTACTGTATGGATTTGATGTGTCGTGGCTGGATCATTTGTCCAAGAAGAAACAGCACCATAGAGACAATAACTTAGCACTGCATTTCCTCATTCTGACTCCATGAGACCACCACAACCAATCAGAGTCATGAAGGGTTTAGACTAGAAAAACTGTAGCTGAAATTGTTTCAAAGAAAATGAATATTTAAATGTGTAAATATGTAACGCACAATGCATTATCAAATTAATTAATTACCTCCATGCTGAAGATTAAGGACAGTATCTTGTAGGGCATGAAGTACTATCAAATGATGCAACACTGATTTCTTAGATGGGTTTAAAACTTTATGGTAGTGTAGTCCCTTGTGAAACTGGAGTCTGCATGCACTACTGAGAAAGTGTTTTCTCAGCAGGTGTGGATTTTTTCATCTGCCAGTATGGGGGATTGTGACCTTTTGTTTACCAGTTAGAATGGTGTCCTGCTGTTGCTACAGCATAAATGGCTATTAGACAGACTGTGTGGAACATTGTGAGTCTGGACCAAGAAGCTGTTTTCTTGTTTGGTCACTGGAAACCAGTTCCGGAACAGTACTTTGGGAGGTTTGGTGATATACAGAACAAATAGGACTCAGAGTTTATCTTTAGGAGGCAGAAGCAGTGTAACAGTTGGTTTAATGTGACATTGTACCTGCATGAAGATGACAATGGTCATCTTTGTGAATTACGGTCCACCCAAGAGGATCAATTTTAAGGGCCCAGCATGCATGACAACCAGTTTTGTCACTGTCATGTCCTTCACCACTAGCTCTGCTTAGGAGTAATCTTCCTTTTCCCTCCTTCCTATTCCATCAGTGGGTGCTAGCGAGGTGTGTGAGTGTGGATTGTGTACAGGTGCAGCAGACTGGATCATTACCTGAGTGATGACACTTGCGGTGGGGAGTGGTCCACCTGCAAAACATCTCCTCGCTACAGAAAAGCCATGCTTAGACTACTACACAATGCTGTGACCCTGACTGTCTTCTCCACTTGCCATGAGTCTCAGCTCCTGCTTTCCCTGTTCAGACCTGGTCGTCTCCGATCCATTCCAAGATCTCCCACCTAGCCCTGCACCTGGCAACGTGTCCATTCCTGCACACCACGCATCTCCTCTGTCCAACAAACCCTCTGCCAATTCTGGTGTTCTCTGGTAAATGCCTGTTGAGCTGCTCATTGCTGGACTGTGATCACAGGTCCCACTAGAGGATATCGGCCCTAATGCCACCTCATGGTCAGAAATACACACGAGTAGCCCTTTGGAGGTCATTTTGTCGGGCTCTGGCAGTACTCCACCTGTTCCTCCTCACACAAAGAAGCAGATGCCTGTCCTGCTGCTGGGTTCCTGTCCTTCTATGGCCTGTTCAGCTCTCTTCATGTAAAGACATTTTGTGTCTCCTCCATGCTCTTAAGACCATGCTAAGAGACACAGCAAACCTTCATGCAACGACACGTATGGACAGGCTATGCTGGATGAGCTATACGACCTCTGCAACCTGAATTGTGTCACATTGCCAGTAATCATGAGGGGACTAAGAACATGCAAAACGAGGCAAAAATCAATCAGGAAGGATAAGGAGACCAAAATGGTCAATGGCCACCACCTACCATTCCCTTTTTGGGGTAGGCAAGAGGGGGGATCGTCTTGTTGTTGCCGACCTGCTGTCATTATCATTTTCACCAAAGCAGATGAATCTGATTGACAATCAGTTATGCTTCCTAACTGGACAGATCATCGTGCCAGAAGTTTAGTTGAATTGGTGTCATACTGGTATGATAAAATGGTCTCATTATTTTTTGAGCTGTGTATTTTTTAACATCAACATGAATTACTTAAAGAGCGAGCTAGAAACGGGTGAGATGATGGAAACATATCTCTTGCCACTAAACGATCAAAGCAGGAACTACATTTTGCATCTGACAAAGCAAATGAATATTTTTTTTCTCCTTTCACATTGAGCACAATGTCCACATCATCGTCTCACATTTCGCTGGGCCATTGCCTGATGAGCACGATGTGTGTACGTGTGTGTGTCGCAGACTTCTTGCCATTATCAGGTTTTTTTCAAGCTAGATGTGAACAATATGATTTAAATGCCTGTAGGCATTCACAGTCTTGGGAATCTGTATCATATTAAAACTCTGTTATAATCATATGACTGAAAGCTGGAATGAGGCTGTGAAAGCTGAGGGATCAGCTGCAGCACATTAGGACCAGAAGCCTGACAGATCTCACTCACAAGGGTTAAAGAACCAGACTGCATGATGTCCAACTCACCAGATATTTTTCCTCTCCACTCCATCTTGTTTGCATAACATCAAGAGCTGAGTAAATTGAAAAGATAATCCACATGTTTCTATGCCTCACTGTGAGGTGTGTGGTGTTTTCTGCATTATTGGACATTGACTTTGAAGCAAAAGAAGTGGGTGGGTGTGCAGGGGACACTAAGACAAGCCCCACTTGAAAGCTGGATCAAACTGCATTCATTCTATCCCAACATTCTGTCCTAGAATATGTGGTCAGATATGATGAAAGCCTGCTTTCATCATGATCTTAAAACCCATTCTGTGTTGCATAATGCACTGGCTATGCAGGACTAATGGTTATCATGCACTCCAACTCGCACATGCCCTTTATCATAAGATCCACAGTTTCAGAAATGCAGTTTGTGACCTAATGAATACGTATGTTGTATTCACTGATGAAGACATAAACTACCAAATCAACCTTTGAGCCCAAACTATTTTGTTAAATAACCTCATTTTTTGTTTAGGCTGGCACTAGTTGAGAACACAATAGACCCCAATCAAAACACTTTGTGGAAAAAGTGTTTTGAAAAGTATGCCCTTTAAAGATGGCTCCAGTTCAGTCAATGACAACGACACAGACTTGTTCAGAACCATGAGATGAATCTCAACATTGAATATAATTTCAGCTGAAAAAAAATCTCTCATAATCGTGCTTTGCCTCCAATTGGATTTAATTTTGTGGAGCATCTTGGGCTTTACCTCAGGAACTATGTGCACTCATAGACTCCAGATGTGATTCCCTCCCCATCACCATCTACATTAAAACACTGAGTAAAGGCTGAATGTCACTTTAGAAAATATTGATTAAGAGCCTGTCAGAGAGTCTTGGGCTTGGGTTAATTAATGATCAGACCAAAGTGTTGTATGACTCTTTCAGCCTGCAGGGGATTTGTCACAGAGGCTGAAGCCATCTCATTCCTCCCCTCCTCCCCAGCCCGCACTGTTTCAAACACTTCATTACTGATGAGTTGTGAGGCAATGAATTTTCAAACACATCAGTGACTCCATCTCTTGGCAGGGTCATTTTGTCTGGTCCCACCAGCAGGTTGGAAACAGATGGGAGGAGTGACTGAGGAAAATGCCGGACAATGTCTAAACGATCTCAAACACTTGTCTCATAATCTGTCAGAGTGCCTGTGATGTGCAGGCTGCAAAGAAAGTAACTGTGCCGCTGCAGATGCTAGTAAACTGTTGTACTCCTAAATACTTGTGATCATTTAACTCTTAAACATAAACATTTTTAGCCTACTTTTTGTATTGGTTGGCTTTACACCTGAATACAAATGATGGCATCTAATTTTTAAAGAATATCTGTATTTATTCTGGTTTGTAAAAAGCAGATTCACATTGTTACTGCTTCAACTCTTTTGACCCACCCAATCACTTATGCAAAGCAAAAACAATTATATTACAATTTTGCTGTTTTCTGCAGTTTGTAGATGGATACAATCATCTTTTCTGTGGAACTCTTTCATTCAAACTGGTTATCCTTCACTTTAGTGACCTTTTATTTCATGAAGCTTATCCCTACCATGTAGGTAAAGACAGAACAGTACATAACTGTTTGATGATTAATCCTATTCCTTATTCTACTCCTATTTAGTGCAGTTTGCGGCACAAAGTAGGAGAAGGAATGCATTTATCCTGTTCTGTGACACATGCTTATAGACTCAGCCAAGTGATTAATCATTTACATATGTTTGGTTTCCATTTTTCAAATCAGATGTATGTAGAGCACAAATGAGTCCCCATTCTTTGTCAGTAGTGATTGTCTTTTTGAGCTAAGCTAATGCAATATTGGACTCAGTATTCCTGTTCAGTTATTTTCAAAATTATATTTTCATGACTTTTGTTCGTCATACCATTCTAAAGACAGATGGAGTAAAATATTTCCTAAAATTTCAGATAGGATATATAAAAAAAAGTCTCATGGAAAACATTGTAAAACATACTTAAAATTTGAATGAAATCGAAGCAAGTCCACATGGAAAGGAAGAAACAGCATGTTATCAAATTTATCAGAATGAAGTTTATATGTGTAATACAATTACTTCTTGTTCCAGTTTTAAGCATGATTTAATGAAGCAGACTTGTAGAATGTGCATGCTTCTCTCATGGTGACTGAAATTGATTGAACTGTTAATTGAAAGAAACTATTACATTAAGGAATATACTCAAAAGGAAGTCTCATCGGCCAATCCAGACCAAAAGATTGAGGTGAATCATCAAAAAGGTGTAACTGCCAGGAAACTGAAGAAGTAGGAGAAGAAAAAGAAGAAGATGCAGAAGTGATCTTGTGACCAGGAGATACTGAAAAAGTAAATTCATTTTATTTTTTTATATGTGTATTCAGGTCAGCAACTAGACGAACGTTTATTTTAAAAGTTTCTTGTGTTTAAAAAAGTGAGTAAACCTCAAAAACTTGACAATAACCTTTAAGTGCATGGAGAATACTGTACATTCCAAATCAAAGCATGAAGAAAATGAAGAAAAATGAATATTGGGCTGTTCAAATAAATAGCAGCAACAAACTCAAACATTTACTGTATAAACTGAAAAATTCTAAATGATGGGAGGAAGGCAAAAGATTTTGCCTTCCTCTGAATCACTGAACTAATATTTAGTTGCATATCCACTGTTTCTGAGAACTGCTTCACATCTGTGTTGTAGAGTCGACCAACTTCTCTGAACAGGTATTCCATCTCAGGATGATTAGGCTACACTGCATTCTTGGTATTGCCTCAGAAACCACATTTTTGATGTCACCCTGCAAGTTTTCAATTGGATTAAGGTCTGTTGATTGGACACTGGACACTCTATAGCGTTAATCTTGCTGATCTGGAACCAAGATGCTGCTCGCTTACTGGTGTTTTTGGGGTCATTGATTTGTTGAAACATTCATTTCAGGGGCATTTCCTCTTTGGCATAAGGTAACATGACCTCCTCATCCATGGTTCCTGGTGTGCGAAAAATAGCCTTGACACACTAGTATGAGAAACATCCCAATATCCTGAGGCTTGTGCCACGATGCTTCATTGTCTTCACAGTGAACTGTGGCTTAAATTCAATGTTTGTCTGACAAGTTGTCTGCATCCCCTAGACCCAAACAGAACAATCTTGCTTTCAGTCCACATAATGTTGCGCCATTTCTCTCATGGCCAGTCAATGTGTTTGTTGGCAAATTGTAACCGCTGCAGCACAAGTTAATTTTGCAACACTGGGACTTTGCAAGGGCTTCTTGCCTATACTTTGGCTTTACATAGATGTCTTCTAATTATTGCAGCACTATCAGGTAACTTTAGACCTGCTTTGATCTTCCTGAAGCTGATCAGTGGCTGAGTCTCTGCCATTTGGCTATTCTTTGATCTATTCCAGTGATAGGTTTTCCATTTTCTTCCACGTCTTTCTGGTGTTTGTACGCTGTTCTACTGAACAATGTCTGGAATAACCCTTTATACTCAAATTTTCAGAGAAAAATTTATTACAACCAGCATATACAACATTTGTTGCCTTTGTCCTTCAGTAAAAGCCACCTGTTTGACACCTGTTTTTTTCACAGAAAGAATGAGCTCACTCATTCAACCAATGAGCTAATCATCAAGCTTTGTTTGGGTTTCAACCAGAGGTTACCACGAAACAAGTCTGACATAGCCTTGGCTGGCTCTACAAAAATGAAAACCCCATTAGATGTGATGAGTATCACGATGGTGGTTATCAATTTCCTTTGACAGGAGGTCTTCTTCTTCAGACTCACTCAAAAGGAGACATTTGAAATGTCATTTGACTCTTTTTTTGCACAAAATGGACTGATTGTGTGTCACCTACTTCGGTCAGAGGAACAGGCTGTCATAATGGATAGACACGAGAAATGTAAAAACGTAATACCGTCAAAAGCATTGTTACTCTAAGTAAAATGAATAAAAGGAATGCTGGTTAAAAAAAAAAAGCGTTAACCTTGAAATTCCTTTATTTCACCACTTCGTGCACTCTCAGTGCAGTTCCTTATCTATAAAATAACAACTGCACAATAGAGCTCTGAAACTTCAAACTTCATTCATGTAAACATGATACTCAAGAAGTAACTTTAGGTATGATACTGTCCTGTAATGAAGGACGAACTGAAATTTAGGTTTTGGACAAATCAAAATAAATTTTCTGTTTCTAACTGAATAATATCTGTAATAAATACCAATACACTCATTAATTTTCTAAACTGTGTTCTATTACTTGCAGTACCAGCAGTGTAAAACAGACTTGGCAGCAAATCATGACCAAGTTTAAAAATATATTTTCATTTTCTGCATTACTGAATACAAGTATGTCGCCACAGCACCGCAACACATACAGTATACGATGGTGTAACTGCACAGTTTCATTCAGTGGGATTACTAAGGCATGAACTCAACAGGTTTGCAGATACAAGGTATTCCTTCAGCTGAGAATCTGTATCATTCACAGAAAATTAACAGTAAAAAAACTGGTGAGAGAGACGCCTCTCAAGGCTGATTGAAATCTGAAACTCTGAACAGCATCAATTAGAATGGTGAGCTTGCAGGTTAAGAAAAAAACACCATGACATTTTAAAGTCCGGCTTTAGGCTCAGCATACCTTGCAAACACCTTAACTTGGCTTAGCTGTACAGCCTTTAGCTCCTTAATTAAAAATTAGTTACTTTACACCCCACTGTGTTTAGATAGTCGCTAACATTGCTGTTGGTGCTGGACAGGTGAAGCACAAACAGTGGAAACAAAGTAAAAACATCACTGTTCATGGAAGTACATGAACAGTGCTGTGACTGGCCAGAATCGTCCCAATGATATCTGTTGTAAATTACTTTACAATTAAATGATTGCAAAATATAGCAAAGCTGCTGTATCCATTCTTTAATTAAATCTATTCAATATAAAATCATGCTTTATCAACTGTTTGATAAACAAATGCATTTTTTGTACAGCTTAAAGGCCCAGTGAGTTTGTTTGCAGGTGCCTAGGTGTCAGTTTAAACAGCCAAATCAGATGCTGAGTGACAGGACAATCTGTATGAGCTCAAAGGCAAACTTTCAGCATTCCTCATTCTGGGATGGACCACCCAAAAAGACCCCTACACCACTGCCCACTCCCTCCTTCCCAGAACACCCATCCCTCCCCTCTGTCTCGGATTACAAGGCATTGCTGGTATCCAAAAGAAAATGTCACAAAAAAGGAACTTGAACTTCAAAAGGGGGACTAATCTGAAATAGTCAGAGTTAATCATGCACATCTGTTCCACAGGTCTGAGGCTACTGACCCACAGGAGTCTAATTCTGCCAGCTGCCTCACTGTGCAGTAAGAACCAAACAAACAAGCCCATGCTTTATTTAAATGAGTCAGGACAAAGCAGCTCTCAGGTAAATGTTGCCACATGGAGAGATAGACTGTCATTTAGAGGCTGTATTTTGTCAGATGCATCACTTTAACTTCTAGTTAGCAATGTTTGAATTGGGGCCCATAATATGGGACATGTAAATGAGTTCACACAGTGCTATCAGACTTTCACGACCAGTTAAATCATTTTGAAATCTGGCGCACTGGTAGAAATGTGTTTTACATCATACAGCAATGATTGGTTGGCCAGAGGGAAGCAACAAAAGTAAGGTAGATGGAGGAGGCTACAGCAACTAGGAGCATGTTGGAAAAAACTAAAGAAACTATGTTCTGAGGAAGGATTAGAGTGTTTCTGGACAGCTGACAAGTATTACTTAGGGTCCACACAATCACTGTGCTGGTGTACATGCCAACTATGTCTGCACATCATATAACGGTGTCTCAGCGGGAACATATGTTGAATGCCCCTTCAGATCAAGTGGTGAACACAGCATATATCCTGACCACATGGCATATACAAACACAAAATGGTCTTGATGTCAAGCAACAATGAATAAGTCAAAAAATACTACAAATATACAGTAGTGTTCAAAAATTTGGGGTCACAAAGGCAATTTCATGTTTTCCATGAAAACTCACATTTTTATTCATGTGCTAACATAATTGCACAAAGGTTTTGTAATCGTCACGTAGCATTTCAACGCCATTAGCTAACACAATGTAGCATTAGAACACGGGAGTGATGGTTGATGGAAATGTTCCTCTGTACCCCTATGTACCGGTAGATATTCCACTAAAAATGAGCTGTTTCCAGCTAGAATAGTCATTTACCACATTAATAACGTCTGGACTGGATTTCAGATTCATTTAATGTTATCTTCATTTAAAAAAAAGTTTTTTTCAAAAAATAAGGTTATTCTTAAGTGACCCCAAGCTTTTGAACAGCACTTAAAGGCATTAGAGGAGATTTAATTTCCTACGACTTTGAACGTAGCATGTGCGTGCGCACATACAACCTCTCCCTCACCCCCCTCTAACCTCCCCCCTCTTAACATTTACGAAGAAACGCCCCCCTCCAGAAACTATCGTAGGACTCGTGAAGTTGCCTACAGCCACAGTATAATACAATAATACATTTTACCTATCCAGAAGGAATTTAGCAACCAAGGCATCTGTCTTTAGGTCCATTTGTTGCTTGAGCTGACGCCATCGCCCAAATGACTCGCCAATAATCACTTTTGTTTTTGTATTCTCGCGATCCAGTTGTCTTTTATTTTCTCTGACCTCAAAAAAATGCCTTTCTTTTACGGCTGGGTCCCCCTGGATCTTTATCCGCCATTATGTAAAAAAAGATGAGCAAAACACGTTGCCAGCTAACTACGAAGCTATACCAAAGCAACACATACACAAAACACGTAAGTCCAAGGCGTACGTAATCTACGTAACTAGGCCTGAGCCGGAAGATTTCTGATTGACAGGAAAGGGAGCAAAACAAATACCTCGGTCCGAGCGCGTTGATCGGCTGATGTTTTTCAGGTCCTGCCATGTCCACAGTTATTTTTATTAATTTTTTTTAATTCTTTTAGAAACCATACATACAAGTCCACTAAAGGTCAGTATTTTCATTTTATGTGAATCAGACAAATTAAACAACAAAAACATCCTCCATAATGCCTTTAATATACAGTACAGCAGCCAGGAGGTTTAGCTGTTTTAATTTTTGTCATTGTCTCATCAACAGTTAATAACACAATAAACCTTGACAATTATAACAGATTCAGGATTTGTTTAAGGTGAGTCTTCTTCCCCTCTATCTCAGGAATATGCTTCTCCCTTGTCATCACTTCTCTCTGGCTTGTGCCCTGGCTGTAGGAAAAGGAACGAATCCTTTCAGCCAACTCCTGGGGTGAAACTCAGACTTTGTAGCTGGTAAATACTCAACTATGTTTACCAGCTAGTTGCTAACAGTGGACACAGTCTACAGTGAATTTATAACTGTTGTTTTTTTTTGCCATATAAGAGCTTTGTGTTGATGGGAGTGGCACTGATGATAGCAGCGAGACACACCTGAAGCAGAAGCACTGAACCATAAAAGCAAAAGATGGATTGTAGACTACACTGAGCTAAAAGACACCAAAGAACTCTATATAGCTGAGGGGGACTGCAGAGTCAGGTCACAGTTATCTATAGTCATTGTAGTTTCATAGATAAAATCCAAATAAAATGGTTCAAATGAAACCAAAGGATAAAAGAGTTTTGAAACCTAGCTGGACAAAAAGAAAACATATAACTTCTTGGTCAAACCTAAACACAGTAGCGACACCCACAACAAACAATAGAAAGTAATACAAGCCGATGCTGAGTGCGCAAAATTAATGAAATAAAACTAGTTCCTCCAAACACACATTTCCTAACAAGACACAACATATGAAGACACAAGTCACAAGTAGCTCCTCACCAAATTAGCAGCTGCTAACAGAAGCTCAAATTTCCATTTAGCCACAATTTGGTGGCTATGGAATTCACAGAACACACACAAAACACAACGACTCATGAGGCAAACTAGTCACACTAAATCCCAGTCGCCCTGACTTAGAGTTTGGTTGCAGGAGATTTATCCTCTCCAGGTGTGATGATGGCTGCGATTGGTTGGCTGAAGGTGGAGGGAACTGGGTGGCGACCCAATTGAACAGGTCAGGAGCACTGATCTATAATAGACCCTGGATGTTGCATCCGACTAAGCGGGCAGCTAAACTTTGAGGCCAGCGGGGCTGGGCTAGCCGCCATATTGGGGGCCCCAATAAGCAGTAGTGCAGAGTCCCGGGCTTTGGCTTACCGTAAGCATGTAGTTGTATGTGAAGGCCTGCTTAATAACAGGCTCAACTATTATTTCTTGTAAATAAATTCTGCGTGTCTTTAGCTTATTACCGCCCGGCAAAACTGCGTTTGCCGGAAGGTATTGTTTTCACCTGCATGGTCTTGCTTGCTTGCGTGTTTGTCTGTAACACTTTGGTTTCCGCGCGATAACTCCATAAAATATTGATGTAGCCTCACCATATTTGGTACACAGGTCTACCATAATAAGACACAGGTCAAGTTCGCATTTGGTGACCGTGACCTCATTTTCAAGGTCACAGGGGTCATCTTTGTTGCCGGGCGGTCCAAGTTTGGTAAAACTTCTAGTTGTAGTTATGTCTATAATATAAAGGGGAGAATAAGAGATGTCTTCAACTTTAGGCAAAAAAATTAACAAACTACTTAGACTGTAAAAAACCAGACACTTGCTTTAGTTACAGTAATCAGTACTGTACAATACTATATGCACAATGAAACTGTTTTCTGGTTATGCAAAATGAATAATAACAGATTTGTTTAAAATTCAAATAATAATTTATTTTTGTTATGCAATAAACTTAAAGTTTTTATATGTTCACAGTATTATTTAAGTGAAATAAACAGCTTTTCATATCATTACAGGAGCAGATTAATATTATATTATTCAATATACATGTAATACACGCAAATGTACACATGTATATATATATATATATATATATATATAATATGATAAAAGATAATAACACACACCAATAGAAACAAGCAAATACAACTGAATAACAAAATAAATACAATAAAGTTACATGTAGGCCTAGCTATACATATCACATTCTACTGGTGTTAAAAGAAAACCAGTTTCGAAAACTGTTTACTTACTTTTTCTCCTGTCATCCTCTCTGTGTATGTTTTAACAATGTGGTGCGTGCGCATTTTACAATAACAGCTAGAGAGGCATTTAATTAGGTATATATGTCAAAATATTTATTTACCCGTTTATTAGGACCGTCTTGAGATGTGCAAATGTATTTTGCTAAATTGACCAAAGCTGCAAACTCAATGACAGAAACATTACACACCCATGAAAAGCTTAGATTCTCATGAGGGTCGCGGGAGCTGCTGGAGCCTATCCCAAATGTGGGACGCGCGAGGTGCACGTTCACGAAAACAAGCTATTTGTGGATTGTTTACTGACTTCAAGACATGCTTTGGACAAAATATTTTACTGGGTTGTTTTGTCTGGATGTCCAAGGTTGGATTATGTCCGTTTTTTGTGGAATATTTTCATCTGTGACGAGTTATAAGCCTTCAAAGGTGTGTTGTGCTGTTTCTGTTATTTGTTGGACAAATGTGTTTATATTACCCCCTGTGGTAATCACATCTGAAAGTGGTTTATACCGGCGGATTCATGAGAATCTAAGCTTTCCATGGGAGTATAATGTTTCTATCATCGAGTATGCAGCTTCGGTCAATTTAGCAAAATACGTTTGCACATCTCAAGACGGCCCAAATATGGAAGTTTAACGGGTTATGACATAAAATAAACTATAAATTCAACTTACTTATGAAAGGTTGTCCCCTTTCCTGTCCCTTTTCTGTAAGTCCGGTTAATTGCTGCACAAGACGGCATGATAAATGGTAAAGGTGCTTTCACACCTACGCCTTTTGGTCCGCTTAAAGCAGACTGGAGTCCGCAATGCCAGCAAGTACGGTTCATTTGGGCTGGTGTGAAAGCAGACCAGATGTTTTTGGTGCGGACTAAAGAACCGGACCGAGACCACCTCCTGAAGGTGGTCTCGGTCCGCTTCTATGTGAACTCCAGTTCGGTTCGCTCCTGGTGAGAACACAAACCTGTCTCCATTTGGACCGGCTTGATGGTGCAGCACACTTTTTGGTCTACGGGAGCTTCCGTAGCAACCTGCACAGGTTGTGGGGCATCGCCCGCTTTCTCTGATAACGTCTTGCAATGCATCTTCTCCCTGCCAAAAACGACTGTGTAATGTTCTCGTACCGAATGCGAGCTTCATGCTGGAACAACAGCAGTATTTGTGCTTGCTGCATAAAACAATGATACGAATATATGGCAACAAGAACGAACAGGAGAGCACAGTTCATTGTTTACAAATAAACCTGGATCCATGGAACAAACATTGCCTGTTGTTTTCTTCCGGGATTTTTCCCTCTTCACATGCTGCGCCAATCAGCGTTCACCTACGTCATCTAAAACACCTTATTTTGTGAACAGCGCCGCCAAATGACTGGGGGGAGATATAACATTCATCGTAGTTGGTTCAACTGCGAAAACACTGGTGTGAATGTGAACTGAACCAGTTGAAAATAGCAACATCGTAACAACTTTTGGCTCCAAACGAACCACTCTAACGGACTAACAGGTGTGAAAGCACCCTTAGAAACGTTGTGAAAAAATTAAAATACCGAGAAAGAATAAGTGCGGGGGACCACAGCAGGGCTTTGTTTTGGGGCTCGCAAGATGGCCTCTTTAGTATTTCCGGTTACCTCAGCTTCAGCAGCCCAGTACAACATCCAGGGTCTATTATAGATCAGTGGTCAGGAGGCGTGGAAAGCAAAAGGCTGGAGTGCAAGTCTTCAACTCTAGACTCATTAGCTGAGATGACTGGCAGCTTGGGTTCTGGAGAGGCTCTCACACCAGCCTTGGCTGCAGCATCTCCCCATACAAAGGCCAAAAAGAAATCCACCTCAGAAACAAGACAGCACACAGTCACCTGTGGCCGTAACACATCCACACAGACTTTGAAACATGTCCTCATCTGACATGACATAATTTCTAATACTTTAATCTATGTAAACAAAACAGACAAGCAGTCTAAAGTCATGCGGCAAACAATCATGTTGGCTGCCAAATTCCAGATGTAGGGCAGCATCCAGGAGTGATGAGACTAAACAAGTGAGTCCCGATGTTTTTATACAGTATTAGGAAGATGGACCCATATCTACGGAGTGACTGAGAAGCACACAACACCAGTTTGTGAGAACTGATGTTTTCACTTTTTTAGACAATGAAAGTTTATTCTTGACCAGGAGAATTGTGCTTTGACAAAACGCTTTCTAGGAGCTCTCTTTTGAAGTACATAGATTTGAACAGTGGACAGAGTTGGACCGATCGACTGTCAGGTGAGTTTGGTAGTTCTGTATATTTTTATCCATAGCTCTTTAAGGATAGCCTTTTCAGAAAAAGAGAAGCATGATATGGATGAAAGAAGTTTTAAAAAAAAATCAAAAATGGACTTTGAGTGGGATTCCTACTCAAACTACTATTTTCAAGGCCAAGAATGAGCTCTCAGGCTGAACATTTTACACCTACACATAAGACGTCCAAAATGTGTACTAGTTTGCATGCTAAAGGAAAGCTACATTATAAGCTAGGGGAAGGACCACAAACTGGGAGTGTTTTATTAGAGCATAAGAAACATATGACATGAGAAAATAAATCTGGAAAGATCTCAGTTCATTCTTGATCCTGACCCTGAAAACAATACGAAGATTTACAGTTCCTGTCAAAGCAGCGAACTCCATCTGATGTTGAAGACCATGGGATATAATAAAAAAGCCCTTGAGGTCAGATTTAGGGATTTCATCCACAGTGGTGGAGCTGATTACATTAACTCAAATACTGCATTTGAGTACAGTTTTGTAGTATTTACTTGAGTGTTGCTTTATATGTGTACTTCGCTATGTACATTTCACAGAGGAATATTCTACTTTCCACCCTTATGTGACTGCTTTTGTTACTTTTAAGATGAAAATTAGAGGCAATATAACAAATACAACCACATGGGGAAAGAAGAAGGTGGTTCAAACTAGCTTCACTTGTAGCAACTACAACAGTAATATGCTGCTGAATTATATCAATCCAAGCAAGCAATCCAGATCCTATACTCTAATACTTTAGCTCCATTTTTTTCTGCTAATACTCACATATTTGTACATAAATCAGATGTTTCTTGCAGGATTTTTATTTACAATGGACTATTTCTACATTTTTGTGTTTGTAATTAACTTCAGTCAAGGATCTAAATACTTCTTCCACCTCTGATCTTCGAGTGTTTGAAGCAGCACCTGATAATGCATCAATCCTGTATCCTTTGTTGTACACAGAAGAGCCAAATATAGACAGTGTGGGGTTTTATTTTTTTGCACCTACAATTAGCATGAAGTACTCAAACTAAAACAGCAAGTGGATTTTTTTTATTTATTTTTTTAGAAATAGATGACAGCATTTTCTATAATGCAGTGCAGCCACCAGACTCCCTGTGTTCTGAGATATGCTCAGGTGGCTTAAACACACACAGCAGACTGGAAGAAGACTAGGCAGGATGCATTCTGGGAAATGCCCGTTTTGTTAAAATATGTCCTTACAATCACTGACCAATATCTGTCCATAGAAGATAAGTGACCAGTTATGATAGATAATTTGATATGGTAGTTATTGTGTTTATGTAATGAATATGCATGTACTAAACTCATGTTGGCTCTTTTAGCTCTGTTTATAATGATGCACTAATACCATAACAGAGTATTTGAAAGAATATTTGGCCTTACAGATATATGTTTTTTTAAGTGTATTTCTGACTCTAACTTTCTACTAATTGGCTCAATGGGTAATTCTGTTAGCACTTCATGAGTACACAATGTGTTGAAATCAATGATGCTTTTTGAACTTTACATGTTTAATGTGTTTTTGTACGTTTAGACTACCAAAATAAGGGATGAATTGGGGATCAATACAAATAAAATTAAATAAAATAACAAGTATCTTACCTATTTCTAGTCTGATCTTATTCTGAAACTGGTAAAGAATTGGAGTGTAATGGCCCAGTAAAGATATGTAAGCAATTTTAATGACAACAAATGTCAATCTGCTCTGTACTGGATCAGCTTCCCTGCCATCCATATGACAAACAGGAGCCTGACACGTCACTGACATCATCAACACTAGATTTCTATCTCTTTGGAAGTAATGACAGACCCCCAACCCAATTGTCTTCATTCCTCACTGTGGAACAGAGGCAGAAAAAAACATCGCCTATCGCATTTCACCTTTGTCAAACAGATAGCAAGACCAGCAACATGTGGCTGCCCTTGAAGGCTACCCAAAACCACATGTGTGAATCCCCCACCCCCTTAAAAGCACATTCATACACACACACACACACACACACACACACACACACACACACACACACACACACACACACACACACACACACACACACACACACACACACACACACACACACACACACAGGCAACCTGGTGTTGTTGCAGTAGGGCAATTAAGGGGAAGCCAAAATCAAAGGTACAAATCTAGAAAATTACAGGACTTGCAGACTGGCCATCTTTTCCTCTCTCTCAGACAGGAATGCTTCTCATTAGACAACCGCCTCAATGTGAACCAGGAACCCACAGATGCAAATTGGAGTGGGCGTTAGCTATTTGAAGTTTCTTGAGAAGAACGAAGCAAAAAAAAAAAAAAAGGGCTCAAACCCTCAGTGTTATCACTGTGTCTGAATTGGTTTAGATGTGGATGTAACAGGATGGGTTGCGAGCAGAGATTCTATATGATAGATTGATGGGACCACTATGACATCACACCGCTTTGTGGACTAGCATTTGTAGTTCAGCATTTGGCCGTCGCAGTCGTCCTCTTATGAAAGAAGATGTAACAATATGCACACCAATACGGTAGCGACCTATCTCAAGGTTCTATTGTCTATTTTATTACTTGGCCAGGGAACACAGCAGAGTTATGTGGTGATTGGCGTTGGTTCGTCTGTCTGTCTTACTAAAAAATTTTCAGGGAAGGTCAGACTGGATTTGACAACTGTTTAATCAAAGACTCGTCCTACCTGGAGTCCGACTGCGACGAATAGTTATTGATCACGATCGTCTTCGAGATTTTGGCAGTGTTGCAGCTTATAGTCTGGATTCACACGATTTCTGGATCACTGAAAATGGCACGGCATCACTGTAACTATGATTACAAGTGAACACTACGCCAGCTGCTTGCTGACGATCACATGATTGCGATCCCACTACAGATCGACCGCTGCGGACTTATCTAGACTTATCCATTGGAAATGATCCAACGACTGAGCAGCCTTGGTGGACTACTGCACTGTTCTAAATGGGACTATAATTTACTATATGAACATTATGCCCCTCTCCTGTAGAACCTATTTCAAGGATATTTTCCTTGGAGAAAACAGTACGTACAGGACAATGAGCACTGCTTTTCTGCCCTACTGATGTCCTTGCTGAGTAGCACTCTTGTCCTTTATTGCAACAACATAAATTTGCCATATATGCTAACATAAAAAACAATCCATTCTTCTGTTTCCTACATGCTCACAGAAGTGGAGTTACTGGTTGCTAATTTAAATGTTCGCACCATCTTACACCTGCCCTGAGTTCCTGCAATAAAAAAACACCAGTTGTCTGTAAATTTATCATGGACTGGGTAATGATTGCTAATACAATTTAACTGAAACCAACTCCTGGTAAAATGACACAGCGATTGGACAGTGATAGAGTGATGGATGAGACAACTTAATATAGGAACTGATAAAATAATAGCTGCATAAAGATATGTAATCATTAGCTTCCTTCATTTATAACAACCATCTCCTCCTTTTCACAGCAAATTTGTCAAAGTCAAAAGATGATGAGTTCTCTACTCCATCTCTGCCTCAGGAAGAAACAACAGCCTGAACTAAAGAAGAAGGGAGACTCGTAAAACGATGGTCAATAAATCACATCCCTTCCTCCCACCCGCCTCATCCCTCTATGTCCACACCATGATAGATGGGAAACACCACATCACATGTTTATGTTTAAAGTGCCTCAGATATTAGATCTGTAGGCCAACACCTATGCACATGTTTAACTTGAGTGTGTATTTGTCTGGGTGTGTGCAGAGGGAGGTGGTGATGGGTGAGCAGGAAGTGAATGTTCAAACTTTATCTACTTTTTTCACCACTTACCTCCAGTTTCAAAGCCGTCGCTTGCATTAACTTTATCAGGTTGGTGAATTATTCACCTCAGGAGCCACTTAATCATCTGAGTTTCTTTAACCTTTCAGAAAGCCCGCCTGACAGTCAATAGGGCTGTGTCATAGGTGTGTGTATGCTGCAGGGAAAGGCATGCACTAAATTGGTGTGTGTATAGAATTAGAATCAGCGCCATATCCTGTTTACATTCACACGCCCAACTCCCATAAGCTGCTACCAGTTTGTTGTCGGCTGTAAGTCAAGCTAATGTCCCCTCCTCCTCGCTTTTGTTGCTCCTAAGCAGCATTATCTTCAGCTTTGACATCTCACGGAAGTGTTGAGAAATAGGTCACCATTCTAGAGTGCATGGCACCCTGTTTGAGCCTCTTCAAATGGTATAGTCACTGTCATTCCACTTGCTCCCTGCACAGTGTGCACATTTTGAACTGAAACAGTGGGGCAGGAGAGGATTGATATCCCTCTGAAAGCGTCCTCCTGCCGATCTTCTCCCTGTGAGGTGTTTACGGCAGCAGGTTGAATTTTAGGCACTTGAGCTATGTGACCGGCCCACGATCCCACACTGAAAACAGTTCTTTCATTCCTTAGCTGGACCTCCGTCCATGCCTAAGCCTCGGTTTGAAATCTTAGCTTGTGGGAATATGGCACACAAACTTCCATTTTTTGTCTCCATTTGAGTGTTAAGAACTCAAAGGCACTTCTGGTCTGATGCTGATAAAGGCAGCTACAGATGATTTCCCAGGAAGTATGCATGTGTAACCAACTACATACCTTTTCACTATTCTGTTTGTTCAGCATTGATCTGATTGAATAACCACTTTAACAGATTGTCTCGTACCAGATTGTCTCAGCCACCAAATTACATTATGTCGGATACTTGGTGCCAGATAGTGAGTGAGTTCATAACCTTTGGCTGCGGTGTTGCTAGCCACTGGTGATAGTTCTGAGACAAGGCTGTCACTGTTCCCGGAGCAGATCATAGCAAACTGAAGAAGCTGCTGCAACTGAGTGTTGGTTCTGTGTTGATTTGAATCATGTGTGAAGAGATGAAAGAAAACAGGCAGATGGATTTTTATATTAGTGGGCACCTCCAGATTAACATTGCTCTGATTTTGGCATCATCTATGGTACAAAATAGTGTAAAGCAATCACTGATGCAGTGCTTTGTTTGTGTACTCTGCAATTCTTACGGAAGTTACATGTTTTATAAAGGAACAAAGTGGCAAACCATTGGATCTTCAAATCTGCATGACATGTAGAGGTACACTACTGTTCAAAGGCTTGGGGTCACCCAGGCAATTTCATGTTTTCCATGAAAATTCATGCTTTTATTCATGTGCTAACATAATTGCAAAAGAGTTTTCTAATCATCACCTAGAGTTTCAACACGATTAGCTAACGCAATTCTCTTTAGTTGTTGATTCTAACATTACAACAACCCAGTTATCCCATTCATTCTAAGGCAAATAAAAAGTGAGAGATTTCATTTTTTTGAACATCCATCTGATCACAATTCTTTATGCTAATTAATGATAGCATTAAAATAGGTAAAGGTGAAATGTTTTCTCTTAACTCATTGGCTTTTACGTTTGCTTACCTTTCCTATGAGCAGGAATTGGGGCATGGTTGTTCATTATAGCACTTACACAACAGCAGAGTGAGGTCACGGACACACATATCTTATGTCAAGCAGGAAGTGTGTTAAAGCATGGACAGTTATATTGAGAAATACACTTAATGGTGGATGGCAGGGTGATAGGGTTGTTAGCATCATCACCTTACAGCAAGAGTGTCCTGGATTCAAATCTCAGCCTGGGATCTTTCTGCATGAAGTTTGCATGTTCTCTCTGTGCATGTGTGGATTCTTCATTTACCAGCTTCCTCCTGCAGTCCAAAGACATGCTGAGGGTTATTGGTGATTCTAAACGAGTGTCAGTGTGCATGGTCGCCCCATTTTAATTCCACAGCCCGTCTCTTTTGACGAATCTATACTTTGAAGGACTCTGTCTGGCTTGTTCATGGCCCAGTGTGTGTGAGTGTCTAGCAGAGGAAGAGAGAGGCCCCCCTCTCAGCAGGCACGTCCTCAGATTAAGCACCACAATCAAGACTCTCGTGGAGACACAGACTGAGGAAACAAGTACTGATAACTGATATCTGAACACCTGCTGAGGAAAAAGGACATTGGGGCTCTTGATGTCGATCCAATTCACACAAAACGTTTTAACGGAGTTGTTGTTCTCTGTGTAGTCATGTATTATGCAGCTCACCTTTGTCTCTGCTGTGGCATCTTTTTAGTAATATTGTCGAGGCAGAAAAACTTTTTCTAAACAGCTAGACACTTGTCATAGTCACAAGTAGATATATATAGAATATAATATGGGTCGACTTCTCTTTAACGATTGCTGCCTTCTTCCTTTGAGGAAGAAACAAAAATAACTTGTGATGGTGAAACCATCACGAAGGCAGGAAAGTGGGCTGTAGTTACCCTGGGTTATGTCTGGAAATGACTGAAAACCTGGTTTGGAGATGGGTCTGACTCTCTGAAGTTAAAATGCAATTTGTATAATTTATAATGTCATGCAAATAAATAAAGGTTGTCTATGCTGTCTATGCAAAGCACACAAATCTTTTGCAACTGAAAGCAGTATGAGGTTGAGGGGCAATTGTTCAAATGCTGTTATAGGTTAATCTTACTCTGTGCATGTTTATGCTTCACTTGAGATTAATTTATGATTCTTTCTTAGTTTTCTGAAAACACTGATGGTACTTCTATAGCATGGAATAGGAAAAGTCAAAAAAATATATGTGATAAAGAGGAAAAAGGTCAAAGATAAGATTATTTTCAATTTAAACTCCTAAAATGACATTTAAAGTTGAAAAATTGCATTTTTTGTATGCAAATAATTATCTCATTCCTTTGGATTTGACCTGAATGCAAACTTCGCTAATCTCAAGAGAGGAATCTGCTGGATCTGACAACAACCTGATTACATCTGTCAGTATCTGCTGAATTCATGTGAAAGTGTGGGAAATATACAGGCAGGTGTAACTCTGCTTTTATATTCTATAAGATAAATGAAAACTTGATTAATCCTGAAGGAAATTCTTTTGCCAGATATCCTTCAGAAAAAAAAAAAAAGACAACACTGGAATAAATGCAGTGCCTAATAGAATAGCACTGAGGCATACAGTAGATATATAAGTAAAAGCTAAAACAAAACAAGAATAAAGAAGTTAAAAAAGTAAGAAAAAGTTAGACGTTTTCTTCCGTATTTATTACCAGTAATTTGATGTGAAATCTCAGTTTAGAATCTCTTGTTTTCTCAAATATTACAAGTGAATAGTAACCTCTTTAATCAGTATGCGCAAGTCATGACAACACCTCACAACTCACAACAATGCACTTTGCTTTCTACACTACAGAAAAGCCAATGCAATGATTAACTACAGTACTTTATATAGCAGCATTAAACACAAGATCAACAGAGATCAATACATCCAATAAGAAGACTTTAGACATACTGAGGTCATAAACCTAATGTGACCTAAAATATTTCTCTATAGCTGCAATTTTTTTCACAAAACATATTGTTTTATTAATTTTGTAAATAACAGAATCCCCCATGTGTGCTTAGATAATTGCTCAAACTTACTGTGTCTGAAGAAAATATGCTGAATTTCAAGCATATCTACAAGTTATTTAATCCCATGTGTTCTGCTAGACATTTTTCGTCAAATAACAGATTCCAGACGACATGCTTTTAGAACCAGATTACAGCTTCCTTTTCCTTTCATGACCCAGCTTCTCCACAGATGTGGTCGCTGCCTTCAGATCCACAGTGTGATTAGCAGGGGAATTTCTTTAGAGTGGACCTCCGTGGCAGAGACTGATAACAGGAGGTGGAAGGAGGGAGGGAGGAAAACACTGAGGCTGACCAGAGCCAGCAGTCTAATGCCGGAAGGCTGAGGAGGAGAGAAGTACAGATGGGATCTCTAGCTCTTTGAAGAGAGCTGGATCTTGAGGAGTCGTTCTTTTCAAAGTGCCGTTCGAAAGACTGGCTCGTTGTTACATTCATTTATTTGAGAAGTCAACCAGGGGTAACTCGTTTCTATCAAGGAAACCATCATTGTTAGCAATTATAAGATATGATATGGATCAGAATAATTCAAACTTACATAACAAAACAATATATAATCCCCAGAAAATAACATTCAAATGCTGCTACGTTTCCTTTGACTCATTTTAGGTTTTTTTTTTCAATAGCTAATATCTTCTCTTCCCAGAAAAGCAGCAAATGTGGCTCCACTTGAGTCAGTTGGCATGGGGGTCCTCATGCACTCCTCGTCCTCTAAGTTAGCAGTATATGTAGCTGCGTTCACGTGAATGGAGCGTGCTGTGGACAACTCAAACTCTCAGATGTCATTAGTTGTTCACGTGAATGCAGCATGAACTTAGACTCATGGGGCACACGGGTGACATATGAAAAAAGCGTGTGCAATTTGCACATACGAACGGTTTGAACCGGTTCTCATCGTTCACTTCAGAGAGCCGTTCAAACGACTCACTCGTTCGTGAATGTACATCTCGAGAGAGCAGAGAAAAATAAACACAAGGGGAAAGTGTTGGAAAAGTGAATCAGATGAGTCAAAAAGAGAGGAGGGGAGAGAAAGCGGGGAATTGGTGGGAGAGTGGTAGGGGAGGTAAAGAAAAGAATGCAAAAGGTGAATAGGTTGGAAGAAACGGAACGGGGGAAAGCAAAGGGGAAGAAATGAAAGGAATGAGAAGTGGATGAATAAAAGAAGAAAAGAGCAGAAAAGGTGGAATGAAGGAAAGGGAGAGGGAAGTGAGGAACGGAAGTGAAGGGTAGAATTAGGAAAAAGGAGAGGAAAGGAAAAAAGAGAGAACTAGAGGTTACGCAAGTGAAGGGAAGGGGGTTAGTAAACAGCAGAGGGGAGCACAAGGGAAGAAGAGAGGAGAGTAGTAGTAACGTAGCAAAGTTAAGTAGAAGAGAAGGGGTGGCACAGGGACAAGGCAGGGGAGAGTAAAATGCAAAGGAGGATGGTAGGAAGCAGAGAGAGAAAAAAGGGATTAACATAGACAGGAGGAGAAGAAAGGAAGAAGGACAGAGGGATGAGGAAGAGAAGGAAGAGCAGATAAAGAAGAGAGCAAACAAGGATGTAGGGACAACAAGGCAGGTGGAAAAGACACAAGAGGGGGGGGGCGGGGGAGTGAAGAAAGACGGGGGAACCTGGCCTAAACTCCCCACCGAGGAGTGATGCGATGGTAATCTCTCAGCTCAAACATCTGGTCTGGGGCTGAACAATGACTCCTGCAGGCAGATCGCAGCGATCCGGCCGACTCTTTCAGTCCTTTGGAGATGGCCTGATAACCCACCTCTACCCGTCTGACTCTGCAGGTCAGCAGCATGCTGATCAACAAAGACGAACCTTGTGTGTGGACGTATCGGGTCAAATTTAATAAACAGAGGAGCTGGTCAGATAGAAGCTCCTGCTGAGTGAGGCACCCAGACACATTCCTCAGAGATCCTCCTCGCATTAACAAGACATTCACTCTGAAGATGAGCCGTTAATGAAGTGTTATTTTACACTTGTGTCACACTGTAAGCGCGACCACACAAATCAGTTTAATAGCCTGAGACTGTTTATACAGTAAAGTAACTGGAGACGAACAGTTGTAAGATGATTTATGCTTTTTTTCTCTGCTTTAAGATGCCTTAGAGATCAGAGCGAGGGCATAAAATGTGTCATTAAAAGACAGCGGAGAAATGAGAGACACACCATGATCATGAAGTCCTTAAAAGCTGAAGAAATTCCAGATGGTGCTCAAGTGGAGGACGACATCACAGGAGACTATATGGCTCATGAATGTCAGCAGCTCTGATTAAAAGCCATTGCGCTTGGGGGAAAAAAAATCGCTGGCTTTGCCTTTCATGCCCATTTATCACATGGAATTGTTTGTATACAGTTGTTTTATTCTCCCAGAATATGTGTGTGTGTGTGTGTGTGTGTGTGTGTGTGTGTGTGTGTGTGTGTGTGTGTGTGTGTGTGTGTGTGTGTGTGTGTGTGTGTGTGTGTGTGTGAGAGAGAGATGAGATGAGATGAATGTAATTAAAGCTTTTTAATTAGACGCTGTTCTTTTCTGGGAAGCCTGTGGCAGCACTGGGTGGAGCCAGAGTGGAGACAGGAGGTTTGTGGTCTGGCTGAGAGAACCATGCCGGCCAGGGTAATGGAAACCGGGTGTTCACTGTACACATATACACATTCATGCAAGCACACACTCTCATACACATGCACTCACATAAACCAAAGCTGAAGAGAGATGTACACACACACACACACACACACACACACACACACACACACACACACACACACACACAGAAAGCCACATAAACTTATGCAGACATGAATCTGAATGCACAGCCCCCACAATGCTAATATATACCACATACACACACGCACATACAGATACATATCTTCATTCACGTGACTACCTGCATTGTAGAACTCCGCTTGCTGAAATGTGAATTCCATAAATAGTGATGATGTGCACGTCGGCATGCACACACACGCATGCAGGCTCATGCATACAGAAAAGCAAATAAGGTGAGGAGAAACACGCACACTCCTTCATACTGCTGCATGGATGAGTACATGCAGAGAGCCACATGCATGAGTGCACGCTCACTCCCTGCCTGTCACTCACACAAGAATGTGCATGCACATGAACAGAACTCATTATTGATGCATATAGTGCACACAAACATATAAACACTCTCTGAAGCACGCACACACACACACACGCATGAATGCACACTCTCCAACACCCCCTCTTCCCTCACTCATTACTCATGCATACGCACGCACACGTGTGCACACATATAAATGCACTTAGGCACATGCTTGAGCACACACAGGCACGCATACAAAAAGCCCTCGTCACTCAAATCCCTTAATGCACACACTCTATCTCAACCTTCTTCACAAAGACACACGCAGACAGTCACGACACAAAGGTGCACACACCCAGCCCCAAAGAGTCCAACAGTGTGATACCAACCCATATCCTGCATCATTCACTTGCTTTAATGCACATTCACACAAGTATACACACACACACACACACACACACACACACTGTACAGCAGGGCCAGGAAATGCAGAAAACAGATCCTGGGCATCTACTGACATCAGTGAGGCAAGGACCGCCTTTTCCATTAGAGACTGACGTCAGTTTTCCACAAAACTGTTTCACCCAAGCGTTCAAACCATCCCTCTGTTGAGAGTTAGGAACACATCCGTCTGAGGTACAGGACTGGCGCTGAGGATGTTTCTGGTCAAAGTGTCAGAAATAGGTACAGAGTGTCTCCATCTGTCCGCCACTGCATACAGAAGCGTGTTTGTGAAACCCTGATACTGAACTGGCCTCACACCAACTACTGGAGTTAGATGTATGTAAATATATGGAAAGTATGGAGGTGTGACAGCGCATACATTTCACACAGCCGCCATATGTGCTTTCCACTGTGCTCAGCGTACTTTAATAAACACCATAGCTTTGATTCTTCTGTGCCTTCAGTATCTTCAGCGGTTCCTTCGGTCCTGGACAGCCAACATCAGCAGGTCAAATTGGGCAGCAACAGGTCA
Organism: Acanthochromis polyacanthus; assembly: GCF_021347895.1. NCBI lineage: Eukaryota > Metazoa > Chordata > Actinopteri > Pomacentridae > Acanthochromis > Acanthochromis polyacanthus. The sequence continues at coordinate 17,630,836 of NC_067121.1, read as the reverse complement.
ATCACTATGAACAGGGCACCATCTAGTGTTGCATGCAGAGTATAAGAGCTGCTGAAAAGCTTCCTTTTTTCCCTCCTCAAGGAAAAAGGACAGCAGTGTTGGATGTGTGTTTTCTGGCTTCATGCTGTGGTCAAATACACTCAGGTCAAAGACAGGTCAGTCTCATGTCTGAGTCAAACTATGGAGCTGCAACAGGATGAACAAACCGGTGCAGGACTTTAGAGTTGGGGATGGGCGCTGGGCGGCAGATGTGATTGTTTGCACAGGCCAAGCCGACAAACAAACCAAAGCCTGAGGAACTGCTACATCTCCAGACGGAAAAAAAGCTTTAACTTGAACTTAAAGATTGATTATGAAATGACAGAGAGAACTTTTATCACCATCGTCTATTTTAGTGCTTTTTTTGAACAAAGAAATGCTAGAAAATGCGTGAATGTCTTGTTGAAATAACTTATTTTGTCTGACAAACAATCCCTTTGACTTGAGCCATTAAGTAGACCAAACACAACATACAGCAGCTTTACCCGCAGCATGGCTCTAAAGTACATCACAGTACTTTATATCACTTTTAGGACATGATATGATAGCTAATGTTACTTTAACAACAGTGTTTCTTGACACACCTGTTCTAGTTATTTGACTGTTACCAGGTTACGATTAAATATTTAAGTTGTAGGTGAAACCAAAGAACTTTTAGATTTGGATTTACAGTATTTTTACAGGGTTACTTAACAAATCCCATACGCTACCGTTCAAAAGCTTGGTACTTACTTTAGAAAGAAAAACATTTATTTTAATGAAGATAACATTAAAAGAATCAGACACTGTTAATGTGGTAAATGAATATACAAAAACCCATTTCCAGCAACCATCACTCCTATTCTTACGGTGCATTGTGTTGGCTAATCGTGTTGAAAGGCTAATTGATTAGAAAATCCTCGTGCAATATTAGCACAAGACTAAAAGTGTGAGTTTTCATGGAAAACATGAAATTGCCTGGATGACCCCAAACTTTTGAACGGTAGTGCGTGTCTACATGCGTCAGTATACAGACTGTTAGGATTTTTATCTCACAAATGTACTACTAATTGAACACTGAAACTGACATTACATATAAGTGTTATAATACTGATAATAATGACCACTTAATGTGCAATAAATCCATGCGTTGTGCTTGAGCTTTAAAAGGGAAGAGGTGGAGCTAAGCGCTAACTCCAAGCTCTGACGGACACAGACAGGTCAGGCTGGGAAGTTACAGCCGCTTACAAAAAATGCTACTTCTTCTACACAAGCACACACTAACAAAGATCATTTTGACCTTGATATACAGCACATTCCCATTTCCTTAGAATTCAACAACTAATTTTACTGAAACTGTTAACTCAAGGTTGTTTAAGGGAGAAAATCACAATAATCCTCCCTAAGGAATACCACTAATGGCTGCATCACATCTCAGCTAACAGTGGAATAATACTAACTTGTAGAAAGCTGGAAAAAGTTTGCAGGAGGGTTCAACTAATGGGAGAGCTAAGTCTAAACCACAGTTTTTCCTTACCTTTGGCCAATCACATTTCAGTATTTGAATTAGATGTTTATGTCTACTACCTATCTCACAATGCTAGACTGAATAAAATGTGTTCACTTTTGATTTTTTCCTTTTCTGGGAGGCGATTCCAAACACAAAAGGTCCCTGCACAAGATTATTTTGGGACACTGATATTTAGAAAATAAAGAGCTTAATTGGAGAGAAGTTGTTTGTCTTCTATCTCAAAAAACAAATACATTCAACAATACAGTTCCTCCAGCACTTTTTTTTTACCAAAAAACAAACATTTGGTCCATTTAAGTAATGTGATAGCTGCAGAAGATAATGAATATCCTGCTAGAAACTTTGGATGTTGCCCGGATGCAACAGTGACAATGTGGGTGCACTTGTCATTGTGAAGCACAAAATACCTTCAGTACTCGAGCGAGTTCTAGGTGAGCTAGTATGCTTGAGTAAATAGAAGACAGTTGGCCGAAGAGAGGCAGGGACTTAACAGATCTACACATTCTGGAGGAAGCAACACTGTAGACTTACCACTAAGACGTCTTAAGGCAGGTCAGGGATGTTTTCATTACAACAATGACCAGAGAAGGACTTTAAAAGGTGAGAAAATAATGTCAACAAACTTTTTTCACTGCAGCCACAACAAGTAAATAGCATTAGCATTTGACTCATTTAACCAATGTGGCCGCTGCAGAGGATAATGACATCTTTGAATACCTCTACAATACCTCTTTCAGAAACTTTGGATGTTGCTTGTATCTACTGTTTAAGATGCGGGTGTGGCACAGCTACCTTCACCAATTAATCCAGGGCACGCTCAGCCCTCCTCAGCAAAAAAACAAACTTTGCAAAACCAATAAAACACAGCAAATGGTGTTTATTGTCAAAGTGTAGGAGTAGGACAATGTTATATGTGCATAATTCAATATTGTGTTCTCTAATTGTGCAACAAACTAAGCTACAGTATATACAGACATCTATCATAAACTGTTGATAGCTGGATGACAGTTATACTGTATAACAGTAAATCTAGTTGGCCGGTTGCTTGGGCAGGACAGCCTCTTAAGGCAATCCGTCGAAGGCCCAAGACTTTGGTATCATCTGCGTCAATGCAAAATGGTGACTCTTACTCTTACAGTGTAATATCAATCAATACAACTAAACACATCCATTAAAAACATCCACATGAATATACTCAATGCAACAAATGTTATGCAGAAAAATCTCTTGCCCCCTCCCCATTCTGCTTCTCTCTTTTATCTCCATAAAACCCAGTTAAGGTTAAACAAACATTTAAATGTTACATATTCCATTAAAGTAAAAGAGAATAATGTTATGAGAACCCTCAGCCTAGATAGCGACAATGCTTTGTGAAAAATATATGTATAGTAGAGTGAACTAAACATTTACATGATTTTACAGGTGAAAGGAAACATCGCTTTGACATAACTCTTTAGAATAATAATACAGCCCCACAGTCTTATGAACATGCTATGATCTCTTGTTACTCACTCCGATCACTGTCCATGTGATGCCCGCTTACACAGCCTGTCACAGGGTTGTGGTTGTGTCAGTGTGTATACATGTTTTAAAGTGTGCGTGTATGCATGTCAGTGTGTTTGTGTGTGTCTGCAGGCTCAACAGTCCCCCGAGTTATGCGAGTGTGGCCCGGTCTCCATTTTCCAGTCTCTCTGGTCGGTGGCGTCTCCCTGGCCGTGCTGGGAGGCGGCAGGAGACAGGGACATCTGTCTGCGGGGGTTGCCGCTGTGCATGGTGTTCCAGTGGCGTTTCAGATCCGACGCTTTGATGAAGGCTTTGTCACAGGAGCCGCAGTTGAAGGGCCGCTCGCCTCGGTGCTGCCGTTCGTGGTCTTTCAGGTGAGACTTGTGCTTGAAGGCCTTTTCGCACATTTGGCACGCGAAGGGCCGCTCGTTGCTGTGGACCCTCTCGTGCCTCTTCAGATCGGGGCCCCTGATGAAGGCCTTACCGCACACCACACAGCGGTGCGGCTTAAAACCAGAGTGGATTTTCAGGTGCTCCTTGAGGTGGGCGGCGGTGGTGAAGGCTTTGGGCAATGCTCGCAGCCGTAGGGGCGGTTGGCGGTGAGCAGCCGCTCTTTTTTGGCGTTGTGGTCCATGGGCTTTGCTCCTGTGCTCTGGCAGGAGCCGTGGTCGCGGTGGCCGTACAGCAGGTACTCCAGCTTCATGTCGCTGGAGGAGGAGGAGCCCCAGCTGTGGCTGTGAGGGTCTTTACCCATGTTGGTATTGTAGTTGTGCGGCTGAGAGACGTGAGAGCCACCAGCCCCCATGCCATCCATCCCCTGATCGTAGAAGCTGTTCTTCCTCACCTCCTCCATGGCCAGCTCTTTAAGGATGGCATCCTGGGCTCTCATCCCGTGGTCACCTGGAGCTTGGTTTTCCCGAGTCTTCATGTTGGTCAGCTCACGTTTCTGGGTACACAGGTTATCTAGGAAGTTGATCCCCAGGATCTGACCGGATGACATCATCATATTGATGTCCTTCTTCCTCACAGCCAGCCGGGCTGTGTACATGTAATTGAGCACCTCTTCAAAGATGTCTGAGCGGATGAAGTCCAACTCCACGATGGAGTTGTCCTCGTCACTTTGCTTCTTAAAGAGCTTTTTGAAGTAGTTGCTGCAGGCGGCCAAGACACAGCGGTGAGCCCTGAACTCAATGTTTTCCACCACCACCACCACATCACAGTGCTCACCTTCCATCCTCTGCTGATTCAGCATCTTCAAAAAGGTGGCTTTGTGGTCATAGTCGATATATCTCAGTAAATCAGACATGTTGCAGGTCAGATAGGAGCAACCTGCAAAGGAGAAACAGCAAACTGTCAGAGTTTTTCCAATAACAAAGCGGGGCATGGATGTGGCTGCACAGCTGAGGGGTGGAGCTCTGGATGCATGCCTCCTATGAAAATACATGCATGCAACACACAGAACACTTACTGGAGCAACTTACAAGCGAAAGCGCATTTGTTAATAAATGACCGCCTGGAAGCAAAGAGTAAACAAGAGAGGCTAAATCAATCATGCAGAAATCCTTAAGAAAAAATATGACAGGCCCGACAGCGACACAAGCTGCAGCAGCGCAAAGAAAAGACAGAAACAGCGGCAGAAACAAACACGCGCACTTTTCTTTACTTAACGAACGCGTTTTGGTCGCGGTGTTTGCGTGACAGTCGCGCTGCGTGAAGGAAGGATAACCTTAGCAAGAATATTTCACATTTCACTGCGCCCAGCCATTTTGGTCAGCAAGCCTCCATTGGCATGTTTCTGCTGTCTTTAAGTCAGTTCACAAACAGCGGAGACACGCTGGACACGAGGACACACGACCGACAGACAGCCGCGCGGTTATCTGCGCCGCCCGAGGAGACAAAGAGAAAATAGAAAATGTTAATACCCGAAGCCTGAACGCGATCCCTGTGCTGTCACGCAAGGCAGTCGACGACGATCCAGAGCTGTCGTTTTTCCTCTTCCTCCTCTTGTTGTGACTGAGCGGCTCCGCAGGAAACGATGGACCGCTCTGCTGCCCCCTACAGCCCCGGAGCGGCACTACAGCTATCCTCTATAGCCTACAGGAGGATCCATACTCACTGATTTATCTTTGAGTGTTTAATCTGAAAGCCACACGAATTAATGTGTCAGTTCAGTGACTTTTATAGAATGAGTGGTGTGCCTACTAGAAAAGCAATGAGATATACACTAATAATCACAAGTCTGGACACACCTTCCCATTTCATGTTTTTCTTTATTTTCATGACTATTTCCATAGTAGATTCTCACTGAAGGCATCAAAACGATGAATGAACACATACAGTATTTTGTAGTAAACAAAAAAAGTCTGAAATAAGTCAAAACGTATTTTATATTTTACATTCTTCAAAACAGACACCCTTTGCTTTGATTACTGCTTTGCACACTCTTGGCATTCTCTGGATGAGCTTCATGAGGTGTCACCTGAGATGGTTTTCCAACAGTCTTGAAGGAGTTCCCAGAGATGCTGAGCATTTGTTGGTCATTTAGCCTTCCCTCTGCAGTCCATCTCATTCCAAACCATCGGGATTGGATTTAGGTCAGGTGACTGTGGAGGCCAGGTCATACAGCACTCCATCACTCTCCTTCTTGGTCAAATAGCCCTTGCACAGCCTGGAGGTAGGTTTGGGGTCATTGTCCTGTGAAAAAAAAATGATGGTTCAACTAAATGCAAACCGGATGGGATGGCATGTCGCTGCAGGATGCTGTGGTAGCCATGCTGGTTCAGTGTGCCTTCAATTTTGAATGAATCCCCAACAGTGTCACCAGCAAAGCACCCCCACACCATCACACCTCCTCCTCCATGCTTCATGGTGGGAACCATGCATGTGGAGACCATCCGTTCACCTTTTCTTCATGGAACCAAAGATCTCACATTTGGACTCATCAGACCAAAACACAGATTTCCACTGGTCTAATGTCCATTCCTTGTGTTTCTTGGCTCAAACAAATCTCTTCTGGTCGTTACTTTTCCTTAGAAGTTGTTTCTTAGTAACTGTTTGACCATAAAGGCCCGATTGGTGCAGTCTCCTCTGAACAGTGGATGTTGAGATGTGTCTGCCGCTAGAACTCTGTGTGGCATTTATCTGGGCTCTAATCTGAGGTGCTATTAACTTGCCATTTCTGAAGCTGGTGACTCCAATGAACTTATCCTCAGCAGCAGAGGTGACTCTTGGTTTTCCTTTTCTGGGGTGGTCAACATGTGAGTTGATTTCTTCATAGCGCTTGATGGTTTTTGTGACTACACTTGGGGATACATTCAAAGTTTTTGCAATTTTCTGGACTTACTGACCTTCAGTTCTTAAAGTAATGATGGACTGTCCTTTCTCTTTACTTACCTGATTGGTTCTTGCCACAATATGGATTCTAACAGTTGTCAAATACGGCTGTCAACTGTGCACCAACCTGACTTCTGCACAACACAACGGTTCCAACCTTCTTCCACAAATGAACCTTAACAAGGCACACCTTTGAAGTGAAAACCATTTCAGGTGACTATGTCATGAAGCTCACAGAAAGAATGTCAAGAGTGTGCAAAGCAGTAATCAAAGCAAAGATTGGCTGCTTTGAAGAATCTAAAATACAAAACATGTTTTGACTTATTCTGCATTTTTTTTTTGCTTACTATGTAATTCCGTATGTGTTCATTCATAGTTTTGATGCCTCAGTGAGAATCTACAACATAGTCATGAGAATAAAGACTGATGTATTATTATATACTCGATATTATGCATGTGGATGTCTCATTGTACTCTGAAAGCATGGAACAAATAAACAAATGAGGTTTAAAATCAATTTAGAAATCAAAATGTATTCTAAATTTTTGACTCAAAGTAACCACCTTTGGCAGATATAACAGCTGAACACAGTCCTGGCATTTTTCCACAATGGAAATCAAATATTCTTCAGAAAGTTCTTCCCAACTCTGTTGCAGAAGTTCCCATAAATATGTGGCACTTGTAGGTTACTTTGCTTTCACTCTTCTGTCCAGTTCAAACCAGCTCCATGGGGTTTAAGTCTGGAGACTGTGCTGCCACTCCATGTTTTCAAGCTTCCCATCTTGTTCTGTGTTCTCTGTTTTGGGTTATTATCTTGCTATAGGATGAACTCCTGACCAACTATGAACATATCAGAGGATACTGCATAGCAATGGTTAATCACCTTTTCCAGAAAGCTGTGGGAGCTGTTTTGGTTCAGGGTACCTCTCACTCTGTACAAGTCACCAACCATGGATCCAACAAAACAGCCCTAGACCATCACGCTTCCTCCTCCATGTTTGACAGTTGATGTCACACACTAAGGAATCATCCTTTCTCCTCGACGGTGTGCAAAAATCCTGCAGGATGAGCCAAAGATTTCAAATTTGTATTCTACAGTCCACAATACCTTCTTCCTGTCTTCAGTAGTCCATTTGCAGTGCTTCATGGCTGAGGCAAGCCTCTGTTTCTAGTTCTGACATCTTAGCAATGATTTTCTTGCTGAAACTTAACCTGTCTTACCTGCAACTCCAAGTCTTCTCTTCTCGGTTCTCTTGCGTACTACAACCACTACTAAGCTGTGCTTGAAGCTGTTGTCCTGTGAGCCTATCACCAAGCTGTTGACCCTCAGGAACTTGTCTTCTGTTCAGACCTCTTCCTGTCAGAGTTTTCCCTAGTTTCAGAGTGCCTTTTGATGGTGAAGACAACTCGACTCACCGACATCTTGACTTTCTTCATAATTTCTCTGTAGAAAAGACCGGCATTTTTAAGTCTTATGATTGTCTGTCGCTCTTCCATTGTTAATCGACATTCCTCTCCATTTTTACAGCAACACACTACTTTCTGCAGTACAATACTGTTTAAATAATGCTCTGGAGGGTATGGTACCATGGTGTGTTCCAACACTAATGCAAAGTCGGTTGTAAGTAATCAAGAAAAGTTGGGACACCTGTAGGATTTGTTAGTACCAACTTTCAAGGCTTAATCAACCTCTATTGCTGCAGAATAGCTTTAAGTTGTTAACCCATTTCTTGTTCCCTGAAAAAGGCCTTTTGGTATAATTCTGAAATGGACATTGTTTTTCAGTTTTGGGTAACCTTACCCTTTTTTTTTAACCTCTGGCAGTTCACCAGTTACCTTTGTACCATTTTGAGCTATTCATTGGATTTGAACTACTTCAATTTCAATTAAAAAAAGGAAAAAATTGGGGTGTTCTATAACTTCTGACGGTAGTGTACATGTGTATGTATATGTCAGGGTAGAGACTGCGATTTGGTAGAGTTGTAGTTTCTACCAGTAGAGATTGAGATCGCAGTCTCTACCAGTAGAAACTCCAATCCTACCAGTAGAGATTTGCCAGGGCTAAGGTTAGACTTTTAAGGTTACGGTCAGGGGTCAGGGCAGGGGTCAGATTTAAAGTTACATCTCTACTGGTAGAGACTCCAATCGCAATCTCTACTGGTAGAAACTCCAATTCTACCAAATCGCAGTCTCTACCCTGACATATATATATATATATATATATATATATATATATATATATACACACAGAGAGAAAGACAGCGAAAGAAAGAAAGTGAGAGGCCATTTCAGTTTTTGAGAAGGGGAAATTCATTCTTTGCTGTTATTGCTCAGTGTTGATGACAGATTTTTTTCTTTCCAACTAAAACTGAGAATAAACAGATTTAAAATAAATTCATATACTTAAAAAACAACCACATCTCAGTGTTTAAATCCAAAAATCAATAATCAGTGGGTCAACTGGAGAAACAAGTTTAAGTACTGTGGTCCTGTTATTGTTTAGAAGAAAACATTAAATTAAAAATCAATGCATTAACCATTTTTATTTCACCATTTTGAGCAAAACATGGCTGTACATGAACAATACTCAGTTATTCAGATACCTGAATACAGATACAGATAAGGGAGGCATACAGCTGACATGTTCGGGGGAGGTGAAGGAAAGATCTCTCTTGGCTTTGCGTCTAGTTCGGGCAGAGCTCGGCAGTCTGAGCCCTTAGCCTCACAGTCACACAAACCTGGGACTTGTGCTGCAGCCGATCTTCTACCCTGGACCGAGTTCAAAGCCTACACAGGCACATAAAAATCTATTTCTTGCACAGCACAGCATGTTGGCGTTTGCTAAAATAGACTTTCTCGACAAATGTTGCAGTGGTATAATCAATGACAAACAATAAAACACTGAAATTAAAATAAAAAGTCAAATTTCAAGTAGACATGAGAGAAATCAACTGTGAAGGATAATTTGCTATTCTCCTAGGAAAGCTTCGATATGTACAGTACAGAGCTGTAGTGATTTCTGTGGCAGCCTACCTGATGGAAAATCATTGTGTTGCCAGAAGGAGTGAGGTGATGCTTGCTTGCAAATAAGATTGGCACTTTTACTGCAAGGTTAAATAGTGTATGCTCTCTAACACATACAGTCTACAGCAAATTTAAGTTTCTGGAGTGATGGCTTTGCTTCATAAATAAAATGCTGCTCTGCTACAATAATTATTCTTAATCATCATAAAAACGCATTAAAGTCATAGCACAGTGAAAACACATTTGCCTGCTGCACACGGGAATTTGGGGTGCAGATGGACTGAGAACCATTTTGAAAGTTGGATCTTGCCATTAGTTTGAAAATGCAACATTGCGTCCCTTCTCATGCAAAATGCACTTTATTTGTTTTGTGATGGTTGCGACGAGCAGCGAGCTGCAGCATTTGGAGAGTAGGAGCCTTTATAGTCTTCAGAGGGTCCTGATGTAATATGTGGAGTTCTGGATGTTGGATTCTGAGAGGTTGAACGGAAAACAGCCATCTCTGTTATTCCTGGAAAAACAGAGGAATCGGAAGTTAGTGCATCTCACATGTTTGATTACTTCTGAAGCTTTACTGCTGCAGCACACCCTGGAAAAAATGGAGTGTGATTAAAGGTTATGGCGGTTTTACCCACATAAAGAGATGCGCTGAACGACTACTGAGCCACAAAAATGCAAACTCATAACAAGATACACACAAGCAATAGTGTAGCAAATAGCAAAGTAATCTATTCCAACTGTAATGTAACTACCGCAAAGCACTTTTATTACCATTAAGGTAGAAAAGCATTTTGTAAGTGCTGAGCTTTTAGCATAAGAGGTTATTAAAGTCCATCAAAATTAAAAGACATCAAACAACTCTTCACCACTACAGCATACTTTAGTCAGCATGGGATTTCAGCTCCATTTCCTTCAAAGAGAGGAGGGGATTTGGAGAAATTGCTCCATGAGAGAGTGACATTCTGGATTTCTAAATTGAGCACTTTGAGTTATCAAAGGAGTTAAGTTCAAAACAATTTTTGTAGAACCCCTCTGGACAATAAATAACAGATTAGCTGGAAATGAACGCTCTGAACTCAAAGCAGTTGCTCTGTTTTTTTGTTGTTGTTTTTTTACTTCGAGTTTTATCTACTTACATTCCATCTTTATGTTGATCTGCTCTGTGTAAACACAGCCTGCAGTTCAACCCAGTTCACTTGAAAAGACCCAGAACTGTTACATCACTGCTAGATGTGGTGGAGTCACTCATGATTTTACAGTCATGTTGAGGCCTGCTGAAATTACAGTTGTTGTTGTTGTTTTAGCTGAATCTGCTTTGAGCAAATGTTTTACTTTTGGTGAATTCTTAAAAGAGACCCACAGAATAAAGTTATTTGGATGAAATATCACAAGTTTATATTTGCTTTAGAAATTCAAGGAGCCCTGGAAATGTGAAAACCTGACGATGTTTTAAATTATTTTTTTTTTTACAGATTCCATCTGATAAATAGTTTGATTTTTGGTGATTTTTAAAAGCCTTTCAAACCAACCACGAATTCTGGGGGTCAGAGGGTTAAGTTGCCGAGTGTCAAAGTCATATGACTAGCTAAGGCTATTTATTAATTCTAGGTGAAGGCAGTTTTCTTTACACAGCTATGACATTGTGTCTGAATAATGACTGAAGGAACAGAGAGTAAAGAATAAAAGGTCTTGTTATATTCAGTTTTCATATTAAAACATATGTATAAAGCAGGCAATCAAAGACTTCAGTATTCACAGTATTTTGTGGGTAGCACAACAAATAACTGTTGTGTTAATACAACACAACAATTACTATTACTGGCCTTTTTTGAATCGTTCTGTGAGCAACCTGGATTACATTCTATGCTGCACACAGCGTAAGTCAGAAAAACAGCTGGAGGCGTGCAGCCCTCATCTAACTTTAGTGCTGTTCCTTCCATTAGTTCCTGCAGTATTTCAAACTGATCTTCTGTAAGTTAATGCACAAATGACTGTTGTCTTGTTTAGTTTTTTAATGAATGACAGCAGGAAGTGAAAAGCCCAGTGACAAACACTGTGAATAACTCATCAACTTGTGTTTTGTTAGAGAAATGCTTTTAATGTTGAACTGCAGCAGTAAGTTGTGTTTGGTTTGCATTAGCAGTGACTTAGTACGCAAAATGCAAGTTTAAGCAACTTCCTTAATTGTTAGTCCGCTGCTTTAATAATCACTAATCAATCCATTGTTGAAATTAAGGAAATAAAGGTGGCATTTTCCCATATGCAGATAAAAAGACTCAAGTTCCTCCCAACAAAAACGGAAAGGTGACATATGAATTTGAAGAACAGATAATTTTACACTTGGCTAATGAATTATAAATTAAATAGCAATGATTCTGACTCTCTGGACAAAAAAAGGCAGCATTAAAAACAGCAAATGAGCTGCAATTTTCCACAGACAATAAAGTAAAGTTATCAATCTCTAAATATCAGAAAAATCCTCAAAGCTGATCGACATGGTAAAGTGACATGTTCCCTGTAGTTAGTCCAGTTGGAAACAGCTGCTCAGCTGGAACACATGTCCGCAAACTTTGTCAGTCCAGGAGATGTGTCAGATATTTACTGCTTCATCTAAATTGGATTAATACTCAGAGCACAGAGTTGCAGAGACACTTTATCCCTTTTGTCTGAATATCGTTAAAAAGTGTGTTCTCAGAGTCCTACTGCTCCTGAACTTTAGCTGTGGAATCAGCTGCAGCTGCTCTCTGACAGACGCTTAGCTCCTGGTCTGTGTTACGGTTTTTCTCGATTGATAAGACACTAAATTCCATTCACTGCAAGCAGCCACCACCTGACTGCACACATTTCTCAAAAACAGGACTCTGGTGTCAAAACCTTGAACACTATTCATGGTTTGCATACTGTTCCCAAAACTCTTGCACTCTTTTTGCAAAAGACTGAACACATTTTTTGCTCATTTGAACACACTTTTCATTCATAGCACACATTTTTCAAAAAGTGAACACTAGGAAGCAGAACTGGGACACTGTTCCAACACTGCTGTCACAATTATACACAACAGGTCAAAGCTGAAAACACTTTTGCCAATGAACTGCACACTGTAAAACCTGCTGGGAAACAGAATTAGCTGTTCAGAATGCAATCTGTTGTTTAGGTCAGCAGATGGTAAGGATGGTGCATAAAGTAAATAGCTTCAGGTTTATTGTGGTTTACTTTACATGGCATGTAAATGCTGTTTGTCCCTTCAGTGACATGTCTATACTGGAACAATACAAGCAGTCAGAAATGTTCTGAGAATACTGTAAAACATCGAATGCATAATTGTGCTTCAGAAGTGCTAGTGAAATTACAGAAAGTGTACATGACTATTTCTCTGTTTTGTGTATGTTTGTTCCAGAGAGTTTTTCAATTGGATTCTGATGATACACAGGAATACATCTGGGACAATGTTAGTTTTCACAGAGGACTATTGATCTGGGAATGGTTCAATATGAACCCTCATTGTGTTTTTTCTGCCACCATATTCTCCCGTTCTGAATCCTATAGAAGAGTTCTTCTCTACATGGAGGTGGAAGGTATATGAGCAGCAGCCATACTTTGGGAAAGTCTCTTGCAATCAATGGTTTTGGCATGTGGTGATGTTCCTGCTGATGCAGGTCAGGGCTGGATCAGACACAATACAGTGCTGTATTTTTTGTCTAACATTATTTTATAATGTAAAGTGGGGCACTGCAGTGGCCCCCTCCAATTCATTTATAGGATATCTGTGTTTAAGTTGTCATTTTTGAAGGCTGTATCATTTATTTATACTTCACGTGAAAACATAGTGAGAGAGAGGAGTGTTTTGTATTTAGCAGTGCGGTGTCCTACTTTTGCTTTGGGTGTCTTAATTTTGAAAACAAAGTTCAAATTTTGACAATAAAGTGCGCTTTTGACACAAATGTGCAGTGCTTTGTGAATTGTGTCCTAATACAGAAAATAAGGTGCAGTGTTTAGGGGAATGTGTGCCATTTTTCAGAAACGGTGTCATATCAATAGAGAAAAACTGCAGTGCTGCATCCTAGTGTACCATCTTTATGAGCCTCAGGTAGCATCTAAACAGGACAGCTGCCAGATACTTTTTTCCAACTTATTGCTGCAGAGTTCATCAGCACAACTCCTACAGTTAACAGACATCAGGGAGGTGCTTGTTTATAGACCATTACAGACTGCAAACATATGTGCAACTCCATCTCATTAAACAGTAAGCGGATCTGTTCAGTGGTGAAACCACAACAAATCCACAACAGATATCTGATTGCATGACCCTCGTATTCTGCCTTATTACTCCACCAAGGAACACAGCAGAGTTATGTGATGATCGCCGTTGGTTTATCTGTTTGTCTGTCTGCTAGCAACATTACTCAAAAATGGACAAATGGATTTGGATGAAATTTTCAGGAATGACACAAGGACCAAGTGATCAGATTTTGGCAGTGATGCTGCTTATAGTCTGGATTCACGAATTTGTTACAGACTTCTGTGTCATTGTGAGATAGCATCACGGTGTCACTGTAACTATGACAACATGTGAACACTGTCAGCTGCCTGCTGATGATCACATGATTGCGATCCTAATACAAATCGACCGCTATGGACCACACATTTTTTTAAAGATTTCATCCATTGGAAATCATATGACTCAGCAGCCTCGGTGGAGTACTGCGCTCTCTGAGTGCTTTTCGAGTCAGTTAAATTTGCAATCAGTCACATTATTATTGGAATTTAATTGATTAACAAGAAATTGTCAGATTTCCAACCTAATGCATCATTTGCTTTTTGGCAATGTGGCCACAGAGATCCTGTCTGTAACGCTACATAAATACTACAACACTTTCATAAGTGAGCTATAGGCTCAATCACGGCTTTGAGTTACCTCATTCACCTATAGTGACTTCACATTTTTTTTAGATTAACATTTCTGCTACACCAAACTTTTTTGCCTGACTGACAAACTTGAATGAGGTTATATTTGCTAAAGGAATTTTTTTGAAAAGTTGATTGTAACAGTATTTTTTCCATTTATGGCCACTCATTAACAAACTAGGAGTATATGGTGTACATAGTACCAAGAGTACCGTGACATCATGTAAATAGTATTTCAAAGAGAAGGATGGCGACAATATGACCTTTTTGGTCCAAAACCTGATCATTGAATTAGATGTAACAAATCCCCTCAATGATAAATGCAAGGCTGAATGTAAAAAATGCGTGGTGGACTGCAGATGACCTGTTGTGCAACAAGTTGTTCTACACCTTGTTGTGTGTGTGTAATCACAGTAAAACATAGTTCAATCGTAATTTTAGCACCATGGACTCTGTTCAAATTTTCTGACTCTACTGGCATCACCACTGTGTGTGTATCTATGATGGAAAAAAGACAAGCACCCGAAAGACCACAGCCAAAACATCTCGTGTTAATAGTGCTATTCAGACCCAGCCATTCTGACACAAACATTAGACAGCACGCACAAAGACTGAGGGCAAGGCCCTAGAAACAAAGCCAAACATTCCCATCAAGTGAGTCATGTAGGTACACACATGCACGCTTACTCATCCCAAACACTGCGCCTTGGGATTGTTTTAGTCAGAAGCTAATGAAATAACAAGCCTCAGAGCAAAAAGGTGAGTTAGACTAAACTAGACAGTGAGCAGTTGCTACAGACAAAAAGAACACTTAAGAAAGTTGTGAAAACATGCTGTAGTAGAGTGGAATGGAAAGCTCTCTTCTGCTGCTCAACAACTGACAAAATCCTCACAATACTGACAGTGGGCAAGTTGAAACACAAATGGCTGCATTTGTGAAGCCACCCTCCCCGCCTCGCACACACAAAAAGGAAAGTGCAACTGAAAGGATAAGTATGTCATAAATTGTTTGAAAACCCAGATGTCGTACAAACAGTTTCATGTCAGGGATAAATCCCAGCTTAGACATCTATCTATATGGATGATTGTGCTGTGTTCATTGCACTTTTCCTAACCTTTCTGGATAATATCTAATGTACCTAAATTTAAACTTACTTTTTTAATTGCTAAAGGAGTCTTATAAATCTTATACTCCTTGTCTGCTGTAATAAAATTCTCATGTACATGTTCAGCAGAGGCAAACTTACTTTATCCAATGATGATATTTCTTCAAAAGTAATTAATTTTCAGGATAATAATCTATAATATGGATTATTATTATAATTACTATAATATACAGTTCTTATGTTAACTATTTTCTTGTTCGAGCAGGGTCTAAAAAGGAGCAATGCATATCTGTGTACATCTAAGATCAGATTTCAGTCCGCACAGAGGTGTCTGCAGCACAGGCTGAGAACTCTGAGAAACAGAAGCCGGTTTAGCCGGTATTTAATCGCTCATCGCCGCCAGTGCCCTTTGTGACACATGTGGACACAAAACGCTTTGCATTTCTAATGTTTTTGTACTTGTTACTTAGAGGACATTTAGAGGGAAAAAGTAACAAACCTTCAAATTAGAAGCAGCTTTGTCTGTATTTTACACACGGAAAACACTGTAGCCCTTCAAATAAAAGGACTGTATTTCTTTCCAGCAGAGGGGAGTGTTGCACCCAAACTACACAGAATGGCATGAGACTGTAGCAGCATTACTGTGAAGGCTTTTAAGCCCCATCATTGTGAGCAGGGACTATAATATTAGGCGTGTACACACACACACACACACACACACACACAAGTTTGTTTTTCTATACCGGTGGGGACTTACCATTGACTCCCATTCATATCTAACTCCTAACCCTTACCCTAACCTTAACCATCACCAAATCAATACCTAACCCTAAACAAACGTTTTTGCACTTTTACATTTTTTATTAACAACAACATGGCCAAGAAAACGGTGTTGCCACCCGTGGGGACCTCATTTTAGGTCCCCACCGTAAGACAAGTCCCCACCTTTATAGCAAATAGTCAGGTCAAAGTCCCCACCGGTATAGCAGAAACAAGTACACACACACACACACACACACACGCACACGCACACACGCACACACGCACACACGCACACACGCACGTAGACGTAGTCCATTTCCCTTCTGGGAGAGTGGAGCTGAATGACAACAGCATGATGCATTAGCTGTGAATGCTACAGAAGCAGCGCTATCTGTACCAGTGAGAAGAAGTGCTGATGGAAAAGCAGCATGCCTGAGAATGGAGACCAGTTGGAAACAGCCCAGTCTGACTAAATTAAAATCAGACCAGACTGAACCGGACAGGGCCGGGACCAGGACTAGGGTCTCGTTGTCTTACCTGGGTCAGTCCTCCCCCTCCTCTGGCGTGATCTCTGTCTCTTTATGTACCACTACTTTGGTCACTGACATGTCAGGATGCTGTTCTTTAGCCTCCTTTATGGCCTGAGCCAGAGCCTATATACAGGAGTGCAATGCCAGGAGGGATCACCAGGGGGAGACAGAGAACGGGGAAGGACAAGGAGGGGGCAGGGATGTTGGATTGTCAGTCAGTATGCCAACAAGGATGTTACAATTGTCACACTTCCAGTATTTATTAAGGCACATCAAGAATGAATAATGTTTTGTTTAAAATGTCACATTTGGCCACTCCATACTAAATAGCCACTCACAAAGTGCATGTTAAAGCCCAGGGGGTCATGAAGGTCATTAAAGCACTGTACTTTTCCATTATGCAAATCAAAGCCTTGGTTTTAAAGGCAAAG
Source organism: Acanthochromis polyacanthus (assembly GCF_021347895.1). Taxonomy (NCBI): domain Eukaryota; kingdom Metazoa; phylum Chordata; class Actinopteri; family Pomacentridae; genus Acanthochromis; species Acanthochromis polyacanthus. The sequence continues at coordinate 17,613,693 of NC_067121.1, read as the reverse complement.
GAAAAAACAGATCTAATAGTAGAGAATATAAGACAACCTATATAAAAAAGATAAAATCTTTAAAAGACCTCATCATGGTCGATGTCTGCATCTCCGGTGATGACGATCCTCTTCTCGATTCTCGTCTCAGATATTCCTCCTTTCACCGTCTGACCAACAGAAAACCAAAAAAATCAATAACGTCCTGCTGGTAATCTTTATTAAAGACACAAAAAAAAACCACAAGTGCGTCTGAAAATAAATAAATAAATAAATACTGTTCACTGTTCAATTTCATGTTTTTCACAAAAACTCATTAACTTAGTTATTTTTGTGTTTTGGCAGCAACTGATCATAATAGTCCTTTTGTGCAATCTCATAATAGATGTCAGTTGTTTGTTTTTTTTTGTCAATTTGACACTTCTATATATTTTGCTTATATATGCACTACCGTTGAAAAGTATGGGGTCACCCAGATCATTTCATGTTTTCTATAAAAAGTCACACTTTTATCCATGTGCTAACATAATTGCACAAGGGTTTTATAATCATCAATGAGCCTTTCTACACCATTAACTAACACAATGTAGCATTAGAACACAGGAGTGATGATTGCTGGAAATGTTCCTCTGTACCCCTATGCGGATATTCCTGCTGTTTCCAGCTAGAATAATCATTATCACGCTAACAATGTCTAGACTGTATTTTTCAGTCATTTAAATCTAGCTGAGCATTTCCACAATGAAACTGCAGTGCACTGAAAACGCGGACCCACACTTCTGGGTTGAAATCAATAGAGATGGAGGGACTTTAAATGTGACCGTAAGCAGAAAGACAAGCCCAAGCTATGGAAATGTTAGACAGGCCAAAGAGACGACACATCGCTCTGACCTTTGTGATGTGTGTAGTTGTTGTGGTGCTGGTAGTTTCCGAGGTGATGGTCTGGGCACTCAGCAACACCCCAGGGTCTGCGTCACCATTCGTGTCAACCTGTTCACAAGCAAAGCACTTGATATTTGTGCTCTGGGTAAAGTCAGTAGAACTAAATTATTCCATTCTTTTTGAATATTACTAAGCACTAGTAAGTAGTAGCTTTAAAGCTCAGTAAAGTAAGCCACACTTTGACACATAGCAACTTAATCCACTGTCAGTTTATCAAATAGGTAGTGGCAATCACGCCCAATCCCACAGTTCCCTTCAGCTTAACAATGCTACATTTTCTTTCATCTCACTCTGTACGTCTTCCAGCAACTTCACAGTTTTGATTCACCGTCTCAGCAGTGTCGTTTTCTGACACAGCACACAGCTACCTCTTTTAGCTTTTCTGAGAACTGTTCTCCACTCCCAAATTTCATAACGAGCAAGATGCTTCTCTTTTCAGGTAATGGGCAGCAAATTAGTGCTAAAAGACAAGTGAATCTTGGATGCAGATTGCTCAGGTAGATACAAACAACTTGGAGCACATGATAATGTTGCTTCATACATACACTACTGTTCAAACATTTGGGGTCATCCAGGAAATTTCATGTTTTCCACAAAAACTCACACTTTCATTCAGGTGCTAGCATAATTGCACAAGGGTTTTATAATCAGCAATTAGCCTTTCAACACCATTAGCAAACACAATGTAGCAAAAAAACAGGAGTGATGGTTGCTTGAAATGTTTCTCTGTACCCCAACGCAGATATCCCATTAAAAATCAGTCGTTTCCAGCTAGAATAGTCATTTACCACATTAACAATGTCTAGACTGTATTTATGATTGATTTAACGTTATCTCCATTGGAAAAAAAACTGCTTCTCTTTCAAAAATAAGGACATTTCTAAGTGACCCCAAACTTTTGAACAGCATGGCATTGTAAATAAATATTCATGGCGAACAGGATCGCCGTATCACCTCCTTGTGTCAGCTTGTTTTCTGCTCTTGTTATTGCAGGTTTACCCTTTATGGATAAATTGCACACTATTCTTTAATCAGTTGGGTTTCAAATCTTACACAATTTATCCAAATCTGAAAGGGAGGTAACCTGGCAATAGCCAGATTAATAATTGAGTAGTACTTGATAGTACTCCACAATATCAATCTGGGACCGCTCCATTTAAATCCGTTCGGAGGAAAGAGGCACGGATTGGACAATTCCACTTTAATTTAATGGGTGAGCCAGTGTCTGACGACTGGGGTGTCTCGGAGTTCCCTGAACAAGAACAGAAAGATAGCGTTTAGGAAATTGCACGTCTCGGCTTTGGCCGCATCAATGGGCTCGCTTTGAGAAGGCGGTGGCGGCTGTTGTTTGGGGCGGTCGTGTCCGCCTCCTGCTGCCTGCCGGACACGGCCTCTTGCTGTTTGGATGCAGCAGATGGTGTGCTGTCCTGCTGCTGCTGGCCTGGTTCGGCATGTTGGGTATTAAAGTAATCCTTCAATGCGTTATCAGGCACTACTTTGACATACTGCACTGTCCTGTCTAATGGGCTCAGGGCTTCTCCGGTATATCAGCAGGAACTATGATATCAACGTAACGACTGCTCCGGAGAACGCGGAAATCACTATTAAGTAAACCAAACGTTTAGCCGCGGTAACAAAGCAAGTTCCACCTGGTCGCTCTCACAGCTGCCATATCATCTGCTTTACTACGATTCTGACAGCCGACAGCACAACAAGAAGGCATATTTAGCGTAATATGTGCTTGCAATATCACGCCTTGGCCAGGTAAACAGGCTTTGTTTTGAACCGGGTCTGCGTGCGCAGCTGCCTAATTAAGTATGCATACGTCATGTGAAAGGGGTCTATGGTGTGGTCAAAGTAAAACTGACTTAATAGCAGCATCTACACGATCGTTGTCCTCCGTTGCCATGTTTGTTTTGATCTACTGGCGCTTGGTGTTGTCGTCACACCCGGATATCCCGCACATTATCCCGCCCCACACACGAATACTGCTGCGTGATTGGCCAGAACCAACTTGGTGCTGTACGAAAAGTGAAGGTGGGAGCGGAGCAAGATGGTTCCTTGAGAGATTTGTGAACTCACAAATATTGCAAGAAATCAACTTGCTGGTAAGGTTAAAAGGGAGGTAATATCACTTCGTGTACAAATTTACCTCTGCAGCTTCATAGGTGATAGTCTTTGTCTCTGTGTGGACCACAGGCATGTCTTTGGTAGCCACCTCCACAACGTCAGGACTCTGGGGCACAAAAAGACAAAACGGATACAAATCAGAGCCTACAGAAGGAAACCAGCACCAGCAAAAAAAAAATCCAGGTTCTAGCTCATTCAATGTCTTCTGCAAAACAAACTGCTGCAGACATTGGCTGACTGTACCTTGTACAGCCATGGCCATAAGTTTGGACACAGCATGACTTACTATGTCTGTTTTGATGTCTATTATAGAACATAACTAATATTTTTTGACAGCACCAGTTTAATTAGTCAACAAATCAACAAGGGATATAATATTATCAATAAATTCCAACAATTGGAACAACTTTGTTCCAAAAACATAATATTAGAAGAAAATAACAAAAAAATGCAGTACTTTCACAACCGAATTTGGTAAGAATAACAAAATGACACCAAACTCTTTTGATGTTTTTTTTAAAATATGAAACTTAATATAGTTCTCAGGAGTTGTGTACTGTATTGTAAGTGACAATTTTGTGGTATTTTCTAAGATTCACAAGCGTCATGGTACTTGTGTCCAAACTTATGGCCATGGCTGTATATAAAATCAAACTGACAAAAATAAGCACCACAGGACAGTCATTGAAGAGCTTACATACCTAAAAGAACCTAGTCGAGTGATGGAGAGAACACTGAAGAAGGCAAATCACAAGATTATGATCAAGCATGTACACCGTATTGAGTTAAAGGTCCCTCACACAGCAGCACACTGTGACGTTAGGAGGTTGAAATGCGTATTTGTGCTTTTTTTGTTGAGTTTTGTCATCGATTGCTACTACTACTGGCAGATTGTTTGAAAGGAGGGATGGTGGTGGTGAAGTTTACAGGGCTGAGGCTTAGGCCACTGAAGCAGATGAAGGGTTACCTCCAACAGAGACATAGCTGAGGATAAATGGGTGTGCAGGGTATCCGATATGGGGGTTCAGTCTGAGTCAGCTTGTGTGGGCTGGACTTCTGGTCTTGTTGCTCAGTTGTCTTTTTCAATTTTTCAGCTCTCACTATCTCTTCTCCCACCATTTCTGGGCCCTTTTTGTCAACACAGTCTTCCTCCTCATCATATTTCTCCTCCTTTGCCTCGGTCGATTCATCCACTGCTCTCTCTCCATTTCATCTTCTGAGGTCTCCATCTGTGCATAGTAGTATTTCTCTTTTTCAAAGCTCAAACAGTTTGACATTTCAGGCAAGTTGTGTGGTTCTTCACCCTCGGTACACACTGCCATTGGAGAACATTCCTTTGCCTCCTTATTCACCTCCGCAATACTGTCTTCTAACTCTGTGGGGAACTTTTCTCCCATGAAAAACTGCACCTCATCTGACAACTGGATTCTCTGGCCATTTACTTCTGTCTCCTTTCTCTCCCCTGCATGTTTTCAACCTGCCAAGGCCTGCGTGCAACTCTGTGTTTCTTCATCTGTTCAAAGAAACCTTTCCTTTTTGTCACAACATCTCATGTAAACAGGAGTCTTGTCTTGGCACAGAACCCTTCCCATCCACACTTTCCTCCTCTTCTTTCCCATCTATGACTTCTTCAGATGGCTTTTCTGCTTCTAGGTTCAGAACTGCAGATCGTCCCTCATCCTACTCTGTATTTGATGCTACTGGCTGCATTTCTGTTCTAACTGCACACATACACACTGCTGAACTTGTTGTCAGGAGTGTCCAGGTGTAACAGTGTTTTTTGTAGCTGGTGAACTATTGCCACTAATTTCTGATCGTGGCTCTATTACACAATCTAGTTCCTGCTTTGCTGGCTCTGATTGCACTGGTTCAGCCTATGCAGCCTCTGTGGTCTGGATACTCACCGTTGGTGCTGTCAATTTGGCTGATTCTGCTTCTGTCTCCACGGCAACCACTGCCTTCTCCTGCTGATCAGGTGATGCCTGTTAACGATAAATTAAACAATTAGACAAGGTTTTTGCATCATCGCGACAAAACTAAATCTAAACAGTACAGGGCAGTTTCACATCACACCTGACAAAGAAAAACAAATATGTTGGTTAAGCATTTTAGATTTTCACTCTGTACAATCTGACAGAATTGCATAAAATAAGAAAAATACACAGAGAGCAGCGGTCACCTTTTGAGATGAGGAAACCCATCCCAACGTAGACTGATGAGACACAAGGATAAACAGACACAAGAACAGAGAGAAGGGTAAAGAGACAGCCAGAAATCACACTAAGCACAAAACAATAGGGAGAGAGTATAGAAAATGAAACAAATGCTGAGTAAATAATGTATGGATTGTATGGAATACCATTCTGCAGCTTATTAAATATGTAAATGTTTAAAAATCTAAAGAAATCCTAAAACCTCAAATTGATAATCTGCTTTTAGAATCACTGAATCCACCTGGAGCAAACTTTGCTGAAAGTGGTGAAATCTCTCTTTAGGTAGATCCATACAATTTTTTTCCAAACTAGTTTGTGAGGCTGAGGGGTGTTTGGAGGATGAGGTGAGTAAAGCTGCAATGGTGGCACCGAGCCAGGGCTACGAAGTCACCGCTTTCAGGGAACTGATAACAGAGCTGAAAGAAAGAAAAGGTGTAGCTGAGCAAAATGATAGAAAAAAATAAGAGCCGTTTCTTTCCTTATCAGCTGTGCGAGTCAGCTGCTAAGGTAAGGTAAGCTGTTTTAGTTGTCAATCAGCTGACATACAAACCCAAAACAGCTGTAACAAAAAAAGCAGCAACAAGTCTGAATGCAACAGAAACGGCAGTTTAGCAAGAGTGAGCGTTAACGCTGGGTGATAAGGGACCTTTGGCCATGCACGGGGTTCTACTACACTGTTAGACTGGTTTGGCTGCTGCTGGAGGGGATGCGGGTAGGCGGCAGCTGGTGGTGGTGGAGGTATGAAGGAGGCAGCAAAAACTAAATTGTTGTTTTTAGTTTTTATACAGTACCACAGCTAAAGATGCAGTTGAAGATTCTGAAACTGTAATTTGAACCAGGTTGGACTCTGACTGCTCAGACCGGACGTCTTCAAAGGTGAAGATTTCTGCATTCTCCTGCAGCCCATCAGAAGTTTTCATCTCCTTTGCTGAGACACTGATGACCTCTGAGGCCTCTGTCTTCACCTCCTCAGAAATCCATGACGCCATGGCCTTTTTAGGTGAGTCAATACCTTTAAGCGGAATCATGTCATCAGTTTTTATCTCCACCTTTGGACTGAGCATCTTGACTTCTGTAGTTTGGGCTTCTGCAACAACAGACGTGTCTGCTTTGAACATTTCTTTCCCTATCGATGCAGGCAGCGTGTCATTCTTGTCAGTTTCATACTCTCTCGGAACAACAGATTTCTCTTTTTCATCTAAAGTACTCGTCTCTTTGCCCTCAGTGTCCTCTTTGTCCTCCGCATCCTTCAAAATAATAAGCGTCCCTTTCTTATCACTGATGGCCTGGGACACTTCCTGCCTCACAGCTCCAGGACTGACTTTCACCACCGACCTCTCTGACACCTCGTCCTGGGAGTCGGGTGTTTTCTCTTCCACCTCCTTCAGAGTCCCATCCATGAAGACGTCGTCGTCCATAGTGGTTGATAAACTAATCCCATGAGGCCCCGAGGAGGTGGCCCCATCTGTTATGATACTATCCACCACGTATTTCACCAGATATCCTGCTGCCTGGGGAGACACTTTGCTTATTGGAGACGGATCGTTTAAGTTAATAGACAGGGCATTACACAGCCAATTCACGGCAGAAATAACCTCAAGAGACACACAGAAATGACACACACATAGGCTGAGCTCCACAAGGACGTGAACGTAGGTGCACTCTTTAATCTTCTATTAGTTTCTCTGCATAAATATAGAGGTATTATTACTGATCGAACTATGAATGCAAAAAGTGTGACATGATTTTACATCAGCACCTGCTGACATGATGCTCATTCTGAATAAGCTACAACAGAAAATGTGTTTTTAAAAACAATAGAACACAAAGATATTACAGTGGTAAGCTGTAAGAGCAAAACACTGTTCAAGAGTCCACATATTTCTGGAGCCACCAAGACGTAAAAGGCAAAAATACACCAAATGTGACTAAATGAAGCAGCTTACCTCAGTGGCCTTAGCATTCACTTCCTCTTTTGCCTCATCTCCAGTTGGTTGCTCATCGTTAGTCTGCAGAGAAAAAGAAAGAAAGTCACATTCTGGTATCACCTAGACAGACAATAATTGAAGCGTTCAGTGCAAATCACACATTCAAATGTGGCAGGTCTGTATCCCAAAACTATTCAGAAACAGCTTCTTGTCAGTCAGATTTGGTGTCAAGGATTTGTTTTCAGAAACGTTTATGCCTGCAACGCTTCTTTGAAGTCCAGTTACTGTTTGCACATGTGCTTCATGCACACGCACCACAAACAGTCTTAGAAGTTTTAGAACACACCCCTCAAAATGAAGAAACTCTGATAAAACTGCACATTTTGTCACTGAACACATCAATTTACTGACCAATGGCTTTACCATCCATTATCAAAACAAATTCACGTAATAATCACATGTTGATGAGATATAGTAAAGCCATAAACCTATAATGGCAAAGAGAACGACACTGGGTAAAACAAGCATTAAATTTTATTCACGCATCAACCCAGAAAGACTTTACACACCAGACTATGAAGGTGCCCATCTTCTCCTTTAACAGGCACTTAAGTCATCTCAAGTATAAAATGGACTGCACCATACTCATTTTGATGCAAAAAATAAGGCTCTTGCCCCGTTATTAATATTGAATTGGCTCCTTTATGACTTATTGTGCAATAAATCCAGAGATTAATGCCTTTGTTTATGTAAAAATGTCCTTGGTGATGTCATGCTTCACATACACATGTCATCATTAAGTCCGCTGTGGACTGCAGCTTACATCCTGTGGCTCCAACGGCTCTATCATTGGTGCTTCATGTGCTCTGGGTGAGTGCACAGGGGACGAGGAAAGTCTCTTCTCCCACTCGGTCAGACCTGGTGTGCTGCCGCCAGTCTCCAGGAAGGAGCGCTTCAGCTCGCTGATGTTGGTCTGGTGCTTGACAACCTCTGCTGAAGGCTCCGTATCCTACAGCAGCCAATCAACGGTGATACAGGGAGATGAAGGCAGGAGCAGTGTGGAGAGAACAACGGCCATGCTTCATGCAATGGTAGATGCACATCCAATGAATTACCAAGACACATGTTGGGCAGCATAAGACACAGCTCTGAAAAGGTCTGGAACCCATATATATATATATATATATATATATGCTTCTACAGACCTAAATCAGATGCATTATGTGCTTCCTCAATTTTCAATATGTATTGGTCACAAATCTGTGCAGACTACCTGTCAGTATCCTGCAAAAAAATGCAAAATAACTGCAAAATGTTCACCCACATCACAATTGTTAACACAGTAGCAGCTTGAGCTTAAATGCTAAAGAGGCATTTAAGACCAGCTTAGCCTGAACCAATGAAAACAAATGGCTTCATGCATAGACTCATGGATTTAGTTTCATAGGTTTAGTTGAGCACAACACTCCCAAATCTCATTAGAAGTTACCAATCACTTATTCCAGTTTAATATCGGTTATATTTGTCACAAATGCATGAAATGAATTTAGATGCTGACAGCAAGAACTTTTTCATACAGGAAATAAAGCAAACAGTACCTAATAATGCCAATTACAGGTGTCATCAATCCTGTTATCAGTTAGGTTTCATCATACCAAAGGTTGCATGCGCATTTCAGTAGTGCATTGTTTTCTTACCAACCTCTAGCATCAGATTACTATGCTTGATAAAAACGTTTTCCCCTTTAACTCGTCTTATGAAACTATACTGCGAAGACAAAAGAGGGGAGAGGAACTGTAAATATAGAATTAGGCACTATGCCATGCTAAGTTCCAACTGTGAGGAGAAAGTGGGAGCTTTGTCTTCTACAATACGGCTGCAAAAGCAAACGGTCTGAGGACAAAAATCAATTCACAGAAAAAAATACAGTGAACAGCATGACATGTAAACAACACCAACAAAAAAAGAAAACTATGATAATATAATAATCTGACTGGTGCAGCAGCAGGAAATGGAACACTATCATGACTCCACCATTTACAAACAACAGCACCTGAGAAATTATTTAGAATGGAGAAGAAGCTGCAGTCTGTGAGGTGTACATTCAGGCAAGAGTGAATGGACAGTCTGGTGTGTGACGTGAGAATGTCAACAGCGGCAGCAGAAGGAGGCAAGCCAAGGCAGCAGGACAGCACAAAGTGACCGATGGTTCATTTCTGAGTGGCTCAGTGCATCTGATGCTGGTGTGATGCACTGAGCAGGGCCCTGAATCGAGCCCAGTGTACCTGAGTCTGCATTTCAGAGTCCTCATCAGCTTCCGACTGACGGCAAGTAAAGAGGAGAGCACAGAGACAGTGAGACAATAGACAATAAAGAGGTATTAATCAGAAGAGATGCAAATGAGGGGAGGGGAAAGAAAAGTAAGCCACAAGGAACAACAAGCAAAGAGATGGGGGAGGAAAAAGAAGGTGGCTGAGCAATAGAAATAATTTGTCAACAACCTTTCCTGAACAGCTTTGTCCACTCATAACCTTAACAACTCTTAAACTGCAGATCAGTGTAGCTTTGAATTTCTCCATGTTAGGTGGCATACATAGGGTGTACTAAGAGCAACAATTGTACATTTGAATCGTCTACAAACTGGTTGGTTTTTCTGTTCCTTTTCCAAAAGCAAAAGTGGAAAGAGCAAGCTAAACATCACTTGTCTGCTCTAGAATACATTGCAAGAGTTGGTGTAAGATGTTTAGCTTATGACAGTTTCTCATTTACAGTAGTAAAAGAGAATCTTGTAATCTCAAAATAAACACCAATAACTAACTACATGCCAGTAATGCACCAATTTACCAATTCAACTACATAATTTTGCAGGTTGATGGTTTACTAAAAAGCCTGAATTCTGCATTTTTCATTTTCATTTTATTTATTTCATTGTTTTATTTATGCTTTTATTGCTTGATTTCAAACACTACTGTTCAAAAGTTTGGAGTCGCCTAAGCAATGTCATGTTTTCCATGAAAACTCACACGTTCGTTCATGTGCTAACATAATTGCACACGGGTTTTCTAATCATCAATTAGTCTTTCAACACCATTAGCTAACACAATGTAGCATTAGAACACAGGAGTGATGGTTGCTGGAAATGTTCCTCTGTACCTCAATGTAGATATTCCATTAAAAATCAGCCTTATTCAGCTAGAATAGTTATGTACTACATTAACAAGGTCAAGATGGCATTTCTAATTCATTTAATGTTATCTTCATTGAAAAAACAAAACTGCTTTTCTTTCCAAAATACGGATGTTTCTAAGTGACCCCAAACTTTTGAACGGTAGTGCATATATTTCTTGTTATTGAAGCACAAATTAAATTTACTAAATCCACTACGGTGTTTCTAAGTGTTTCAGTAGAAGTCAACTGGATTTCTCTTTTTGGTTTTTGAGGACATTTTACCTCTCAAAGAGGGTTCCTCAATTCTTAATGAATCACATGCCACATGGTGGTGAAACTGTCTCAGGAGGGATCTCTGGACTGCATGATAAGTATCTGATGGATGGTGTTGTAGCCCTCATCCCTGTTTATAACACAGTCCTAACATCCCTCCCCAGAGAGTTTTGTCACTATTAACACCTCAAGCCATGTGAGTCTTGGATCTTTAAGAAGCCATAGGCCAAGTGATTTAGGGGTGAGTGACCCAGTCTATTCCAGTAAAGGAATCCTTTTGGATGAGAGACGAAAGGTTTTCAAGAACCAAAAACAAGTCCAGCTGCCTTCTACTAAAACACTTAAAATCACCATAACCTGAATGACTGAGATTCTACACAGACATATCTACCATATACCCTTTTCAGACATGTACTCTGTTAATCAGACATCAAACAGAACAAGTTGGCTGCTTGTCTGAATGCTCAAGCTGGTCGCCTATCTGTAAAAGTTGCACTCTCACCAGGTCACCTCAGAACTTTTCCATTTAACCTTCAAACACGGTGAACAGTTGTGTGATGCGATTTAGGAAATATTTTTTCCACATTTCAGCTCCAGTATTCATTGGAAAGCATCACAGAGAGACGTAATACACAGTTTGTGTGCGAAATTCATAAAACATCTATTTCACATTTACCCTTCAATCTCAAAGCTATTAGGCAACCAAACAATACTCATTATTAAATTATGTATTTTGAATTTATCCCCCAAAATATTTCAAGAGGAATTGAAGTTTGTTTCTTCCAGCTGCTTGGAACAATTGCCTCTGAGTTACGTTAAAACCTGCAGCATGAAACAGCAGCAGGATCCACGTGTGTCTCCAAAGAGAGAGTTGTGCACATTTGTTGACGTACCAACAGGTGTACAATTAAATTTCTTACAATTATAAATTATCGCCAAGATCAGCACGGACACAGAAATAATGGTAGATCCCAAGATCACAGTGTAGACCAACAGGTCTTCACATCAGACAGGTGAAATGTCACACAGAATGGCAGTTTGGTTTCCTGCTCTATGGTACTATTTAATCGTAGTTTCTTACAAACATGCAGCCTCAGACACCAGTAGGATCAACATGTGTCTCTAAAGAGGGAGTTGCATGCATTTACACACAGAGCAACAGTAGTAACTACATAAATCATGTTTATCTATATGATATTCCAACATGAAAAAAGGGCCGATCAGAATCTAGCAGCGGCTGTGAACTTTTCTTCACCTCAGCCAGGTGAGCCGTCACACAGAGTTATAGTTTATACGCTGCAGTTTCATATATTGTCACATTGCTGCCATCCTCAGGCTGAACGCTGAGCCTTCAGTTTCACTGTTTAACAAATCACAGATAAACTGGTCTGTCAGCTGTTTGGACACTTTGATCAGCTGCTATTAGTTCAGAGTGAGTCTGTTCTTGCATTATTATGTACTATACATCACTTGATGTATTTCCTAGTCTCACCTGAATTATTTGCTCTCCAGCAATGTGGATAATCTGCGAGAATGAAGCCGTGAGGAACATGATCAGATAAATGACTTTTGTATAAAAGGCTGACAGAATGCTGTCACTCTAATGGACTGATGAACCCAGTAACATTCCATGTGACATGTCTGAAATAGGATATGATGAGTCCCCACTGTGGGACAGTTTAGCAGCCCTGTAGATCTTTACTGTACGGTTATCTGGACAAGCATCCACACTGACAATGGCAGCCAAGGTCCATCGTAAAACCCCTTTACCCCAACCTTTTACACTGAACTACAGAAGTCATCTCAACTAGCTCATGAAACTTGCATTAGGTTAATTGCAACTGCCAGAATCTGCAAGTGACATTTGTCATGTAAGATAGTAAAATCAAGGGTTTGACAGAATGCTAGAGGCTAGAAATGAGAAGGCTGATTTTCTAGATCTCTCTTTGAAATCAAGGACTCATTCGTTGAAAAATTGCTAAAATGTATGACAGATGGACGGACATTGCGTCAGAAACGGGTACATTTAAAACTGTTTAGAATACATGTACAAAAAAAATAGTGCATGCACAACACGCAGGACTTCAAGTGCAGAAATTCTACTAAATAAATGTCTCAGCACAGTTTACATCCATGATTCAGCATAACTTTCCTTTTCCTTCTGTGCTTCTTTTCTGCCATATAAATATATAATATCTTTCTTAATATACAAACCTCTGTGGCAGTCATCTCTCCATCAAAGGCAAAGTCAGTTTGTTCGCTGTCAGTCTGCATTCACACATCACATATCCATAGCGTTCCAAATGGAAAGCGAGAAAAACGAGAAGAACCCATCTTGTAAATGTTCGAAAATGCATTCATCGTCGACAGACAATCTTCATAACCACAAATGGGACGAATGGGAATGCACTGGTTGTTGGTTCTTTAAGCTACACACTATCAGACAACATTACATATTAGAACTGCAAGAGAACAACAAAAAAATAAAAAGCAAATGAAAAAAAACAAGCAAAACAGACTCAGAGGAAGTTGAAACCTTCGGTCAGTCACTTTGATATTTCAGGGTGCTATTATTAAATTTGGGTTGGATTTGGAAAGGCTACTTCCTGGGATTTGACTGTAAATTCATTCCAGGCAGATATGACATGTGCTGTGTTGTCATTACAAACAGCACCTGACAGTAAAAATTGATCTTCCGTTGCTGAGCAGTAACCTGACTTTCAGGCCCTCCCCCTCCTCTCCATGCATGTTTACACCAGGGGTGATCTGGATGCATTTAGCTGTCAAAGTCTCTCTGCATCATAGCATGTGTTATACTACAATAATCATTTGGTACCCCAAAATCTGTTGCCTGATGGAAAAACATCACATTTTGACGTTCCACACACTGAGCCTCTGCAGTGATGCGATGAAGAGTCCTTTTCAGAACAAGTTCAACTGACATGACTCATTTTAATTTGTGTAATGCAGAGAGACTTGGAGCATAGATTAAAAAAAAAAAGAATGTGTTCCCATGCAGCTGATGTTGATGATTTTTTATACTGTAAAGCCTTGAATGTAAATGGTAATACTGAGATGGGTTAGGCACAAAGCTGGGTTTTTAGTATGGCACATGGTGAAGGATTAGTGACAAAATGAAGACAGATGACATATTTATATCCTTAGAATTTGTAATACACATGCTCAAACATTAAAGCATTTACACAAATTGTTTTACACTTCAGTACCATTCCCGGTACTTTTCCAATTTGTGTCTAACCCTCTCCCTGACGTGGAGTGAATACATGCCAATCAAATATGAAATGGAGAGACTTGCAGGTTCATCTCTGTGTACTTGTGATGCTGATGAGTATATAGTCTACAGGATGAGAGCGTGACCGGGCAGAGATGAGGTTCTGAAAGTAGGAGACTGACAGACACTGGGACACACTCAGTCTCCAGGTCAGCTCTGCACTGGTAAAACAGTAGAGCAAGATATAGAACAGGATAACGGGTTAACCGGTAACGGGCTGTCACTCGAAGCCAGAGGTGGGTACTGGAACATACAGACATACGCACACACACCTCTTCTTCCTCTGAACTGTCATGGTCATGGTAGCCCTGGGCTATGGAAGCGGTCAGGGAGGCTGCCTTGGGCTCCAGGTAGCAGAGGCACAGCGCCAGTGGGAAGGAGAGAGTGAGGGCATAGGGGACAGAAAAAGAGGTGGAGAGCAGAAAGAAGAAGATGAAGAGGAAGCAGGGGATGAGTGACGGTGACTTAATAGGGAGGAAGTTCTGCGCGCACTCAGGGAGGAAACGCATCTCTGACAGATCGGGGAAGGTGATATAGCCATCCTCATCCAGGATGGAGGACAGGTCGGGCAGGTGCAAGGAGAAGGAGAAGAGTGTGCCACCACGACTCTTGCCCTGCTCCAGTCTCTGCTTGCGGGCTGAGAGCAGCAGCGCCTGCTCCTCCAGCAGGGCGGCTTTGCGGTCAGCATGAGCTTGCCGGCGGCGGCACCCAGTGCTGCTTTTGGCTGGACTGACTGATGAGGCCCGCTTACGAGCGTTCTCCCTGCGCCTCCGCCGTATTTTAGTTGATGAAACAGGGGATGAGGGGAGTGAGAGCTCTGAAGGAAGGGGGTCGGCTGTGTATACATGAGGGGAGCACTGATGGTGGGAAATTTCAACGGAAAGATGACGTGTGTGTGTGTGTGTGTGTGTGTAAATGGAGAGAAGCATGGGGGGGGGCAAATACGCATGAGCACACACGAGTGTAGTTTGGGGTCAAAGGAAGGACAAGAAAAGAACAGCTAATTAGTAAAGCGCACATAAAATGAGAAGCATTTAGGCCTAGTCTAATGCAGAGGGTTAAGCTCAAAGCAACTAGAAAATTGTCTTCAGCCATTAAGAACACTATTAAGAAAGAAAACAAAAATAAGATCTCAGAAATTGCTTAAAACGAAAGTCATGGCAGCTTTAAAGAAACATCATCCAGTTCCTTAAGTTGATACCTCTCTTTGAACCAAAAGAAACACAAAACCAATCCCTTGAAGGTTAGTTCATTCAGCTAAATGCAGCTCTGGCTGCACTGAGTTGGTCAGACAGCAGTTTACCTTTGTGTCTTGTCTGAGTGGTGTTGTGGCCACGGCTTCTGGTGTCTCTGCTGCATCTTTGTGAGTGTCCTCTTGCTCTGACTTGTCTTCCTCGACCTTCTTCTCTGTTGTTACTGCGGTAATAATGTCTCCCTTGGTGATTACTTTGGCCACGGCATTGTCCTTCATCAGAGTCTCATGGTTTTCCATAATGGGAGCTGAAAACCCAGAGGACAAAGATGGATGAGTCAGTGACATTTCATGGACACCAATGGCATGTTCTGTAACCAGGAGAAAATGCGACGAGCGGCATAAAGGGTTTGATTTGTTCCTGCATTTTTCCACATTGTTGTTATATGATACCCATTGTTGTTTTGTTGCTGCACTACTAAAATGTGCCAAAAGTTTTAGCTCTGCCAGCTTTCAGGTGGAAGCCTTTTCTTTTGAAAGATATAAAAATAGAAACAAAGGACTGGTTTTGCACTTTCAGCAAAGGATTTTGTGGCACTTAACCAGCACAAACTGTTCCTTACCTCCATCTAGGCTGCGGGACATGTTGTAGCGTTTGCTAGAGGAGCGTTCGAAGAATGGAGCAGGTCTGATGATCTGAGAGCTGGCCCTACGGGTCTGAGCCTGTGTTCTGCCACTGTAGCGAAACTTGGAGCCGAGGCTCAGGAACTTCTTTGGGGGCGCCTCAGGGGATACAAGTCTGTCACAAATCACAAACACTCCCATTAATCAAACCAGAAATAAGGCAAAGATTTTATCCAAGCTCTGTAAAACATTACAACGTATATTCATTTGAATACTCCCTGGAGGCCACAGACTCTGCTTGCTACTCAAAACAACCCAGGAGACAGTTTTTTTTTGTTTAAAGCAGCACTAACAAACTTTGTATGTTGCCCTAAAAGTTTGAACACGGCTTCCGTTTCACTAAAAGAAATCACATTTGGTCATTATCTTTAAAGCCGTGTCTACAAGGCTGGCATGACTGCGATCACTCAATACCACAAGAAGAACATTTAATATCAGCAGTAGGGTTGGAACAGTATACATACTTGTATTGAAAGTTTTGGTGCAGCCTTTGATTGGCGAGCATGGAACATGTACCAAGTGAATGCAGCTGCTGCCTGCTGCACTTGCAAAACATTTTTCTGTGTGCAGAAATTAATTTGATTCCCTATGATTCCCCACAAGCAACCTTAAAGCCGCTGTATATACTGAACCATTATTTTTGTGTATTACCACACTTTCATCATCAGTTGGTGTTTGTGAATGCTGCTCTGTGAAGGCTGTTTCACCAATTAACCTGAACATGTTTTCAGACTGTGGGAGGAAGCCAGAGTACCCGGAGAAAATCCATGCATACACAGGGAAGATCACAGGAAGGCCTGGACGTGAACTGGGGATCTTGTAGTTGCAAGGCGAAAACGCTAACCACCAAGGCACTGTGCAGCCCATGTGCAGATATACAATCTATACTTTTTTTCCTCTTCTTTGATTAGACAGAATGATACTGTTTTCTAAAAAGTCAAAGTTTTAGTTGGTGGTGTTGGTGATAATCCCATCCCCAGGTCCTTTGTTGGTGTTGCTCTTGAACCAATTTTCCAGCCCGAGACCCAGTTCATTGGCTGTCAAAATGTGGAGAACTGGTTCAAGATTGAACACAGGCTCTAAACCACCCCTGGACTGCCTTTGCAGAAAAAATAGAGATTATTTCTTACCTGAAGAAGGTGTGGTGTTCCACGCAGACCTTCCAAAGCCTTTTGGCAGCACGGTGATTGGGAAGTTTGAAACCAATTGTGCTTTCAAACTGCTCAAACTGCAAGGTAGACCAAAGATTCACTATATTATTAACTACGATGCTGAACTAAATTTTTTTCAACCTCTTTCCATAATGTGTTTTATACTGAATTTGCTGAATTTTACTAGTTTTTGTTTTCATAATTTTCTTAATACAAAAACTGTGAAATCACAGTTTTTAATCTAAATACAAGTAATTCAATAATTTCCTAGTTCCACGTCCCAATTTAATATTTCTACTTTCCTACTGAAAATCAGCTGCACACTGCAAACATGAGAAAGAGTAGATTGTGATGTATGTCAGGCAGCCAATAGATTATAAAACATAACTGCATCACAGTTTTGCATTGTACAACATTAGAGAAGGGAGGCCTGTATATGTGGATTTATCATGCCAGAAAATGACACTCATCCTAACATTTTAGATGCATCATTCATGTGTTGTTAACAGGAGGCAACATGAGTTACAATTAAAGGATCTGATGTTTCAGCCGATACAGATTATGTTTTTATAAAACTGTCATTGTCTTTACCTCGCCAGGCCTGATTTTGATGTAAAAGTTATTCCTCTTGTAGGATATCTTGAGGATTTTGGGCCAGGCAAATCTGTTGATCCGCAACCTGTCTCTGTAGATGAGGAGGCCACTTGCACAAACTCCCAGCATGATCTCCACACCTTCAGAGTCCTGGGAACAACACAAAGAAAAAATAAAAGTAAGTTGGAAGAAACCCCTTTAAAAATGTCTCACTTTCATAGAGCAATATCAGGTCCCTGACAATCTGAACAGAAGCCACTGATCACAACATTGCTCTTCTTTTCTGTGGTCTACAAAATCAAAACGTCTATTAACGCTACAGGATATCAAGGAGGTGCTTAGGCGTCAGTGCACAGCGGGACAAAGAAGAACCAAGTCGGTGATGAAAACAGGCTTAAGCAGGCAGGTGGAGAATGGAATCGGGCATATGGTACTCTACTCTGGTCTATGCAGTCAGTGGTGATGTTGAATAAAGACTGAAGGGGCACTGACTGGCAAAAGCAACAGTGAGGTTTTGGGAAAAGGCGGATGAAGCACAAAATAATGGTCTTCACTGCACAAAGCATTAGATGAGAGAGTGAAACCAATGGCAATGTTCTGAGAGGGAAGAGCTGATCCAAAGCAGGAATAACCAGTCTTAAGTAATTAGTGGGATGTTGAATGAAAATGGCAACTTTGTATGTAACCATGCACAAGTAGAAACCACACACACACACGTAAGCAC
Organism: Acanthochromis polyacanthus; assembly: GCF_021347895.1. NCBI lineage: Eukaryota > Metazoa > Chordata > Actinopteri > Pomacentridae > Acanthochromis > Acanthochromis polyacanthus. The sequence continues at coordinate 17,595,423 of NC_067121.1, read as the reverse complement.
ATGGAAAGCAGCCTCTTACCTCTCCCTCAGCTGGAGCCAAGCTTTCATAGAGACTCCCTACCAACTTTGCATTTAATGAGAGAGGAGAAAAGACAAAAGAGGAATGCTGGTCTAAAATGTACACATTTTTCTTGTGTATCAACGCTACGACACACAGAAGCAACTCTGAGCAATGACGTCTAATCAGTCTGATCATGGCCACTTTCTCCTCTCCGTCATCTCTAATCATCTAATCTGTGAAGGCAATATCCTCCCAACTGCTCACAGCTAGACCCTTCTGACTTTCGAAGCGCTGTTGATTCCAATTCACACCAAGAAGACCGATGAGTGTAATTTTCTCTCATGACAGTGGTTCTGCTGTCTGTTGTACTCCAGCTCTCTCTTTATTGTCTGCATTATAAAGATGTGTTTGATTCTATGTAGCCAGCGGGACAGAAACAGCAAGAAAGCCATGAGTCGGATACCTCCACCTACTACCATGTTAATGCCCACGATCCCTGAGCGGCAGCAGTGATATAATGTCAATCAGCTGGACAGCAATGGCATGTTGAATCAAGGCGTTACTGTGGCAGCCATGATGTTTCTGAAGCAGCGATGTGACAGCAGCAAGTGTTACTATTGACTGCATGAGTGAAATATGTTAGTTTTAGATCTCATATAGCGAATAAGAGAACTCTCACATAGAGAACATGTTTTAACTCGCATAATCCTTAATCTTAACCTTGGAAAACCTCCGCCATTACTGCAGGTGTGAAGGACAGTCCAGTACAGTTAATTTTTCTTATTTATAGAAAATAGATGAGGAAGAATTATACTACTCTTATCAGTGTACGGTAATCATAAAGCTGCAGCCAGTCCGTGGTTAGATTGGTAGTAACAGGGCTGAAACGGCTCTGTTCAAAAATAACAAAATCAGCTCCCTTTCACCTGTAAAGACATAGTATTTTAACAAGGTCATTACGTTACGTTTCTTCACCAACTGTGCCCATTACCAGCAGAGAACGCAGTGCTTCGATTAGTTGTATTTTGCGGTTGTATTTTGATTGGCAATTAATGGATTTGAGTTTTTTTTTTTTTCAAGAAAAAAAGGTCAAAGTTCTCCGATTCCAGTTGCCTCAGTTTACATATTTTCACTTAAAAAAAACAACATTTCTATGACAGTAAATTGAATATCTTTGGTTTGTGGATAAAATGAGATATTTGAAGACATTGTGTGCTTTTTGACACCAAACGATCCTAATAACCAAACCATCAATAGAAGAAATAATGAAAAGAAAAACTGACAATGAAAATAATTGTTAGTTACAGCACTGTAGGCTGCTCCAGACTGAGAAACAACGCCAACATAATCTCTCACAAAACCACAATTGGTCATTTTTACACCTCGGGTCGTTATACAGATTTTGTTTTACAAATTAATCAGACAATGTGTCGATAGGGGAATTTAGTTACACAGAAAAGGGCTAGCCGTCTATAATCTTAGTGCTATTTATTGTTCTGACATGAGGATGGTAACTTCTTCAAGAAAGAAAATGACAATTTACTAAGTGGTCAACATAGTCCTTTTACAAAATAATACATAGAATAACGCAACATTGAAGGTGCATCTCAGAGACATTATTTCAGTGTCACCGGTTACCATGGACTGTGTGCTGGAAAAAACCCCAGTAAATACTATGTTTGACTTGTGAGAGACATTTAAAACGTTAGTTAAAATTGTAAATGAGATCAAAATGTTGTCATGACCTGTTACCTTAGCATGGTGGAGGTCCACACCATACATAGACAGCTTCTTAGCATTTTCCAGGAAGTGCATCTCTGCTTCAGCTGGTGTCATCCCCCTGACAAGACAGGAAACAACAAATCAGATACAAACAATTAAAATGAAATGATCTCTGTTCAATGCAACACTTGAGAGAAGAAATCATCTCCAGTAATGTTATAACAGGAATAATTCATGGTATTAGTGCACAAAAGACTTATAAAATGGTTGGTTGTATGGATGCTTTTAGCTGAAGCTCTACAGAGTAACAAAAGTGAATCCATTCTTAGTATAGATTTTCATTACTGAGATCCTAATCCTGGCACCGCCATTCCCTTGTTGCACTCATCGGACTAAATAGGACTGTATCAAATTACACATAAATCATTGTAATACAGGGAGAATGGGGGGCTCAGACAAAGGACAGCCAGCTAGATCCATTTATAGTACAGTACAAATCCAATATCCGCAGATTTGCTGCCTTCCATAACATGTTAATATTGCAGGTTGTCAACATTTACTCGGGTACACTTGCTGACTTGAAGCTGTTGTATTATTTTATTTATTATAAACTAACTTTATCCAAAACCAGTGTCTAGAAAAACTGTATGTAAAAAATGTTGCAAAACAATCTGTCAACATATGACTGCTGCGTGAGGATCGTGTTTGTCAAATTCTGCATGTGCACAGCTGCATCATTTGAACCGAGGCTATCCAAAACCGTACTTTCATAAGTACAGTTGTATATGTTTTTTACTAAGACGTCTATGTCCTTTTACTGTCAACAACCCAAATCCAAATGAAAAAAGCTCTAAGCTGATAAATACCTTAAATCAGAGGTGTCAAACTCATTTTAGTTCAGGAGCCACATGCAGCACAAATTCATCTCAAGTGGGCCGGACCAGTAAAATCAGAGCATAATAACTAATAAATAACTCAAATTTTTTTCCTTTGGTTTAGTGCAAAAAGCACGTTCTGCAAATGTTCACATTTAATGAACCTTCTTTTTAAACAAAACAGTATGAACAACATGACATTTCTTTAAAAAAATAAGTGTAATTTCAACTGTATTATGTTTCAGTTTATCACAACTTACAGATCACAGAGTATCTACAAAGACACAAAACATTTAGTCACAGGTGTCTGGAACTGAACAATAGAATAGTTTACTTTATGATCAAAATAATTAGAAATTATTCAAAATTCAAAGCTAATTTTTACACTTTGCAAAGTCGTCCCGCAGGTCAGATTGGACGCTCTGGCGGGACGGTTTTGACCTGCAGGTGATATGTTTGACACAAACGAATCCTTTCTCACATCAGCAACAGATGTTTAATTCTCTGTAACATTATTCTCCTCGCCTGTATGTACAGCTAGTCAAGCACTGTATCAAAAGCTGCACAGAAAGTTCAAGCTCAGAGTTTAAGAAATGATGCCGAAACTAACTTGTAGGTCTTGTGAAGTTCCATGACCTTCTCCTCCAGCTCTTTGGTTTGGTTGGGTGCAAAGCGCAGCTCGCTGATGTAGTCGCTGCCCAGCTCCTCAGGGTCATAGTCTCCTAGTTCAGACTGCACTGTGTAGGAGCCCAGCACCGTGTGGGTGGCAAAGGAGCAGGGAAGGCGACCCGAAACTACATCATCCCTTAGCTGCAAGCACAAGTAGTACCTGTGAGAAGAACAACAGAGAAGACAAAACAACTGAGTCATTTTGTTTTTGTTTTTTAGTTCCAGTATCTGGATTTTCTTTCATGATTCTTTGCAAGCATTAACAGATTTATTAATAGCTTATTTTTTTATTAAATAACGTACAATTTTAGATATGGCATGAAAATTGAAATTAAATTTAAAATACACTTACAAAAGAAGACGATAAAAATGCAAACTGACCTTGTGATGTCCTCGGTCAGCTGGGAGGGGTCTGGTGGGTAAAACTTCACGTTGAAAGCAAAGTTCCAGGGACCAGCTGAGATGGAGATATCAAAATATTAAAATCAGCATTTTTAAAACTACTTATGCCTCACTTGGTGATAAAGAACAAAAGAGTCAACAGTGGTTTTCTTGTATTCCTGCACTTACTCCTGATCTGCTTCTTTAGCTCCTTGGAAGGATCCAGCCAATTCTGCAACAGACAAAGACAGATACAAAGCATTTATGACGACCAATTCCAGAGGAAATTACTAAGAACCCCAGTTCATAAAGGGAAGACTGTCACTGTCCAAGGACAGTAATGCCTGGAATTTACTCAAACACTGTCTTTGAAGAAGGCTCAGCAAGTTTAGCAGAGTTATCTTATAAATCCAGACAGTAGAAGACACATTTGTACTATTTTCCTACTTTGTAATTACATTTAAAAAATATGGTAGTTATTATGAATATTAACACATTGAATGGCAGATTAAAATGCTTTAGATTACCTTCTGATTTTCCATATCTCTGTATGTTATGCCAAAATAGTCTTTCTCCAGTAGGTTGAGGTGATCACACACTTTATCAAAGAGCACATGGCCTTTGACTCGTTTCTGTGAGAAGAAAGAACAAAGCACACTGAATGTAGTCATTTGAAGCTTTCACTGATGTGCATATTTTTCAGATCTGTGTACCATTTTTTTATTAGGAAAAAACTGCACAATCCTGCACCCTCACTGCTCACTTCTGAGGTGAGCCCTTCAAAATAAACAGCTGCATCGAGGACCATCATTTATTTACTTGCTTTAGCGAGCTCTCAAAAACACACAAAATGTTCTGTTTTGGCTGAAAGAGCAAACATGAGGTTCTTCATGCACGCCCACATCATGCGCAACTCTTTTGTTTGTTTCTCTCCTGCTCTCTGTGCTCACATATACTGTATTATAAACCAGACAAATTCCCAATCAAGTTGTTCTTATTTACATATTTTTTGTCTCCGTTTTCAGACTACAAAATGAATATTAATAAGTCACTGAAATGCAGCTGATTGATAGCCTAGCCGCGCAAGACCCATTTTCTGAAGGCACAAGGGTCTAGGACCGCTCGACAGGGAGTGAGGCAGGCTAAAAGTTTGTCTTTCAAATCACTCTGCAGCAATTTGGTAGGTATACAACCAATCAGTGCAACGAATAGGCTGACATAGTTCCTAGAGCGCCGGATTGTGGCTAAGTCCCATTAGCTTCCCAACCAGCGGAGCCAACTGGTATATTAAGGATTTGCCATATCCCGTCGGCATAAGTCCAAATACGTCTTTCTTCTCAATGAAACACTTCAGTGCCGTCCTTTGTTTATCTTTCAAGTTGAATTTTAGCTTCAAATCTTTAAGGGCTGTGGCCAAAGCCGAGTCGAAACATAACTGTTTATTGTGCGCCGGTTGTTTCTGTCAGAATCGTCGCGCCTCTCTCGTCACTTAGTGACGCCTGCCTTCTGACTCTACACTTCATGGTGATTCGTCCGGCCAGTTTTAGGAAAATCCAGCCTCGAGCCTCATGGAGGGTAACTAGACCCACCCTGGCAGAGAATTAAATTTGTTGCCGTGGGTTGTCTAGCGTGGCTAGGCTAGCTGATCAACACTACATGTCAACAAAAGAATGTCCGACAAACCGTTTTGCAAGGGTAAATAAAATGGCTGCCTCTTGACTATCCTAAGAAAGTCTACAAAAGGCCAAAAAAAAAATAAATAAAATTAAATAATTAAAAAAATACAAAACAATAGAGAGACACGTCCTAAAACGGGACACAGTATGGGGCCTTTAAATAAAACACACATTTATTTATTTATAAAGATTAACTGAGTGCAAGTCTCATTTAATAAAATCAACAGAATGATATAGCACACTATACTACTGCATGACAGGGACTCTTCAGCACAGGTTAACCATCAAGGTGTCAGAGTCAAAACTGACCAGCTGGGCCACTCTGGATTGATTCCTTCTTCTATGAAGCATGATGGTATAAACACACCTTCAAATTCCTGAGCTAAAGTGAACATTAGCTATGTGAGTGCTTTACACCAATCGAATGCACATCTCTGAGTGACGGCCATTGGCTCGAGCTTTGTCGTCTCCCCCACTTAACGAGGCTGGACCTGACGGCCTCATTTAGCCGGCTCACAAAGGATATTTTAAGCACTGAGTCATCACAACACAAAGTCAAAGCACGCTCCTTGCAGTGGGAACAGGCAGTAAACCACCGCCTTAGCTTATTTAGGCAGCAGGAGTCACAGCGTGTCTATGCATCTGACGCAGTCACATGTAAGCAGAGTAGCACACATATGTTGTCAAATGAAGGACTCCAAGAATGCAAACGCACAAATTTGGAAGTCTGGGGTAGCCGCATGGTCTTTGACACATGCACACACACACACACGATTTTAACAAAGCTGTCGGTGACAGAGAGTTCATGCTACCAGAACATCAGTTATGTCAGACTACGGCTGCCTGGATGACAGACATACACAAACGGTTGTGATCTGCAAACCATTTAGGATCCTGCTGAGGATCAAATAGCTGCCGAAGAGATAGCTAAGGCGTCTAAAGAAAATAAGGTAAGAGAGGAACAGATGCAGCTGATTGATCTGGTAGGCACTCTGCCTTCCTCTGGGTCGCTCCAGAAAAAGAAAACGGCAGGAAACTGGAAGGTAAACTGATCCCCAATTAGAAAAGAACCCATCAATCTAGATCCATTTCAGGATGCTCTCATCTAAATGCAGAGAGTAAACAACAGCAGCAGCTACACTAAGTTTAAATATTTGCAAAGATTAGAGAAGAAGAAAGAGGAGTTTTTAAGTCAAAACACATATCTTCAATATTAACTTACCTGTTAACTATTTTCTGATTAAATCACGTAGACAACATATTTTCCCAGAGTCTTGGTGAAAACTTCATCAAATGCCTTCCTGTCTTTAACCGAAGGTCTACAACATTGCAAACTATACAGCTTACAACGAAAACAGAAAAAAACACCCGTCATTTATCTCATGTAATTACAATAAACTCATTTAAAAGACAACATGTAGCACGACAAGGAATTTTTCAAAATTGGATGGACAGTGTATCACATTAATTAAAAACAACAGCACAGTGAGGTGTAGGATTTGCTTTCTTCCTTCACTGAGATCTAACAGCCTTTGGAGTCAAGAGGAGGCGGTTCAAAATGACAGGAAATACTTAGGACAGACATCTTTTCCCCCAGGGGAAATTGAGTTGAGCTGGAAAACTACAATGTCAGAGGGCATAAAAATGTCAAATCTTGATACTCTTGATCGCTTTCTCATGGGACCGGGAGAAGGGAAGAGGACTCCCTGCAATTATCTGAGGGTCTTCTGACCTCAACAGTATTATGGTGTCAGACACCATAAGATAACCGAGCATTTGTCTGCTGTTTCACCTTCAGCTGCTGGAAGTTGTCATACAGCTGAATTTTATTTCAAATCCAGGAAAAAAAAATAGTCTGTCTGACTGTGAATGTACCTTATTGGTTGCTATCACAATTCCTGTGTTTTGTGACCAGGCCACACATTAGCCCCCGTTTTTGTTGCCTCTCATTTTACTGTAATAATTCCAATAATGAACAAGAAAAGAAATCAGAGTGTAAAATTCCACCAAGGCTGCTCAGTCGTTGTATGATTTACGACGAACGAAATCTTTTAAAAAAAAGTGTGGTCTGCAGCAGTCAATTTGTTGTAGGATTGCAATCATGTGATCGTCAGCAGGCAGCTAACATAGTGTTCTCATAGTTACAGCGGCGCTGTGCCGCTATCTCGCAATGATACAGAAATGCTTAACAAATCCGTGGATCCAGACTATAAGCTGCATCACTGTCAAAAATCTAATTACTTGGTTCTTGTGTCATTTCTGATCTTCCCTGAAAATTTCATCCAAATCCGTTAGTCCGTTGTTGAGTAATGTTGCCAACAGACAGACAAACCAACAAAGATCGTCACATGAACTCGGCGGCATTCTTTGGTGGAGTAATAATGAAAGTTTTTCAGTCAGCGAGTGACAATTAGTCACTTATAAATAATTTACCCATGGACTCAGTGGTGATCTGGTTATGAGTATTGTTAGGTTGCAAGCATCACCAGGTGTGACTTGTTCCTACTGCATCACCACTGCATCAGTTAGCACAGCTTGATTTTGTACCAAAAAGTTGGTCTACTAGTGCCATAGCCTTGTAATGAAGAAGACAAAACTGCTATCCAGACATAACTGTACAGCTCAAATGTTCTGAGTCAATCTAAAGTTGCTAACTTATCTGTTTGCATTTACTTCACTTCATAGCCAACTTCAAGCTAATGCCTCTGGGGAAGTAAAATGCAATGTTTCTGGTAAATAACCACACACATTATAATCATTACCTGATTTGCCCCAACCAACAATCAAAGATATTCAATGTAGACAAAAATAAATGACAAAAATATGTTAAATTATTGTACATAAAAAGTTCTGAGAGTAGTGAATGTGATTTTTTGTCATTTTTGCTTTGTAACTGCTTTGAGCTAGCATTTTGGTCAAATAATTTTCTGTGGACTGGCTTGTTCTTTAAGTACCTGAAAGAATAGCAATCTTATCAAGAAACACACGTTTGGGCAAATCAGAAAAATACAGTTTCAAATGCAGTCATTTTCTTACACTCAAATCCGGTTAAACTTAATTCAGACCAGCACATACACACCCCAACATGCAGCACACAGACAACATGCTGTGCTGCTCTCCAAAGCTATATATTTTGAGTAATGGCATTGGACTCTTTTAGCTTAGCAGTCCTGTCATACAGCCCCGGCAATGCTGCTGCAGATTAAGTTTGTTGGGAGCAAATGATAGGTTTTCTGGACAGAATAGGCAGTCATTTCAGTAATCCACATATTTGTTCTTTCTGATTCTGCCAGTCTTCTTTTCACATGCTCTGGAATGCAGTCTAATCTGAAGTCAGTTCTAAGTATTCCTCATATAATGGCTGTCAGGGCTGGGACACAGTAAAGTGGGTTTTGGCTCCGACTGTCCTAGCAGGATGGCAGGATGGAGGGATTACAGGATGGGAAGCAAGGGGGACTGTTAGAACTAATACACACAAATTATTAAGTCTACATTTCATCAGTGTTTTTAAGAGACTCAATTTAATTCTAGAATAAAACCCTTGAGATGCATCATCACCTTTTTGAGGTGAACTCAATACATTGTCTAATAATTAGGAAGGTTGTTGAGAATGCAGTACACTATATTTACTGAGGTAATTAGGAAGTATAACTTGATGATAGAATAAGAATGTCTGTGTTCTTCAGTGGATAAAGTTTCAAAGTACAGACCTGAGAGGAAACCATTAAGTCAGATTTAGCTGTTGTCAGGTGATACTCCATTTATTTAAAGGTGAAAACTCCAGGTTTTACAAAGCAAGATCAGCGTATTTGTCTTAAGGAGTATTACCTCATCTCCTAAAAACATTGATATTGTCTTCTGTTGATCTGGATTAACTTAGTAAAGTCTGAAAAAGCAAGCTGATGCTGGTATCTCTTTGGCATTTAGACCTCACATCTTTTAATAGAAAGCCTGCCCTAATATAATTATTGAGTTCAAAGACATAAGAGATTTCCAGGCAAAGATGAGTCTATCCAAAAATGCTACTCAGTTGTATTATACTAAATCTAGGATCCAGTGTTCAGGAACTTGAGCCACACTAGGAAATAAAACTGATGGTTCTTTAGCAAGTCCCCTAATTTCCTGGGAAAACAGTAATAAATTAGTACACAATAGAGTACTAGTTTAAAATAATTGTCAGTTAATTTTCAAATGTAACTAGATTTCAGTGTCATGTTTGAAAGTTTGTCGGTTAGACAACGTGCTTATTATACATTCATACATGACAATAAGCTATAGTGCCTTTAGAGACAGTGTGAATCACTGAAGAGAAAAATCTCAACACTTAGTTAAATTTTAACGGTATCATGTTCTGTGAGTCTCATACAGCTAAAGCTTACAAAATACAAAGAACGCACAATGTTCTGAGTCTGTCTCAAGGGTAAGAAGTCCAGACTGACCTCCAATTCCCCCATTTCTAATGTCCTTAAAAAATCCCTCCAGTGTCACAGTGGGACATCCAGTAATCATGCCAACACACTGAGTCAATGACACTGATTCCCTCCAACAAATGCTCCCATTTCACAGTCAGAACACATCACCTCACCACCGAAACAGTCAGTTAATCCCTCTATTTAAAACCCCTGGTGAGGAGGAATCTGCTTTAAAAAAATGTCCAGAGAAGGGTCTTATTTGCTCATTCAGCCAGAGCATATTTTCCGAATCTTTCAACGTTTCACTTCTTACATTCTTGAAAAAAGGCTCAGCTGTGTTTTGTTGAAGAGGAAATGTGGAAAGCAAAATTTCAACTAAGTTAAAGAATCCGATTTATTCCTAAATTAATAATGCTCAAGCACAAAGAAAGACTGTCTGAAGGCAGAAAGCAGCTATTATGCTGTGACGGGGTTATTTCAGAATACTAAACAATCAATAGATTATCAGAGTAAGAGTTTCACTCAAAGTTACACAGTGCTCCTTTAGGAAAAAAATGATAAAGGAATATGACACTGTTGTAAAACAGGTGCGATTAAAAAAAACAAAACAAAACAAAAAAAAAACGACCTGATGCATGGTACAGATAGTCAAAAAGAAATCAGACAAAAAACATTGCATTCCTTTAATACACTGTCCATCCAAAAACATGATGACTCCATATACTACTTCATCCTTCCCTAATTTTAACCAATATGATTAACAACCAGGTCACGCTCTTTTTCTTTTCTTCCCAAAACATCCTATTTCCATATTCAGTTTTTCCACGTTATGATAAAAGACATACTACTGGGGTAGTGGGGCTGCAAGCTTCACATTTACAACACAAAGACACGTGTTTTCCACTGATTGCTGCCTCCTCCTATCTCAAAGGGTTTATTTCTGGATAGCAGATGAGCTTTGAAGTGAGAACTGAACATTTAAGAACTGGAATATTTTCTCTCTCAAGACCACAGAGAAGCTTTGGAGAAAAAAAAAAAAAAATCCCATAAGGCATAATGGAAATGTAAATCCTTGCTTCCTAGAAGGGATGTCAAAATAGCAGTTTTATTCTGTTAATAAAGCAGACCAAGGATGATAAAACTAACATCCACAGAGATAATGGGTGCAGCAGAAGGCTGATGGAATAAACTATTAAGTCATTCAGGTCCTTAGTATAATATCCTGATGCGACATGTCTTTGTTTTTATATATCTACATAATAAGTCAAGTTGCTACCCTAAAATCAACCATAATTTTGATGCTGTGTAAAATGAAAATCGATTGGTGCCACATGCTGCATTACTGACTTTAAATTAAGTCGTATGTCTCTATATGTAGCCCTGTGATAGACGTCCAGGGTGTCGCCTGACGTCAGCTGGGACAGACTCCTGTCCCGGTGCGACCTTACAGAGGATTAAGCAGTGTACAGATAATGCCTTGGTCCGAGCGCATTGATTGGCTGATGTTTTTCAGGTCCTGCCATGTCCACAGTTAATTTATTTATTTTTTTATTCTTTTAGAGACCATACATACAAATCCACTAAAGGTCAGTATATTCATCTTATGTAAATCAGACAAATTAAACAAAAAAAACACATCCTTCATAATGCCTTTAAGTGTGTAGATGGCCCCAAATTTCAGGATAACAGTTATCCAAATGCGTACTGTATTTATTTTTTATATCCCTTATTAATCCCACAAGGGGAAATTCTGATTTTCGCATATCCCCCCCCATAAAGACGACCACGGCCAGGTCCATGTAACTACGAAGCATCTCCCTGCCTCCCTCTCAACGCTGCACAGACCGTCCAGATAGCCAAGGCGAGTTGGCAAATGTGGATCAGAATCTTGAAAGGTAGCATGGCAACCTACATGTTGATAACAAAACCAAAGAGCTGGGTGTCTGAGATTGACAGCCGGAATTTGTCACTTTTGGACAAATTTATGCTGTTGTATTCATAATGCTAACCATGTGTGAGTCCAGGATGGGTTCATTTCTTTGTATAGAGTTAAATAACGTGGGGGTCTGGGAATGGCCGCTTACAAAATTTAACGTCACTCACCAAAAATGCATTAAAAGATTACCACTATTCTGTAGTAAAACGAAACAAAAAGAATTGCCACCATCTGCAGAGTCTCACCTCTACATTGAGCGTGTAGTCAGAACCGTCCAGCAGGGTGATTTTACACTGCATGATCTTCACTTTCTTGACTCCTCTCAAAGGAGACCTGGACAGACGACTGGTGGACGACCTGTGGGATACCAGATCCTCTTCTGCCTGTTCCTGGCAGAAAGAGAGAGAACAACGGTCACTGGACGGTATTGAGTTTATAACAACAAGAACAAATGCGCATATTTTGCACACGTTTGTGTACTGGGCCTGATTGTTAAACACCCTCAAACAGTGAGCGCTCTCTGTTTTTATTTAACTGAATTATTTTCATGCTGATCAAGACATTAATGCTCTTAGATTGAAAGTGTTCACAGAGCACGGTGGTGGAACAAGTTACCAAACAAAAAGACTAAAAGCCCAGCTCTTCACTGAACACATTTGCACTTGACAGACTGCCAAAATAAAAAATACTATTGGACTGCCTGTAGACACCACGATCCTATTATCACACTTGACCTTGCTCTATGGCTCTTATCCAGGTTGTTTTTTCCTGCTTAGATCCTTGCTAGTGTTGTAGCTACACTCAGAAGTACGTCGCTTTGGATGAAAGCATCTGCTAAATGAAATTGTAGAACAAATGAAAAATACCTTCTGCACACATTTCGCTACCCAAATGCCCATGACTGGCTCAACTGTTCATTGCTTAAAGTAGCTACCTCTAAAATCAACTAAAAGTAAAAAATAAAGATCTGGATCCTGACTGAATGTAATCAGTCCCACGAGGAGCAGCTGAGGGTGTACAGCCATTTTGTCTTAAAGAGAGAAAATCCAATTTTCCTCTTCACTGACATTTTTCTTCTTAATCAGAAAGTGGATTTAATTCCCCTTTTATTCTGGCAGAGAACATTCTATCACACTGTTCCTACAGCATCTACTGTAGCTCAGGTGTCCACAAATGTCCCTGTGGACTCATTCAGATGTAGTGCTCAACTGCAGAAGAAAATTGCAATTTCAGACATTTTAGGAAGGACTGTAATATAAATATATACATATAAATATATAGGCACAAAAGTTGGAGAATGGTAGAGCATGATCTGTGATTCTCAGTGTTGCTAAGGGCTGCTAGTTATAAAGACTACTGACATAGTTAAGCCAAATGAATAGCACTGAGTTCTGTAAGGAAGAAAACTTTAAAATATATTTTCATCCATTCCGGCAACCTGGCTCTGTTTCAGTCTCTGGGTTGGTCTCCTCACTCCAATCCCAGTAAAAACATCTCAGTCACTATTTGATGAACAGCAGTAGAAAGCTGTGCAGATGCAGATATTTTTGCTCCCAAGAGGAAAGTTTGTAAAAACCTCGATCACTCCACTTTTAGTACCAAAACTGTTGCTTTACTACTAAACAATAAGCAAAGATATTCCCATGTACAGATTAGGAAAGTGTCATACTTTCTGCATCTGTGAGTGCAGAAAGTATCTTCCTAAGTCTGCAAGAGTGTGGCCTAAATTTTGTATCAGTGCAGCGACAATGCCACAAGCGCAGTGGTGCATATGCTCGACAGTAGTGTGCACGTGTAAAATATGGACATGTGACCTAGGGCTGGGTGATACAGCTACAAATTCTATCACAATAACTAATTTTATATTGACTGATTGATTCGAAATTGTCCGTAGGTGTGAATGTGATTGTTTGTCTCTATGTGTAGCCCTGTGATAGACTGGTGACCTGTCCAGGTTGTCCCCTGCCTTCACTCTAAGTCAGCTGGGATAGACTCCAGCCCCCCCCCACCTCTACAGAGGATAAAGCGCTGCATATGTAATGAAGGGATATCCTAGGCAATGTGATACGGTACTGTGTGTGTGTCCTGTCCTTGTACTGTTGGATGTTTTGTCATATGGTATTGTTGCTGAGAAAGTCTCCATTATGGACTACATGTGGGTTGTTTCTTGAAATGTGGGTCATGTCTGGTGACTTGTTGCTGTACTCTTAAGGGTGGAAGCAGTTTAAGTTTTACAATAAGTCTGTTGTATTGCTACTACTCTAACCAATACCGCCTTTTGAAAAAGTAAGCTTTTATGGTTACTTTTTGAATAAGAAATGAGAAATAAGAAATAAATTAAGAACAGAATTAACCCGTTTAATCCCACAGGCAACAATTGTTGCCGCTCATTTTTCTTTGAATTTTTATTTTCTCAAAATGTTGTTTTGGCTTTGGACAGCTAATACTAGTTTTAAAATCAAAGTTGTCTCCTGTAAATTGCATCAATGTCCTGTAACTGGTGTGAATGGTCACATGACTAGGCCTCTTTCCTTTCTGCCTACACCGATGGAAGGAGATATCTGCTTCAAACTTGTACAAGAAGAATTTATTTAAATATCTTAATTAACAGATATAACTGTGTTATTTTGTACATACATTTTTAAAAGGGTCTACTACTGATATATAATCAGAATTGTATGCCTGTATGCATCTTTTGATCATAAGAAGATTAAACGTAAGCATGGCAACATTTGTTGCCGCTAGCATAATACATAGTCCAGTACATACTCAATACATAGTCCATCCAAAAAAACAGATTTTGTGACCTATGGAGGAACTGCAGCAGACAGCATGAAACAAACTAAAGCAGACCCAGTTGATTAACCCTCTCATATATCCTCCAACTCTAAGGGTGTTCACAAGATGCCATACACAAAACAGCTATCAATTGCATGAAAGCTTTATGTACACTCATTGTCTGGCCATGATGTTAGTGTTCAGTAAATAGTCAAAGCCACTGCCACAATGTGAATACATTTTATTTTTGTAAACTATGGTCACTTCTAATTTTGTAAGATCAAACACCGTCAGCTCTATGGTTATTTCACTGTTTTATGTGACTGTGAAATGCAGTAAATGCAATGTTGTCAATTTTAGTTCTCTTCAGTATGCATTGCCATGGTATCCTTATGTATCTTATAAAGTTGTGAACACACTTACAACCATGCCTAGTTATAATATATTACACTTAGTGTTATTCTTACTTTTTTAAAAAATGTGTAAATAGGTCAAACTGAAGAATTTGTGTATATTTAGACTATGCAGTTTCCCACCGGCAACAACTGTTGCTGAATATAAAACCTACATTTGCACTAACAAAACCAACATGAAATGAAAAAATGTATACATATTATGTGTTAGGGAGGTCTAAGGAGTAAAATACATGCACTTATTTTGAAGGGAAAAATTTGGGATTAAACAGGTTAAGACTGTTTCATTTTCTCCTCCACACTCAATAAAATGCAACATTCTTGAACAGCACTCTGCAACTGCTAGATTTTGAACAAGCCCCAATTTATATATTAGAATGCAAGAATTAAAACTTAAAACAAACAAAGTAATCGTTTACAGCAAAATGAAGAGCAATCTTTTGAGCTAATCACTTCATAGATTTTATTGTTGTGGGGAAAACAAGCTCAGAGCCCTGTGTACATTGTGTCACAGGTTCTACTCACTAAATAAAAAGTTGTGCATTGTGTTTCATTACATTGTTCATATCAGGATTCACTCTGTAGATGACTGTAATGTGCGACAAAACATTAAATTGCTGCTGATAAACTGTGACTCTGGGTGACAGTTCTGTTAGATCCTGATCGTCCCTTTCCCCATGTCAGTATAATTTCGGGTTGAGTCTAATTAATGAAGTAACTACTGTTGCTCTATGTGAAAATGCATCCTCTGTAGAGACACTTGTAGATCCTACTGCTGTCTGAGGCTGCGGGTTTGTAATAAACTACAAAGAAATAGTACCAAAGAGCAGGAAACCAAACTGCCATTCTTTAGATCAATACAGTGAGACCCGCTGTGGGATCATGGTCAAGATCTACTCCAAGTTTAAGATGTTAATTAAGATACCAGTGCTGCGGTTTCATGAGCAAATGAGCGCAACTCTCTCTCTTTGGAGAATCGCGTACAGTTCCTGCTGCTGTCTGATGCCGTATGAAGTAACTGAACTCCGAGCCAATTGCTCCAAACAGACCAAAAAAACACACTTCAGCTCCACATCTTGTGTGGAAAAAAAACTAGGACTACATTAATTATTGGTGAGTATCATGAATCTTTAAGCTGCTGGTGTCTGTTTTAATTGGAGAAAAGTTATTGTCATGGACATTTCATTTCGTTACCTAATAGATCTGAAATTGCATAGCAAAGTATATGAAAAGGGTGAATTGTGATTTTGGGACAGAAACTTTGTACTAAGTGTCACTGTGATGTTTTTGGGCACATATTTTGCTGTAATGTGGAAAAAATTCATCCTCAAAACACTTCACACAACTCAGAGTACCGCTGCTTGCGCATGTCTGTCCGGTAATGTGGCTGCTCAGTTCACACTTAATCGTGTTGTAATATGGAAATGATAGTAAGATTTCCGGCTACTTTTATGGATAAGTGACCAGAGTACGCATTCAGACATGCAGCCGACATGTTTAGCTGCGGTCAGATTAACGAACACAGTGGATATATGAAAGGGTAAATGTGCTTTTCTCCCCGTTTTCAAAATGAAGCATGAAGCACTGACTCAAAGACGACTTTTCTTTCAAACAAATGCCTCTGACACAGGGCTGTAATTGTCATGGCAGGCACTGAGGTCATGTGTCACTATTTTTCTCCCCCTCTGTATGCACTTCCATTTTCTTAACAAGGACACAATTCATTGAGGAGAGGGATGAATGGCGTGTAATGTTTTCTTCAGATTTAATGGGATGTGTAGTGTTTGAATTGGAAAACACAATACTTGATTCAATTGAGATATTTTACAGCTGTGGGAATAGTACATTTATAAAAAGTATATGAAAAGGAAAATTATGCTGGGTGACATTCCAGGGATCTTTCACTTCAATTCAATTTGCCACACAAGTGACAGCTGGATGCATGTGGCTAAGAGGAGGCTGACCTGCTCTTTCCTGGCTGGGGTGCTGTGTCCGGCTGCGGCTGGAAGCTGCTCCGGCTGGTTCTGTGGAGAGGTGGGTTCGGCTGCTGCCTGGCTGGGCTGGGATGCTGCTTTGCCTTTCCCCTTCTGTGTCTCCTTGTTCTCCTGCAGCTGCTTGGCCTCAGAGTCTGCGCCTGACTCAGTTGTCATGGTAAATCACACTGGAGTGCAAAAAAGAGAGAAAGGGAGGGAGGAAAACTCGATGACTCGGTGATGAAGTGATGTACTGCCACTTTTCAGGCCCAATGATAAGCTCCCCTTTGAAGTACATGTGGAGACATGGATATTGTTTGACAACATAAAAAAAAATAAAAGCAAGTGGCTTCGGTGCACCCAAGTTAATTTGTCAATAATCTCTCTGATGTCAGCAGCTGATAATGGAAAGCACGAGTGCATGTGCAACGCAATTTCAAACTCTAAAATACGAGTAAAATACACATTACAGTTTGAAAGTTTGGGGTCCCTTAGAAATGTCCTTATTTTTTAAGTACAAACAGTTTTTTCAATGAAGATAACAAGAAGTGAATCAGAAATCCAGTCTAGACATTGTTAATGTAGCTGATTTTTAATGGAATATCTCCATTGGGGTACAGAGGAACATTTCCAGCAACCATCACTCCTGTGTTCTAATGCTACATTGTGTTAGCCAATGATGCTGAAAGGCTAATAGATGATTAGAAAACCTTTGTGCAAATCTAGCGCATGAATGAAAGTGGCAGCTTTTATGGAAAACATGAAATTGTCAGGGTGACCCCAAAGTTTTGAATGGTAGTGCACGGAAAATATACATACTTGAATTTGACATTCTGGAAAGGTGGATTACATTTTTGTGTCACATACTGCTACAATTAATTATTTTTGCAACAGATTTTAGTTTTTTTGCTAAATTAATCATTTGGTTTTGAAATGCTTTGAAAATAGTGAGAAAAGTATGCAAGTCCAAGGTCATGTATTGGTTTTTCCAAAATCTTCTATATAATGATAAATGAATGAATTTAAAAAAAGAAAAGAACTTATAAGCTTCCCAGAAAAGAAGCTGATGTCAGTCAGTGTATTTGCAAATTTTTTTTGAATGCGCTAATTATTTTTGAGCTAATCAAATAACTCACTAATTGCTGCAGTTGTGCTCTCACCTTCTTGTAAAAGCATCTACTTATCAAGGAAAATGTAGTCAGCCCAATTAACAAAGCAATCACTAAAGCAATTAGCTCATTAATTCATCCCGAGTATTTTAAATTGCTGATTAAGACAAAATTAACTGAATAAATGAAATAATGAATTATTCATTTCACTAATTATTCAAATCAAACTGTTAAATATCTGTATCTTGCTCCAGTATGATGCTCTGCAGATTCTGCCACAATAAAACCAAGTCACTTTTTCTTTTTGACTTGTAGTTTCGACACTTGAACTCTGGGTAACTAGCTATAGGTTTACATTTATTTACATCTTATAGACTAAACAATAGGGCGTAACTATTTATCCTCACTATTGATTATCGACTACGTTGAGATCAAATGCTTATTTGGTCACAGTTCTGAGCAATACCATTATAGCCAACATAAGAAATCAATACACGGGACAAGACAATCCTCTGCATTTTCTCCTTATTGAAACAATTTACTAAACAACTGAAATAGTTTATTATTTTAGCATCAGCTCCGAAACAAGGAATTGTTTCAAAAACTAAATACTTGTATATTAAAGAAAATAATCAGAGTAAACCCACATTTCAGTGCAGGAATCCAGACTATCTGAGCTACCCCAGGACACATCTTTCATAGCATGACCTTCTCCTCCTGTGAAGAGCAGCATACCGGCAAGAGACACGGTCCCAAAGGCCTAAAACTGGTAATGAGAGGAAACATCGAGCGGCCAGTTTCGACAAACACAGATGACAGATAGGACAGATCGCACTGGGGCCTCTATGCTAACCGTAGCTACAGGCTTAGACACCGGGATGTGGTTTGGAGGGCGTTGTATATGTGTATGTGTGGGACAGCATACTGGGCCTCCTGCTGCAGATAGTCTGGGGTTTGTAGTACAGATGCCTGTCATTCTGCTGCTGGCCTGCTTCTCCCTGCGATCTATTTATAGGGCTATGTTTACTGCGAAGTGGGAGGATCTCTGACGTCCAGCCGTGGCCAAGGAGAGCAGCCTCTGGATAAACAAAGCCAACACTGGAGCCTGAGGTGATCCCCCAAAATGTTGACATGCTGAGCAAAAAAACTGCAACATCTTCATTGGAAAGCAGCAGCTCAAAAAAATAAAAAAATAGAGAGAGAAGCACAGCAAAACCAGAAGACACTCACTGGGTAGGAGTGATTATAATAAAGCGTCACAGGCTTTTTGGAGGTCAAGATATCTTACAAGCTATAATAGGAAACTTGTCTCAGAAAATTCGCAAAGGCTTTCTAGAAGACTAAATTTGGCCCACAAGTCCAATTCCAACTCCAAGTGTCTCGCTCTCAGAAGCACATAAGTATTCACAGCTGGGGTACGTGACCGAAACACGCCTCTGCGATGTGATGTTCAATGTGTTCATCTTATACTGAGATAATAACAGAAAACTTCAAAATACCAATATAACCATAGCGATAACTCTCTCTCTCTCTCTCTCTTTTGTATGTCAGTATCAAATTATTTGAACGGAAAGTTGACTGGAAGGGAAAAGTGTGGGAAGAAAAGGTGTACAAGCAACAGGGATGACTGCAGCTTCGAGAGGATTGTCAAGAAAGATTATTCAAGGACTTGAGAGAGCTTCATAAGAGTTGGACTGAAGCTGGTGTCAGTGTATAAAGAGCCACCAAGCACATATGTCTTCAGTAAAGAAGCTACAGCTGTCACATTCCTAATATCAAGACATTCTTCCACCAGAGATGTCAGGAGTTCTTATTTGGGCTGAGGAGAAAAACAACTGGACTGTTGTTCAGTAGTCCAAAATCCTCTCTTCAAATAAATGCAAGTTTTGCATTTCATTTGGAATTTAAGGTCCTAGAGTGTGGAGGAAGAGAGGAGAGACACAGAATCCAAAGTGTTTGAAGTCCAGAGTGAAGTTCCCACTGTCATATCATCTGCTGGTGTTGGTCCACTGTGTTTTATCAAGTCCAGAGTAAACAAAGATTCCAGCAGGAGACTTTAGAGCACTTCGCCTTCAACTGCTGACAAGCTTTATGGAGATGCTGCTTTCCCTTTCAAACAAGACTTATCACCTGCTCACAGAGCCAAAACTACCACCAAATGGTTTGTTGATCATATTACTGTGCTTGATTGGCCAGGCAACTATTGAGTGTATAAATAAACATACTTTTCAGAAGTTGGACGTTTCTGTACTGTAAATCCTCTATTTGGAGTGTAGGTTTGAAGCTCCAAAGGTCACTGAATGCGACATGCTGATCAAAGTCTTTTCAAGTCTAGTAACTGCTGATGATATAAAAAAGCAGATAAAGATGACCACATCTAGATTACAGCTCTCAGTAGCAACGACGTGAATGAAGCAATGAAGTCACAAGATCCAAATTCCAACCGTGGCTTTAAAAAATGTGGAGATAAGCAAATTATAAAAGACCACTAAGCGGCTCAGTAATCAGCTGACAGGAGGATGGCCGCACACAGCTAACCTTTGCATCTCGTAACCCCCTATGAAACAGGAACTATAGTAGGAGGGGAGGAAGGGAACATCTTAGCACCATAGAAACAGGGGAAGAATACGTTCAGTCACTGGTGACAGGCACTCTTTACAAGACCACACAACAGTTCACACAGTAGCCTTGTGTGTGGCCCGCCATGTACTGACACATACTTTTTTGCATTCATAAAGCTGTATTCACAACTTATTTAATAGCTTGGATTACTGCTTGACACGGGAGCAGATGACTGCACCAATATAGGCTCATCATATTGAGCATAAGAATTACATAAAGACAAAATAATATGTTTCAACAGATCAACAAGTGTTACTTCTGCTTGTGTGGTGTTTAATCTTGCTTGACAGAGATTCAACAACTCAGGTTAACAAAGCTTTAACTTGAACAGCTAGTGTTTGGTAAGTTTTTACCAGGAAAAGAGACGGGGTTTATCAATTATTCATCAACTCCAAAATCTTTTAAATCCCTTACTAAATTGTATAGGTTTACATTCAACAAGTAACTGAAGGGTAAACCACCGCAACCCAAATATATCTTACCACCACCTCCTGGCTAAAAAAGTAAAACGACTACCATGTTCACAATGTGTACCTCCAATCTAAAAATGAGAAGCTGCTACCTTTAGGTTTTTCATTGCTCTCTGATGATAGAAATGTGTGAGGAGATAAGGTTTGATAAGAGAGTTGTTGCATCATAACTAAATAAATGTGTATATTACAGACTGGGAACTGGATCTAAATCGGAGCAGCTATTGTAACTCAGCAAAGAGAAGTTTTACTCATGCGTTTACAGCATCAGAAAATTCTAAGGAAGAACTCGACACCTTTTTCCTCCTGTCACATTATTCCTCATTGCAGCATAAAGTTCTGCACCTAATTGAAACAGCAAAACCATGACTAGAAGTAAAGACAATTAAATTTTCCTCTCCCGCCGTATGACACAGTTAAAATGACAGAAATCACAAAAAAGAAAAAGACAAAAATTTCAATTCTTTCAATCAACACATACTATATTTATCCAAGAGCCCACCAGGAAAAAAAATTGACATTTTTCAGTATTGTCAATACTGGAAACAATGATGATTCTTCATACTACATTAGACATTTACCATTCATATTTTTGTATTTGTCTTCATACTTGTCCCTGTCTATCCTGTTCAATGCAGTAGGTTTTCATGTCCACTGTATAAGAGCAGCTGAGGCTTATCAGCATGTAGCTACATTACATATTTGATCACAGAGACTAAATACTGTGGTACTGGCCATGCATGCAAACCTCCCTTTCAAGGTCCATTTATGACTGTAATGCACCCTGTTGGACAGTGGCCTGTCCACACAGAGTCACACACTCGTATACGGGAAGATCAGGGATGGCCATCTGTGCTGAGTACCATTAGCCAGAGTAAACCACAGCTGGGCCCATCCCTGACACTTCTGCCCCCACACCCAAAACCCCCTTAGCAACTTGTGGAGGTTACATGGAGAGGGATAGCTGGCATATTTTGACACGTCAAAACCCATCCCAACCAGGCCTGTGGTATATGCAATGCATCTCGTGCCTGGCCACAGGGCTGACAGCTGTCACACACAAACCCAGTTACTGTAACAGGATACCATGTAACTGGTTTGGCCGCTCAAATAAGACACCTCTACTGAAGGGTTACAGCTACCCCAAAACAACTAAATTATTGCTACGTTTTTCCAAGAATGTGATTTCCAATAGCTATTGTCGTTCAGCAATTACATTAGTTCTGAGGCATACAGAGGTTAACGACAATTTTTTCCAGGCAAAATATCTGGGTACCATCTTTCATATCAATGTGAGAATTAGCTGCTTATGCTTATCTTAAGTTGTGATTTTTTAAAATCTTTTAGATGATTTTATTGTTGTTCAATAAAAACAAGGAATCTGAAGATATACAACGGCTAAATGCCTTGAATAGTTGAATAGTTAGATGAATGTTAATAAGTTAATAGAATGGGTAGAGCTAAAATGTAGCTGTATTAGACCTCAAGGGAGATGACAAGAATTCAGGCCATAATGTCTTCACCTGAACGAAAGGTTCACCAAAACTACTGAAAAGGTCCGGGTCAAGCAAAAAATGTATGAAATTGTAGAAACCATTCAAATCATCATGCAAGCACCCTCAAAAGACCTAAAAAAGGGTGTTTGCACATTTGATTTTTTAATTCAAAATTCCTTAGGTTAGACTCTCACAGACCCAACTGACACTCTGTAACCCCACAGCAGAACCTGGCATTGGGAGACCAGTCACATGAAGGTGACTCCAAGCAGAGAGCATTTTTTGCTGAAGAGGCTATAAATCTTGTCAGCATGCAGCATTTACATTCTTAGCATTACTGTCTGTAGCAGAGAAGCATTCAGGGAGTCAACAGAAATCCCAACTAACTTATTGTTATATCATCTTGACTGTACACTTTGGTACCAACATGCGGTTGTTGATTGTGCAATTACTTCAGGTCGGGGTTGGTTTTGCTAAAAGCCTAGCAAAAGCATCTCCCAACGCGTCTGGTGGAATAAAGGCAATACATGTTGGAGTAACTCTCAGTCCAGTTGTATTGCTCGTTTGATGGAGGAGAAATCCTTTGTTAATGTAAAAGATTACAACTAAATCTCTGTATATTGTGGAGGAGCTAATTTTTAAATTGCTTTTAAAGTGGCTGAAGGGATTAAGCATTTTATAAGATTAGCTTCAGGTAATCAGTAAATCAGCTGTGACTTCGTGGCTAATAACGTCTGAGGGTTAAAGTGACCATTTGGGTTGGTTCCCTGAGCTGGGACAAGTCTAAAGCAGCCTTGTATTTAATTCTGTTGGATTATTTTTATGCTCACTTGGCAATACTCCAGTCTTGATGTTAAGACTTTAGCATAGGCTGGAAAAAATGATTTAAACTCAACAAAAAACAAGAAAAGCGCTCAGAGAGGGCAGTACTCTGCCAAGGCTGCTCTGCTGTTGGATGATTTCTGATGAGTGAAATCTTTTTTAAAAATTTGTGGTCCACATCGGTCGATTTGTAGTAAGATTACAATCATGTGATTGTCAGCAGGCAGCTGACGTAGTGTTCACTTGTTGTCATAGTTACAGTGACACTGTGACACATGTAACCTCTCGCAATGATACAGAAATCTTTCACAAATCCGTGGCTCCAGACAAAAAGCCGCATCACTGCTAAAATCTAATCAATTGGTCCTTGTGTCATTTCTGACCTTTCCTAAAAATTTCATCAAAATCCGTCTATTTTTCAGTTATGTTGCTAACAGACAGACAAACCAATGCCAGTCATCACACAACCCTGTCAAGGAACATGGTGGAGTTGTGCGACGGATTTATAAAAATGTGCCGATTTAAAATGTTTACCTTGATATAAAATCCCATTCAGCATCTTGAGGTATTCCAGTTACCTAATTATATATTTGGGGTGTTTCCTCACTTGATCCAAGTGTCTAAGGTTGGAGCCTGGTGCTGTGCACATTGTATAGCTGTGTGAAAAAAATGAGTGGGGGTAAAACAATAAATCTGAATTCATTGTTTACCAGCATAAAGCTACAGCATTTCTTTATATGTCATGTGGTGTCATAGAGCTTACTAATATACACTACCATTCAAAAGTTTGGGGTCACTTAGAAATGTCCTTATTTTTGAAAGGAAATGATGGTTTTTCGATGAAGACAACACTAAATTAATCAGAAATACAGTCTAGACAATGTCCATCCACCCATCCTCTATACACCGCTTTATCCTCACTAGGGTCGCGGGGGAGCTGGAGCCTATCCCAGCTGACTCGGGCGAAGGCAGGGGACACCCTGGACAGGTCGCCAGTCTGTCACAGGGTTACATATACAGACAAACAATCACACTAACATTCACACCTATGGGCAATTTAGAGTGATCAATTAACCTCAGCATATTTTTGGACTGTGGGAGGAAGGCGGAGTGTCCGGAGAAAACCCACACATGCACAGAGAGAACATGCAAACTCCATGCAGAAAGATCCAAGGCCGGGATTTGAACCTGGGATCTTCTTGCTGCAAGGCAAAAGTGCTAACCACTGTGCAGTCTTCGGTCTAGACAATGTTCATATGGTAAATGACTTCTAGCTGGAAAAAGCTGATTTTTAATGGAATATCTGCATGGGGGTACAAAAGCCATTTCCAGCAACCATCACTCCTGTATTCTAATGCTATATTGTGTTAGCTAATCGTGCTGAAAGGCTAACTGATGATTAGAGAACCCTTGTGCAGTTATGGCAGCACATGAATAAAAGTGCGAGTTTCGATGAAAAACATGAAATTGTCTGGGTGACATCAAGTTTTTGAATGGAAGTGTATTTTAAGAGATGTTAGCATTTTTTATTTAATTTTTGGTAATGTGGAAGCAAAAGACATCTACCTCCATATTCCAACACAATGCAAACAAGAGCTGTGGCCAGATGTGCACTCTCTCTCTTTCTATGAAACCTCATAAACAAGGCCCACAATGTTTCTGCCTCTCAGTGCTACTGCAGCAGTAGCTTACTGTGCATCTTAATCAAATTGTCATGTCAGACTCCAGCCTTGCATGCCTGCAAGGATGGACGGCTGCTAAAAGAGGATCCAGGCCGTGTCATCCTGCCCTGACCACGCCCACCGCACTGCAGATCAAAAACACCCACGTCTGTCGTCTTAGCGTCCGCTAATGGAGCACTTTTAATCCATTCATCGTCCACAAATGTAACCGTGTCTGCCGGTGACTCAGCGCTGTCCTACACTCCTGTACAACGCGGTGAATTAGAGGTCGGGAAAGCATTTCTATCGTGTTGTTTCACCAGTTTTCCAGCCTCGAAAGTAAAACACGTTAGCCCCCTGCTCCTTTAACATATTCATCCAAGCCTTGACTTCAGCAATCAAATAGCCACAGCTGGAAGCAGCCCATTCACAGAGAAACCACATTTCGCCATTATGTTACGCACGGAAAGGCTACCAGGCTAAACCAGAGCGGCATAAAAAGGAACTTATGACCCGTGTTTCTAACGCGCTTGTCCACTCGACTTTTTTCCGCCAGAGTGAATACAGTAAAAGTGCATTTCAATGTTAATCGTCTGTCATCGGCCGCACGGCGACGTGGTGGTCGGACGGTCAGAATATGGCAAGAGAAGAGGGAATACAGAGAACTGTGCGACATGAAAAGCTCTGCTAAGAAAGCCTCGACGTAAGGTTAGTAAAGAGAAGCAGCAAAAATAGGGTTATTACCAGTCAAACCGTCCTCCTACAGCTGGGTGTGCGAGTTGCATTCGTAGTGGGCTTGTGTTTCCTGACAGCGGTGCTACTCTGCTGCAGTTCCCCTCTCACTGGCCTATCAGACACACTGAGCAGCTCACAGTAGAATTGTGGGATATGAGGACAGCCGGGCATTATTTCAGCAGCACACCCCAACAGACACACACACACACACACACACACACACACACACACACACACACACACACACACACACACACACACACACACACACACACACACACACACACAAACACTCACGCACAGTGGTGCAATTAATGGCACGAGTTTTGTTTTTTGGTGGGTGAAGGCTGTGAAAGTCGAGCCTATTTATGGAAATGTAATTAAATGAAACTGAATCAGTCGAAGTACATTTACTCAAGTCATTAGGTACACTTCTGTGGTATTTCTACTCAACATGCTGGTCTAGATGACTATACAGTTAGACCTAAGTTATTCGGAGGCATGTCACATCGTAAAAGAAGCTTTACAAGTCTACATTTCTACATTTCTACAATTTAGCAGATTGGATTTTCTCTCTTTAAGACAAAATGGCTGTACACCCTCAGTTCTTCCAAGTGGGAACCAAATACATTCAGTCAAGGTCCAGATCTCTATTTTTACTTTTAGTTTGATTTTACAGATAACTACTTTAAGCAATGAACAGCTGAGCCAGTCATGGGCATTTGGGTAACGAAATGTGTGCAGAAGGTATTTTTCATTTGTGCTACAATTTCATTTGGCAGACACTTTTATCCAAAGTGATGTACATCTGAGAGTAGATGCAACACATGCAAGGATCTAGTCAGGAGAAAACAACCTGAATAGTGCCATAAAACAAGTTCAAGTGTGATAACAGGACCAGGGTGTCTACAGGCAGTGCAGACATAATAGGGCTTTTTTTTTCTTTTCTTTTTTTTGCAGTCTGTCAAGTGCAAATGTGTTCAGTGACGAGCTGGGTTTTTCGTCTTTTGTAAAGACTGAGAGAGACTCTACAGATCAAACACAGTTTGGTAACTCGCTCCACAACCAGGGAACCACAGAGGAGAAGAGTCTAGCTATCGAGCTTTAGTAAAGATGTAAAAGAGAAAAAAATGCATCATTAACATATGTACCTCAATGTCTTACCATCTTTTGTCGCTTACTTATTTCCTTTCAATCACAGATACTTTTCCCAAACAAAACCATTATTACATAATTTTATATTATAATTATAATACATTACTACCCTATAATGTTGCTATTATTATATTATATAAAATTGTCTAAAAATACAAATAACAAAATTGGATGATTAATCCGATTTTCAAACTGTTACTGTCTACAGTTTACAAATTACTAACAAAAACATGGCTTTAAGTCAAAATTACCACATGTAAACACAACCACAAACTACCATTTTTATTTTAACTATCAGCCACCAGAACATCAGTACATTTTTAATGCAATGTCACAGAAACATAACTGCCTTCATTTTTGCTGACATCCAATATGTCAAATGTTTTCCAATTCATTTTGGCCAATTGGTGATATTATTATGACATATATGACAAATGTACATGTGCACTGCAAATTCATTAGTTTAATAATTTATGCATGTCTTATGTGTCATTATCAAATGATAATATTTCAAATATAAAAATAGCAATTAAGTTATGTGGGTCATTCCAGAATTGGAGGACATTTCACATCCCACCAATAAAATTTCAAATAATCCATGTACAAAATACTAAAACACGCAGTTGTTGTGCAAATTTACTTGTCCTAAGATCAAATCTAAAAAAAAAGGAGAAAGAATGTTTGACACAATTTTTAAAATACCAAATAAGTCAGGAGTTTCCCTTAAAATGTCATTTTCGTCTTGTCCCACGCCCCTGATGACCAAGTGGAATCTCAAATAAGACAGTTAAAATGAAATTTAAATCTTCTTTTTTGGTGTTATTCTTTTTATTTATGTCTCGTAATTGTGGGAAAATATAATATTTTAAATAAGAATAATTATGCTTTGAACGTGTGTCCCACAACAACGCTGTGAGCATCCCCTTTTTAGCTGTTAGAAGAAGAAGAAAACACTGAATCACATGATACGCTGGAATTAACATCATCAGTGTTCCAAAAGAATGGGTAGAGAAAAGCTATGTCTACTCGTCTATTTTTTCATTTTTCATAACATTGTCAGCCTTGATTGAATGTCTCACTCTACCTCATGCAACACTGTTATAAATATTATCAGGATAAGACTAATTCTTTTTACCTTTTTTTAAAAAAAAACTTTTTTCCACTAGTAAGTTTGTCCTCTTGGTCAGCAGTAACAGCTGGCTAAATATCTAGCTTCTACTCATGAGAAAAACTTAACGTGATTTGAGTATGGTTAGCGAACAATAAATAAACATGCAATAAAAATGATACACCATTGATGTGTAAGCTGAGCCAATCAAGCCTTTGACAGTTTACTACCTATTATTCGTGAATATGTAGCAGAAAATTGTAAACGATAAGGTCACTTTTGACGACAGTTGACTTGCAATAGATTCAACTCTTCAACACCATACAATGGAGTGAAAATGAGCTCGCTTTGAACCAGCGACTATGCTATAAAATGGTTTTTGCAAGTTATTGCATGAATAACAATAATCTGACAGGACAGTGCTAGTGTACAATGAACACTTTGCTTTTTGGTATTTTATGTACACTTTGCTGTTAACACTTTGGAACAAAGTTAAATATTTACTTTGTGGTTTTGGATCTGAATACTACAGCTCTACAATTCTACAACTTCATTTAGCAGACGCTAAGAAGCAAGGATCTAGTCAGGAGAAAACAACATGGATAAATGCCATAAAACAATGGTACTTTCAGCACAGAGTTTGTTACAAATCACTAGAACTGTTAACATTGAAGCTCATACAGACTTCTCAAAGACAACATGACTGTATCCACTGCTTTATCATATTCTTTCATGCCATGTTAAAACCAGCAAATAATAAGTACAAACACACATCTGCTGCCCTCTTCTAGGTACATACATATGTATGTGTGTGTGTGTGTGTGTGTGTGTGTGTGTGTGTGTGCGCGCGCGCGCAAATACAGACATGAAAGCAAGGATTTAATTAGAGTCTGGGTTGTTCCCTCTCGGGATATTTGGGGTTGGCCTCCTGCCTCCCTGTGGGAATTTGACCCAACTTGGTCACCCATATGACTTTTATTTCATCTAATTGCTTTCATGCTCAAGTAGTAACCCTTACTGTGCACTACGCAAACATAAACCCACAGTCATGGATGGTGTGGCTTAAGAGAATTTTCTAATGTAGTTGGACTCAAATTCCCTAAATAGTGACAGTGACTTACAGACATGCTTTGCAGAGGGTTGACAGTAAATGTAATACGTTGCACAGTGCAGCTCTTACATACAACATCCAAACAGGTGACTTCATTCAGCTAATTGTCGCAAAGTTTCTAAAATATGCCAATAACAATGTTTTACATGGAAGACATACAGTGTAATTCACATTACAATCGTAAGTGATTTAGCTACAGTACGGGCAAGTTTAAAATCCTAAAGCTGCAACTTTTCAAGCAGGGAGGGAGAAAGAAGGATGATGTACAGCAGCTCAACAACAGAAGTGACAAAATATTCCTGTAACCCTCAAATCTGGGACGAGAAATAATAGCTGTGGATGGTAAACAAAATGATCTCAGCCAGTGTAGCAATGGACTGTGCAGTCATCCTGAGCCCTAATTCAATACCATCATGAATCACAAAAAATGAACGGATTTGTTTTTACTTTCATTCTTAGTTCACTGCCGAGTAGCTATGTTAATGACGTCCCATTCTGTATTTTTTGCCATTTCTTCCCAGCTGGATTCTTTCACTTCCCCTTTCATTTCATGTTTTTAAATCACAGACATTATTGAAATGATAAACGTTGTTTACAGACACGAAAAAAATTGTCATGTGCGTTACCACAGTGAGGCCCGCTGAGAAGACATGGCAGTAAGAAATGACTACAATGTCTTTCCTCTGTCTGGCCAAACAATAGTTATCTACATTTAGAGCAGGTGGAGTCTGGCACGGTATTGTCATGGCCCGACTGATCGTCTCAGACATTGCTCATCAGAGGCTGTCTGGCCAATGGGTGGTGACTGTGTGACTGCAGTAAACAATCTTAAAGTGGAAATGAAGGGCTGCATACTAGCTTGTCTTCGCATACTTGTATTGCTAAAAAATAAACAGTGTAGGTTAGGCTGGTAATTATTTGTCTAATGTACAGATATTAAGTCAGGCTAATTTCATCTTAAATGTTGCTTGGAGGAATTAGGGAGCAACCACAGCAATCACTAGCATTCAAAAGTTTGGGGTCACTTAGAAATGTCCTTATTTTTGAAAGAAAAGCATTTTTTTCAGTGAACATAACATCAAATTAATCAGAAATACAGTTTAGACATTGTTAACATGGTAAATGACTATTTTAGCTGGAAACGGCTGATTTCTAATGGAATACCTACATAGGGGTACAGAGGAATGTTTCCAGCAACCATCACTCCTGTGCTCTAATGCTGCATTGTGGTAGCTAATCATGTTGAACTGCTACTTGATGACTAGGAAACCCTTGTGCAGTTACGTTAGCACATGAATAAAAGTGTGAGTTTTCATGGAAAACATGAAATTGCCTGGATGACCCCAAACTTTTGAACGGTAGTGTATGTTTCAGGGTGCTCATGGTAACAAATGCGGGAGGGGAACGGTCGAACCAAGTTCTGTGAACTTGATACTACCAGCCACTCTCCTTCCTACTTTTCATCTTTAATGGTAAGAGGTAACTCCCATGATCTGTATTAACTTGATGCTAGTCTGCAGCTAATTTTATGGAATATGTAAATGGAGGAGTTAATTGGTGTGTGGATCTATCTATTCTTAATTCTACTACATGTTTTTGATCCAGCACCCATCAGATTGGATATTCGGATGTATGTGTCTATTCTATCATGTCTAGTTTGTCAGATATCTCTAAACGTTGCTGCTTGGTTGCATTACTTTGTTGTCAGTCCATAGCACAAGGTAATAAGCTAATAGTGAAGGACATCACTTCTGTTTTCCGTCTGCTCTCTCATTCTCTCTTCCCTTTGCCCTGACCCTAATCACTGGAGGCGGATGGTCGTCTTGTCTGAGCCTGGTTCTGCCAGTTAGGCTTCTTCCCAGTAAAAGGGAGTTTTTGAGAGTTGCTGAAAAGGGATAAATTTGGACCGTCTTCACTTTACTATGTGAAGTCCGTTGAGATAACATGTGTGAACTGAAGCTATTCAAATAAAACCTAATTGAACTGAACTGGATGAAATTTTTAACAGCTGTAGTGTTGATTTTTAAATAGTATCAAAAGTATTAGCAATCCTTTCATATAACCAAGTCTTTGAATTAAAATTTTAATAAATCAAACGCGAAGCAAAGTCAGCATAAAAAGTAGGCTCTGGTTAGTGTGTACGTTCCTGTAAAAATCACAATAACTTTCAGGAAGGACTGCTTCGTAATCACTATGCAGATGAGTAAGTATGTGGACATAACAGTCACACACTTGGGCTTTCTCTTGAGTGAATCTGACCTTGGCAGTCAAAACAGAAAACAGGCCTTCCTCAGTAGAAAAGCACTAAAACGCAAACTGTTGATGGCTGTCTGATATGTTTAGATCATAGCACCATCATCTGTGTTTTATTAGCAATCTATGGGAAGAATAAATTCAATTAAAAAAACCCTTACAGATAGCTGATGCTTTAAGGAAATGGTTGCATTACTCTGACTTCTACACAGATATCTGGTGTCTGATGTTCTTTCTTCTCTGTATCTATAGCGGCTCACAGATAAGTCGGAGTGTACATGTATGACTCCTTGAGTTTCCAGAACATCCCTCGGTCAGCAGAATGATTCATGCCACACAGGACAGACAACATGTGATCTCTGGACTCTACTTAGTTTATGTGGCTGCTTAACTCTTCACTTTTTTCTGCTGAGTACAGACACTAAGTTCCTGTGCAGCTCATCATCTGCTCTGAACTGAGTTAGCTGAGTTAACCTCAAAACCCTGTCATTTCTCAGTATTATCAAAATCAGACAACAAAAATGTGTGTGCTTACTGCAATTCTACCACTGTCTCCTCTTTTACTGAATTACTTTAAATGGGAAAGAAGCAGGATTTAACTGAGCTCCTCCTTACGCAGCATTTTGCTTCTAATTAAAGTTTAATTTAACATAAGTAAATTAATGCATTAATTTCAAATCAGTAGTCATTAAAAGGTAATTCTGGAATCCTGAGTTTTGGGAGAAAAAATATTCAACTAATAAACAACATATCTAGATACGCATGAATATGTTTATATGCTTGTTCTCTAAAATCAGCAACCTTATGAACTTCATTACATCAATCTAATTTCCAGGGCTACAGCTAGAGCAAGCAAGCCGGCACTTCATCACTACATAATTATGTTGAAGCATGTATATATGGCAAATAACCCATGTGATCAATTTAAAAAACACATAAATAACTAAATAAATAAAAACCATGCCAGCTTTCTCTGCCTCCCTGCGGTCTCGGGGAAAAATAATTGCTACTCTAAAAGGATCTCTGCCCGAACACAGCATTACATTTTGTCTCTGCTCTTTCACACACTTAGTTGACTATACCAGATGATGTACACTGCATTTACACTAAGCTGTGTCATCCTGAAATGAAGTCATTTCCAGTGACAGCATTCTCAGGCTGATGTTTCAGTCCAGTTCCACTGTTCAGACTATAAATGCACTAATAATAATTGAGAGTATATTATCATTTTTAAATTATTACTATGTTAACTGCAGCTGCAAATTACACAATGAACTGAATGACCCCAGAGTGAATATGCTCCAGCAAGCTTCACCTCTAACTGGTCAAGGCTACCATCCCCTGCTGTCTGGCTCCACTCGGCTGCAAATACCTTCACTCCCAAAGGGCTGCAGGTCAGCCAGCATACATGCTAAATTAGAGTTTGATTTTGACACTTCAAACTCAGTCAAAGCTCCCAAATCAACCCCCCCTACCTTGACCATGACCTTATCACACTACATTATTAGAAAACTGTCTTTTCAGCTTTGGTTTCCTATTATGTAAAGCCAAGGAGATTAACGTGAAAAGGAATTAAGATGCTGAGGAGCACGCCCTTCACGTTTTCTGCTCGTAGGAAGCACATCTTATCTTAAAGAATCATAAATGTGGTGTGTAGTTCTAACCTTTGACAGTCATATCTTAATGATTTTAGCCTTCAAGTGATTGTGAAGGAAGCACTATTAGGGAGGGGTGGCACGTGTATAGCATGGGTTGAAAAAAAATCTGTATGTAAAATCACACTTTACTTCTAGGAAAGTTCCTTATTTCTGTGGATATCGGTATTTACTAGAGGAGAACTATCTAAATGATAAGGTGTCCTGAATAGAACATGTAGTGACAGAGATAGGGGGCATTGTATTTTGACAAACTAAACTTACATATCTGCATCTAACTCTTACTACAGATTTGTACAGCGTTCTTTTACCTATACCCAAGAACACATCCAGCTTTTACATAGTAGATTGTTACATCTAAACTCAAATGAACAATAATCAGCATGTACACTGAAAAAAAAAGAACTCAATAATAAGACATGGTTCTATGAAGGGAATGTGGTACGCTTCAGACAGTGACTGAACTGTTTGCAAAATGAGTGTTTAGGGTTGCTGATAGGCACATTGTGTTACCTTTGGACAAAGCTAGGCAAGCTATTTTGCACTGTTTCCGGTCTTTGTGCTAAGCTATGCTGACCAGCTGGTGGCGATAGCTTCATTTTCCCTAAAATGACCTGAGATCCATTTAGGCATCTTGAAATCTGACTCTCAGCAAGAAAATGAGTGAGCCCATTTACCAAAATGTTGGACGGTTCTTCAAAATTTACTGAATGCAAAAGTGTTCTATGTCAGTTAATGAAACAAATCAAGGGGATAAAATGGAGTTTGGATTAGTTTAAGCTGCATCACTGTTTGTAGCAACACTCTGAGGAAACCTGATGGCTTAACAACAGTGTTTTTGATTATAAACAAAAGACCCTGCATATCTGAGAAGGACATGAAAGATGAATCTCGTCGCTCCACTATAAATACCCCATAAGTGTCGAGATGCACATCCCAGGGGCTGCAGCTTTATAAGGCAAAGGCAGCTCCATATCATTCTCAAGTGATCAGGCAGTGCTGGGAGACAACAATACTCTCAACAAGCTTATCGCTCCACTAAACAAGATTGGGTCATAGAGGGTATGTCCCCCAGCCCCCCAAGACAACAGCACTGCACTCACATGTCCAGCTCAGCTCACTTTAATGGACTATAAACTACTGTACACCTGAGGACGAAAAATCTGTGACAAATGGCTTCATTTGTATTTTGCACACAAAAATAATAGGTTAACATGAAGGCTCCTTAGGAACTTTGGGTGATGGTCACAAATATGTGATGGTCTGAATTGGGGGAATTGTTTCTTGGCTATATGCTTCAGACAATACAACACATTTGAATATACACCCACTTTATTAGGTACACCTGTTCAATTGCTTGTTAACACAAGAACAACGTAGTTAATCAGCCAATCACATGGCCACAACTCAGTGCATTTAGGCATGCAGATGTGGTCAAGACAACGTACTGGAGTTCAAACTGAGAATCAGAATGAGGAAGAAAGGGGATTTAAGGGACTTTGAACGTGACATGGTTGTTGGTGCCAGACAAAGTATTTCACAACTGCTGATCAACTGGGATTGTCACACACAACCATCTCTAGGGTTTACAGAGAACAGTCCGAAAAAGAGAAAATATTCAGTGAGCAGTAGCTGTGTAGATGAAAATGCCTTGTTGATGTGAGAGGTCAGAAGAGAATGGGCAGACTGGTTGGAGATAAGAAGTGCAACAGTAACTCATATAACCACTGGTTACAACCAATGAATGTAGAACACCATCTCTGAAGGACAACACATCCAGCCTTGAAGAAGATGGGCTACAGCAGCAGAAGACCATACCAGGTGCTTCCCTGTCAACTAAGAACAGGAAACTGAGGCTACTATTCACACAGGCTCACCAGATTTCGACAACAGAAGATTGGAAAAATGTTGCCTGGTCTGATGAGTCTCAATTTCAGTTGCAACATTTAGATGGTCAAAATTTGACATAAAGCACGGATCCATCCTGCCTTTTATCAACGGTTCAGGCTGGTGGTGGTAGCGTAAAGGTGTGGGGGATATTTTCTTGGCACAGTTCATGCCCATTAGTACCAATTGAGCATCGTTTAAACACCACAGCCTACCTAAGTGTTGTTGCTGATCATGTCCATTCCTTTATGGCCACAGTGGACCGTCTTCTGATAACTACTTCCAGCAGGATAATGCACCATGTCACAAAGCTCAAATCAACTCAAACTGGTTTCTTGAACTTGGCAATGAGTTCACTGTACTCCAATTGTCTCCACAGTCACCAGATCTCAATCCAGCAGAGCACCTTTGGGATGTGGTGGAACGGGAGACTGGCATCATGGATGTGCAGCTACAAATCTGCAGCAACTGTGTGATGCCATCATGTCAATATGGACCAAAATCTCTGAGGAATGTTTCTAACACCTTGTTGAAAGCATGCCACAAAGTATTTATGGATTTCTTAAGATTCACCTACTCCTCATACCGGTAAAGTTAAGTTTATTGTGTTCATCAGATCTAATGGTTCTTAAAGGTTACTTTAATCCAACTAGTTACTTTAAACATTACCCCTGAGGTTAGTGTTCCAAACCTCTAAAACGAATCTAGGAATATCACCAAGTGCAAACAGTTATAAGAGGAAAGCTGTCGTTAACAAACGTGATCAATAAATCGATTCTGCTACAGAGGGGCTGCTTAGTAAGAGAGTATTTCTTGAAATAAGAGGGGTAAGACGTTTGAAAGAAGACAGTAAGAACCTAGGCGAGTATTCCTCAACACCAGCTTAAATATTCTACTGAATCCTGTTAGGTAAATTCTAGTAGGCTGATAGAATCTGACCCGTTAGACGGAGAGCTGGACCTGAATTAACCTGTAAAAAGGGGAAGGAAGGTGGAGACTGACTAAAGTATTCAGACAATTCTGAAGGCAAAAAGAGGTTCAACCTTGTACTAGCGTGTACCTAATAAAGTGGCCAGTGAGTGTCTGTTACACATATGTTGTAGGAAATAACCTTTTACTAACAAAACATTAAAAAAGACTTGAGAAAATTATTGCCAGATTAACTGATTAACATAACTGCATTTTTTCCCCATAGTATAAGAGTACAACAATATCCCAAATACTATGTCACTTTCGCAGCAGAGAATATGATGGAATTTAGAGCAAAAACATATTGATTTAAGTTGTGATAACTCCCTTGGCTAAGCCCTTTCATTCCAAAGAAAGTGGGCAGGCACTACTTTACTTTACTCCAACCTTTGCAGTTCTTATCACTGAATTGTGATAATGACAGAGATTTGCAGACTATTTTTTGAACCTTTAAACCCTTTATTTCTACACACACATGGCCCTTCCACAGTCTCCAGTCCATCACACAGCACAATGAGTCACAGAATCAAAGAGCAGTAGTAAAATTCGGTTTTCTATTGATCATGAACTAAACCGACAGAAGCATTGATTTAAATTCCTAAGATGAACGGTGAAAGATTTTATCACCAGCAAAACTGCATCAAAACAACAGTAGGAAATCTCTCCTAGAGCCTCTAAAAGCCACTTCAACGACTCTTTCCTTGAGCCACAGATATGAGATTTAGTCTTGTTATGTCATCCCGTATGAGGTGCAGAGGTGCCGAACAGAAGGTATGAAATTACATAACATTTCAACGGTTTCCTGATTCTCAGAAGACAACATTGGGGTCACATAATGATATCTGATGGACTGTTTAATCCTAGCATCTAAACAGCACAGACCTGACACCTGCAGACGCATACAGTTTTGACACATGTGCTGCATTATGTTTAAGTCAGAATTTGGAAATTACCCGCCACTAGCCCATAATTACAACCTTGCTGTGTTCCAGTGATCCCACTTGGAAAAACCAGGCAAGAAACTTGGTCACCCACAGAATTGAAATACTCTTCTCCATGTTGCAGCTGGCATCATATAATTTACAGTATGTATGACAATGTTTACTGGCAAGCCTTTAAGCAAAGCTTTTCATTTCGATTTTACAGGGATGTCATTGTGATATTCAAACTTTTAAAAACATGGTATTGTTTCCAGCGTATGCCTCAGGCTCACTAACTGTTAGAAAACAGCATTTTTGAAACCTCTCGTTTGGAAATATTGCCTTTCTTGAAAGTAATTCCACCTTAGAGGTCCTGAAAATGTTACTTTTCAATAATTTTCTTACTGTGATTGACATAATGCTGAATGACAACCATTTTGACTCTGAAAAGGATGAAAACAGTGATTTAACTATGTTGTGAGTAAAATAAGAATCTGATTACACTTTGTGAATAGTTTGATCACCATCAATCAAATCTGGACATGTACTCAGTCCCAGTGAAGAGGGAAATTATCTGATTTTGAAAAGTTAGACTTTAAATAAATATCAGTTTTTACATTAGCTTTTTGGAGCTTTGTGGTCAGCTAATTGTTTAGCATTTCATGTTTCAGTTGTCTCTCACAGTTCTTATAACACTTTTTCATATTGCAGCAGTATGAAACTGGTAGAGGCCAAAAACAGAGTAAGAAGACAGATAAAAATGTACTTCCATATGACAAAACCAGAACCCCAGTATGCATAAACTGTTTGCTAACTAGCTGGATTCCTATGGCTTTAGGGAGCACTTCAAGAGTCACCTGCAAAGTGGAAAAAGTTCCACATTTTTGACTTAATAATTTCTTTACAACGCAATCTGTGAGTTTTGTTTCATGGCTTTACAGTTCCAGCTACACTGGAGTAAAACCTTTTTATCCTGGGGTGCTGCTGTTGTTGGTCCCAGCTCTCTGCACAGAAAACTGTAATTTATCTATGACACACACGGAACGACTTCACATTGGCTCTCGTGTCAGTGTAAGGTATAACAAACAAGAAATCCATTTTGCATACTAGGTTATCTTAAAAGTGAAGTCCATATAACTATAAAAGCATGCAGGACTGTGCAAACCACCTCCAACAAATGGACATGACCAGTCCCATGGACATTGGCCAGCTTTATCTCGTGTTGTACATTCACCGTCATCTTTTAAACTCATAAACCTGGCGAAACCACTGAACTGCAAAATTGACCACGTGGCTCTATAAAACACAACGTTGCATATGAAAATATATATACATATGCCTAAAACAATGAATTTCAAATGGGACTTTAATGCAGTCACATGGACCTTTTGCCAATGATGAGCTGAATGTGTAGTCCAACTCGATGAAAGAGAATGTTAAAACAAAAAGCATATTGTGCTTTGATTCATTCACATTTCTATTTTGAGGAGAATGGAAGAGGAAACACATGCTGTGACAACTTCCCATTCTGAACTGTGTGCCTGCACCCAGTGCACTTTTTTTATCAGGTGTGTGTGTATCAGTGTGTGTGTCAAGGAATACCAGTAGTGCATTCTCAGCAGTTCTAAGAAGATAGAAATGAGTGAAGAAACTTGCTGACAAAAATGCTGATAAAGTATGTATGGAGATGTAAACGTGACAGAACACAATCAACACTTTTAAAGGGCCTTCAGATGAAGTGGTATGTAGAAATCTGAATTACTGAGTGATTTGTTTCATATTCTAACATCAGAGAAGCAAAGAAAGAATTGGTTTTGATCTTTTTTGAACTTCAATTTTGCTTTAAACAGCTCTTTCAACCATTTTTGCAGTAGTCAGTATTGATAGATTTTTAGTATAACATAAGGCTTTAATTAACTTTGTGGATCATTCCAGAATCGGACAACATTTGTGTAAATTTATTTGTCCTGAGACCAAACCTAAAAACAACTAGGAGAAAAGAATGTTAGAAAATATTTTTTTAAATACCAAATAAGTCTGGAGTTCGCCCTAAAATGCCACTTTTCTCTTGTACCAGCCCCCTGATGAAAAAAATTGAAATTTAACAAATTGAATCTCATATAAAACAGTTAAAATTAAACCTAAATCTAGTTTGTTTTTGGTTTTTTTTGTTGTTGTTTTTTTTGGGGGGGGGTCATTGATGTCTCTTGTAATGGTGGGAATTTCATCATTTCAAGAGACATCAAGAATTATTATTATTATTATAAGAGTTGGGTCCCACAACATGCACCCAACTCTTAGCATAACCTTTATAGCTGGTTGAAGAAGAAAACAGTGAATCACACCATACGTTGGCATTAACATCATAAAGTGTTTTCCAAAAGAATGGGTAGAGAAAAGCTATGTTCTCTCTTCTATTTTTCATATTTTCATAACATTGTCAGATTTGACTGAATGTCTCACTCTACCTCATGCAACCCTGTTATGCATATTATCAGGATAGGACTAATTCTTTTTACTTTTTTCTTTACTTTTTTCCGTCAGTATATTTGTCCTCTTGGTCAGCAGTAACATCTAGCTAAATATCTAGCTTTTACTCCAGAGAAAAAGCTAACATTAGCATGATTAGCAACCCTGTTACTGTGATTACAGTAGGGATAGCAAACAACAAATAAAACAAAGGAATAAAAATGGTACCATTGATGTGTAAGCTGAGCCAATCAAGCCTTTGATATCTTATTACCTTTTATTCATGAATATGGAGCAGAAAATAGCAAAAGAGAATGTTTATCTTTCCACAATATTGAAACCCAAATGACCTCTAATTCTGGAATGACCCTTCATTAGTGATACTCTGCCTTATTTTTAACCCTTAATTCTGCCACTTTAAATGTATTTAGTGTTGATCAGAAACTAATGAGTGTAGCAAACATGTCTTTAACTACTGTGAATTACTATTGTGTATCGTGTTGTGTGTTGCACCTTTGTGCACTCACCATTTCACATTCCATGTTAGCAGGAAACGCAGCAGGTCACGTTGTGGTGGAGAGGCCGGTTATTGCAACAGAAAGACAAATGAAAAATGAAACAGAACATTACGGATATATTGTGTAATAGTCTGGGAGATAACCATTCTCGGTGTGAACAACCCGGACTACACTTAAATGCTGATCAAAATACGCACAGAGGCATAATATATTATCATCTGTTCATGTCTAGTGTCTTTTCGGACACACAAACTGAACAAGACATAGTTTTAAACACAAGTGAGCACTATACCTGAGTCTGTAGAGAGGAGACACAAACTTCACACACAGCAGCTGTAAACACGGAGCGTTATCGGAGACCTGCAGCTCGTCCGCCTGCCAAGGATCAGACACCTGTAAGCGCCTGCCTTGGGAAACCTTCCCAGAGACGGGACGACCTAACCCCGCCCCTACAGCCTAAAAAAACGGCCCCCAACGTACTAAACGGACACGCCCACGCCTACAACCGGCATAGAGCCAGTGCCACCTGCTGGCAGCTTGGAGGAGGAGGATTGCTGATGATCATTATTCTGCCACATGGCCGCTAGAAGGCCCCGTAGGGCTGATCTACACTGGATCCTCTTCTGATGAGTCTGCAGAGCACAGCTGACTTTTCACTGAGCTTATAGGTAACGTTGACAACACGTGCTGCAATGGCAAATTCATTCGTGGATGCATCCTCCTTTATACCCTGTCATTAAAAGTAACAAAATTCAATATTTACACCAATAGAAGTACAAGATCTGCATTCATGTGACTCAAGGAATCGTATGAACACAGTGTACTATGTCACAATGTTTTTAAAAATGCTGTTTATTTTTGTTTACATATTTCTATTTTTCTGTGTATGTTTAGAATGTGTTTTAATGTTACAGTTCGGGAGATTGGAGCAATGTTTCAATATATCATATCACTATATTATTTCTTCATTTAAATTTATACCAGTTATATGTACAATAACGTTCAAAAGTTTGAGATCACTTACAAATGTCCTTTTTAGAAAGAAGAGATTTTTTTCAATGAAGATGACATAAAATGAATCAGAAATACAGTCTAGACATTGTTAATGTGGTAAATGACTGTTCTAGCTGGAAACGGCTGATTTTTAATTTAAATATCTACATAGGGGTACAGAGGAACATTTCCAGCAACCATCACTCCTGTGTTCTAATGCTACATTGCATTGGTAATCATGTTAAAGACTAACTGATGATCAGAAAACCTCTGTGCAGTTATGTTCGTACATAAAAGTGTGAGTTTTCATGGAAAACATGAAATTGCCTGGGCCCCAAACTTTTGATCTGTTGTGTATATTTTATAATGCTAAAAATAAAAAATAAAAAAAATCCTGCCCTAATTTCTAAAACAAATGCCAAAATAATGAATTGCTGCCCAACAGTTCATAAGTATTCTTAGGTCGTTTCCCAAAATAATGTGCTGGGGGAAAATGCTTAGTGTTAAAGACCCCATCTGGTGAAATAGCCATCCATTACATTATCTGTACACTGCTTATTAACGCTTATTTGGTTTGTGGGGGGCTGGAGTCTATCCCAGGTGACTTAGGATGAAGGCAGAGGACACTGTGGACAGGTCACCAGTCTATCACAGGGCTACACATAGAGACAAACAATAGCACTCAAATTCACACCTATGGACAATTTAGAATCACCAATTAACCTCAGCATGTTTTTGGACTGTGAGAGGAAGTATCCGGAGAAAACCCACACATGCACAGGGAGAACATGCAAACTCCATGCAGAAAGATCCTAGGAAGGCAGGGATGTGAACTGGGGATCTCCTAGCTGCAAGGCGAAAGTGTTAACAACCAAGCCACTGCGCAGCCCTCCCACATGTTAATATTTCCATACAAAGTGTTGTTTATTATATGCTGAAGGACGTATGAGCAAAATAAGCAGTCAGTGCTGTGGCTGAACATTTCCGTCTTTAAACTATAGTGTTTCAGTGACAGGCTCACAAACACGTAACAAACCTAAAGAACAAATCCTGTCAACTTGTGGGGTTGGGCTTTCTGTATCTTTATTCTTCTTCAGAATCAGTGTGTGGTATGGCTAAACTAATGCTAATTATAATACTTTTAATTGCCATTGTGTAGCACAGAGTATTTTAATAGCATTGGAGAAAAGTTGTAAGTGAGCTGATGTGTTCCAGTTGCAGACAGTGGAGAGGGGGGTGGGGGGAAATAGAGGGCGGAACTTCATAGAGCTACACACTAGAGTTACATCTAAGACATCTTAGGGCAGGAAAGGAGTATTTTCATAGAAAAAAAACTTCTAAAAAATGTAACTTTGATACACAAAGACAAGTTTTTTGTGGCTAAAGCACTGACAAGAGAAGGACTCTAAACATGTTTTACTTAGATTTGCAGTAGGGTATGATAAAATATGTGTAACTGTACAATAAATGGCATGCATAAAGCAGCAGAAAACAGAAGTAGTCATATACCTAGTACAGTGCTTGAGTAAATGTACTGTATCAGCCAGACTAGGAACCTCTTAAGCACCCTTGTTGCTCCATGAAACACAGTTAACCACTTTGTATGGTACAGAGCATTGTGGGAAACATTTCCATTGCAGTATTGGTAGCATAAGCACGTAAAGAAAGGGGGGACATTTTTGGGAAAGATTTGCCTCAGCGGAACCAGAGAAACATCAGCAAATGCAAATACTTACACACAGGGAATCCTCGAATGCTTTGTTGAGAGTAAAATTGATTTTCAGTCATCAGGTCTCAGCCCAGAACAATGTGTTTGACCATGTTCCATCGAAAAAGACACATGTTCCTATGTCACCCATCTATTGAGAAATTATTGAGAAGATAGTTCCATGAACAAAGGTAAAAATAACATTTTGCTACAAAATGTACAGAAATGGTTTAGGGATCGAGAAGGGGGATATCAATCAAGAGGAAAATGCAACTTCAAAAGTGACAAAATTTGTACAAACCAAAAAAGATTCTGCATTTCTCTCTGTGGGGTAAGACTCTGGAACAGTTTGGATGAGGAGATCAAGCAATATCCAAACATGAAACAGTAAAAAAAAGAACAAAAACAAACAAAAAAAAACAATAAAGATTTTTACAGTGAGAGCATGCACAGGTTACTGTTATTACTCCACCAAGGAACACGGTAACGTTATGTAATGCTCAGCGTATGTCTGTCTGTCTGTCTGTCTGTAAGCAACTTTACTCAAAAACGGAATAACAGATTTCGATTAAATTTTCAGGTAAGGTCAGAAACAACACAAGGACCACCTGATTAGATTTTGGCAGTGATGCAGCTTATAGTCTGGATCCAAGGATTTGTTCAAAATTTCTGTATCATTGCCAGATAGCAGTACAGCATCACTGACTACAGGTGAACTCTTCGTCAGCCGCCAGCTGACGATCACATGATCCTATCCTACTACAAATCCACCCCTGTGGACTTATCTGTACGTATCCGTCGGCAATCATAGAACGACTGAGCAGCCTTGGCAGAGTACTCCATGCTCTGAGTGCTCTTGTTGTTAATTTTTTTTCTTTAATGATTTGTTTTCTATATTTGTATCATTAGTTGGGTCTTTTCCTTCTGTTGTGTTTTGATATTGTTAGGTCCTTTTGTCTTTGTATAAATGTAGATGGACATATTGGTGTATATTTATTATAAATCCTTCTCACTATTATTATTGTTGTTGTTGTTTTTGTTACTGTTTATAAATAGTAGTATTTCGAAGAAGCAGGAAGAATAGATTTACAATCATTTGTTTAAGGAGAAGGGGTGGGATTAGATAAGTTTTGACTTCTTCCCATTCCTTTTTGAGCAAGTTATTCATTGTCTTTTGTTGTTTTCTTCTCTTTTTTTTGGCTGAAATGTTCAAAATAAATTCTCAAAAATCAAAAAAACAAATCAAATCAAATAGTTCTGAAGGACACTTATAGACCAGTGCTCTCAGTTCAATTTGTCCAGATAATGCAACATCAATACCACTGCAGTGTTTTCCAGTAATGAGAAGCACTGCTACACCAAAACACACAGTCTTACACCATCAGCAGGTTTGCCGCACACTTAACCAGTCAGAGTCTAACGTTCAGTTTTTCATATGTTTAATTTTTCTTAATGCAAGTAAAACTATTTGGAGCAAACAAACAATTTTGCATTCATTGCATTTCATCTAATTTCACACAAGGATGCCTATTAGACCTGACAGAGGTGTTACAGTCAAATTTATTCAACCATGAATGCTTTGTATAAACAAGTGTGCACGTAGGAAAGACCTTGTCCTTAAGGTCCCGATCCTAAAACAAACGCCTACCTGAGATTCAGTTCAGTTCACCTATTCACATGGTATTCACATAACAACATAGAGAAATAAACCTCGACTATTTAGCTTTCTGTGGCATGTCTTAATGCTACAGTACAACATTGTGGACAGCAGTTCTCAGTGACTTGTTTTGGAAATTCTACAAGCTACAATGTTTGCCCTACTGTTATACAAAAGAAAAGTTAAAAGTCATAAAATCTGATTTTCTTTTCTTTTCACATTTTCTTTTTTTCATTGTTTTTTTTAAATAAATCATTACTAAAACTCCTTACAAGTCTTAAGTATTGCTCTTGCTACATAAAAAAAATAGAAAAATTACATCTGAATATCGAGCTATTGAGCTGTGGATGTGAATT
Source organism: Acanthochromis polyacanthus (assembly GCF_021347895.1). NCBI lineage: Eukaryota > Metazoa > Chordata > Actinopteri > Pomacentridae > Acanthochromis > Acanthochromis polyacanthus. The sequence goes on along the minus strand of NC_067121.1, from coordinate 17,550,913 downwards.
ATTTATAAAGAGCCTTGCTCTTGAATGTTCATGGCTATGTTTCAATAGTCCTTAGCTGGTTACTTTTCATCTTTCCATTCCACTGTAACAGCCAGCTTTATATCAGCAATCTCAGAAGAAAGTATGAAGCAAAGAACAAGACATCAAAGAGTTTTAAGAGACTTCATCAGCAAAATAATTCCCTAGGATTCTGCAGAGTTGCTGGGTGTAACCAGATTATCTTCTCCCTGAGCTTCTTCCTCCACTGCTTCTGCTGCTTCTGCTGCTGCTGTGTCCATTGCTACTTCCTGTTCGGTGGCCACTAAAGAAGTGTCTGTGTCGGGGGCTTCGAAGGACTCGCCTCCCAGGTCAGTCAGTTTGATGTAGCCCTTGCTGTTGGAGCGCTCCAGACGGGGGCAGCTGAAACGCCTGGCTCTGTCACCTTGACGACAGGCAGACAGAGACAGGCTGCAGCGGCGCGCAGGCCTGGGCTGATCTGTGAGGGAGTTGAGCGACAGCTGTGATGCCATCACCGTGGCAACAGGTGATGGAGGAAATAGCTGGGTCCACTGCAGTTGAGGCTGAGCCTGCAGTGCCCCCTGTTGGTTAGCTGCATCTGTAGATATCTCCTCATGACTCTGATGGGGTGGGGAGGAATCCATCATCAAGGCCTCCTCCTGCTTGCAGTCCATGTTGTCAATGTGGGTCCTGCTGCCCTGTCCTTCCTCACTAATGTGTTCAGCAGCAGCCTCAATAACAACCTCTTCCTCAGAGCGTCCCTGTGCCTGTGCTTTCTGAGACTCGTCCACCTCACAGTGGTTCAGTTTGATCACAGGGAGGGTGAAAGCGTTAACAGAGGATGTGACGATGGAGGTGGTCTCCCACTGTCGAGGCTGAGGAGCATGCTCACTGCTACTGCTGTAGTCTTTGTAGATGCTGTAGACAGTGTCTGTGAAGGTCTGGACATCTCTGGACCAGCTACGTGGCCTGCTGGCCAATGAGGAACGTCTAAACACATCATCACCCTCTAATTCACCCTGGAAACCAAGTCCAGTGGAGGGCCAGGAACTACGAGTAAGCATCCCACTCGCAGAGAATGAACCTGGCGGACCTTCTGCACTCCTCGACTGTGTATAGTTCACCATGCCATTTAGAGGGGTGTACTCTTTTGACCGTATGCTGTGTAGATCTATCACTGTGGAGTAGATATCTCTCAGGTTAATGATTTTAGTTTTCTTGTCTCGGTTTTCATGGAGGACTGCATTGGCACAGATGAAGAGAAAAATGCCAATTCCCATCACCAGCGGTCCGAAGACTTTCAGATTGTCTGAGTACAGATAGTTATCCAGGAAGTCACAAAGTAAGCCACAGCGAGGGGACCGGTTCTGGACACTACTGTTAGAATGGCTCTGGTTGAAAAAATTTGTCTGGCCAAAAGGAGGCTTATCATGGGTCAAGTTAGAGGAAACAGGCGGACCTTTGGAGTAGCTCATTCTGTTGGGATGGTATGCTCCCGTTCTGCGGCGCTCCTGGTACTCCTGCTGATTCTGGCTGGGCCAGTAGCCAAGTACAGCCATTGAAACCCCAACCATGAGAACTACGACTCCAACAGCAGCCACCAAACCAGCCGCGGAGCAGAAATTTAGCTTCCCCTTCACCACAACTATGTCATTCTTCTTTTTTTTCTTGGATTTCCGCTTTCGTTTGTTTTCTGCTCTGCTTTTAGATCGGAGTGAATCCTGGCGCCTGTTCATGCGCAGCAGGCCGCCTGTGGCTATCATGGTGGCTATTAGACAGCAGGCTTGTCACTCAGTCTGTGAGAACACAAAAGAGAGAAGAGAGGATTTTATTGCATACAAAGTGCTACATATCAGATATGGTTATTTAATTTAGAGATTGTCCATGTAATCAAGGTTTATCATGTGTACAAGGCTGGATTACCTGATAGGCCTCAAGTTCAGTTATATTTACTTACATTTGGCTTAGTTGGATTGATAAATCTGATTGATAACAAGCACTATGCACCCTTAGAACACAATATAAATGGAAATGATAAGGGCCCTAAATGAAGACTTTACTATTGTTGGAAAAACATGTTAGTTACTTTTGGTCTATACCAATCTCATTTCTGTAGGGTAAACATGGAACTAGAGCCAGCAGCTATAGTTTGCTTAATTCAGCACAAACTTAGGTAAAGGGTTAGCCTACCTTTGTCTAGATATAACAAAAATCCATCCACAGTAATGATAAAGTTTACCCAGAGATACAATACTTACATGTTTTTAAATGGAAAATGTTATTTTAAAAATCTCTTATCATCTCTTATCTCTTATCTCTTGTTTTTGCATTTAGATATTGGTTGGATTGGGGGGGGGGGGGGGGGGGGGGAAGTAGCTTAATGCAACATGCAAATGGGACACTTAAAGAACCCATATTAAACGTTCTAGTGTTTCCCTTTCTTTTAGTGTGTAATGGATTTTTTGCACATGTGAAAGACCTGCAAGCTACAAGTCCAGAGTTCATAACAAAAAGAATCATACTCTCACAGAAATGGCTGCTCCCTCCCTGCTTGAAACACCATGTTTGAAACCCAGGCTTCTCATCTGTTACTGGTTTACATCACCATGTAACACATTAGCATTATACCTGACTTGACAGCTGGTTCGACCATCAAACAAAGAATTAGCATCTGTTGCAGTCTACGATTATCACCTCATTAGACTCTTCTACATCCCTATACGATGATAACCAAATTTGCTTTCGTCTGACCAGCTTTCCAATCAGAGCAGATGAGGCTTTTCTGAAGGGAGTCCCTCAAGAGATAGGAGCTATAACAGGTCATTGGGTGAAAAGGGGTGCTGCAACACTGTACAGTAAGAGAAAAATGATGTATTTTTGAACAATAAAGCATATAACATGTTCTAGTAGACCCCAAAATAAAATCTGAAAACCTAAACGTTCAAAGTATGGGCTCTTTAAAGGGGGCCTATGGTACATTTTTGCCTATAGGTCTGCTGAGGTTTTATCTAGCATCAATCCAGGTAAAGGCACATGCAGTATTTGTCATCAGATGGAGATTGAACCAAGAGATAACATCCAGTTGCTTCTGCTGCTAGATCTATGAACACAGCAATGACAAAATACCCAAGTTGACAGTAGAGAACAAGAGGTGCTATTTGTCTACATTCTGCTGCTCCAGTGCAACATCTACCTATGGAAATGTAATGTGTCAAGACAGGAAGCCAGCAGGCATGTTCTCTCCACCTCACCCTAGCTTTTTTTTAAACTCTCATTCTCTTGCTGTCTCTCCTCTCTTTATCACTCTCTCCTACCAACACTCTCACTCCTGCTTTCCACCCAAATCCAGTTCACCATCAACCAACGCAGCTGTACTTCAAGATGACAGCGCCCTTCACATACAGCACAGCACAAAGGCAAACACAAGCTATTAGCCATTTGCTTACACACCAACACAGTCTCTGCTGTGTGGGGTGTTTGCATGTGTGTCTTTATGATTACCAGTCACTGCTGCATGATAGTAGAAGCCGTGGTCCAAAAGACAATGAAGCCACCAACACTTATCATGATTACAGATGATGAGTTTCAGCCACATGTGGTGAATAACGATGGGAGGACAAGGATGATTAATTACACAGACTCTTGCTTTCCCTCCGTGATTGTGCTGGTGGCTAGATGGTACATTTGATAATTCATATCTAACTGTGTATGACTTGGGGCTTCGCTTCATGAATAGCTTATTTCACAAATTCCACAAATCCCTTTTAAGCAGCAGGTATAAAATTAGACCTTCTCAAAGGTTGCAGATGGACATCCCTTTTTTTTGTTTCCACTTATTACACGCATTTCCCACGAAGAGCACTTGCACCTGAGCTTCAGCAAACATCACACCGGTACTCAGCTGCTGTTTATAGCGACTTTCTCTGTATATCACATCCAATAAGCACTCAAATGCCTCCTGGGCGAGAGCAAGTCAACCTGCACTAACACTGATAAAGCGTTGGCAGACCTCTCCATGATTGGGGAGAGGAGGGCAGTGGTAACGTGGACCAGAAGTGGGTGTGGACAAGTCGGGTTTGTGTCTCTGTCTGCGGTGCTGAAGAGGAAGCTGCCAAACTCCTCGCTTTGCTGTTAAAAGCTGCTCGTCTGGCAGGTTGGAGAGGAGAGGAGAGGAAAGGAGAGTGAGGCTTAACACCCCTCCGATCTGCAGGGGCGCATATTTTCGCGCAATGTTGCGTGAATAATCGACTGTTGACACTAGGGCGCATCTGTTTCTCCTCTTTTGGAAAGAAAAAATACCGCGAAACAAACACGAGCTTGAAGTGTCCTGAAAATGTCCAGAGCCTCGCGACGCATCTCTTCTCCAACACAAAAACCAAACACTGTACGCTGATGCTCTCAAGGTGCAGACACATGACAAACATCCATACCTTCACCACGGCCTGACGAAGCCCATGCTTTCATCACTGACACCACAACTCTGTGTTCCTACAACCACACCACTGCAGAACCCACTGATGTCTCCCACCAACTTATTAGAAATCGGAACATGGCAACATCACGGCCATAACAAAAGTTGAACACAATAAACAGATTTAGAATGTTGTTATTTTCCACATTCTCTCAATGCCCGTCGCATATTTGACTGATACGTGCGAGACACACTGAAATATCTTCATCAAAAATAAGCCCAATTTTAATGTCACGAATAAAAGTAAACGGACAGACGGTGCGCAGTTCTCCAAGTCCAACGCCTTCTTCACATCTGAACTCTTGTCCGTCGATTTATTCAAGAGCAAAAAAACAGCCTGAAACCTAAACGAGTCTGTCACCGAATTAAAACACTTCCTAAACCTCGTTGCGCCTCGAAACAATGGAGTCAGAGTCGACTACTAAAACCCGAAAGAAACAGTTGGCGGTAAAGGCGCAGCAGAGACAGCTGGTAACATGAAAAATCAAAATGAAAATCATTTAACAGCGCGTCTCTCACCAGAAATCGTGGGCTTGCCAATAAAACATCTTCGAAGACGCACTCGTCGTTCAGCTGTGCGTGTCGTGGTGCGCCACTTTGGTGCCAAGACTGGAAGAGTGGGTTTCTTGTGTAGACGCGGATTCACAATAGACCGGCAGGGGCGGGCCATCCGCATTTCCATTGGTGGTGATTATTAGGCAGGGAGAAAAACGAGGCTTGCTCACAGCGTTTATCCTACTGTATGTTCCACTGCGAACACCTCCAGATAGGTTTCTCCAGATTTCTAAACTAAACAGGAAGGTGTTATGCGTTTTTCCCAGCCTATGGCTTTTGCGCAATGGCTTGGGAATTATTTTTTTTTTATGACAAATGCATCACCAGACTACTTATTTGTGTGCATACTTCTAATAAACGGGATAAAAATACAAAATATGAATGACATATGCTAAAGATTTCAAATTGCACAAGTTTGGTGTCGGAGGATGGAGTATTAAACACACCAAATTCATCATGTCTTCCATCATGCGCCTCTTCCTTCACCTTGGGTTGCTGTAATCGCTTGTATGATGTGCCGTCATGTCAAACAAAATGAAATATGACAGAGTCCAGATGTGTTCCAGAAATGTGAGACTGGAGACACAGGCAGCAGCTTTGCACTGGGCAGCAGAGCCATGCATAACAACGCTCCACGCTGATGCTCCTGAGAGTTGGCTGCGAATTTATGACCCAGAAATGTGTTTTGTTTATGGCATTAATTATTGGAAGGAACAGAGAAAACTCCAGTGTGCATGCCGTAGTCAGAGCTAAAGTATACACAAACAGGGGGAAATAATCCAGGGATTTTTGAAGAGCTGTCTTTAATCCCTAGTGTGAACTAGTGCAGAGTTGGTCTGGGGCTCTGGAACAGCTCTCAGTATGACTCTAAGCTGTGCAATATAGGAAGATAGAGTGGCACACAACAGATGTTTCTGAGCTCCTGACATAGACTTAAACCCTGGTGTTTCAAGCTACAAAGACAGCAGCTATTATTACAAAATCATCAGCATGAAACTTCTTCTTTTCCTTTCGGCTTTTCCCTTCAGGGGTCGCCACAGCGAATCAATTGCCTCCATCTAACCTTGTCTTCTGCATCCTCTTCTCTCACACCAACTACCTTCATGTCCTCTTTAACCACATCCATAAACCTCCTCTTTGGTTTTCCTCTAGGCCTCCTGCCTGGCAGTGGGAAACTCAGCATCCTTCTACCAATACATTCACTCTCTCTCCTCTCCAAACCATCTCAGTCTGGCCTCTCTGACTTTATCTCCAAAGCCTCTAACATGTGCTGTCCCTCTGATGTACTCATTCCTGATCCTATCCATCCTGGTCACTCCCAAAGAGAACCTCAGCATCTTCAGTTCTGCCTCTAGCTCTGCCTCCTGTCTTTTCCTCAGGGACACTGTCTCCAGACCAATCATCAGCATGAGGACACTTTTAGAAATAAACTGGATTCAATGAAATGTAATCTCCTTGACTGAATATAGTCCTGGTGGTTGGTGAATTATTGTCATTTGGAAGAGCAGATGGAGGCCTCACCAGTATATTCGAGTGGATTTATGCCCCTATACTTACTCATTTTCAGTAGCCTTGAAGAACTCAAAGACAATATGGTAACTTTACTGTACGCTTTATTTTCATCTTAGAATTTATAGGTCTGGAAATGTACTTTTACATTTTGTCAGCAGAATACAACCAAAACCACATCACTCTTAATTACATCATTATGCGCACATCAGGTCAGCATGCAGATCAAAAGATTATGTTTCCTCTTAGATTCCAATTCCAATCAGCAATCTGTTTGAGAAGTGAGTGTGTGTGTGTGTGTGTGTGTGTGTGTGTGTGTGTGTGTGTGTGTGTGTGTGTGTGTGTGTGTGTGTGTGTGTGTGTGTGTGTGTGTGTGTAGATCTGGGATTCACCGTGAACTCCTTGAACTGTCTTCTTGTTGAGCTGGTAACACCTGTACTGCTTAATCTATTTACTATATTGAATAATTAATCTGTCTTTACATGATGTAGAGCTATAGAGAGGTATTCAGAGTAAAGGCTAAGAGTTATCTAACAGTTGTGGAAAGCATATTTTGCATCACCCACAGGTGAAAGAGTAGATTGCAGACTCTTGCAGAAGCTGCAACAAAAAAAACCCTGCAGATTTTCTAGCTTGCCTAATGACTTTACTCTCACACACTTAATTATTTTTTGTCAAGACATGTTCAGGTAACTAAACCTACTTAGAGCATAGTGATGGATTATGACTGCAGTGGGGTTACACTGTCCTTAAAAAAGAAAAAGGGAATATGAGAAAGTGTAACTAAGGGAATGGAACACTGTTAAGGAAACAGATAGTGAACTTCCATTATGCCACAGTCTCCCAATACTGGGTGTTTCATCTTTGGGAGGGACATTCCCATCCCCAGTGCAGCAGTAATTCAATAATTCAATTCATTCCTCAGTGATCATATCACGTCTGTCATGGTTATTTAAGACACCACTCTTCTGTCCTGTCTGCTGTGAATGATGTGCCTCCTATACAAGCCTCTCATGTCTGCTCCTATACCAGTATCTGATACTTATCAAAAAAATAGATCATCCCTCACACATCCAAGCAGCTCAGGGTATGATGCACCACAGTTGGGCTCACATACACTCCAGTGTCAAAAATAGTTGCAGTGATTCTCCTACTGTAACCTAACCGACTTTGTTACTGTATCTGCACAACCACAGCACAGAAAGAGACATTTGCTTTGTCCTCTAGCTTGCTATCCTCCCCCAACACCCTTTCTGTGTGTAATATTCTTGTTAGCAGCTAAAAGATCCATCTGAAGCAGTTTCAGGAGCTGCAGGGGTTTAATTTCATTTTTTGGACTTAACCAGCTAATTGGGATTGTGGAAAGTGGGACTATGGGCTCAGCGAGAGATCAACTTCCTTCAGGGGACTTCATCATTACTGTCTGTGTTGCGGCACAAGTCAAAGGGCTTCACAGTTGGAAAGATATAAGGCATGTTCCCTTCTGAGGTACCGAAGTCTTAGGGATAAGGACACAGTATGATGGTCCATCAATTAAAGTGAAAACTGCGCCAGTTTGAGTTGCTGAGGTCTTGTGACTGCTGAGATGTACAATCAGTGCTTAAAGGATAAGGCTACCAGTTTTGGATTTTTAACAATATTGATATTTTCTGATTAAAGTCCCATGAAGTCAAAAGCGAATAATCTTTCTGTCTCTCTTCCCCACTCAAGCCCACTAGTTCCTTCTAAAACAGCTAGGCACTCTAGTTTTTAGCAAATATTACTTCTCTGTGAATATTCACAGCAGCTGAAAAGTGTGTGTAGACCAGATGCCATGTTCATCATAACAAAGAGACAACCAGTGCAAATGAGTGCCTAATTGATCTTTTTTCCTGTTTTTCTACAACCACGGAGCTCTTTGATACTGATGAAAAAGCTATATTAGTATATGGCAACAAAGATAATTAGCATTACTTCATTGGTTGATTAAATCTTTTTGAACAAAACAAAAACAAGAAAAGGATTTGTAGTAGGACTGCAATCGTGATTGTCAGCAGGCAGCTGATGTTGTGTTCACTTGTTGTAATAATTACAGTGACGCTGTGATGCTATCTTGCAATGATACAGAAATCTTTCACAAATCTATGGATCCAGACTACAAGCCACATCACTGCCAAAATCTAATCACTTGGTCCTTGTGTCATTTCTGACCTTTTCTGAAAATTTCATCCAAATCCCTAAGTCAGTTTTTGAGTAATGTTGCTAACAGACAGACACACAAACAGACCAGCAAACGTGTGCCGATCATCACATAACTCTGTCGCTTTCCTTGGCAGAGTATTTAACTGGATAATTTGTTAGAACTTGATCACCAAGTCTTCCATTGTTAATCACAACACATGCTAACAGTGCATAAACAGGGTGGAAAAATGTACATTTTTAAAGCCAAAGTATTCCTTTTGACCAAGATACAATTGCTAAATTCAAACCTATCAATCTACTGACCCACTGTTTTTAGCTGAAGCTATGACTATGTTCATTATCTTGCACAATGGTATCTCAAGAAAGAAGGTCCTCATAAATCACACGAGAGTTTCCCACAGTAGCCCTCATCTGTACCACTGTCTGCTCAGATACTGTGGGGAGAAGACCTTCTTTTGATGAATGACTATTAGAGCCCATATGCAGCTTCTGATACTGTGGCTAATGAGATGCATGACAGCACTGCGGCTGATACAGGTCATGGAGACATATGGGCATTTCTGGTTGATTCACTTCTATGTTCGGCAGCCATGCATCTCTGACATTATGGGGAAGGCTGGAAATGGAATGGGACAACCAGTTGAAGCAGACAGTAGTTTGGTTGTCAAGGAGAAAGTAGCAAGAGAGTGCAGGAACATGGAGGAAGGTGCGAGTGGAGAGCAGCAGGTGAACACTTGTTCCCAGCAGGTAGCCGATTCCCACCGGTGACCTTGTTTCATTTCCACAGTATAAATGTCTGAAGGTACCGAACACGAATAGAGGTCAGCATTAGCCCACATATCATCAGCTAGTAACACTAATGGGAATTGATGGGGAAAATATAGAGGCTATATATTCTCATAATGGAAAACCACAACCAGATAGCAAACTCAGACAACTCTCTTAAGTTTATACTGAGTTGTATCAAAGTTTGCCAAGGAAAATCTAAAAAAAGACAAAGTCTGCGTGCAAAATGTGCACATTAAGTGGATATTCATACAACATTCAGTGGAGTCTGAACTATCTTAAGAAAAGACAGTAATTAAAATCCCCCAAATCAAAAGTTCTGGTGGCCCTAAATTGCAGGATCATGAATCTTGTAGGCTGAACAGCTACAAAAGAAGCTGTTTTTTTCCCCACTGTTTAGCTTCATGGCCACATTTTGCAGTGCAGTGGGGCTGTTGCGCAATCAGTACTAATTCTCAGGGCTTGTAAGATGCAAGCTTCATGAGATCAGTGAGAAAGCCTTCTTTGATCTCCCATACTAGATAATATAGGTCATCTCTTCAGGGAGAAACAACAAAGACCAAATGAGGCGGAAAATACCATTCTACCCACCTCCGTGGAGCAAGAAGTAAATAGCCTCTCAGATGTGAACTGCAGCAAATAGCCCTGAGGACCTATTTTTAGGACCTTGATCTTTGGCATTTTTAACATAACGGTCCATCAGCGTGTATACTGGCGAGAGAAAAAGGAATTTCTGAAATGTGAAATATTGCATCTGTCATTTCCTATTCTGCTGCCTGTATGTAGAGCCTGTTCAGACTGGGTATCCATGGCAACCATTTTATAATGCCTCGTGAAACACCTTAGAAGAGGTTCCTTTTTCTCTGGGCTGGAGGGCTGGGACAGAGACAGTGGAGACTCAAATGCAAGGGCAAAAGTGACGGGCGACGGCTTGTGTGTGAAATATTTTTTGAGCTAACGTCGTTGTTAGTCGCCCCCCTTAAACTGAGTGACTTCCTTAAAAGAACGTGATAGGGGAAATAATGCAAAGAGGTTATCCAGAGAGGCCAAAAAAATATGATGACATTAGACATGCTGGCATTGACATTCACTGTACAGGAGCATGTTCTCAGTGCGGTCATGTGGAATAAAACAGGCGTAAAATTGATAGGGGGGGGGTACACAGCCAGCTGGGTCTTCTGCAGGGGTGAACCAGAACCCATGCCAGGATCTGACAGTACCAATCGCTGAAGAGCTCATGTCTCATCCATGCATGCTAATCAGCCCGTCAGAGGAGGCTGGGTTGAGGGCATCTGCAGGGGTTCATTGCTATGGATACATCAGCCTTCACATGGTATTACCTGAGCAGGTAAACCAAGTGAAAGAAATACATTGTCTTGGAATTGGCAGCACGAGTCTGCATGACCTTCAGTTACATCATGGATTCTCAGAACAGTCAAAAGTTGCATGGTGAGGAAGCCAAAGGATTGATATTTACATTTTATTCAGATTTTTTTTAAATGTCTAACAGCATGTATTCAGGGAGGAACACAAAACTAAATATTTACATTGTTTCCTCAAGAAGACTGTGTCTGAAGAAAAGAACTTAAGACTGTTAAAAATGTGCAGGCGATGGCGAAAACAAATCATTTTAAAAGGTTCCAGTGAGTCACCAGGGGAGAGACACAAACAACAGTAGATGACAGATATGACAGCTGGAATAAACAACTCCATTGTATTATTTTGACTTTGGAGAGTCAAATGTGCTGTAAATATGACAACATGGATTGTTGCTAAGGCTGATTTGCTTGTTGAAAATACAATGCAGTTTTTTTCAATGCATATATTTAGCACATTAATCACTTATCTCCATCACAACATTCCCAGTTGTGTAGCAACTGCCTGAAAACATATTTCCGATCAAAAGGGTTTCATCTCTGTGGTCGACCTAACACAACCACTTTTGACTGCTTTTATCCAGAGCATCTTTGAGGTCATTCATCTTTTCAGATGCTAATGTTTTAATCAACATTTTCCAGTGAATTAAACCTTTGCCGGACTCTGGCTCATTTGTGTTATCTAGGATATTAACCTTTCCTGCTGGAAGGACAGTCGAAAACTGTAATCGTCAAAGTGTATTAAAAAGGTAGCCATTTTCCTTCTTTCAACAGAATGAGTGACTTAAATAACTTAAAGACATTTTGACCTCGCTTTAACACACTGGCAGCCCTAAATAATACTGATTGTGTGTTATCCTCAGATCTGAAGTACAGTCTGTGCTGTCATTAATTTTGCTTATAAAAAGGCAGCATGAAAACGAAGTAATGGGGAAATGCACGAGGTGCAGTGGAGAGACGAACAGCTTTCAGCTAGAAGCTAGAAAATACATTTAAAGGGAAGATTTCCTTCCAACGTAATGTGCCTCACAGTGTAGGAATGCTTGCGGGACATTATTGGAATGCTTCTGCCTGCTTTTGAGTGACATTAAACCCACATAAATTGATTTTTTGGCCACTTGTGACAGCACGATAATCTGTCAACACACCGCCTACAAACTATGCCAATATAAAGTTGATAAAGAATTTCACAAACAGTTGCCTATTTTACAGCCAACAGAAATTTTGTAGTTTTAGCTTTGTTGGGTTTCTAGCTGCCAGTAAATATAAAATTCCCTCTCCTTGCATCAATGTTGTTGGTTTGCAGTGCTCCAACTCCTATGGGAAATGTCTATCTCTTTAGCTGCTAAACAGTCAACCATGTCCATCAGCTGGTCGCTCTGTCTGCCTGCTGTTCAGTGTCCGGCTTTTTGCACAGAGTGCATTAATCAGAGCTTTGTGGGTTTTGTTACTACATAAGCATTAGATCCATTATTAAAATCAAATAGTTGATTACTGCAACTTTAACGTCAAAAAAGCAATTAGGCTAAATCGTGATTTTGTCAGCTTTAAAAAAAATCACCAGGCAGAATTAACAATAACTTCTGCCGAGTACGTTAACACTGTATGCAGACCGATAATGCTTCCTTTCATGTGTAGTCAACCCCCAAACTTGTCATGAGGCAAAAAAAAATCTTTGCATCTCCCATCATCATCAGTCAGACTTTAATTTGCCCATCTGCCTTAACTTATGACACTCCTGTCAGTCTCAGCTTTATCGTGTTTATTGCTAACTGCCTACTGTTTGTATGCATAGCACACTATAGGGAACACAGTATGTTAAATATTATGGTGTTTTTCATTTGATCTTCCCTAATAAATATTTCAACTTGTATTTGAATTTCTGTCTTTAAAGTCGAAAGGCAGCTCAGCCCAACAGTCGTGAAGTTGAATTACACTGTAAAATATAATTACGGTAGTGGCCTTTGCTTAAAAAAAATGCAAATTTGTTGCCTCAAAAAATCTAGGCAAAGTAAACTTCAGATTGTAGAGTTACAATAACATTTCTTGTGAGTGAGCAATATGTAAAATAACCTGTTTATGTAGCTGAGCTATACTTAGATTTATATTTATGTTTATGTAACTTAAAAGATATCAGTTATGATCATTTAATTTTATTTTGTGAAACCAACTAAGAATTTTAGTTTACAAAAACAATTGCTACTCCAAATTATATATCTATAAACATGTTGTGTAAACTACAACAATCTACAAAACCCCTAAAACAATACAATGACAGCAGTGTTTTCAACTGCTGCAGCATTTATTTTCAAATGAAAATGAAGTCATATCCTCAAAAAGATCTCAAATTCTCATTTAGAGCGTAACATTTGCTATAACAAATGTTATATACACAAAATGTGCTGCATATTAGCACATTTTGTGGTGCTATTTGTGTCCCATTAAACCAGTCATACAAACGTGATGTCCATCTTCGACCTGCGGGCATGGTATTGGTAAATGTGGCTAACCTGAAGCTTTTCTTGGAGACAAATGCAAATTGAGTGCACTGTCATTCCTAGCACTGCCAATGCCTTTATGGGAAGGTCTTACCACTTGCCAGCATCTTGGAAATGCATCTGGGCAGTCATTTCCAGCTAACAAGAACAGGCTCTTATTAAAATCAATATACAGACACTATTGTTCAGAAGTTTGGAATCACTCAGACAATGTCATGCTTTCCACAAAAACTCACACTTTTATTCATGTGCCAACATAATTGCACAAGGGTTTTCTAATCATCAGTCAGCCTTTCAACACCATTAGCTAACACAATGTAGCATTAGAACACAGGAGTGATGCTGAAATGAGCCTCTGTACCACTATGTCATTTACCACATTAACAATGTCTCGACTGCATTTCTGATGGCCCCCAAACTATTGAATGATAGTGTAACTGTGAGTTCATTTGTCATCAGAACAATGAAATTGCCTTGATGACCAAAGAAATTGCATGTATAGAACCACTTAAAAGATCTGCAGATTTGGCTCCAAAACAAGGTTTTTATTGTGTTTTAGATGTAAACAGTTTCTTGACACTGCACTTCATCAGTACACCAACATGACGCAAAGTACATTATACCTACACTTGCTAAACATCAGCATGTTAACATTGTCGTTGTTAGCAATAATGCTAAAATTAGCATTTAGCTTAAAACACTGCTGTCCCTGACTAACCATAGATTGGATAGCATGGCTGTATACTCCTGCTTCGATGTTAAAAGACAGTTTTTGTCATCCCAGTTACAAAGAGAAAGGTCATAATTAACAATAAAACCCAGATGTCTGACTTTTGTGTTGAATCAAGTTATTGTATTTCCTGAAAACTGAGCCAGTTAAAAAGGAAATAACTCATATTTTGTCACAGCACTAGTCAGTGAACAATCCTCACTGCCAAAAAGGCTCCTAACATTGTGGCAGCAGGCAGCTGAACATGTAGTACTACACCACTCAGGCATACTGTACACACTGCTATTATCACCTTTTGCTGCTGAAGAGAGTGTGAGTGGGAGACAAGAACACAGAAGAAAGAAGGGAAGCACAGCACAAAGCAGGTTGTAAACTGGCCTAAGACCAAACAGTCCAGTGAGAGCACCTACTCATCACTTTTCTGTCTCTGAACCACACTCAGCAGTTGAGTGTGGCAGGACAAAGATTGATTGACTCTGCTGTTTTAACTACGGTATCAACACCGGCAGGGCAATGCTTAACATATGCTTATGTGCACTGATTTTACTTTATCTTAATACACATAGCATCCGTGCTGTGCACTGTCAATGCTTCACCATGGTGATGGATCTTCCAGATACAAAAATCCTTTATCAAGAAGTGACCTACAGATCTTGCTTAAGTCAGCTTTAATTAAATAGCAATAAAATGAAAACACAATGGCAACACAAGAGAGATTACTTGTATTGATCGACCCTCAGGAGAACTGTCAAGGCAAAGCTCACCTCCTTTTTTAAACTGTTCTGCACCAAACAGCATAAAGATACAGAGCAACTCGCTGATGAACACCAAGAAATATTTAGAAGAAAATAAACCCAAGATTTCCTTAAAAGAGACAAAGAGCATTAATACTGGGGTTGGAATATTGCCTGCCTGACTCAGAATTAATGGTATTGGTTCTCCATAAAGCAACTGTTGCCAACATGCTTACTATATCGCCTTGCAAAGTTACAATATATATTCACTTATTTTAACAGCTTTAAAGTGGATAAAAATGTTATTGCAGGTCATTGCATGTCTATAGTTTAATGTTGTCTTTTAATACTTCATCATACCTTTGTTTGCGCTTATCCTTTACTTCTTTATTTTTTAGTCTATGCAGCTTCTTTTCTAAAACTTTGAAACAGGTTAAATAAGCAAGGAAATGTAATTGTCACTGCTGTGCTGTCACTACTGCACTAAAGTTGTCATAAAGAAATTCAGAAAGTAATCCAAAACTGCTTGATTTTTTAAATATGGTAATAGAAATGTTCCACAGGGATCTCAGCCCAACTCGACTTGACTGCCTCCCTCACTCCCTCTAGCTTTTTCAGCGGCGAATTTATGCAGCCAGTGTACCCCCCATTACACCTAATATTAGGATGCACTGAGCCGATGTGTGAAATTAAATGAAGTCATGTTCCTGGGTCCACTAGTAAAGCAACACACAGAGTCAACAACAAGGATTTTAAAAGCTGTTCACACTGAAAAAAAATCTTGGTTGTTACAGAAGGACCTCTGCCAAGAAAAGCCTCTTAGTGCCATCATATTACAGTCATCAGTGTGTACCTTCGGCTAAAGACTGGACAGATCAATCGGCTCACTGGGAACAGCAAATTGAGACCCTGACATCAGCGTTTTGTGACTGAATTGCAATAAATCAAACCAGCCAAACATTTCCCACTCAGTTGTTCATTATTGTTGATCAGAATGGCAACTAATGGCTTATCTTCTTTTTTTCTAGCTGAAGAAAATCAGTTCAGCTGCTACATTTTATCCACTCATGCAAGATTTGCCTGAAGCACTTAAATGGCTCCTTTAAGAAGGAGGACTTCCTGAAAGCAATTCCCACTGAGAGTCACCAGATGCTGCTCCCTAACATCTGCAAAGAAATGCTTCAGGACAGAGTGGCCTAAGGAACAACCTTCCCCCAAAGCCTGGCATTGCAAAAATAGGTTAGTGTCACATACACTGGTATGGTAGAACATGTAGGTCTAATGATGGATGATGTGCATGCACATGGATTGAAGAGGAAAGATATAGAAAACACAAAGTCAACCTCAGGGTCTGAAGACATGCAGACACATGCATTGTCAGCTACATTGTTCTCTGGGGCTTTGTCTTCGGGAGCTGGATATTGCTGAGTTTTGAATTATATGTCAGATGCAATCTGAGGGTAGATCTTTGACACAGTGCATAACTTTAGGGGCCTTCGATTGTCAGGGAGGTCATTTTCATAGAAAGAAAAGTGACCCCATGTTATGGCACTGTCATGAAATATCTGTGAATAATTCACAATAATGCAACCCTTCAATATCTGTTCCAAGCAAACAAGAAACTTTTTTTTATTAGTGGTGTTTACAGGTGCAAAATGTAATCTTGTTTTGCTACTGCTGGACCAAGCCATGCTAGTTGTTACAATGTTTTTCAGTCTTTTTGCAGAACTTGCTGCAGAGAGATATTCATCTTTTGATTTTACTCTTGACATGAAAGTCCATCCATCCATCCATTATCTTTACAGCATTTAATTGTCATCAGGGTCGCTCGGGGGGTGAAGTCTATCCCAAGTGACTAAGGGTGATGGCAGGGGACACCCTGGACAGGTCACCAGTCTATCACAGGGCTACATATAGAGACAAAGAATCACACTCACATTCACACCTACGGACAATTTAGAGTTACCGATTAACCTCAGCATGGTTTTGGACTGTGGGGGAAGCTGGAGTACTCAGAGGAAACCCACGGATGCACAGGGAGAACATGCAAACTCCACACAGAAAGATCCTGGGAAGGCCATGATACTGGGGATCTTCTAGCTGCAAGGCAAAAGTGCTAACCGCCAAATCACTGTGCAGCCCTGACACAAAAGTGGATGTACCTAAATGTCAAACTATTTCTTTAAACTTGGTCTGAGGGGAAACAGACCTCGTGTGGAGGAATTCCTTAGTGTTGAGCGTCAGTCTTGCGTCAGGAGTTTAAAGCACAAGGACCAGCAGCGGCATCGAATCTGAGAAAGGAGTGAGAGGAGTCAAACATGAGCCACTGTGCTCATGAGATTGCCTCTGTGTTTTTGGGACAATGGATATAGTCCTGGCACTGCCATCAATTTACAACAAGAAAAGCCTGGCAGTCGTCACAGTGTGGAATATGAGGCAGAGCCAGTAGGGAGCATAGCAGGAAGCAACCACAAAAGGCAGTCTCTCTTGACTGTGTGGCTCAGAAAGGTGAATGACGTGGTAGTGTTACCAAGGACATTTTAAATGGAGACAGTCTCCGGAAGGTTACATAGTGCCATCACAATGAGATAAGCAAAGAACTACATTTACTAAGCAGAGCACCCTCCATCTCAAGGTGAACAGTTATGTAACATTCCTTCAATGCTTTGTCACAAATGAAAGCACAAAATCTCAAAGTATTTATCTTTTATCAAAGTAAGAAAAACTGTGGTGAAAATGCCGTGTCTTTATTTTGTGGTTATTTTTTTATTTTTAAAACCGGTTGTCTTGCAACCCACTGTAATTGCAAAAACATACATTTCACTCTTAGAATTCAGGTGGTTTTGGTTTTGTTTATCTGCTTTCAAGACTTTTCTCAAAAAGCTGCCTCGAATTCAATATAGTGAGGAAGGACATTTGAACTTTTGTTGCAATGCTGAAAGCCACGAAAAACTACATATGAAAAATGAAACACCTACATTTCTTTCCAAAAACAGTGCCCAGTTCTAAAAATGATGAACCATGTCAACATTTATTCAGGCTTCACAGGGACCACTTCTTCTCCAGTGAAAAAGGATACCAGTTACTGCAATTGTTCAGTTTTTTGTTCATTTTGTTTTTATTTTTTTTAGTGTATGTGTGGGTGTGTGTGTTTTCTTTTTGAACGGAAGCTTAAACCCATTTTAAAAGAGATGCCTTTGCAGCAGCAAAGGCACCTCTTTTAATGTAGATTGAACATATGAATCTGCTCTTGGCTGATTATCTCAGTCAACAAAATCGCCACCCTTTTAAGTTGTTATGATGAGCTTGCTGACCTGATAAAGAGCACATTATCATTCATTTGGTCACATTCCATATTATCTCCTACTACAGTAGCACCATGGGGAGCGTGCTGACCAGCTGCACCTCCAGCTGGTTTGGCAGCTCCAGGGCTTCGGATAAGAAGTCGTTGCAGAGGGCGGTGAGGACGGCAGAGAATCATCAGGAGCTCTCTTCCGTCCACCCATGATGTTGCACATAAGCGCTGTCTCAGCAGAGCCCGGATCATTATCAAAGAGTCCACACCCCCCACCACGGACTGTTCTCTCTGCTCTCCTTTGGGAGGAGGAGCAGGTCCTGCAACACTTTCATCCCCAAAGCCATCAGACTCTTAAATTCCCACCAATCCTCATGGTCCACTGTGAAATATAAATGCTGCTACATTTCAGTGTCGCTCTCTGTGCAGTACTGCTACTACATTTTCACTGTGCAAAAAATGTGTGTGTGTGTGTGTGTGTGTGTGTGTGTGTGTGTGTGTATATATATATATATATATATATATATACACATATATGTATACACACACACACACACACGTATACTTGCAAATATTTTTTACACTCTATTTTGAATAATTTTTGTTTCTGTTTCTTACGAGTCCAATGATAAATTTTTGCAATGAAATTTCATTCAAATGTGTAGCCAGTGTATGTTCTGTTTGACAATAAAAGTGGCTATTCTATTCTATTCTATTCTATTCTATTCTATTCTATTCTATTCTATTCTTGTTCACATTTTCATTAAATAGCTTGCTTCTATTAGAATATTCCTTATAATTGATTTAACTTTATGTAATTTGGAAGTACCTCCTTCCCTTGTTACTTGCAAACTTGTTTCAATGTATTATCACTGTGATTCCACACATCTACTCATTCTACTACAAAGTGAGTCAGACGGAGAGTCCACTGCAGGTTACGTTATCATGCATGTCTCTCCAACATCCAGTAGCTCGTACTACCTAATTAGCACCCAGTGAGCACACTGCACATCTAGCTCAGCACTGCTCTAGATCTCAATTAGATACACTCTTTTGACATATACCTTCTACCCCTTAGGTTCCCTTTGTCTGCTCACCATGTTGCAAGCGCTGAACGCAGGCAGGCTCAGCTCAGCTCAATATAATGTGTCGAATGATAAAGGAAGTGACTCCCTGCCATGCCAAATCTATCCAGAACCCTATTACAGTACCATGGCAACAGATGAAGACACACAGGCCTCTCTGGATGGGGGCACCGCCGGTTCACTCGTCTTCTCTGCTAGACTGACTGGCAGGGAAGCTCCATTGGGCTGCTATGGCAACAGACTGATCATGTGCAGAGGGGGGCTGTTGGCTGCCACGGCAACATGGAGGCCAAGTCGTCAGTTTCCCTCTGAGTTGCAGGAAATTAGATTGACTTTGATGAGGAGTTGACCTCAGGCAGATTTCCAATATTGGTTCGCATCTCAGGGATTTTTGACATGATGGAAACTGACAAATATGTGTATTGGTGTGTGTGTGTGTGTGTGTGTGTGTGTGTGTGTGTGTGTGTGTGTGTGTGTGTGTGTGTGTCTGTGTCTGTGTGTGCATACATTTTTGTTGTTGGACTTACAAAAAAAACAGCTCAAAAAAGTGATGCAATATGCCCACCATACACCAAACTAGGCCATCCACTTGTGGGTTGACACTAAGCTTGTTACTTCTAAAATATGTAGTCTCTAACTACTGAAATATGTATGCCAAGTCTGTGCATAGGAATACCATTTCTTCAGCCTTAGCACATCCAGCCTCCAGCCAAGAATACTACAGCATCAAGAGACTTAGAAGACTGACAATGCAATCACGTCACAATGTCAGGGGAATAGGAACAATGTCCGGAGAGCACAGACATCTTGCTCTCCCGCCATCCGTCTTCCATCTGCCTGAAAATTGGCAAAATATGAGATAAGGATTTACCTCAGATGTGAAAGCTCGACAGGGGCAATTTTTGTATGTTGAGCTGGTCCGTTGATTGATCGCTCGCTCCCTCTTGGCAAACGCTCAATGGCAGGGCTGCAACCAAAAGCAAATACGCTGCATTATTAGAAATCAGCTGAAAACAGCTGCTACATCTTTCTCCAGAAGAGTAACGAGACCCCCAGAATGATTACAAGCTCCTGCAGGTCGGAAATCACTAGCAAAGCATGAAATTTGGCCAAATTCAGATCATATCAGGGGTAATTTACACTTTCACTCGAAGGCCTCTTTGTTGTACTCCCTTAAAACATGCAGAACGGAGAGTAAAAAGAAAGATATGTCTTCTCTCCCGGAGATTTACAGTCCAGTTTGTGTAATTATTTGTGGTAGAAAAGCAAAAGAGGGGGAGTGGATGATAAAGAGATAACGACAGAGAAAGGGAAAGCAGAAAAAAAAATCCAGTCCCTTGAGAGGGAAACGGGCTGTTGTGCTCCAGCTGCTTCAGCCACCCTTTGACCTGTGTGTGGATCTGCACTCGTGTTGCGTGTGCCCCTGTGCATGGGTGTGTGTGATGCGGCGCAGTGATGCATGTGCCATCGCTGGAGGGTTGCTTGCCTGCAATTCTGGAAGCGTCTCGATTAGGAGAAAATGCAGCAGCTAATCTTTCATTTGCAATTTCAGAGAGATTAATGTTTCATCGGGTTATTCATTATATTGTTACATCATCACAGAGCAGAGTGTGACAAAAATATCTTGCTAAATTCAGTATACAACCAAAAGGAGAGAGGCAGACGAATGCAATCCTATATACCAATTATATCGGCATATCTCACTGCTTTACACATGTCAAAGTGCTGCATCATTAGTGGGCCCGGTGGAGCCACTAATGAGTCTCATCTGCAATACATTTTAAACTCGACATTGTTTCCAGCTTCATTAAAATTTGGTCTGAGAGGGCTAATGTCTTTCACATGATTTTGAGAACATAAGTACAGATTAAAGGTAAAATGAGTCTATAACACAAAAAAAGACCTCCCTCCACCAGATGCTGTTGATTCGCCTCTGATAATGTGTTGCTGACAGCACCATCTCCTGGACAAGTAATGCCATTAAATAGAGAGCTCCAGGCCCATTTAAAATGTAGAAGCAAAGATGCTCTTCTTGTTTACTGGTCATTAAAACAACAACAATTTCTATGTCTGGGAGGAATGTTAAGCTTGACATGAACTTTCTGCATCTCTCTGTGGTCATTGCATGACTCTGTGAGGTGATATTCAGTCTCAGCTTTGTGGCTGTTTTGATTCTTTCTAGAATTTTGGAATCCCTTTTTGCTTGTTTGCATGTCCCTGTGGCAGTTTTGGGTTTTTTGATTCTTTATGGCCATTGTGAATGTCTAGATCATCTTTTTCATTCAATGTAGTCATCTTGCGTCTCTGTTTGTGGCTGTTTTTCAAGTTTTTAGTCTTCGTTTTTAACCCTGTTGTTATTGGAGGTTTGAGTCTCTTTGTGGTATTTCTTTGATTCTCTCGAGCAGCGTTGAGTCACTTTCTTGCTATTGCATTTCTTTTGAGTCACTTTTCGTCTTTGCTCAATGTGTATGTCTTTTTTAAGTCTCTTGGTCGATATTAAGCACCTCTTTGTGGTCTTTTTGGGCCTCTTTTGAGTTTCTTTCTTTGGCTGTCTTGAGTCACTTAGTGGTACTTTTCCAGCTCTGAGATTCGTGTGCGCAAAAATGACTAAAGGACACTAAATATGACGGTCTGGCAAAAAACTGATCTACATGATTAGCAAAAATGTTAATATTAATAATGACATAAGTCCAGATAAATGATGCAAACTCAAAGACCAGCTGTTTGATCTTCTTGACTCTTCGTTCTCTTCTTTGACCATGAATGAAACAGATGATTGCTGCTGATTGCATCGCTGCATACATTACTGCAGAGCTCTGCATGCATGTTTGTGTGTCAAGATGTTGTGATTGCGCCTCTGCACTTGAGCTCAGAAAACATCTGGTGTGGACTCTCTCAGCAGCAGGAGCTGCTCCCAGTCTCCTCCATCTCCTTCCTTACTCACTTTGACTCATCAGCTCCCCTGTCTCCATGTGTGAACACAGAAATAATTTACCAGCACTCCTGCAATGAAATATGAAACCATCTCTAGTGGCGTGGCGCCTGTAGCTCTGACCAGATGGAACATTCTGTTAAAGGAAAAGATGAGACCTTCAGCTTCCGTGAAGATGTGCCAAAGATTCCTTCCTTTCTTCCTGTCCAATAGAGAGCTTTCAAGGCACTGCTGAGGCCTACAGAGACAAGCCAGTGAACCTGGAGCCAAATGTTAGATGTTTTAGAGATTGGGATGTTGCTGTGTTTTTGCTTTTTTGAGTCTATATTATTTGAAGGAGGGAAATTGGGTTGAGTTTTTCACAATGTGAGCTGCTAGCCCACAGTCAAATCCAAAGTTGTATTTGTGGGACTAACAGAGGTGTATGGTGTTTGTATATTATATATGATATCATATAAATACCTTGGGACCATAACTGACCAAAAATGTAACTTTGATTAAAAATGCAAATCTGTCTGCAAAAAAGGGCCATCAGCGCCTTTACTGCCTCAAAAAACTCACAGATTTCTACATCAACAGAACAATCTTGACTCTGTTTAATTGATATTTTATTGAATTTGTTTACTCTTTTCGCTTGGTGGCATGGTTTGGTCAGACCTCTGGTACAGAGAAAAACTTACTGAACCAAACAGTGAGATGGTCCAGTGGTCTGATTGGTGAGTCACAATCTTGTCCAGCTTCCCTGTACACCAAACAGGTACATAGGATGGTAGTATCAATTCTTAATAATGACTCCCATCCTCTAGGGAGTAAATTTCAGCTTCCTCCCTCAGGCGTTGGGTTTTTAGTCTTAAGGTGCAGGACAAAGCTAGCCTAGTCGCGCTAGACAACCCACGGCAACAAATTTAATTCTTTGCCAGGGTGGGTCTAGTTACCCTCCATAAGGCTCGAGGCTGGATTCTCCTAAAACTGGCCGGACCAATCACCATGAAGTGTAGAGTCAGAAGGCGGGCGTAACTAAGTGACGACAGAGGCGCGAAGATTCTGACAGAAACAACCGGAAACAACTAGCCTAGCCGCGCTAGACAACCCACGGCAACGAATTTAACTCTGTGCCAGGGTCGACAACAAAAACGACAACAGTCGTTGAGCTCCATTAGCACCGACTCTGAATAATCTTTCTGTTAACATGTCTGCAATATACTTGAGCTTCACCCATTGACTGTATAAATAAGGCTTCACCGAACTACCGCATCCTCTGATTTCTGGCGCTCTAGGAGCCTATTCGTTGCACTGATTGGTTGTATACCTACCCAATTGCTGCAGAGTGATTTGATAGACAACCTTTTAGCCCGCCTCCCTCCCTGTCAAGCGTGCCTAGACCCTTGTGCCTTCACAACATGGGTCTAGCATGGCTAGGCTAGGACAAAGCATTATAAAAACAACTCTGTTCCTGCTGATGTCACTGAGCTCAATAGTAAGTAGTGAAATTGCGCCTTATTTTATTTGTGTTATTTCTTAGCTCTATTTATTGTTGTGACTTTTAAATTGTATGTTTTTATCCTGGTTTATGTCCCAGAGATTGCTTTTATTTCCTTAAGTTTTTTTTTTATTGTGTTTTGTTTTTATTTATCTTGATCTTATTTATGTTATCTTTTTACTTTTCTATCTTTATCTTTTTAGCAGAGCACTGAGCACTATTTTTTTTGTCTTGTCACTCGATTAAGTACCTGCCTGTCAGGTTCAATGTGTGTTTTGTCATGGAATGCCAAATGCTATCATTTTTTTCTGCAAAACAAATCTACCCATGGGTATAAATAAAGTAACCTTGACGTTGACCTTGCTTAATTATAATAACCCTGTTACAGAAGAACAGTCAGAATAGTAGCAAAACAGGGAACTGAAAAACATCACTAACTGACCTCTTGTTGAAATCATTGCAGCCTGTGAGTCAGAGTTGCTCTTAGCTGTAACAGAGCGATATAAAATGCATTTTGCTTTGTCAACATTCACAGTTGGTCAAATCAAATTAGTCAAACTACAAGTGTACTGTGTACACTATCATTCAAAAGTTTGGGGTCATCCAGACAATTTCATGTTTTCCATGAAAACTCACACTTTTATTCATGTGCTAACTCAATTGTACAAGGATTTTCTAATCATCTATCAGTCTTTCAACACCATTATCCAACACAATGTAGCATTAGAACACAGGAGTGATGGTTGCTGGAAATGGGCCTCGATACCCTTATGTAGATATTCCATTAACCTTTTGATGCACAACATGGGTCAAAAGTGACCCAAATCCAACGGAAAATGAGTATCTCCTGACCCACACTGCACACCAAAGGGGTAAAAATCAGCCTTTTCCAGATAGAATAGTCATTTATCACATTAACAATGTCCAGGCTGTATTTTTGATTCATTTAACGTTATCTTCATTGAAAAAACTGCTTTTCTTTCAAAAATAAGCACATTTCTAAGGGAGAACAAACTTTTGAACAGCAGCGTATGTTCATGTGGGACGCCTTTTCTTGTGTTGCTGCTTTTTAATCAAAGGACTGTACTCTTGGAGACAAGAGACACACTTATTTAAAGTGTTTATCTTTTAATTGTACATGAAAACTCCACCACCCATAAATCCTCATAAAAAAGTCAGACCAATTTTGCACATATTTGAAGTGAATAGTGGTAGTGCCATCCGGGCTCTTTTGGAGGCACTGTTGCTGTTTGAACCTTCTATCTTGACTCATTAACATTCCTTTTTCCACCACTACAAAGTGGACCATGTTTCTAAGAAACCCTGTATGTCAGCAATGAACTAATGGAATAGAAACATTCATTAGGGTCATTCCATATAAAATCAACCTAATATGAAACAAGTTCTCACTTGGCCTCTTCAGAAACAGTTAATTTCATATTTACCTCCATAGTCCTGCTGTTTTTCTGCATCATGGGATAGATCACACGTCTATATTAAATTTAAAAGTAACCATAGCTAAAATATGAGACCGTCACTAAAATATATTCATACTTGATAGTATGAATATAAAATTGTCCATAGCATAATTAAAAATCTTAAAATGATTGCACATTTAAAAAGTCAGCTGATTCTTATGGGTCAGGTGGACCCACTAATTTTTCATGGAATGAGTTATAAACCATTTCACCATGAAGTCACGTCTTGCATATTGAACATATTATCATTCATCTCATTGGAAGAAGGGAAGTATTTAGGGTCGTCAAAAGTAAAATTTGAGTCTGCCTTTAACAAAATGAAAGATAGAATGAATCTACTTCCTGATGACATGTGATACTTCACATTAAGACTCATGGCCAACATGAACTAATTAAACACTTCCATCTACTCCAACTGCAGAGGCAGAAATAGAAAAACAGGTAAAACAGAAAAACAAAACAATGACCAGTCAGATATGACAAAAAGTCAATATAGCATGCACGAGTGTAGAAACCTAATAATGTTCAATGTTTTATGAAACACAGGAATGGTACTCACAGAGACCTCTAGGGGGCGTAAAACCCAAAGGAATCAGAAGACAGAAGTGTGCACAGGGGCTCCAGAAACGCCTCATTCTACTAATGCACAAACAGCATACATCATATAGATACAACTTTTTACAGGAAACGATTCAAGACTTGAAACACTGGATGCCATGAAATTAATACCCTCAACACGATCTCAAAGCCATTCCATACAGAAACAGCACGATCGGTAAGATGAGCCTCTCAGCAAAGGCAGCTGAAGTCTGGAATAATGTTCCATCACATATCAGACATATTTCTTCTCTTGGATCTTTCAGTAGATCAGTCAAACTTTGGCTTCTTGATAATCAAACCTGTAGCCATAGCGTAGACATGTAGTTTTTATCAATTTCCTTATAGTCCATTTTTTCTTTTCTTGTGTCTTATTCAGTTGGTATATTGTTGCTTGTACAATGTTTGTGACTTTTAATTTTGTTTCGTGTTGTGTGGCCTTGTTTTAATCTGGTAACATCAACCTGCCCTGGGACTACAGATGAAAATTAGCCACTCTGGCTAACTCTGGCATATTTACATGTGGACTTTGTTGGACTCATGTTGATTAATATGCACTGTCCCATCCTAAATAAATAAATAAATAAAAATACCCTCAGTTTAAATAAACAGAAAGCGTTGTTTTCTGATTTGTTTTTTTCAGTATAACCATCAGATCATTTTATTTATTCTTTAAAGCCATTTTAATATGCATTGCATAATAGTTGCAACAATTTACTCTAAAACATGGTATAAACATTATACCCATTTTGTATTTGCTTCAAACAAGACAGTTCGTCCTCCTCTACAAAACTGGATGAGCCAATTCACGAATCGCTGTTTCATCCAACATATTTTCACTTTGCTGCAAGTCTATGAGAAGCTTTTCAAAGGCCAGTTTTTTGATTTAATTCTGAAAAAAGCTCAGGGTAGTTCTGTCTGATCAGCCTAAAAGGTTGGCGTCACAAAACATTTGGAAATAAAATTATCTGTAAGAAATTGAGGTTTTGATTGTGACTTTTCAAAGTCACAAAACACTTACCATAAAAAAATTAAATAAATAAATAAATAAAATGAAGCTTTGTAAAGAACTTTTTGAAAAGGAGGTTTCAGATGGGCTCATTGAACAGACTCAGACATTGCTTCAAGGGACACCTCCCATTGTGGAGCTGTACGGCACCATACTGACAGAAATTTCTCTGAATTTGTCCATGCCATTTATCTCAATAAAGATAGGTTTTAAAACAGAAACCCCTCTGTATGTAGTGCATTGTATGGGTCATTCCAGAACTGGAGGACATTTTATGTCCCACTCATTCAATTTCAAACAATCCATGTACAAAATACTGAAACATGCAGTTGTGTAAATGTACTTGTTCTGAGACCAAATCTTCATAAAAAGACAAGGAGAAAAGATTGTTTGCAATTTATTTTTTTTTAGCAAATCAAATAAGTCTGGGGTTCCCCATGAAATGCCATTTTTCTCTTGCCCCCCTGATGACCAAACTGAATCTCAAATAAAACATTTAAAACAAACAAGACGAGATGGTCATCAATATCCCCCGCCACATGTGATGTCTATGAGTATATATCCAAAATAGTGATCAAGGGCCATAACTCTGTTAAATATTATCGCACAGGTCTCATTTTTGAACTTGATGAAGGTATCTATGGTGTGAAGCTACACTCTAAATTTCGTAATCCTAGCTGTAATAGTTTCCGAGAAAAGCTGTCCCCTTCATCTCGGACGGACGGACGGACGGATGCACGAAAGCACGGACGGACGGAGGCCAAACCTATATCCCCCTTTTCCACTTCGTGGAGGTGGGGGATAATTATAGTATGTACTTGTTTTGGTAGAATTTTTTTATTGATGCCTTTTGTAATTAAAGGAATTTTTTTAATCAACATAATATTTTGAAGATGGAATGCATGATGGAACTTGTGTCCAAAAACATGTTAGCATAAACCTTTTTAGCTGGTAGAAGAAGAAGAAAATAGTGAATCACATGATACACTGAAAGTAACATCATCAAACAATTTTCCAAAAGAATGGGTAGAGCAAAGCTATGTCCTCTCTTCTATTTTTCACATTTTCATAACATTGTCAGCCTTGACTGAATGTCTCCCTCTACCTCACACAACTCTGTTTTTAGGAGAAGACTAATTCTTCATACCTTTCTTTTTTCCATCAGTAAGTTTGTTCTCTTGGTCAGCAGTAACAGCTAGCTAAATATCTAGCTTCTACTACTGAGAAAAAGCTAACATTAGCATGGATTAGCAACCCTGTTACTGTGATTAGAGTAGGGTTAGCAAACAACCAATAAAACAAAGGAATAAAAATGGTACCATTGATGTGTAAGCTGAGCCAATCAAGCCTTTGAGAGTTTGTTACTTATTATTGATGAATATGGAGCAGGAAATTGTAAAAGAGGTTTTTCAAAAAAATTTGAAGCCCAAATGTCCTTCAATTCTGAACTGACCCAAAATTCAACAGCACCACAAAGCCTTTGAATCTTCATTCTGCAACATTTAAAAAGGTACAAAGCATTTCTTCTGTAATGTGTAAATTGGCCCTTGATGATTCTCACCAAAACACACTGTGAAGGGTTCAGGACCTCTGCTGACTTAGGATGAGAGATGGTTTACATCCTGACCGGTCGACAGTCCACACAGGGTTAACAAAAGACACAGACAACCATGTACGCTTAGATTTATAAATTTAGAATCACCAATCAGCCTACCATGCATGTCTTTGGATTGTGGGAAGAAGCTGGAGTCCATTCAATAGGGAGAACATAGAGGAAGAGCTCCAGACAGACAGGCAGCAACCTGTGCTTTGATACACAAATACAGTGAAATATTTGGCAAAAATGATCTGGATAAATATACAAAAATCATATCATCTTAAATCTAAGTCAGCCATATAATTTTTAATATTGTGTTTATGATAAATATCCAAATTGTGTGGCATAATAATTTGGCTATTAACACCCCTGATTTATAGTTCTTTAAATATTACTTATTTTGTACACATACAGTACATGGTCAAGGTCCCCAGAGTATAATGTTTTCTTCCCACCTAAAAGTTAAAGACTGAAGACAACCAAGGGTTTGCGATTGTGAACCTCCGTGCCCTGCTACATCAGTCTTCTTTTAGTTCACTCTGAAGATTTATTAGTATGTAGACTTTCTTTTCTTACAGTGTCCTCTCATCATAATGTTGCATTTGAGGCTTGCATTGCTCTAAGGTTGAATTCAGCTTTGTTTCTATATCTTATGTTTCAAGATTTTTTTTACATGAATGTATTATATCTTATTTATTATTTAATATATTGATTGTTTTTAATGTGTGTTTGTTGTAAATATGTTTTATATTTTTAGGGTTTAAAATATTTGTAACAATATTTTAATGTCAATTGAACAGAGGCAAATAACACACAAATTAGTTTTGTTTGAAAAATGTTGCATAAAACTAAACATCAGATGTTTTACATTTAGTTAATTAGTTTTCTATTTTGACCAGTGCACATGTACATTTGTCATATATGTCATAATAATATCACCAATTGGCCAAAATGAGTTGGAAAATATTCTGGATATCAGCAAAAATCTAATATTATGCATCTCTCTTTTTTTTTAAATGTACATAACACACTGACTGATAGTTGTCACTTTTCTGTGACACGACATGATTAAAAATGTACAAATGCTCTGGTGTACAGACAATTAAAATCAAAATTTTGACTTAAAGCCACGTTTTTGTCAGTAATTTATACATTGTAGACAGTAACAGTCTGAAAATTGGATTAATTATCCAATTTGGTTATATTTATTTTCAGAACATTTTATATAATATAATAATAACACCATAGGATAGTAATAAATTATATTTGCAATATAAAATTATGGAATAATGGTATTGTTTGGGGTGGTTCAAAGGACATAAGTCATTGAGAAAAGACGGCAAGACATTGTGTTATATACTCTACCGTTCAAAAGTTTGGGGTCACCCAGACAATTCTTTGTTTTTCATGAAAACTCACATTTTTATTCATGTGCTAACATAATTACACAAGGGTTTTCTAATCATCGATTAGCCTTTCAACACCATCAGCTAACACAATGTAGCATTAGAACACAGGAGTGATGGTTGCTGGAAATGTTCCTCTGTACCCCTATGGAGATATTCCATTAAAAATCAGCCGTTTCCCGCTAGAATAGTCATTTACCACATTAACAATGTCTAGACTGGATTTCTGATTCATATAATGTTATCGTCATTGAAAAAAAAAAAGCTTTTCTTAGTAAGATGCTTTTTCTAATACCTTATTGCCCCCCCGACTCAATATCATTAAGTAGTATCACCTCCAAGAACTTAGGTTTCACATCTTTTCAGCAAATACACTTTAAACCAAAACAAGAATCGTAAAATAAATAAAGAAAAAAAATGTATCATAATGAAAAAATAATACTATGGCACCTGTAGAAGTTCTTCCCTGGGGAAGGCCCCAATAATGTCCAGCTCAACTCAGAAAGGAGGCAGAACTAGGTAAGCCAATGTGTATATTTTAGATACGTTTATACATCTTTTTCTTTACAGTGGAATTACTCCATCATACAAGATGACCAAAAAAGCACACAATACAGTCAATAAACCAAACCTATAGAACATATGATTGTCACTTACTGAGAGTCACAAAAAAGTACATACTGTGAATAAATAATCTACAGATATCTGTACAATATGCACAACAAGAATTCAATGGAAGTGCAAATAAAGCTTTGGATCCCTGTACAGGAAAAAAGCGAAGCAAATGTAGACTGAGCCAGCTGTCCCAACATGAAGCAATAGTCATCTAGAAGTCATAAATTTACAGGACATTTAGTAACATTTAGGCTTTACACTCCTGCATTTAATGACTTTTAATTAAGAGCTGAGCAAAAACAGAAATCAGAGTAAAATGGAAACATTATATTATATACAGTGCATCACATTCCACAGAGAACTGGAGGGTATTTAATGCTTGTCATCCAATGAGGATCAAGGCAACAACCACGGGACTCCAGGGAGCTGACAAGAAATAGAGACAGAGAGAAATAGGGATCCAGAGAGGAGGCAACTTACTGCAGAGGGGTCGAACAAAAACTTAAACTCACTGTGCTCCTGCTGGCCTCCTTAGCCGAACAGACAGAAACAGGCCGGGATATTTAACACTGTACAACTTCCTGTCTAGATCAAGAAGAAGAGGAGGAGAGCTGGTCAAAGGAGCTGCATGTATGGTCTGGTGTGTCCTCCTGTCTGGTCAGTAACACACACTCTTAGCATAATGCACACATGTGAGCCGCAGTTGTCTGTAAAGTCCCAAACTTTTCATTTCTGGTTGATACATAGCCCCGGATTACCCAGAGTTCAAGTACTCCAGCGCCACTTCATAGCAAAACTTGTACTGGTCCTAGGAGACAAGAGGAAACAGACAATACATTTTCGTGAGATGTACAGTACAAGGTTCATATTTCCCTCCCCTTCACCCCCCTTGTGTACTATGTAAAGTTTATCAAAGCAAGAATACTGTCTAGTGTTAGCCTAGCCGCGCAAGACCCAGCTCTTAAGACACAAGAGTCTAGGAACGCTCAACAGGGAGTGAGGCGGGCTGAAAGGTTGTCTTTCAAATCACTCTGCAGCAATTGGGTAGGTATACAACCAATCAATGCAACGAATAGGCTGATGAAGTTCCTAGAGCACCGGATTGTGGCTAAGTCCCATTAGCTTCCCAACCAGCGGAGCCAACTGGTATATTAAGGATTTGCCATATCCCGTCGGCATAAGTCCAAATGCGTCTTTCTTCTCAATGAAACACTTCAGTGTCATCCTTTGTTTATCTTTCAAGTTGAATTTTAGCTTCAAATCTTTAAGGGCTGTGGTCAAAGCCGATTCGAAAGATAACTGTTTATTGTGCGCCGGTTGTTTCTGTCAGAATCGTCGCGCCTCTGTCGTTACTTAGTTACGCCCGCCTTCTGACTCTACACTTCATGGTGATTCGTCCGGCCAGTTTTAGGAGCATCCAACCTCGAGCCTTATGGAGGGTAACTAGACCCACCCTGGTAGAGAATTAAATTCATTGCCGTGGGTTGTCTAGCGCGGCTAGGCTAGTCTAGTGTTCCATTGTGTGTGAATATCCAGCGTCCATACAGTGTCTTATGGATGCAACAGGTGAAAACACTCATTCAGCCCAGTACAATCAGTTATGAAAGTCTTGCTTTGTTTGTTTAATCCGAGGTCCTAACAGATCCATGATACGCATTCTGACATATTACAGAGGCAGGTAGAGCCGTGATAGGCAAGTGGTTCTCTGGATTGCCATTTTTAAAAAAACTTTTTGGATATGCAGCTGGAGCTAAGCTATAAAAAAAAGCCCTCCAAAAATAAAAGAGAAATCATAGAAAAAAGCAGATAATTAAACAACAATAATACAGAGTGAGAGAAAAAAAATGGTTTAAATGAAATCTGGGGTTATAGTGACAAAAAAAAAAGAAATGTATAATTGATACTCTACAGCACTTCAGCAGAAGAGAAGTTGTAGTTTTGTTAGTTTCTTTTTGTGTGTGTGTGTTTTTGTTTTTTTTAAATTCTCAGCTATGTCTTTCTGCTTATGAGTGTCCGGGCTGGTGATGACGGGGGATAAAGGTGGGTGGAAATATTAGGATTTGTAGTTTGAGGTAAGCCAGGTAAGGTCTGGCTGATGATAAACTGAATATATGCCAGAATTAGGGATGTCTGATAATATCGATCCACCGATATTGGCATAAAAATGTAATATCTGTCAATATCGTTATCGTTTTTTTTGCCTGTTATGAAAACCGACAAAATAACGCTTGGATTTCGCCGACATTTACCGGCACGCACATGATCAATTGATGAAACTGCATTGTGAAGCATGTAAACAAGCATGGATGCAGAAACTAGCCTGCTGTGCCTAACTAACAACATGTCTGCTGTTTGGAATTATTTCCAAGCCCACAAATATCGGTATTGGTTGATTTCGGAATCAGAAATTGAGAACTGGACAACTTCGGCATATCGGTTATCGGCAAAAAAGCCAGTATCGGACATCCCTAGTTAGAATCCATCAGCGCCTCCACTTTCTCAGACGACTCGGGCTTTTTGGTATTTGTAGAAAAATCATGTTGATTGTTTTACTGTGGGACCATCAAGTCCATACTTAGGATCACCTGCTGGTTTGGGGCTCTGACAGTCAAATGAACAACTCAGATTCATAACCTGGTGACGATGACGAGTAAGCATCTTTTATCTTATTGTAATTTATTTATTTATATGCCGAGGAATAATTGTTGCATATTTTATGTGTTTTAGTAGTATTTGTTCTTTTACGTGTTGTAGTGCAGCTTGCTTTTTTCCAAGACAAATTTCTCCCACGGGAGACAATAAAGTGAACTTGAAACACTAATTTACGACTGAAATGCAATATGAATTGAAGTAACAAAGGTCCTAGAAATAGCTATTTACAAAAGTCCCCTCTTTAAGTCAAGAAGGTAGAACAGTAGACCCTTTCAGTGTCAGTTAAAACCAGCCAGCAGGTTTTGAAGACATGCCATTTGATTGAGAAACATAATCAACTCAAGATGAAAATCGTGGCATTTTATCAAAATCACTTAATTATACATGTCTCATTTAAACATTTGGCAAAAAATAAAGCATTTTAGTCTGACCAGAATCTGTAAAAAAAAAAAAAAAAAAAACAGCTCTGCCCTCCTCTGCAAAACTAGGAAGCCATTAGACACTTAGCTGCGTTTACACAGAGCAGATAGGAGACAAGTACGGAAACAAATTACAAATGCTAGTCGTCAGATACTTAGACAGTAAGATAGTATATAGTATACTGTATTGGTAAAAACTGTGGGCACTTGAAAAGATGTTCTACGTGTTGATTTTTTGATCATTCATGTCATTAGAACCGTGTGATGTTGTGCATTTCTCAGTTCTCTCTCATTCCAGTCATGGTTGTTCTGTTTCCCTAGAGGTGCAGGACTTTATCTTTCAATGAAAAATGAAGCCACAGTGAGAAAACTATGATAGGAGCAAAAACTTTGGGGTTCAGAGGGTTAATATTGTGTTTCAGTGACACAGCATTAAACTTGGCCCTCTGGGTATCTGTTGTCCCAAAGGAGTCTGTTGCTTGTTTGATAATCCAGCCAATCAAATCGAGTCACTTTGACTAAACACAGCAGTGAATTAACCTTTGTGTTGTCTTCGTGTCTAAAATGACCCGGCCACTATGTTTAATAGCACAGAAAACCCCTTAAATGACCTTGTTTCAACTTGAACTTTTCCTAAAGTGAAATTCTTACAATGATTGTAGGTTATGAACCTTGTGGGTGGGAGCAATGATTCAAAAGATGTGAGAAGATTTGTATTTTGTTGTTGAGTTTTGTAGTTTTCCATTCAATAGAACAGTATAACTTACACTATTGTTTCCCTTCAAAAATGCATTTCAAGCCACTTTCAGCACATTTCTGGTACCTTCTTACATAGAAGTAGTATCTGTTGTGAAATCAACAATGTTTACACCTATGCAGTGCCTTTAGCAACAAAAGTAGTGATAATAAACCTCTACGTTAGTAAAGAAAACAGATGTGTGATGTGATAAAAATGACTGGAGTCTATTTATTAAATAGTCTTTCTGCAAAAACCCAGACATTCACAAAGTGTGTGATGCATGACAGGTTGGTTCTTCATGTAAAATAGATTTTTGGTTGAAAATTCAATTAAGCTGCTTTATTTTAGAGGCTCAGTGGAAGTGAGTCATTTTTGGCCATTAGGACAAGGGGAATGTACAGGATCTTAAGACAACACGAGGGTTAAAAGGGGCTTATAGCACACCAGATAAATTTAGTCCTGGACTGGATTATATAGATGCGAGTGAAAGAAAGCAAACCTTTGTTTGCCTCATTAAGCTTGCCTGTCACTCAGAAGAACACATCACAAATGTGGATCCTCACCATGCAACCACATCCTCCAC
This sequence comes from Acanthochromis polyacanthus, assembly GCF_021347895.1. Classification (NCBI taxonomy): domain Eukaryota; kingdom Metazoa; phylum Chordata; class Actinopteri; family Pomacentridae; genus Acanthochromis; species Acanthochromis polyacanthus. The sequence goes on along the minus strand of NC_067121.1, from coordinate 17,516,189 downwards.
ATACATGTATCCCTGTGCAGCAAAGCAGAGTCATGATCACATTACTCACATGGTCCATCTTCTTAATATTTATAATTAGAAAATGCATGGCTCGCTGCTGCACTAATGCTTAAATAAATATCAGTTAATTTTAATCTGGTCCAAGGCTGAGTGTTTCTTCATTTTTGATTCCTCTCTGGTGCTTTGACCATCCCCCGCTTGGATCACGCTGCTGTGCACAAAACTCCATTGAACAAAACTGCATTGGTATAATTGGATTTTTGATAATTAGAGCCTTTAATTACATTTCTGGCCTAATTTGTGCAAGAGTAAAACATTTCTCTCTTTTTCTATGTTCAGTAAAATAACATAAAGGGAAGCAAATTGTCAGTTCAGACATGATACAACACCAGCACAGCAGTAATCTATCAATAATGTTCAGCAGTTTTGTATTTGCAAATTTCTTTGATTTAATGCAGTCTGCTGTGATCACTCAATCAATTTAAATCACACCACAAATTAAAAAATATAAATGTGTGACTTTTACAAGCAATGTTGATTAAACAAGAATAAAAATAGGGAGTGTTGCAGTGGATTCAAACAACTGGCTAAAGTCGGTCCTTTAAAAGTGAAGCAAATAGAAAATCAACTGCTGTTGCTGGATTGGGGCAGTACTGAGTCAAGATGCAAAAATCTGGGGAAAGAACACTACTGTTCAAAAGTTTGGGGTCACCTAGATAATTTCATGTTTTCCATGAAAAATTCACATTTCTATTCATGTGCTAACATAATTTAACAAGGGTTTTCTAATTATCAATCAGCCTTTCAACACCATTAGCTAACACAATGTAGCATTAGAACACAGGAGTGATGGTTGATGGAAATGTGCCTCTGTACCCCTATGGAGATTTTCCATTAAAAATCAGCCATTTCCAGCTAGAATAGTCATTTACCACATTTACAATGCCTAGACTGTATTTAAAGTTATCTTCATTGAAAAAAATCTGCTTTTCTGTCAAAAATAAGGGCATTTGTAAGTGACCCCCAACTTTTGAATGGTAGAGTATTTAATTGCATTTTTTTCTACAGTGATTGCTATTTAATTTGCATTATTATTTCTTAAAGTCAAACTTTAATTTGATATTCATTGTGTATTAGATTTAAAACTTTGTGGAGCATAACTACACGACATACCATTATAAGGTAATAAAAGGAAGTCAGTATGCATTTGTTAAACCACTGACAAAACTCTGGGTGAGACATAAACGAAATTGCAGCCTTTTACAACTTTGAATCATTGTTTCAAATTGGGATTTTGATGAATTGTTCAGCTCTAGTCTTTGAATGATTTATCCATTTTACTGACTTTGTTGGCATCAGGATGGAATCAGGATGATCACGTCTTGTGTTTGTTTGTGTTGTGGGCAGTTATCAGAGCTGGAGGCTTTAGGATTCATATTGATGTGACACATTAAAGTCCCAATATCTCTGTGTCTACTTCCTCAGTTTTTGCCATTATGCAATCACTCGTGACCTCAAAAGTATGAAGCTGTTACAGTGTTCCTCACCAGCAGGTCCACCATGTTAGGCTTATTGTTCCTCAGTGTTTTGACAGCGTGGAAAACATCCACAGAGCGCTGGTGTTGAAGCATCTCACACACAATGCTGATGGCACAGAACGTCCCACTACGGCCGCCTCCGTTCCTGGAGTTGGGACACACAGGTCAAACATTAGCAAATGAAACACATTTTAATATAAGTTACATAAATTGTGGTTTGTAAAGAAAAACTGGACAATAAAAGTCACAGAGTGCTGAGGAGTTGGAGTTTTTGTTGCAGCAAATGCTTTCCATCAGTAGGTGGAGATGTTTCATTTTTAATGCCTGCACTGAATGTAGTCCCTGCTGCACTGAGTGTTGAGAAAACTTACAGACAGTGGACCACAGTGCGTCCCTCGCCCCCATCGTACTCCTCCTGCCATTTGTCCACCTGTCGAATGAGCTTGAGGAAGGAGCGTTTGGACATGGGCGTGTCTCTGTACATGGGCCAGCCCAGGAACTGGAACTGCTGCACCATCCGGTAGCCATCCTGAGGCTGAACAGGAGGGCACACCGGTTATCCCAGGTTAACACGCATATCTGTGACGAGGTTAATCGCTGGGTGCAAACATTCAATCAGACTGTAAAGACCCAGGTTGAAGTTAAGCCTCGGTGTGGCTGGACAGAGACGGATAAAGGGCACAAGGAGTGGCTGAAGAGATGAATGTGAAGATAGGACAGATTGATAGATGAGCACGGTTGCTGCTGGAGACAGATAGTTAAGCAATCTACGGTACAGACATTCTAAATCACACTCAGACATATCGGACGATCAATAACACTTTGCAGCGATCATGTGTGATTAGATTGTGTTGCACTTAACATGCTGCTGGTGCCTCTGCCGGCCAGAGGATGTTACAGCTTGTTAATATGAGGAGTGATTATTGACAAGCAAGAGCAGACTGTTGGGATAAAGAGCTTAGACAGGTGAGTGCAGGTGATGCTGGCATGGGTCAGGACCCTTCTGCACTGTGACGTCTGGTAGCTCAAAGTTCAACAGTCAGGACACCCAGATTACGAAAAGCCTAGCTGTCATGGTATCTAGCTGTGTAGGCATTTTCAGTTTTACCTGATCAGGTTTTGAGAAGTCTGTATTTGACGTTTTGTCTGTGAATTGATGAAATTTAAAAAATCCCTTCAACACAATGCCACCAGATTTTTTAAAAACTTTTTTTTTTGTTAAAAAAAAATGGCTTCAATAAAATCTGCTCAGATGTGAAGTCTGACAGATCATCTACAAAGTGGCCCTCATAAACCTAAGAAACATATTTTACTGATATAAATTTAGAAATTTAGGTGAGAATCCTGGATAATTTAACCTCTTCTGAAAATCATTCAAAAGAAACAATCTAACAAGAGAAATTAGCTTAACTGGTCATTAATAATGTACACACCAAGGCACTGATCTGTGACCACAGGCCACAAGTAAAAATGACTTTAATGTGAGGGACTGATCTAAATCACTGTGCCCACCCTTTTTGGCTCATCTACTTTTAAAGATCATATCTGGCAAAAATCAATTTTTACTTTAACATGTCCATATGGTGTGTTTTATTACTCCGCCAAGGAACGCAGGAGAGTTATGTGATGATCAGCGTTGATTTGTGTGTTTGTCTGTTAGCAACACTACTCAGAAACAGAATAATGGATTTGGATGAAATTTTCACCGAAGTTCAGGAATGACACAAGGACCAATTGATTAGATTTTGGCAGTAATGCAGCTTATAGTCTGGATCCATGGATTTGTTAAAGATTTCTGTATAATTACGAGATAGTGGCATGGCGTCACTGTAACTATGACAACAAGTGATCAGCTGCCTGCAGACCATCACGATTGTAATCCTACTGCAGATGGACTGCTGTGGACCACATACAATGACGGAACAGTCTTGGCCGAGTACTGTGCTCTCGTGCTTTTCTTGTTCATTTATTTATTTTTGTATGCTAGAAGACACTTCAATGAGCAAAATGGTAAGCGGTCATCATCATGGCCCTAAAAACTTGCGGAGCGGGTCTTTCTGTGTCATTCCTCTTGGAACATTTGTGGCTGATTTGTTTGAAAATTACAAATTACAATTGTCTAGCAAATAGTAGTTTGACTATGCGCTGCTATGCGCTACAAATATGAGCTGTGTGCTGAGTTGCAATGAGCAGAAAAGGATAAATGACAAAGGAAGGCAGGGACTTCATAGATATACACCATCATTCAAAAGTTTGGGGTCATCCAGACAATTTCATATTTTCCATGAAAACTCATACTTTATTTCATGTGCTAACACAATTTTACAAGGGTTTTCTAATCATCAATTAGCCTTTTAACATGATTAGAACACAGGAGTGATGGTTGCTGGAAATGTTCCTCTGTACCCCTATGTAGATATTCCATTTAAAATCTGACATTTCCAGCTAAAATAGTCATTTACCACATTAACAATGTCTAGTCTAAATTTTTGATTAAATTTTTTGTCATCTTCATTGAAAGAAACTGCATTTCTTTAAAAAAAAAAAAAAAGAAATTTTTAAGCGACTCCAAACTTTTGAACGGTCGTGTACATCCCAGAAGATGCAATGGTATTGCGTTAGATCTATGTCCTTTTAAGGCAGGAAGGGATTATTTTTATGACAAAAAAATTCTAAACATGTAACTCTGATAGAGAGAGATGAGTTTTTAGTAGTTTATTGAATAGCGAGAGAGGGACTTTAATTGTAAGAAAGCAGTTAAAAACAGCTAATATTCATATCCTTCCCGAAAAAGGAAAAGTAGTCAGCATTTAACCGTAAAAAACAAGTAATTTCTGATTTTAATCAGCTATACCTTGGTGTAGAAGAAATATGTTTTCAATTCTTCCCTATCTCATTATTGCTCTTGTGACTCCATTCCAGATTCCTCTTTTTTCCATTTTGTGTGGGCCCTGACCACCCAGGCTTGGAATCATGGATCACACAGACAAAGACTTGGGTTTTTGTGCATAGGCTAGATATCACATCTAAAGAAGAAAATGTGGCTTTTCTGTAGTTTTGGTGAAACAACCCTTTGAGACAGATTCCTGTTCTACCCATAAAGTGTAAATTGACCGGAAACCCTGATTTCTAGCTTTTTAACTACGTGTGAAAATTTCTCAAGCAGTCTAAAAGACAAGTGACTTGTGGCAATCACACCTCGATCCAATCACTGGTGCAGTGGCAGAGTTAAAGAACAGAATGACTGCCTTTGCACAGCTTGAATGGACAGGCTGGCTTATGAGTGGGACGTGTGAGGTGTGCAGTCACAGAATAAATTGGCTGTTGTGATCGCAGCAGGGAGGAAAACAAGTTTCAAAAAGTTACAAAAAATGGGCAGCAGAGCAGAGAAACTACATGCCAGTGTAATCACTTTTTCATCACGCACCCGAGCTGCATTGTAGATCCGGAATATTCTGCTGATGATATCCTCCTCCAAGTCAGCGGAGACAAACTCCACCTGGATGGGTCCATGGCGGTGGACGCCATTCTCTGGCCAGTACTGTGGACACAACTAAACAAAACAGGCATGTGCACACACATTCATCCACCGAGAAGTTCATGCACACCAACACACAGACAAGACGAAACAATAAACAACACACAAGAAAACAAAAGATGATTCATTAGTTTCAGATTCAAACTCCACTGACAGTGATGCTGTTTTCAACACAGGCTAAAAAGGTTATAAAAGTTTGATGACACAAGTAATATGGTTAAAGATTCAGAGAGAAAGAGGAGGAATTAGTTCAACTGTTTTCTTAACAGTTTAGTCTTAACAGGCTTAACATCTTTTCCACTGGAGGGCAAGCAATAAAAAGAAACTGAAACACATCTTTAATAGACCAAACACTTAACAAGGAAGTGTGAGCTTTCTGCTGATCAACTGACCCCTGGCTCAACAACTCAAAATGTTTCCTAAAAGCCGCTTTTTATTATTATTTGAGGGAAAATCTGAGAACCATCGCAGTGAAGGAAAATGTAATCAAAGGTGAGTTTGTTAAAAGATTAGTTGATTCATTTCCATTTTTTGTTTGGAGACTAATCCTTCATGTGAATGATTCAACAGACCGCCACAGTATGGATTTTTATTTATTTTATTTATTCTCATACTTGTCTTCTATTTGCTCTATGTAAACACAGCCTGCAGTTCAGCACATCCATCCATCCATTATCTATACACCACTTAATCCTCATTAGGATCGTAAGGGGGCTGGAGTCTATCCCAGCTGATTTAGGGCGAAGGCAGGGGACACCCTGGACAGGTCACCAGTCAGTCACAGGACTACACATACAGACAAACAATCACACCTACAAATTAGAGTTACCATTTAACCTCAGCATGTTTTTGGGAGGAAACACTGTGGAAACCAGAGTACCCAAAGAAAACCCATGCATGTACGGGGAGAAGATGTATACTTCATACAGAAAGACGCCAGTAAGACCTTGACGCGAACTGGGGATCTTCTAGCTGCAAGGTGAAAGTGCTAACCACCAAGCCCAATGTGCAGCCCCTGTTCAGCACAGTTCACCTGAAAAGTCTCAGGTGAACTGTGATGTGACTGTTGATTACAGCCAAGTCACTAATGGCTTCTCAGTTATTTCGAGGAGTGCAAAATGTCTTGTTTCCTTCACAATCTGGCTATTGCATTTGGTTTATTTGTGGAGAATTTAAAACAAGACACGCCACAAAGTCGTACTGAAAGCATATCACAATTTTAAGCTTAGATTTTGTTATTACCTCTGCCAGGAGGTTATGTAATCACTGGAGTTTGTTTGTCCGTCTGTGTGTGTGTGTGTGTGTGTGTGTGTGTGTGTGTGTGTGTGTGTGTGTGTGTGTGTGTGTGTGTGTCTGTTAACAGCATAACTCAAAATTTTTTCACCAAATTTTTACAGAATTTCCGGAAGAGCAAAAGTAACAATCGATTAGATTTTGGAGGTGATCCGGATCACCGTCTGGATCCAGGATTTTTTTTGAAGGACTTTGTACAATTGAGAGATGGCCTGGCGACCATCTCTCAATTGTACAGACAGAAGTCGCTGCAACGAGCCCGGGCGACGGCCGAATCCCCCGCGGCAGGTTCGGGCTTCCCGGGCGAGTCGGGACCGATGAAACGAAGCGGCGGCGACGCGTGTGGTACCGTCACACGCGCGCGCAACGGTACGTGCGTGTGGCGGCGCCGCCTGCAAAACACTGTGTTGTTATACTGTACATGCATGTTATGCTTTCTGCACAAACTGTTGAAACTCAATACAATCCGTCCATGACTTTTTGAGTTATGCTGTTAACAGACAGACAGACAGTCAGATGGCCTGGCGGGGGTCTGTGCTCTCCGAGTGCTTTTCTAGTTATTAATGGAACAGTATGTCACACTGAAGCAGTTTAATGACTAGGCAAGTTGAAAATCAAATGACCATTTATGTTTTTACAATTTCTAGTTCTAATACACGGTGTTATCTTGGCAATTTTTTAAAGACAATTTTCCTGCCAGTGGGTTTTAGAGTTCAGCGGACTGAGGATGAAAGGCATTGTTTCATGAAAAAAAAATAAAAAAAACAAAAAAACTGCTAAACTTGTAATTCAGATTCAGATTCAGAAAACTTTATTTGTGCCCAGAGGGGAATTAAAAGTAAATTAAAAGTGAGTTTGATACATATGTTCGTTCAAAAGTGTGGGGCCACCCAGTCAATTTCATGTTTTCCATGAAAACTCGCATTTTTATTCATGTGCTAACATAATTGCACAAGCGTTTTATACTCATCAGTAAGCCTTTCAACACACAATGTAGCATTAGAACACAGGAGTGATGGCTGCTGGAAATGTTCCTCTATACCTCTATGTAGATATTCCATTAAAAATCAGCTGTTTCCAGCTAGAATAGTCATTTACGTACATTTACAATGCCTAGGCTGTATTTCGGATTAATTTAAAGTTATCTTCATTGAAAAAAATGCTTTCAAAAATAAGGGCATTTGTAAGTGAAATGAAAAAGCTTTTTTTTAAAGTACTGAAAATCAGTTCTGGATAGTGTTACTGACTGCTCTGGCCACAGTGTTGAGAAGTGCACAGAGACATGAACTGCAGGGACAACCTTGTAAGAGCTGCAAAGTCTTCCCTATTTCATGTCGGTCCTCAGGAGTGAAAGCCCAATTCAGAACATGCACCTGTGGATCTGAGTGCAGGCCTCACTGCTCTAAGTCAGACTGGAGGAAGCATACACACAGATGGGCAGAGTCTCCACTGACAGACATGCCTACATGCACAATCGCACAGGCATGAACAAACAGGGGAAAATAAAGATGCTACCTCAGAAGAATGCAAATAACAGGGCTGACTACCTGAATACAGATGGACACACAAATATACTTTTTTTTCTGTAGCACACAAAAACACAAACACATATGCAATCTGTGTGGCAGCTTAAGCACCACTTTCTAGCTTCCTTTGAGAGCTCGTCAAAACTTGACAAATTCAACAGATGCAAAAAACAAAGATGTTGATGGAAAAGATAGTAAACCTCCAACTCCCTCGCTTCCATCTGCACCCCTCCCGCTTCTTCCCTTTCCACCTGTGCTGATTTCTTGGCTGGCTGATGGGCTGGCTACAGTGAGAATATTGAATGAAAGGCCTTTTCTATCCAGCCAGCCACCTAGGGAAAGGGGATTTGGATGGGGAGAGCAGCCCGGCTTCAGGCTTTGATCCCTGGGTGTTATGACAGAGCCTCGGGCTGAGAAATCTGGAGAGTCTCTTCCATAGGCCTGTCTCTCCGTCTACTTTCATGGCAAGACCTCATTTCAAACATATTCTGTATACATACACATACACAGAGAGAGTTTCTAAGACAGATACACTCCTAGGTTTTTCCCCGGATTGGTACAGTAAGAAAACAAAACAAAAAGCAATCTGTCTGTAAATCCAGTTCCCACACTGTCCTTTCTTGCAGCTTTATTAGAAACTGAATTTTGATGAAACAGACTGCACTGTGTGTCATGTGTTTGGGAGTGAACCTCCAACATCCTTTGAGGATAATACTGTGTGTTAGAGCGCACGTATCAGTTTGGGTTTACCTGGGCTGGGTCAACATCGTTGAGCATTACTATTGACGTGCAGTGGTAGTCCAGCACCAATCTCCAGAAGTCCTTCACTGTGTTTGGCAACGGGTGCTGGGTTACTATGAATGCAGAGGGCTGTTTATAACTCTGGAAAATGGAGGGAAGAGACGGAGAAACAAAGAAAGAACTGAACGTCTGGCAGTACATATACTCATCGTAATCATGTCAATTTGGCAAGATTAAAGATAAAAACATTTCTAAAACAACCTCCATTCTGTGACCCATCACCCACTGAGCGTTGTTTTGTAATGGTGATGCCATGTCTCAGGAAGTTATATTTAGGTACTGCACTATTCACATGGTTTCTGACTCTTAAATGAAGTCAAGTGGGGACTCACACAAGCTTGTACCTTAAAGGTCACCTGCCAAATCGTGGCAAGAGCCAAACAGTCCATCAGTGACCACATGCCTCGTCAAGGTGTTATTTGTTAGCTCCATCCTGAATAAATGGAACACTTGAAAATTCCTAGACATTGCATTTTGTTGTTTACAGAGTTGTGTCCTTTTGGCGTATCTGAACCACAGATAATTAGATGTGACAATACAGAGGGGTGTTTAAATATTTTGAGGAAAGCCCAAGTCTTAGGCTTGACAGGACAAGTCTCCTTCAACACATTTAATGTCATGTTGACAAGTGGTTCATGTCTGAGTGCTGACATTCAAAATAACAAAATTAAAATCTTTAGAAATCTCTTACATCTCTGAATTTACTTCTAATGAGTTTTCTTGCTTATGTCTTTTTGTTTGTGCATGAGCAGCTGGGAATGGATACATTAAACATTAGTGATGTCCTTGTATAACAGATGGAAACGGCAATGTCACCTCTCGTAGTAGCCTCAACAGGCCATAATGTTTCTGGTATTATGCATTTGGTATCAGTGATTAGTATTTGACAAGAAAAAAAAACAATTTACAAAAAGAGGTAGCTGCAATTTCCTTGAGACTCAATGTTAGTTAACAAGAACTAGCAAGAATCTCTGTACCTCTGAAGTGAAATGCAGGTAAAAAGGGTTACGTTCTGAAATGTTTGACTCTTACATCCATGAGGGCAGCGTTGATGTAATTGGAGCTCTCCCCATCGATGGTGATTAGAAAGGGAAGGCAGCGGTCAGGAGGCAGGACGTCCATGCACCGGTTCTTCTCGTGGTTCCTAGGCAGCAGCGCAATGCTGCAGTCTTCCACCCTCAGCGTGGGAGTCACCATATTCAGAGTCTGTCAGGTTGAAGCAGAATTACATGCTGTCTTACTGACGCAGGAAGGTAGGCACTTGGGTCTTGAGTGTGCCAATTATCTCCCAGTATGGTAATTAACATTGCAATTCTTTAATCAGTTACATTAGCGATAGCTCTGACTCCCCTGATGTGACTGTGATGAAACTTAGGGGGACGATGCATCTCATGTAACAGTGATTGGTCCAGGAAGGGGGTACTACTATTACAGATTAATGCAAGGTGATATGTTTGCTACTGATTGGCCCAGAGGGGGGCTGCACCATTCATCAAGACACAACATGTTTACGGTTGTTTAGAACATATCTTGTAGTTGAGATAATGCTTTATTAGGGATTTGCGTACATTGTTTGCATATCTTTTTAATGTGATAAATAACTCCTCACCCTAAACTCCTCTTTTATGGGGCTGGAATTGGTCTGCGGGTCCAGGCGGTTCATGTCGTAGTAGACAGAGCGGAGCTGACTGGCAGGAATGGTGGTGTCGCCACAAAGACATGCCTCCAAAATGGCATCATGGATGAAGACATACTGCTCCTGAAAAAAACAGCATCCTCATTGCGCATCTATCACAACTTATGGAAACGACAGTATTTACTGAAAACACCGGTATGAGTGATTTTTTTACTCTGAGCAGCAGCAGCAGCAGGAGGAGGAGAAATACACGGGCAGCCAGAGTTCCTCAGCATTTTGCCAGAAGAATTCAATGGCCTTTCCATGACCTTCCCGTGATTATTCTTTACCCCAAGGCAGTTTCTATAACTAATATTTGTCATTGTCTATGTTCAAAGGTTACATTACATATTTTTTTTGCATTTTTTGCGTACATAGCTGATTTAATTTTCTTACAAAACCCCATGACATTTTCAAAACCTTAAAATGCTTAGAAGCCTGGCAGAGACTTCTTTTTGTTTAAATTACTTTTTCATTTTTAATGATCCTATCAAACCTTGGTGACCTTAGCCAGGTTTTGTCTTCAGTATTTTCATAATCAAAGCATGAGCAAGGTTGATGTCTTAACAACAAAAACAACCCCCACTGTTTCTTGATGGCAATATGAAATCGCAGCACATTTCCTCCTCCTCGCATCAGTCAGTCAAGCAGCGGACACAGTGACACAGCTTGAAGCTTGATGCAAATCTTTTTTGAAGTGACATTTTCAGCTGACACTTCCTTGTCACTTCGGACCAAAATCCGCACACATGCTCAGGGGTCACTGATTTACAGATTGAAAGAGAAACATGTGTTGCCATTTGTTAAGTCTAGTGCTGAATGTGAACTGTTGACTTGTGAGCTGGGCTCTCCTGGGTTGGGTCAGTATGTCAGCGGTGATGCGCTTCTTTAACTAGAACCCAAAGATTGGATCTTATCTGAGCTCATAAACTATAAACAGCAACAAGGCATTTCATTTCCACTGACAGATTAAACCATGGTGGAGAGTTGGTGTCTGGCTGCAGGCAAAGGAGCTGTGCCAACCAGCCTGAACACCTGCAAGGGAAAACACACACATACACACACTTTGAAGGTCACTGAACTTGAGGAGAATGACTCAGGGTGAACAACATTTGGTCTCTAGTTGCTCAAATCCCAATTTGGACGTCAGCGATGAAACATTTGCCCATTAAGTCCAATGACGCTTGTGATTTAAAGGGAATTACGGTGAAATGATGCATTCAACGAGACTATGGACACCTCCAGATGGCCGGTGTTCAGGAAAGCGCAAAGTCCTTCGGTTGTCCACACTGGCATAAAGCTGCAAGACGAGCCAGGGATGTTTTCAGCTATCGATGGGAGCTAAATCCTCTCAGTTACAAGCCTCTAAACCCTTTTATTACAGCATGTATTGCCAATCACTTGTGCTTAGCACCCTGGGAAATAGTCAGGATGTGCACTTCAATAAATGTCTTTTGTAAAAAAAAAAAAAGATCATTAAAAATGTAAAAGGTGGCATGATTGATGGCTACATCATGTACAATAAAATCCACACTCCTCTAGTCATATAGATATGTCTGCTGTTCATAGAAACACCATTTACATGGTATTTAAAGCAGTATTTATAACAAGTGGAGCTCTTAACAGCCATTAAATAAAGGTTAATTAATATTTAGATTATTTAGTTACATAATGAAATACTTTCCCTTCTGAAAAATGTGACACTTGAACTGGTACTTGAAAGTGAAGGACAGCAAAAATTTAAAAAGATAATGGCATCATCAATCTCTGGCAAAATGGTTAACAACCTCTTCTGCACCACTTCAGCATGCAGAATTAATGACTAATAAATGACAGTCAATAATTTATCATCCCAAAATAATACATGTTTTCAGTCAAAGTAGGCCTCTCTTCAGCTGTTTCGTCTGAGCATTTGTTTTGGAGCAGCAGAGAAGTGGGGCTTATTGTAATAATATTTGATACTACTTAATCCACGTTTGATGGCTACAGCTTGTCAAGCAGCATTACCACTCTAACATATTTCATTGATGAGTCTCTGTGGACAGGCCCGGCTCTGCTGAGGCTAATATGGGAGCAGATTTGTGATACCTCAGTCTGGACCATGTTGACTCTCCGTGAGCGCAGCTCCCTCACGCAGTTGTAAATGTCTACCACGCCCTCTCTCTCAGCCATGTCCAGCATGATGTCAATAACGATGAAACAGCCTGTCCGACCGGCACCAGCACTGCAGACGAACACACACATCAGAAGTCTCATAGGTTCAGGCCATTTGGGTTCTGTAAAGCGTCTTCACACAATCTGAATGGTTATTGGCGTTTTTTACACTACTGTTCAAAAGTTTGGGGTCACTTAGAAATGTCTTTGTTTTTGAAAAATTTATCAGTGAAGATAACATTAAATTAATCAGAAATACAGTCTATACATTGTAAATGTGGTAAATGACTATTCTAGCTGGAAACGGCTGAGTTTTACTGGAATATCTCCATAGGGGTGCAGAGGAACATTTCCATCAACCATCACTACTGTGTTCTAATGCTACATTGTGTTAGCTAATGGTGTTGAAAGGCCAAGTGAAGATTAGAAAACCCTTGTGCAATTACTGTATGTTAGCACATGAAAAAAAAGTGTGAGTTTTCATGGGAAATATGAAATTGACTGAGTGACCCCAAACTTTTGAGTGACAGTGTAAATAAATTGAATTAAATTGAAAAGGTGAAACAGACATTTTTCTTATTCAGAGACATAAATCTAAAATAATTGAAATCGCATTTTAAATATACATCCAAGTGGTGGAAGTCATAGCTTTGTGTACTAATACCACAGTGTGAACATACTCCACTACAAGCAAAAGTCATATTTTTAAAATTGAGTAAAAGTAAATATTAAGTATTTGTAATAAAACTGTCATTAAAAGCAGAAAAATGCTCATTGTCAATGTTTTACTATTTGATGCTTTTGGACTTACAAATCTGCTGCATTGATATGTATGCTGCATTTAATTAAAATGCTTAAAGTTGAGCTAAATGTACCTCCTTTATATATGGTTAATATTCACCAAAGCATCATGTTCTATAAGGTCATTGCTGTAGATTGCTGCAAAAGGTCAACTTTTTTTCCAGAAAGATTCCAAAAGAATAAAGATTATGATACATTGCTTTCACTGGACAGGTAGGGTATTCGAAATTGTAACCTGAAAATATTAGCCACTAAAGCTGCTAGACTAATGTAGTGGGGTGAAAGAAAACAGCATTTCTTTCTGATACATAATGAAAGGAAGTGTGAAATGGCTGAATTCCACTGACTATAAAATCACGAATAAGACTCAAATGAATATAAACAAGTAAATACTGACTTCTTAGACAGAGTAGAAACACAAGTATGAATCAGAATGCTTAGTTCCAGTGCACACAAACCTGCAGTGAACCACCATTGGCCCAGCACTGGTCAGGGTCTTGGACTTGACTCTCCTAATAAACCCCAGCAGGCCTGTGGCGTGATAGGGCACACCGTGGTCTGGCCAGCCCGTGAAGTGAAACTGTCGAATCTCACGGATCTCATGAGCCCCTCTCTGAGGAAAAGAAAAAAAAAAAAGGAGTCATCATGTTAAACACACAAAGCGCACAGCAGACAACAGTGGAGAAGTGATGACAAGTGTAGGGCAGTGTGAAAGGTCCTGCGAAAGAAAATACCGAGTTGAATTAAATACAAACATACACTTTATGGTCTCTACAGAAGGAGGGTTGAGCAAAGTTTCAAGGCCAGTGTAGCCTTATTTTTTATCCACTGTAGCACTTTCTGCCATGTCTATGTCCTTCCAAGGACAAAGGATTATATAGTATGCTATATCTATTATCCAGGCACTGTAGATATCATATAAAAAAGCAGTTTCTGCAGTTTTATCTAGATGGAATATAAGTTTATTCTCTGGATGGACGCCAGATTTGGTTTGTAACAAATCACTGTATGCAGGGTATTTCAGCTTCTAGTCTGAACGTGCATAGCTGAACTAATCCAAAATTACAACTTGCTATTGTGTCGTACAGACTAGTTCTAGAGTGGGGTACTTTACCTGTAGCAGTAGCCTGAGAGACAGATGGGGACACTCTAGAGGAACTTACATTATTCTTAGTTATGATGGGCTTGTTTGATGGTTAAAAAGAACAGAAAGGAAAAGAAAAAAAAACCTTCCTACATATTTAACATTGATACACAGTAATGACTTTTTAGGGATTTAATAAATGAACAGAGAAGGACTTGAAAGAGACAATGAATGGATATAAAGCAGTCTGACACACTGTTGGGAGTCATACAGTACTGTGAAAAGTTTCAGATTACTCTTGATTACATGGTCTATTTCTGTTTGTGTCCTCTTGAATGTACTTTGTACGATGTGAATTTTTATTATTCCATATCAACCAGCAACCTCTGTGGCTGAAAAAAGCCAATTCAGAAGTGTCAAATCTACAGTTCTTCAAATATCAACTTGAGGCGTCCAAAGTGAGTTAATCCCTGTAGTCTTGTACACTAAAATGTTCAGCTTTACAGCAGAAATAAACATGTTTACAGCCTGGTGCAAAAACAGGTTTTGGTCTTTAAAGCTTTTTATCTGTTCAGAGCAACTGTATGGGGGCGAATTTTTTTATATAACTCTTTCACTTAAATTGCAAAAACCCCAGTAAATGTATATACTGTTAAGGACTTAGCTGCTTTTAGCGACAGGTCGGTACCATTACAGAACCATCAGTAGCCCAAAGACACTTGCATTTCCCACCACAGCTTCCCTCCTGCTCCACCTCATCCTGCTCCGCTCATTTTCTGATTAGCTCATCCAGATGGATAGATGCCGGAGCTGTCACAAAACTGATGTTCAGAAAACCTATGGGTGATGTTGGGGTAATTTATCTTCATACACAGTCTATGATCATATCTCATACTATTCAAGGGGCGTAAGCTGCTTTGAAGAAAATCTGACCGACCTCAGTTGTACAGGAAGTGACCAAGAAGAAGAGGAGTACAGGGGCCTGATTGAGGATTTTCTTCGTTGGTGCCGACTGAACCACCTCCACCTGAATGCGTCCAAAACCAAGGAGATGGAGGCAGACTTCTGGAGATTGGCACCATTGCCATTGCCAGTCACCATAAAGGGTTTGGATGTAGAGATGGTTCACACTCACAGGTACCCTGGTGTACACCTGGATGACAAACTGGATGGGTCTCCGAACACGAATGTGCTAGACAAGAAGGACCAGAGCCGGCTGTACCTACTACGCAGGCTGAGATCCTTCAACGTCTGCAGTGAACTACTCAACCTGCTCTACAAGTCTATTGTCTCCAGTGTTCTCTTCCACGCTGTGCTGTGCTGAGGTGGGAATGTGAAGACCAGGGACAGGAACAGACCTGACAAGCTGGTAAACAAGGCTAGCAAAGTTGTGGGGAGAAAGCTGGACTCTGTGGTCACGGTAGCTGAAAGATGTTCTCTGAGCAAGCTGCTGTGCATCATAGATAACCCCAGCCATCCCCTACACAGCACTTTGGATGGACAGAAGAGCATGTTGAGAGGTTGGCTACTGTCGCTGAAATGCTCCACAGACAGACTCCGGAGGTCCTTTGTCACCAGGGTCATTCCAGGTGAAATGACCAGATATTCCTTGGGGGTGTTGCTGCACCATTTTCACATTAGTCCTAAATTTGCATGCCATTAGATAGTCACAAAAGTACTTTCTATGCAAAATTGTAGGCCTGTAGCTCAAATAGTTTCTGAGTTGTGGGAGTCTGAAATTTTCAGAATTTGGGCTATAAAAAGCCTCGCCAGCGTTTTTTTTTTCATCTTTAAGTGGTTATTTCTCAGCCTCTAGACATACCAGAGAGCTGTGAGTTGGTAAACAAGGCCTCTGCATGTAGCTAGTACCCCACAAACATCCTCAGGTGTTTCCCTACACTCTGCAGGCCATGGGGGCTTGCTAAAAATGCTAAAAAATTAAGAGATACCTACTCACGAGTGGGGTTTGGGACCTTAAAAGTACTAGAAATACTGCACAGAAGTGTTCTAACACCCCTGGGTTCCATTCTACACAAACTTGTGTGATAACTTAGCAAACTGGAGCTTTCTAGGTACCTCAGTTTGGAAAATATGAGCTCCCAAAGTTGGACAAGATTTTTAATTGGCTATGTTTGGTGGCAAAAATCTCAGTGTGGGACAGGTACCAGAGACCCCAAATTTTTCTACAAGACAGTTCCATCTGTCTTCTATCACTGGGATACCTCAATTTCCTTGAGGATTAATGAAGTACATTTTGATTTGATTTGATATGATTGATAGAAACTATGCTTTGCTGTCATCCCATTCCATAGTGTGATCTGTGGTGCAGTAGGACTTCATGCATTGAACCGTCTGAATACAAATCTTCTTCAAATTGTACAGAGGCATTAAAATACAACTTGTAATAGAAGGTTGAAAACAAAATCAAAAAAATCTGCAGTAAACTTTAGTAATAAGAGAAAATTATCTTATTTTAAAGCAACTTAATACATTTGGCAGCAAAATTTTATTGCTATAGCCTTGAGGCGTTTCAGAAAGTCAATTTAAAGCCTTCTCAAATGAGTAAGAGTAGCACAGAAAATTCAAACTATATTTTTCTCTAAAGGAGTTCAGTAACCACTCACAACATGCTTATGACCAAGGCAACCATAATTTCTGAAGTGGCCAATGACCAAAGGTTGAGGTCTAGTACAAACAAAGTTTCAGTTATGTAACAGCATGGAAAGCTAAAACTGAAAAGGCTTGAATGTCTTTTCAATTCTCTCAGAATAACAGGGAAAAAAAAGTTCAGAAAGTGTTGCAAAGTGTACCTTTTCTACTGCAAAGGTCCTGATGACATACTCTGATAGCAGCTCAGTCTCGATAAGCGTCACCTTGATGTCTCTGTAGATCTCGGTGTCATCAGGCCAGTACTTACAACACTTCACCTGAGAGTGACAAAAGCAAGTGTTTTATATGACATCCTCAAGTTCTGTCTGCTAACTACAAAGAATTGACAGTCACAATGCTGTATTTCATAGAGGACACTCATATTTGAATTCTGTAGATTTCTAGGCTGTCATTTTTTTTCCAATAAAGATAATTGCCACATAACATTACCTCCCATTTGCCACCCGATATTTCAGTTTCTGAAGCATTTCTTTCAAATCGAAATGAGATTTGCTTCATATTAGTTTGGGCCCCTGGTCAAGGATATGCTGTAAATGGGAATCTTATGTATCAATGGAGAGTTCATTCGCACATTATTGCTTTTTCATTCTCACATCAATAATGTGAAAATGAATCTAAAGGTGGACTGTGCAAAAGCCTGGAACAGAACAGAAAAGGCACCAAAGGAGTGTAAAATTTGTCCACCTTAAAAATTTGAATAGCAGTGCAGAGAAATAGGGCAAAACATAAAAAATAGCATGCTACAATTAAATGAGGGACATATAATGACAATCCAATAACGACATGAAATAATAAACCCTCAGCTGTTTAAAACAGATTTCCCAACAGAAATCTAAGACACCCCACTGGAAATATTACTTGTATTAGGTATCATAAGAGTGCAAAATTACCCCTCCCCCTGTTCAATTAAACTGTTGATACTGGGGGAGTAAGCCTGGTAATAGAGATTGAGTTCACGGAGGTATATCAGAGAATGATCATTTCTGATGAGGGATAAATGCGACATCAGCCACAAGTAGATTCAATTTTCATTTCTGGCATCTATGCACTGATTACAAATGAAATGAGATTTTGGTTTGTGGAATGACATAGACAGAGGGGGACTTTGAGGTCCCTCTCTCTGACACCCCTGATGACTAATCCCTGATGGCAATCACAAATCCACCGTCCGCTTCAGGCCAGATTGAATTAGGCAAAAGCCATTACCTTATTAGATCACTCTAAATCAGATGCCTGGTTTGGGGGGGAATTAGCCTTTGGGCTAAAATGTGCCAGTGTAGACACAGATGTTATTTTGTGCGGGCACACTTATGAGCATGTGACTGTGTGTACGCAGCTCATGAACTCACTCCCTCATATGGATAGAGTATATGGAAAAGAAGCAGTCAGCGCATCACCTCATCACACACATCAGCGCTCTAACTTCTAAAACCAAATCTCTTGCACATCAAAGTGCGCTGAGCGCCGCCCCTGTGAGGGTAACCAGTGGGACAGAGGCTGCGTGTGCTTGTCTGTGTGTGTGCCAGGATTTCCCAGAGTTCATCAGCAACTGTGCCGAGCAGATGGCCCACTGTGATATGGTGAAGTGATTTTATGGGGCCCTCTATGGAGCCACCATCACTGTGACCAACTGTGCCTACCGCCCGCCAATGGACAAGGATCATATAACAGACGGTTTGGGGGCCGGGGCCCGCCGAGAACAGCACAGCAGCTAAGCAGGTGTGGAGAAGGTGTTGGGCGGGGTGGGCTGGGCTCAGCTACTGTAGAGGAAAGGCCTAATGAGGTACCTAGAGATGGGCCCATGAATCATTATCAGCTCTGCTACATTTAAGTCCCACCAAAAATGCACATCAGCGAAATCAAGGTGTGTCTGTGTTAAAGGGGCTTTCAGTGTGAATGTGTTTAAAATTCTTTGAGAAAATCCCCTGGCAGTCAAAGCATTACACTGTACGTTAAGACCTTCATTTTCTCTTGATTATAACCTAACCAGGGGGAACTACAGTGTGAGTTAAGTGGAACAAATTAGGACTGAAGCAGAGCTCTGGATTTTTTTCAGGCCACATGCTGTAGTGAGCAAAAAAAGAAAGTCAGGGCTCTATCATTAGTTTGAACATTATGAACTGTCCTCACCACTCAATAACAGTCCCCTTTGTCCAATGAGAACAACATTAAGAGATGTTTCTGCTCGGAGGAGCTTGCTAGGAGCTGGCGGCTTCAGGAGTCTAATGTCCTGTTATAGAGCCACTCAGATGAAACAGTAGTCAGTCGCCTGGATGCCTCTCTAGTAATGAAGGCCATCAATCAGGTGCTTCTCACTTCTCACTGATAAGATAGATGGGAAACGAGCTGGCGGCACGTGAGTCCCATGCCTCACTAAGTCAGCATACACATACACATCCGGGCACTGATGCTCAAAGACAATAAAAAAAGAGATGGCTGTGTTTACCTTGAGATACAATCAGCCTGTCAGTCGAATGGGTGCAAGGTAATCATATTTAAGATCTGCAGTTCCAGTGAACATGTAATTAATACCCACCCTGCCCACTTCCACCAGGTTGGTCACCATGACGATCGCTGCTGTGTTCTCCTGCCAGACCATCCTCCAGAAGTCAAAGACAGTCTCCTGCATGGGTCCTTGGAGAGACGGAGTGGAAATTAAATTTTACAAATATATTTTTGCCAAATTTACCATTTTCTAAAGTAGTATGATCCTGAGGGTGTTTTAGTGGTGGGGTTTTGTGTGGTCTTGTCAAGTTCTTTAACATCAAACTCCATTTGTTATGATGTTAACTGTGTGCACAGAGGAACCATCACGATTAAAGTTCCATCCATCCATTATCTGTACACCGCTTAATCCTCATTAGGGTCGCGGGGGGCTGGAGTCTATCCCAGCTGATTTTAAGTGAAGGCAGGGGACACTCTGGACAGGTTACCAGTCTATCACAGGTCTATACATATAGACAAACAATCAGATTCACATTCACACCTACAGACAATTTAGAATCACCAATTAATCTCAGCATGTTTTTGGACTGTGGGAGGAAGCTGGAGAACCAGGAGAAAAGCCACACATGCACAGGAAGAACATACAAAATCCATGGAGAAAGATCCCAAGAAGGCCGTGACGCAAACCGGAGATCTTTTAGCTACAAGATGAAAGTGCTAACCACCAAGCCACTGAGCAGTCAACAATTAAAGTTATTTTATCATTAAATTTATAGTCTTAAATGGGCCATGGAAGCACAGTATTCTCTGCCATCCTGCAGCAGTATTTCTCCTTAATTGAAAGTAAGAGGTGTCTTTACACAGGTCCACTCAGACCAACCATAAGTGGACCTGTTCCAACCACAGGATGGCTCTGGTCTGACAGATATTAGAAACAGACACACAGAGAGCTGAACAGAGTTGTGTAGAGAGAAGCAGACAGGTGAACTGAAGATAGTGTTACTTGAGTAGACAACAAATTGCTATGGTCATTGAATGTATTTTCCAGTGCTTGCGTGGGCTAATGGCTGTGGCTAGATTCTCCTTTTTTACTGGCTCTTGAAGATGTACACACAGGACATTGCTGTAATACACATACTTTTCATCTGTCTTTTTCTGAGGCTCTCAAATGATATTTATTTTGGTGTTTCTATAAGTAAAGGAATTAGTTTGACTGAAACTGTCATTTATCTTATATATGTTTAATGTTTTTTATTAATTGTTTCTGTACAGGTTAGGGTGGCACAGTATCTTGGTGGTTAGCACTTCGCCTTGCAGCTGGAAGATCCCCAGTTTGTGCTTCGGCCTTCCCAGGATTTTTCTGATGGAGTTTGCATGTTCTCCCTGCGCATGCGTGGGTTTTTTCTGGGGCTCTGGCTTCCTCCCAGAGTCCAAAAACATGCTGAGGTTATTCGATGATACTAAATTGCCCATAGGTGTGAATGTGACTGTGATTGTCTCTACATGTAGCCCTGTGATACACCGGTGACATGTCCAGGGTGTCCCTGGCCTTTGCCTAAGTCGGCTGGGATAGACTTCAGCCCTCCATTTCCCTAATGAGGACTAAGCAGTGTATAGACAATGGATGGATGGAAATAAGCTGTGGCTCATGCTGTTTTGATCAATAACATCCTGCTAACAAAGCTTCTTTCTCAGATTGACTTGCACACAATATGAACACATGTATTTGGAAGCATTACTGTCCTACAGCAGAATGACAGTTTATAGAGCATTTTCCTCTACATTTTCACTTCTTGGATCAAGCACTGAAAGATGTGTCAAGTCTGATTTATTTATAGTGCTTTCTACAACAAATGCCATTGCATAGTGCTTACTCTACAGCACAAGAGCTTAAGACATGAAAAAATAGGAGAGGAAACTAACACAAATTTAAAGATGAGACTTAGCTGGGCCTCTGTGTGTGTGTGTGTGTGTGAGAGAGAGGGAGAGTGTGTGTGTTTGTGTGTGTTTGTGTGCGTGGCAAAGCTCAAAGTAATTACCACTGCATCTCATCTGTTTAACACCAACCCTTCCACTACATCCGACCCAAATGTATCTGGTTCACATCAAAATAAATGAGCAGAGAGCCATTCAATGCTTCCGATATTTAAAACTTCACTGAGCAATAATTGTGGGTAGAATTTAATTATTATTCCGGTTAATTAAAATTATTAATATTAGTTTTAATCAAGCACCAACTGGAAAAAAAATTACTTCTGACAAATTAATTAGTGAATGCAAATCTCCACAACTGTGCATTCTCCTGCGTTGGCCCAAATTACCTGGAGACATAGCGAATTATGCAGGCATGCCTAGAGACAAGCGAAGACCAAACATGGCACATACACAAAATGACAGTGTTTTTCCTCCCTGTCATTTACTGTCTGAAAAATCAGGCCATGCATTGTCATTTCAAAAGTCACATTTGTAGGTGAATCTTTGAGTTTTGATTTGGCTGGACCACTCTGAGCGCATTCTGATGCAGCCCAAATTCGTGTCTGCGTGGTGACTATGCTTCAAGGGCAGGAGTGTGCATGCTCAGCGGCATGTATAGAACGGAGTCCTCCAAGCAAACTAGAAAGTAGTATAACAACAACTGTGAGTCTGTGATGTCTGTAGCAATCTGAGTGCACATCTGCAATCAGTATAATCAAGGCGTTAAAAAATGTCCGCTTCATTCTGGATAAAAAAAAAACATTCTGACTGCAGTTTATTTAAATATTCAAGATAAAATCTTGCCTTAAACTCTTTGAACGTCTACACTACTTGATGGAATAAAATTATCTTAGTTCTGCTCATGAAGTTTATTTTTGTTTACTTATTTATTTGATCAAGAGCCATGCAATTAACATAGAAAACATCTCATGTATTGCATACAGAGTGTATAGCATTAAGCTAGTTTTCAACTCCTACTTCTGGTTGGACTTTTCAGCAAAAGTAGACAAAGAGAACCAATAACACCAACAAAAACAGCACAGACAACATTGCACACACACACACAAGCACACACATAATGACACGATCCACAATCATTCGGACCTTGTAGATACCATAGTTGGGTACATTCTTGTTATTTTTTCAGCCAATACCTAACTTTTGCTGAAAAAGTTTGAAAAATCTCCTAACATACTAATTACACTCAGTAATGCATTCCAGATGTGAGAGGCTTTAATTGAAAAGGAAGTTACTGCTCACTAAAATCAAAGTTGT
Organism: Acanthochromis polyacanthus; assembly: GCF_021347895.1. Taxonomy (NCBI): domain Eukaryota; kingdom Metazoa; phylum Chordata; class Actinopteri; family Pomacentridae; genus Acanthochromis; species Acanthochromis polyacanthus. The sequence continues at coordinate 17,493,415 of NC_067121.1, read as the reverse complement.
TTTTACTAAACAGCTAATGTTATCAGTTTGTCTGTCGCAGTCTGTGTTGCATTAATTCCAGTCATTATTTGCTTTATGTTTCTGTTATTTTACTGTTTGTGCCGTTTATTGTTTATGCCTTCTCCAACAACCTAATTACCCCGATGACATCAACCAAGTGTCATCATCATTTTATTATCTTGATTGATAAGCCATGTTTAAGGGGGAGCTTCACGCGGCCGAGTACTAAAAATGACCAGTGTTGAAGGTTTTATATTGCACACACTTTTTAAGATAAGGCATGCAACATGTACATTTTTAGAGACCTCTAAACACCAACTTTACTGTGAAACCATTTTTTTTTTCATTTTGAACAACTGCATTGAAATTAAATACTGTTGAATTATGGAACCTGAAATTACATCTTGCATTTGCCCCAAGCAAAATCTCATGCAATATTTAACATAAAATGATACCAATGCACCACGTAGTACTTTAAGTATGGACCTGTGCACCTATTAGGCATTTTGTCATATTTCACTGTGGTTACCATGGTAATGAAAAGAAACAATTGCTACAAAGATTTTCGTATATAACTCAGCATAGAATGAAATTATCAAAAAAAAAAAAAAGGCTAATAGGTGCATTCTACATAGCCTATACTACCAGCATGCCAAAAATGGGAGTTTTGGTCAAAAGCGTAAGAAGATAAATTAAGGGACAGTTTATGTGTGTCCGAAAATCAAGTTTTGAGAAATCAGCACTTAAAGCATATGATTGATGATGACTCATTATATAAGCAATCAAATGTTTAAAAAAAATTCATCAGGAGAAAGAATACATGTTTAGGTATATGATAATCATCTTTTTTAAAATTTTACTTTTTCACCCAAATCTATCATATTTGAAGGTAAAGCTCCCCCGTAATCTGCTTCCTGGACTGCCCAAACACATCCTCAGCTTCCAATTATGTAGCTCTCTCTGTGTGACAGTTTGAAAAAAAAAAAACACTACATGAAATCAAAATTTAACAGAGCTTGTTCCTGTCTATCTCTGGAAAAAAGAAAAAAAAAATTACAGATGAGAATTGTTGTATTTTTTCCAAATTGAGAGATGCACTTTTCCTGACTTCTTCACATCCCAAATAGATATTTAAAAAATTGCAACAAAGCTTCTCAATATCTTCCATTTATATTCCTTCACTTTTTCTGCTTTGCGTGTGCTGGTATGTCTCGATTTTCACTGTAGGACCTCAATCTCCAATTCCAGTCACTTCCAGTCAGCCAATAACTACCCAACCTGATTGAACCACCCACTCTGCTGCCTCCTACACTTGTCCCTGAGGAAGGATACACACAACTGAGAAGTTTGGGAGAGGGGGACTGAGAAGCAGGACAGCTGGTGTGTAGGACTTCAGTAACACAATAACACTTGGCATTATATGGTAAATCAACCAATGAAAAGCTCCTGCCAAGTTTCAGCCAGCCAATTTATGTTTTCATATACATGGAGAGATGTAGAAAAGGTATGGATGAGTTGCTTTATGGCAATGAACTCGATGGCACTCGAAAAATAGATATAGAAGAACAAAGGAATCCCAAACACTAACGCTTTGACAGCTTTGACGCGTGAGTGGACAGCTTCAAGTGCTAAACGGAACTTTGGGTGACACTTTGAAGGAAGTTGGATATTTCTCAGAGCCATTGTTTTTTTTTTACTAATCTCCTCTGAAAAAAAGCATGATTTTCAATCAGTTGTTGTGTCTTCCACAGCTGACATGTATCACTGCAGTTTATGATTTGAAAATCAGCAGCTTTCTTTCAATATTGGCATCTCAGAAAATGGCTAAGGTAATAGAATAACATCATCTAAATGATATAGGTTTCTGTAGGTATATAACATAAGTGAGAGATGGCTGGAAAGCATTATAGCATTGGTTGATTGTTTGAAACAACTTAAATCTTCCTAACAAGCTCTTGTATCCATGGGAATGATCACATTTCTGTGTCAGGACAAAAAACTGAAATAGGATGAAGCTGTGGTGGCCCTGCAAAGATTCCTAAACTGGAGACTAGAAGTTTGAAAAGTGTGCTTTTAACTGGAACCCTGATCATCCACTAACCTTGAATATTCCCATTTAACAACCTTAAATTTGCGATATGCAGCATTTTGAAGATAATTATATAGCATTAATACACCAGCAACAATTTTAAGATATAGTGGAGTATTGACATCTTTTGCAGAGATTTAAGTCACTCTACCTCTGTGTGCATTATAATCCGAGCTTCTCTGATGTTTGCTTTGGCAGTCACTCCTGCCATGTGTGCATATTAGTGCATGTTAGTGTCTGTGAGTCCCTCCCTTTGAAACTGTTGGTCCTCCCTGTGCTTTATAATCAGACTAAATGACCTCCCACACAGCAAATGTGCAAAAGTGGAAGCGCAGTCTGAGAATTCAGCTGTTGCCCGTCAACAAACACAGGCTCTCCTCTGTGACTCCTTCTTTGCTTGTGTCTTCCTGGCCTTTGGATGAGCGTACATAACATAGTCTGCTTTAACTTTCAATGCGTTTGGTCCACCACTTATCCAAACCCCTGGCATCATCTGACTTCTATCTGTACTCAAACTGAAATCCCACTTGAATGGCTGCCATTTTCAGAGTTATGATGAAGTCAACCATGCTGCTGGGGATCATCTGGAGGCTTAAGATGCAACCCTCTTTAACGCTGGGGATAGTGAAGCCTGACTACTGATGGACCACGGCAATTAAGCTAAAGAACATTATGTTGAAAAATAATGCAAGAACAATCCTCTCCTGTGCCATTTCTGATTGATTTCAGATTATAATTGCATTTTAAAAGTTCAGTTTTGCCTAGATATTGTGTGTATATATAAACATATATGAATTTCAGGATTTTTTTAAACATAAAGAGCAAGAAAACTCATAAGTACATGAGCACTCTTTAACCATTTAGAAATTTCTTCAGCACAAACAAATAATCTTGAAGACAAGCCGTACTGAGGGGAAAGCTTACATTCTCAAAGATTTATCCAAGGGTTACTTGAAAGAAATTGCATTGAGAGTACACTTGAGGAGCTGTGAGATGAGAGCAGTGTTTGTATGACAGTGTGCGTGGAGCCTAGTTGGAGAAGTCTGGAGGAGGCACTTCACAGAAGAAGAAAACTGGTAGGAGCTTCACTTCCAGCTGTCAGAGTGTGAATGCTGCTGCAGCTGATGCTGTGTTTTGGGACTAGGTCTGCTCCTCCTCAGAAGCAAGCAATGTGACAGCTGTAAAAATCCCCCAGTCAGGTATTCAGCAAAACTCCTGATCAACATGTGCACAGACACATTCACAGACAAAGATGCAGGCTACGTTCCCCTCTTGGCCATTAATATTACATGCAGCAGACTCTGGCATAATGTACACTCACTTATCATTGATTTTTTTTTCTCTCTCTTTCCACCTCGCACCCCTCTCACCCTCCGTTGGGCTTTGAGATGTTAACCTGTAAATAATAAAACCTTTGTGCTCCTGGTGACATTTCCTGCTTGTGAGGGAGGGGCGGGAAGAGCAGAGAGGGCCGGAGGGGAAAATTTGATGAAACTGAGCCCTTTTCTGTGTCATGAATATTTCCTAATCACCAGAAGGATGCAGGTACTTATCAGAGCTGCTGTATCCTGGTGTAAATTCGCAATCTCCACTAGAGAGAAGCACATGTTTGATCGGTATTTAAACGACTGCAAAACATCAAAATGGACACAGACAAGGCGGCGAACTGGAAAGGCAGACGAGCCTGCATACACTCATCTGCTAGGTAGGTGACCTGCAGCTGGTGTTGGGGAATCACTGACAGACAGTTGTTGGATTGCTGCAGCAAAAAAAGCCTGGATGAGAGATTGACCTACATAATGAGGGACAGAGCTTGGGTGATGAGGATTTTATGGAGGGACAGCTGTTCTACCTGCCGTTGTCACCTTGACAGGGCAAAGGGACTCGTCAATAAACCCCAAACTAATGAGTGTCATTGTAGTTTACAGCGTAAGAGAACCGGGACAACGTTATCCCACCTGTCTGCCATATTAAGCACAACCCCAACTACCTCCATAACCAAAGAGTTTTTAGCTTATCCAGCACTCTTGCAGGTCTCATCATTTCCTGAGCTACTGCTGGTCCCCGTGGACTTGAGTGGAAGTGTCACTCACCGAAAAACTTTACTGGGGGAGTGAAGCGACTACTTCCTCATTTTTAGCAAGTGTGCCAATGCCCAGGTGCTCTTTTCAGGTGCTACAGTATGCAGTTTGTCTGACTGAGAGAGACAGGTCTGTGTCTGGCTTTCCTATCATCTCTGGCTGCTCTTTGCCTCAGTGTCAGCAGACTGAGCCTTCCTTCCTGTCAGTCTGCCGGAGCTGATGATGAATTATAAAAGGGCCTGCTCTCCCAGAGAATACAGATGTTTCCACACATGCACGCGCACACACACAGACACATTCGTACTGGATGGCTATACACAGTGAAAAGCCTTATCGTGCTTGCGATACAGTCGATGGAAAATGAGGACTTATTATGCAAGCTCAATGAGAAAACAGGAGCTAATTAACTTGAATGGAAACACGTCGGGCTTCTCGAGCTTTTCATCTTAGAGAGGACTTCTGTTGGCAATATTTCTTTGACTGCTGATCTTGCTGTGCATATTTTCTTTTTTAATAAAACGTGGATTGCTTTTAATGACTGTAGGACAGTTAAAAAAAGTCTTGATAGCCCAGTCAAAATTCTTTCACATTTGAATGATCGCCTTGTTTTGGGCAGAGTGAGCTTAGTTTTGAGGGTTTGGCACACAGTCGCTGCCATGCATACAGGTAGACAACACAAACCAAACGGCTGCTGCCCGGTTGGTATGACACGTCCCTCTGAAGTGAGAGCAAACAGAGGCTTGTTTTAATTGAGACACCGAGAAAGAGAGGCAATGCACTAATAAACAGGTAATTATGCAACTCCCAGCTCCGCTGAAGCAGATTGTAAATCCATTAAGGCCTCTTCGCAAATACGCCTTTTTCTTTCTTCTCCTCTACAGATTTTTTTTTCCAAAGTGCTACGCAAAATCCCTATGCATTCAGCCTTGTTGTGGGGGAGTGAGGCTCTCCACGCAAAATTCATAACAATTAACCATCAATCAGACTTAACCCCTGGGGTCATGGTAAGTGCTCCTTGCTTTGCGAATCTGCCGGCCAGATTAACACAGTGACAAAATGTGCCTGTACATGTCAGCTAATCCATTTATTTATTCAGCTTTCTCCCAGACTGCCTGATTAATCACTCCTACACCACCGATGAAAGGAAAGAGGGAAGAGACAGAGAGAGAAAAGTGTGCTGCTCTGCTTACTGCTTGCTCAGAGGTGCGTAAGTGTGTTGTGTGTACGTGTGTGTGTGTGCACTGAGGTGATACCAGACTCCCCGAACACACACCTGACTGAGCATCAAAGAGTAGTTTGCAAGTGCGTATGTAAACAACGATAGGGATGTTCAGAGAGATATTCATGAACATCTGCACACATCCATCCGCCCAAACAAACAGACAACCTTAAATTCTCACCGCCCACACATTTCAATCCACAGAGCCTGGCAATTTTTAGAAAATGTTATTCTTACCTTGAGTGGCAATGTAGTGATTTGGTCTGTGGTAGCCCTGAAAGACAAAAAAAGTGGGAGAAGAGAATATGAGAATCACTTCACTTTCCTGCTACTCCTAAAAGACCAGCTGTCGTGAGGCAGTTTGTCTCAGAAAAAACACGCTGTCTTTGATATTTAGTATGTTTTCTGACAAGGGAGGCTGACCCTTGCATGCAAACTCAGACTATCGCCACATCACAAACTTTAAATCAATATATACCTCACTGAACAGAGCTGAATGAAACTGTATCGAACCTCTGTTGACAGCTGTCTGTTTCATATGCCCCTTGTTTCTGCAGCAAAAATCAGCTCTTGCCTCCATGTTTCCACACTTTAAGAAGGATTATGTTGAGACATATGTATGCTACTCTCAAAAAATATTCTGCCAGTCAGCCAGCCGTTTGCCACTGTCCTCCCATTCAGTTCTTTGTTTCAGCACCTGACCGAGTGAGCAAAATGTCTGACGTTAAGCTCATGATGGATGCTGCTTGACGCAAGATGCAAACACGCTCTCCATCACGCATTCTATACGCAGCACACCTCAGGAGTAAGCAGCCAAAGTGTTGATAATCCCCAAGATACAACTAACAGCACTGATCTTCACAATAGGCCCCTAGTCTCGTGGATTACTCTAATCCCTTCAAGTTTTATTTGTCAAATTCCTTGTCTTCTCTCCAGAGATATGAGACAGGAAACAAAACATTAGGACTTAAAGGCTCTTCCCCAGCCCAGCCTCCTCTTCATTTACCCCCCCCCCCCCCCTCCTCCTCCCGCTGTTCTGCTTATCTCACTCATATTCAATTTAACTTCGTCTGTGATTAACGCTCCTCCAATGAGGGGAGGGAGACACAAAGGATATTTTCCTCACGCTGTCTCTCATCCACAGGGCTCCTTCAGCTATTCAACTGTCCTCCATTTTTAATGACTTCTTTATCTCTGGACTGAAGAGGAGATTTGTTTTTGCTTTCATGTATGTTCTGTCAAGGAAAGTGGAAGCCCAGTACGCCGCTGGATTAGAGAGGGAGAGACAGAATGAAAGGAAGGGCCCTGACAGTGACTGTCAGGTGAGTAGAGCTGGCTATAAATGGGCTCTGTGTGTTTTGTAAGCATGTTACATTAGGCACATAACGGCATTCTCTTGTGATTAGTACAAAGAGATAAAACATAATAATGTTAATATTGAAACTGAAAAGACTTTGTTTCCAGAAATGCGTAAATTACTAAAGAGGAGTTAAATATGTCTTGTGCTCTTTTTATGTTGCTGCATTGCTTACTACATTGATCATTTGCATTCTTTCAGGTAAGAATGTTTCGTAAAATGTCAAAAAATATGCAGCTTAGAGTGTTGTTACCTGTGGGCATGACCTGACATTTTCAGTTCACCATTAGATGTCCCAATTTTCAAACATAGATACTGTCTCCTGCCAATATTTTTCTTTTGCAATCTAGAAAAAATATTTTGTTGTACTACAAACAAGCCACGCGGAAGAGAAAGACCAGATCAGAAAGCAAGCAATCACGAGCAAAGTGAGAACATGTCCTGAGGGCCCACACCCTAAGAGACATCAGCCCAGATTTAATGTGTCAAATGTGTAATTTCTAATGTATTGCAAATTTCATAAATAAATAAATAAGCAGAGAAAGCCCAATTATTTGGTTTCTTCTCATATGCATTCTTCTAATCTTCCATTATCTGAGGAATCATGAAATGACTGAAGTTAAAATGAAGGAAAAGTATTAGTGTTGGGATGCAATTAAAAAAAATCTAATTAATTAGAGGCTTTGTAATTAATTAATTGCAATTAATCACATTTTTGTCAAATAGCAATATCTGACACAATGAGCAAAGTTTATCAATTCAAATAAAAATTTTGGTTGACAACTGAAATGATGAATGGACACATACATGAACTTAAACAACAAAAATGTTTGTTTCATTTATATTTAACTGTGCCTGTTTCATCTGTCCACTACATTCAAAGACTACTGCCAACTCAAAGCAGTGCAATTATAGCGATTATAGTCAACATTTTAAGACTTTTTGTAGTTTAACTCAAGCACTTTCAATGTCTTAAAAAGTGGTTTATTGTGGGCTGGCTATGCCGTTTGCCTATACCAGGACTGCAAACAACGTGTCCAGAGAATCTGTCAACTTCTTGCATCTCATTCACTGTCGATGCGAAACACACTGCATTACACGCTGGTTGCGTTGCAGCGTGTTTCGAACACAGACTATATAATTAAGAAAAACATGTTCTGTATGGTATTTAATTTTGCCCTTGTTAAACTGTTCAAATCAAGGCATGTTCTGTTAGTAGAGGTTACAATGTGCTTTCCTCAGTAAAACTGGGTTTCACCAAATCACCATAAATCGTGGGTCAGTCGGGGTCCACTGCCCCCCTTGGCCATGAGGTCACGTGCAGGATTAATGCAGCAAGAGGATGGACGGTTGGGGGTACAAAGCACAAGGTTGAGGCTTCTGTACTGCATCCCATGTGATGTTAGATGTAGACTAAAAGAGCTCTTGGTTAGGGTTACAGATTGTGGATTTGCTTAAACACATTCTGTTTTGAGTCAATCAGCGTGAAGAGGTCACGATCAACATTTTGAGGTTGACAAAAAATGCACTGCGAATGTTCCTTGCGTTGGTGAATTAGCTGTAAATGAACATGAACATTAAGAAGACAGGGTTGCGAACGCCTGCGTGACACCTGAAAATAAGGAAAACCACTGCATCAATATGCTTTGTAGAGAACCGGCAAAATCCATATCCACACACAAACAGCTCTGCAGACAACAGGCCATTACACTGTTTCCTTGCCGCCTAAATGCTGATGAAAATACTCTATCAGCTGCAGTGAAAAGGAGCATACCCAACTGGCTCTGCTTACTCGTACATGACTCGAAATAATCGGCAGTATAATAGAGTACAATAACAAACACTGTGGGAAATGTTCTACACATAAGAGTTTATTGGGCAGGACAAGCTTTTAGATGGGTTAAAAAGCTTTCTGAAGAGCAAAAACATCATTACCCATCTGCCTGCATTTCTACTAAGTACTTTCCAATGAAGCTGGCAGAGCAGTGGAAATCCTTTTCAATCAGGGGCGTCTTTAATATGCGTATATTCTTATCTTATAATGGGGCCTTCTCTACTGTGAGAGTTTCCTCCGCAGTACCCCTTTTTGCAGCATAATGGGCCACAAACTGAATAGTGGGAAAGGTAAATAATTTAAGACCCCTGCATTCGCCATGGCACACCTTGCATTATGAATTTATGTTTGACGGCGTAACAAGAGATTACAAATTACCACTTTAGAGGGGCAGGGGAAGAGAAGATGGGAGACAGAGTGAGCGTTCTCTCCTGAGAAGAAAACCACTTAGGGAGTCGGGTACATCACAAGCCCATTACACATGAAGCGGAAGCATCTGCTCTGGGAGGCCAGTGCGCTGCTTTGATTGGTCACATCCTGCTACTAACACTGCTATTAACAGCAAATCATGTCCGATCAAGAGGTTCTATATTGTGTGAGCTAAGTGAGTTAGATCTGTTTTCAACATGTAGCGTGCCTCATGCCACTTTTTAATGACTTTTACTTACTGTAAAGGTATGCCACGGCATTTAAGTGCATGTAAAAGCTGTACTGCAAGTACTTTCCCACTGGTAAGAAGTGTAACTTAACCTCTGTAGATAACTGCACTAATTCACTGGTGTGCCCTTGAGAGTTTTTCAATGCCAGGCAGGTGTTTTAGTGTGATAGAGAGATGCTCAAGTTAAGCAATCTACCCAACTGTCTTCCTCAGAAAAAAAAACAAACAACAACATTGGTTGCTTGTTGAGAAAACTATCTCTGTCTACCTTTCCTGACCATCAATCTCTTAAAATCAGAGCAATGATTGTCCTCTACAGTAAAGGTGGATGGTTTGGCATTCAAACAACTCCTTTAGATCAGCGACCACAGACTGCACATGGTTCTACAGCCAGTATTTAATGCTGGTTTCTTATATCCCCAATGAAATAGTTCCCTTGATTTCAAATGCGTAGACTTAACCAAACCTTAATTTTACAGGTGACAGGTCAGAAAAGGCACACAGGAAACAATTAAAATAACAGTAAAATGAGTTTATATTTCTCACTGGGTTCTTTGGTTTACTCCCACAGATAATGGATGGATGAATATGTGTTTAGGTGAGGTATGAGAAGTTTTAACTTAATAGCTAAAATTTGGCATACTTTACTAAATCACTAGCGCGCCTTTGAGAGTTTTTTTAATGTCAGGCTGCTGCTTTGCGTGACATGAAATGGAGGGATGCTCAAATAGTTAAGCTATCTACCAAACTGTCTTCACCAAAAAAACAAACAAAAAACATTGGCTGCTTGTTGAGAACTATCTCTGTCTACATTTCTGGACCATCAATCTCTAAAACCATAGCAATGACTGTCCCCCACAGTAAAGGTAGCAGCTTTAGCAGCCATTTTAATAATTTCAATTTCCTTTGTCTGTGCTTTGTTCTAGTTTGCAATATTGAAGGCAGTGCATTGTATTCTGTGTATTCCTTCAGTTAAATTCATTGTAACTGAACTAAGTAGTCATCCATGAAACCTCTCCCTTCTCTTCTCATTTTTTGTTTCTCTTAATTCATTTATACTGTTGTTCAAAGCAAAGTCCAAAACTATAACCTCAGTTTCCCCTGTGTGCTGGTTTGCCTTTTCTCTCTCACAGCACTGTCAGCCTCTGATCTTTATTCCTCTTAATATATCCCATGAACGCAGTTGATGAGCAACCTTTTAAAGTTGAATATAAAAGCAATGTACTTGTGTCTCTCTCTCTCTGTGTGTGTGTGTGTGTGTGTGTGTGTGTGTGTGATGGACAGGCAGCACGGGCCACATTGTCCCTCAGGCCCCCTGCGACGGAGGCACCAGCGCCCTCTCTCTCCGTGAGAGGAAGCGCAGTGACCTTTGCGTTGGTGGCACTGGCTGGTGTGTATACTTACATCAACGTAATTTGCATTAATGTAATCGGAGCTCTGTTCCCCCTCCAGGGCCTGCAGCCTGACACGGGAGTGATCATCTGGAAGAGAGGCAGAGAGGAAGAACCCACTGTTGAATTAATCATATTAACGAGGGCACGAGGAGGAAAAAAGGGGGTGGGGGTGGGGGTTGGGGGTGATTGGGGGGCAGAGATGGTAAGAATAATAGGAACAGAGAGAAAAATCACAAAAGAAGTAGAGGGGTGATGGAGGAGTAAAGCATGACCAGATTATTGGCATCATACAGGGGTGCAAATGGAAGTGCGTAAAATGAGGGCAGAAAGTAGAATGAAAGAAAGTAGAAATGCAACACGGCTTTTGGACAACTGTTGTTGTGTGACTTTGCATTCCAAACACAATCATGCTTCTATTCCCTAGATCAGGGGTGTCAAAGTCATTTTAATTCAGTGGCCACATTCAGGCCAACTTGATCTCAGGTAGGCTGGATCAGTAAAATCATAGCATATTAACCTATAAAAACCAACAAATGTTTCCCTTTGTTTTAGTGCAAAAAAAAAGCATTCTGAAAATGTTCACAGTTAACTATCTTTTCACAGAACATTATGAACAACCTGAAATCTCTTAAGAAAAATAAGTGCAATTTCAACAATATTATGCCTCAATTTATCATTTACACATATTACAATTTACAGATCACAGTGTATCTACAAAGGCACAAAACATTTAGTCACAGATATGTGGAACTGAACAATAACTATTAAGGATGATCTGAAGCTATTCCCCTGCCATGTAAATATATACAATTTATACATAAAAAATACATAAAAGTTGTGGCACTGCATCAACAGTTGGGTTCCACCAAACCAAACTCTTTTGTACTGAAGCTGCTGACTGACATACTGCACAATGTTCAATGTCTTTAAATATTTTCACAGTCAGTGTTCATTTTGCAAAGGCATCCTGTGGGCCGGATTGGACCCTCTGCCGGGCAGGTTTGGCCCGCGGGCCATATGTTTGACACCCCTGTCATACACGACGCTGCAGAACAAATCACAATACAACAGTCTTACATCAGCTCATAGTGAGAGAGCTTTCTTAAAGCCTTAACTCTGGATTTCAGCAGCAGAAGAAAAATCATTTTTGGTAATTAAAGTAAGTCCATCTGATTCTAAAGTTACTAAAAAACCTTTAAACTGACTTTAAATCCTCAAAGTTTTTCAGTTTTTTCAGCAATGATGAAATGTTGTGAAAATGAACTGTCCAATCAGCATTCACTGACCCTTTTTCCCAGCTGCATATAGTGCATATAGTTGACGGGAATTCCCTATGAAATCTAATTCAACACTTCTAATAGTGCTACATGTTATGTGCCATATCCTGCACATCTTATTTTTTCAGAACTGAAGAGACAGTACAGGAAGATGAATATAAAATAGATTGGAAAGGTCAAAGTTGGTCTCGTTGGCTGATAATACAACTCTGTTTGAGCAGCTTATAGTTATCCATTTACAAGCCTGGCCAATAAATCAGCCTGAAGAATGGGAACACACACAAAAATTCATGAGCGCTGAGGAGGTGCTTTTGTACACACATGCAATAATATTCCCATATCGGTTCTTCATGCGGTTCTCATCCTTCTTGGCAGAGTCCCATGGTGCAGACTGTCCTTCAAAAAAGCTCTGAAATAAGAGAGAAAACAGAACAGAGAGGGGGGGATGAAATATGGTGTCATGTGTGAGCACTCTAAATGATAACCAGGCTAAAGAATACAGTCTTCCTCTTTCAGCACTTCAAAAAAAAATAGAAAAAAAGAAAGGAACATTGGCAGTTGAGAGGAAAACACATAGAGAGATACATTCACATCATTATTAGACGTGAAATACAGGGAGGATGGTGGATCCCGGGGAGCTGTGTCAAACAGCGAGTGCCATTAGGGCAGAGGCAGCGGGTGTCACACTCAAACCTCCCCCCTATGCCGCTGTGCTGGGCAAAGCAACTGCAGCGGCTGTCTGTCTGCTTCATCTGAAGGACTCAATCAGCTCGTTGTGGGGAAAAATAAAGCCAGCTCATCATCTACAGATCAAAACCGCTCTGCTCAGATTACCCTCATGAAATATTTATCATCTCTCGCTGGGGAGATTTCCATTCTGATGGCACACCAGGCACAATTAAGCCAAATTATGAAAATACATCTCCACTGCCAGTCTACCGCTGTTCAGCAGGGGCGGGGTGGGGTTGGCTCCAAGCAGGCGAGTCTGGACAAAAATATGCTACTGTTCTGTCTTTTTGATAGTGAACTAATGCACATCTGAAAAGTCAGCTAATACATTAGGGGGCAGACTGTCTGCAAATAAAGATTCAAGAACATTTATTGGAGGTTGAAGAGACTGTTTGAGAGTTCCTTTTAGTATGTGGCAGGAATCACTGTCTTCAATCATCACTCTTCTAGAACTGGATGGATCCATTCATCTCAGTGCTACGACAGGAAGCAGGACGTTTGTCTAGCATATAAAGACCTTTCAGACACCACACAAGGGCATATTCCTGTATAAAGTCCCAAGGATTAGTGATTTCACTGAGAAATAGCTTTAATATGCTAAAAATATGTCACATCCTTCGAGTGAAGATGGAAGCATGTCTCAGAGATGGATTATATAGGCCTCTCTTCCACTGGCAGTATGTCTTGAACAAATGGTCAGGCCAGTGCTGTTGTCTCTGTCACTCTGAAGGATACAGGTCTAATATCAAGCATCTGAAGACAAATCATCCTCAAGCTGAAAGGCGTTATCTCTCAACAACTCTAAAATAGCTCTTAAACTGAGTAACCCTGCTATACCTCAAGCTGTTTGAATTTGAATTCCGATGGAGTGAATGTCTCAAGATGCAGAGATTGCACAAACACTACACTGCACACCATGGGACTGACTGGCTACTGGCTACTCACCAGACAGACATAGAAAAAGCTATGGTGGGCTCCACCTGTAAAAACTGTTTAGTTGCAAATGTGTGTGAGGCATTATTCTATAATGCATATGCAGGTAGTTTTTCACCATCTTCAAATTATTCCCACTGGCACCTAGCCAGATTGGTATGTTTTTAATTACAGGCTACCTGCTGTATTCTAAACCCAGCACAGTTTACCATAAACAATTAACTGTAAGTGTATAATACTTCCTCTACATACAGTCTTTTTTTGGGGAAATCTACATAAACTGACAACAGTACACGAAATGGCAAAGTAAAAGAAACAACAACAACAAAAAGCAAGAAAGAAAGAAAAATGGATGGTAACACATAGGAGTGGAATCGTTTAGTGTGCTGCTCTGTATTATTTAATCATGTACTGTGTGAGAAAAGGAGACTCATTCAAACTGACTCGTGTTCATTTGTGGTTGGAGCTGAAAGAAATTCCGGATTCTCACAATAGGCTAGATGCAAAACATTTCTGTTCACTTAAAACAAGCTGAAAACAAGTGGAATACAATGACAACATGGCAATTTTAATGCACCTGAAAATTGTTTTCTGTTTCCTGTTTGGTCACACAAAGAGTTTGGATGTGCAGGAGAATCTGGACATGCAAATATTTTGCTGTATCTTATATTATACATGGATTAATAAAGCTTTTACAAAATATACAATATGTTTTTTGTAAAGTGTTTAGCGTCCAATTTTCAGTCATGACATCTGCTTGGTTGTCCAAAATGGAAATGACCTTCATTATTCTGTTTGTTTTGGCTATGTGATAATGAAACGGATTAGAATATTTGGTGATGTAGCCTTCAGGTCGGAATTAACAGGTACACACGTGGACAAAATTGTTGGTACCCCTCAGTTAAAGAAGGAAAAACCCACAATTCTCACTGAAATCACTTGAAACTCACAAAAGTAACAATAAATAAAAATTTATTGAAAATTAAATAATCAAAATCAGCCATCACTTTTGAATTGTTGATTAACATAATTATTTAAAAAAACAAACTAATGAAATAGGGCTGGACAAAAATGATGGTACCCATAACTTAATATTTTGTTGCACAACCTTTTGAGGCAATCACTGCAATTAAACGATTTCTGTATTTGTCAATGAGCGTTCTGCAGCTGTCAACAGGTATTTTGGCCCACTCCTCATGAGCAAACAGCTCCAGTTGTCTCAGGTTTGATGGGTGTCTTCTCCAAATGGCATGTTTCAGCTCCTTCCACATATGTTCAATGGGATTCAGATCTGGGCTCATAGAAGGCCACTTTAGAATAGTCCAACGCTTTTCTCTCAGCCATTCTTGGGTGTTTTTGGCTGTGTGTTTTGGATCGTTGTCCTGTTGGAAGACCCATGACCTGCGACTGAGACCAAGCTTTCTGACACTTGGCAGCACATTTCTCTCCAGAATGCCTTGATAGTCTTCAGATTTCATCGTACCTTGCACACTTTCAAGACACCCTGTGCCAGATGCAGCAAAGCAGCCCCAAAACATTACTGAGCCTCCTCCATGTTTCACCGTAGGGACAGTGTTCTTTTCTTCGTATGCTTGGTTTTTGAGTCTATGAACATAGAGTTGATGTGCCTTACCAAAAAGCTCCAGTTTGGTCTCATCTGTCCAAAGGACATTCTGCCAGAAGCTTTGTGGCTTGTCAACATGCATTTTTGCAAATTCCAGTCTGGCTTTTTTATGAGTTTTTTTCAGCAGTGGTGTCCTCCTTGGTCGTCTCCCATGAAGTCCACTTTGGCTCAAACAACGACGAATGGTGCGATCTGACACTGATGTACCTTGGCCTTGGAGTTCACCTTTAATTTCTTTGGAGGGTTGCTCTGGGCTCTTTGGATACAATTCGAACGATCCGTCTCTTCAATTTGTCATCAATTTTCCTCTTGCGGCCACGTCCAGGGAGGTTGGCTACTGTCCCGTGGGTCTTGAACTTCTGAATAATATGAGCCACTGTTGTCACAGAAACTTCAAGCTGTTTAGAGATGGTCTTATAGCCTTTACCTTTAAGATGTTTGTCTATAATTTTTTTTCGGAAGTCCTGGGACAATTCTCTCCTTCGCTTTCTGTTGTCCATGTTCAGTGTGGTACACACCTTTTCACCAAACAGCAGGGTGACTACTTGTCTCCCTTTAAATAGGCAGACTGACTGATTATGAGTTTGGAAACACCTGTGATGTCAATTAAATGACACACCTGAGTTAATCATGTCACTCTGGTCAAATAGTTTTCAATCTTTTATAGAGGTACCATCATTTTTGTCCAGGCCTGTTTCATTAGTTTGTTTTTTTAAATAATTATGTTAATCAACAATTCAAAAGTAATGGCTGTTTTTGATTATTTAATTTTCAATAAATTTTAATTTATTGTTACTTTTGTGAGTTTCAAGTGATTTCAGTGAGAATTGTGGGTTTTTCCTTCTTTAACTGAGGGGTACCAACAATTTTGTCCACGTGTGTATGATGATGCTGGTTTGCCATTATATTTTTGTCTTCCAGATTATCGACATCTTATTTCTGTTTCTTAATTCTACTGAATACATGCTAGGTATGCTTTTGAAAAGCTTTATAAACATCAGACTTAAGTTGTTGAGCATTTGTGGATCTCACAATTTCTGATCATGGAAGGAAAATGATTTCATAGTAAACCTGTTAAGACTTGACAAAACAAAAAAATGTCACTGTCCCACACATTTCGTCGGCTGAACACTGTCAAATACTTAGTTTCTGCTGGTAAATGCCCTTTTCACACTAATTCATAAATATGTGATTCTTTATTCCCACAGGGCCTTAGAAATAGGCAACAACCATTACTAATCTGTCACGTTAGTGGTATTATTTACAAGTCTAAAGAAAAACTCACAAATAACCAAAAGTATTGGCTTACCTCGTTTATCTGATCCAAAGTTAACGTACAGAATAACAAGAAGCATGGGTCAGAAAGAGATATAGTACAGTGTAAGTCAACAGGTTTAGAGGTGCACTAGGCTCCAATTTCATCATCAAAAATAAAAAGGGCATTAACCTTAAGACAGACTGATATAGAGAAGACAGCAGCGGGAACACAACATACAAATGAATCGCTCTAGCCAAGTGAGAATGAGCTCCATCACACACTGTAAGCAC
This sequence comes from Acanthochromis polyacanthus, assembly GCF_021347895.1. Lineage (NCBI taxonomy): Eukaryota > Metazoa > Chordata > Actinopteri > Pomacentridae > Acanthochromis > Acanthochromis polyacanthus. The sequence continues at coordinate 17,476,672 of NC_067121.1, read as the reverse complement.
CCCTCAGGCCTTTTCTGCAACAGGCTGTGGGCAACTATGTGACAGCATGGTGAGGGGACTGGGGCCAGTCCTTCACTGTGACGTCCCTTTTGACTGTCTGTAATGCATCCATGCTTTGGGGCTGTGTGAACCCAAAACCTTTATTCATAATGGATTAGGCCCAGAGGGCAGCCAAAAGCACTCACACCCCTTAATGATGTGACGCTGCAGGTAGCAATGGGAGACTGCATTATTTCATTCTGCAGTCATAAGGGGTAAGTGGGGAGTTAATTACTGATAAATCTGGCCCACACATAGCAGATTGAAGTGGGGTATGAGATGAGGAGTAGGAAAGGAAAGCGAAGAAAGAACATGGGAGGTGTAGATAAGAAAACCTCATAGAAATAATATGAAGGTGTGATGCTAGTTAAAAAGCAAGAAAATGAGGATAGAGAAAGGTGACAAAGGAGATGATGATAAAATGGTGGCAGCGGTATCAGTGGAAAAAGGCCAATGTGATGTCAGACTGAAGAGATACAGACTAGATATTTAAAAGGAAGGATTTAAAAAGTGTAGCTCGAAGCCAGTCTGTAACAACATGACAACGGGGTGAGGATGAGCCTGGCTGGTGTGATGCTGAGGGACAGTGAGGAGGCTGGAGTGCAGCCAAACCCTGCCAGCCACTTGCACTAATGAGAGGAAATGAGAATGATGCTCTTCTGGGGCGAAATCTTTTGTTTTAGTGTCAGTGAGAGGTACGGTGTCAGATTATGGATGCTGGTGTGTGACAATGATCTTAAAAGAGCAGTAGGCTGCCGTCACTGGAGCCTAATCGGACTCGATTCCGGTGAAGGAGGGGGGCATAGGCTAACACACACAGCTCGCTGTTCCTCACACTGTTATTGGGGCACATTGCTGCATTGGTCTACTGTTGAGTCAGGACGGTAGCTTTTGACACAAACACACTCGCGCACGCAAAATGCACAGTCGCTGCAAACAACAAGAAACAGATGAACAACAAAATGAATCACACTGTAAACACACTGAGACAGGGTACATTAACAATTTATCATAAAAGTGCATCTGGGAGAAACAAAACAGTTCAGCTGTGTGGTGCAAAATGGAGACAGACAGAAAAAGAGAGAGACAGATACAGAGAAAGAGACAGTAGGACAAACACTGTGAAGCAGACAAAGCCTTGTGTTAGACTGATAACCATTGCCGCTCAAGAATCTCAGAGGTGATGTTACAAGTCTATCACTAGGCTTTATTTGTGCCTGCAGCCTTTGTGGTGGGGGGATGACAGCTGGGCTGCGTCCTACCTCATACTCCTCCTTGAAGCCATAGCCCTCAGCACACTTCATCTGGGTGATGTGCTGGAGGAGGTCTGCCACGCGGATGGCCGGGTGCAGCTGACCCGTCTGGTACGGCACATCAACGGGCTCCCGCTTCCTTAGGGAGTGAGTGTGGGACTGCACCAGACTGCTGGTGTCGCTGCCCATGTTCTGACTGTCATCTGTGGAACACAAACAGAGACAGGACAAACTGGGTCAGGATAAAGAAATAGGAGCTAAACTGATACCATCAGACATCAGTAGATTGTTGTAAGATATGGGTGACATAACGCTTGAAGCAGTAAATGGTAGTTTACTGACATATAAAGCTGAGATAAGTAGTCTAGGTGCTCTTCAAACCACTTCACATCTCACTTACAATTGTTCTAACTAACAGATGGCATATTATCTCATTTACTGGTAAGCATTATGTCACCACCTTCCAGATTGACAAACAACTCTCAACTAGTAATCTGTTTGTTATGGATGGTCACAACAACACAACATCATTGAGTAATAGGATGAGTCATGTGGTGGGAGGGATCAGGTCCATCTGTCTCAGTGTGGCTGGAAACTGTACTGTACTGTATAGTCATTTAAATACAAGGTCCTTAAGTAACACTCTTACACTACAAGCATTTAACATGGCTTCTGTCACAATAACATATGTTAGCGGCCCTCAGCTGTGAGAAACAGTAAGGATCAATCATAAAAATCCTCATGAAGATGCTGTAAAACAATAAGTTTACTGTTTGTACTGGAAGTACAGTATGCTGGTTTGGGCCGCAGCTCGTATTGAGAGTCAGGCTCCATTCCAGCTCTTTTTTACTGTAATCCAGTCAGTGGCAGACATGAGGCACAGATGCTGTGGGGAGCCAGCGGATGATGGAGGGTGTCCAGAAACATGGAGGAGGAGGATGTGAGGGGGTGCGGTGGGCCACAGTGAGCATGTTGCAGCAGGCACCGTCAGAAGCATCACACAAACACAGCGTGGATTCAACCCCTGCCACCCAGACGTCCCCCCAAAAATGAAAAAAAAATTAAAATAAATAAAAAAAATCAAACCTAAAAAAAGAACCCAAGGAGGGAAGCGGAGATGGGAGGAGAATGCATGGGGTGATGCTGCCATGGGGCACTGTATGTACTTTGACCATGCTAAGCTAATGGTGGTTTGGTGGCACGCTACAGAGGGTGGTGAGATGCTAACATGTCCACTTGTCATGCAATAAATGCCCATGTCAGCAGCAGCCTCTCACTGTCGGCTTGCTTTCTGAGTAAACACCACCTCCTTCCCCCAACCCAGGGCCCACATGGGAAAACTTACCATTAATGGGCACTTTTTAGATAGCAGATACATAAGAGGTTACGTATGTAAAGAGAGAGAGAGGAGAAGAGACAGGAGAGAGGGGATAAGCAACAATACAGCATGAGAACCTGTTACAGTAGAGTTTTAGAGCTACGCTATCGGGCAAGATCACATGCCTTCTCAGTTCAAACTGCCTAGGTGAAAAGCCTAGTCAAGGGGGATGTTGAGTGGATGGATGGGGCAATTTCAACAGTGCAAGACAAAAATAAAAGAACAAAACAACGGAAGTCATGAATTTCAAGGGAGAAAATAATAGTGAAATACTGATCGTCATTTTGAACAAGCTGTAATTGTTTCAGATCCGTTACTTGCATATTTTAACGATGCCAATTATTTTTTGAGTATTCTGGCATTTGGATTTCTCTCTCTAATTGCTCTAATTACATTTGCATGTGCTAGTGGTGACACCTGCATTTATACTATGCTTTTCAAAAGAGTGTGCTGAAATCAAAAACGCTACCGATCCTTTATGATCTAATCAGTTTTGATCATTAACCGCAACTGATGAGACAATGCTATGACTGAATGTGCCACAACTGAAAGCATGTAACCTTTTCTGGCTGCTGTAATTTCATGTTAATTGTTTCACGCTTTATTAAATGTGGAACTAACATAAGCAGCTGTCACAAGAGTGCTGATGAAAGACACTGCTTTAAGTTGCACTAATGCGAACAAATTCACCCCTAGCTGTAAGATGTGTGCTCAAAAACGCAGTGATGCTGCTTGTGGTGAAGCTGGAGTAGGGTTGCTTACTGTATCTTTCTTCTTGGCCTTGAGTATTAAATTATTACAGTTCTAGTGCCCCATTTAGTAGCTACATTTTATGCTCTGCTAGTCCAAAAGCATCCGTTCATATAAGATGCTGCACTTTGGGCTGTTCTGCATATTCAACAAAGCCTGTAATAATTAACAGAAGAAACAAAATACTGTTTATTATTCTATTTTATCATGGAACAAGATGACTAAACACTGGCAAAAAACAAAACAAAAACAAGTAGGTCAGTAGCAGTTAGCCAAAGGCAGGGGGAGCGACATTAAAAAGAATAATAGAAAAGGTTGTTGTTTTGGAGGGAGGGAGGGGAGCTAAATGCATAGTGAGGAGAGAGGGGAGGGAGGGGAGGGCAGCCCAGCTAATGCTAGACTTTAGATGTTCAGACCGAACGCATCCTGCTTTTTGGAATTTTTGGTGAGGACGGCTAAGAGAGAGCATTTTTTTTTTTTTTTTTTTGGTTTGTTTGTTTCGGTCTCCCTCTCACACTGTTTGCCTGTTGCGTCTCAGTGCAGCTGCTATGGCTTCAGCACGCTGAAGCCTTGGTTGCTGGGGCCAACTGCCCCCCCACTGCCCCCCTTAGACACTCCCCCACATCCAGTCCACATGTCTGTCCATGCATATGAGAGGTCAAACATGTATGTGACATCACACGCACGACACGCAATGCGGATGGGATGGAGTGAAGCCAGCCTCAGCCCAGGAGAGCCCCTCGTTGGACGGGGTAGGGAGAGCAGAGGGAGAGAGGAGGAGGAAGGAGGGAGAGGTGGAGGAGAGGAGGAGAGGGGGAAAGCAGCAGGCAGGTATGAAGGTGAGGAAGCCATTTTTAGTAAAAGAGCCAACCAAAAAATAATAATAATAATAAAAAAAAAATCTGTGCTTTTTTTTGGCCTCACAGTTAAGTCTTCAAACAAACATCTTATGAATGTAATGCACTGTAACTTCCTTCAGCAAAGAGGTCAAAATATAGAATTAACTGCAATGGGAAAAGAAAATGTATCTCACCTAAGATAGCAGTTGGCACAAAGGGATCTGTTCAAACCCCCAAAACAAGTGCAGAAGTTGGAGGAGGAAAGAGAGTTGCAGTAAATGAAAGAAGCCAAGATAATTCACAATAACAACATTAGCAAAACAGAATGGACATTTTTTTTGGTTCCTTGCCAAGCAACATAACAAGAAAGGTATCATATTTTCCAGAAAAGCTAATTATACAGTAAGTTTAGTTGATTATAAATCTAGCTGCCCTTTACTCTAATCAATGAGCCGGCATCTGATTACGTAAGACATAATTATGGATATTATTTGGGAGAAACTGAAGTTATAATTGAACAGCTAAAATCTCAGCAGTGATATAAAACATAACCAGAAACATAGTGGAGTGAAAACCCATCTAAAGGTAATTTATCTGACTTCTCATTTGTGAAATCGTCTTTGAATTTTCAAACCACACACCAGGTATGTTAGGTAGATTTACATCATACATTTCAGTATTAGTCTGAAATTCACATCAAAAAAGGTCTCTTTAGAAAAATGAAATTAATAGTTATTTAAAAATGTTGGCTCTTATTAATTTATTTTTGAATTTACCAGCATCACTGCTTGGACCACACACTCAGCATATCAAGAGGAAGCACAGTATGTTTACCTGGGTAGTACGAGTTGGTGGGGATGGAAGTACTGAGAGTGTTCGCCTTTGGCAGAGTGAAGGAAGAAGGTGATGATCCAGCTACAAACAGAAAAAAAGAACAGAATAAAAGGCATAAATAGTCTAGCACTGCCACTCATGGAGGAAGCTTGGAGAACTTACAATGTGTAATGTAAAAAATACACCATTTGAGCCCCTCTTTCAAAAACAACATGCACTTTAAAGGATCACCTCAGATTTTCTCACTTAACCCATGGTAAGAGCTGCTTTGAGTACAAAAAAATTCCATTTACCTCCACTACAATGCAGTAGCAGCAAAATTCTCAGAGACCTTGAGCAAACTGGCATAAAAACTGCACTAGCTTTGAATGGCCAGATACCACAAGAGACAGTCTGGTTGAGCTGTATAAAGCACAACGGTAAAAAAAAAAAAAAATCAAATATGCTAATCCTCTAGAGCTCAGGTTAATTTGGTTCCATTTTACCTTTGTATTCATTTTTATCTTTTTAAAATGCACACGCTGACACAGGTCTGACTTCTCATTTTGTCTATTAAGCAAACATAAAGTTGAAACAGTACATACAAAATTACAAAGATACACAGAAATATATTTACTCATAGTCACCTAAAATATTAGTAGAGATAACTGTTTCAGTTTACACATGTTAAAACAGAGTTATCATGAAGCAAATGAATAAAACCATCATATAATCAATCTGCATGTCAAGTTCTTGTATTTCAACCTTTTTTTCAAAAACTTTTAAAGCCTATTTATGGCGGTAAATCTCTCAAAGGATTTCACAAGCTGTCAGAATGCTGAACTGCTGATCCGGAGATGCACACACTTTTGCACCTTCACCTAATTTTAGTATTTTTAGTTCAAGTTTCAGTATGAAAATGATTTATCATTCCATAACATTTAACTGTTGTGCACTTTACATCACAGCCTGCTGCCAGGGACACTTAATAACTATTCAACTGCCAATTTTGTCAGTTTTGCCAAACGACATCTTAGGGATGTGTGTATGTGTGTGGGCGAGGGTGGGTGGGTGGTTGTGTGACTGCATAAGTGTGGGTGTTTTAAACTTATTTTCTATTTTCCTATTTTTTGTCTCTACACTTTAATTGCTTTAAACTGGATCCTTGAGAAATGCTCTCTCATCTTGCCTGCACTGCTGTTGTATGTACAGCTAAACGACAAGAAAGCTTGATTCAATTTGATTTGTATGAAATATGCAGTTTTCTGAGATTTCAAAAATGAGTTTCATGATCCTCACACATAAATAAGATGCTGTGTGAAGTCTCAACTCCATCCATTTCTTAACAGTCCACTGCTTCCAGCAAGACATAAAAGAAGAAGAAGAACAGAACGGCAAGCAGGAAACAACGGACCCTGTTGGGGTACAGTGTGGTTGTTGCCTTTTTTTACTCGGATGATAAATCCATTGAAACGTCTGTCTGTGCCGTGGTAAAGCACTGTAACAGAAGCCAAACAGGCAAAAGTCACGCAGTAGGCAAACAAATATCATTTTGCTAATTGTACAACAATACTTAACGCTTGCTAACACTGGCAAGCACAACTCCTTCATGTACTGAAATGAGCAAGAGTGCATGCAGTTTCCTCTCACTATGAATAAGAATTTGTAACAGAAACTTGTAATTTCTTCTTTCAAAAGTTAACTGGTGAACAATCAACCTGCAAATCCTGTCCAATATACTATTAACTCTTCACCTTGTACACACACACACACACATCTATCTATCTATCTATCTGTATAGATCTATCTATATGTATATTTATTCATATTATTACTATTATTGTTTTGGTCTGGAACAGGTGCTCCGTGCATTTCCCTGTGCCTTATACCGTGTATAATTGCGTTTGTGATCAATAAAGGTCTTGAATAATGAATAATTGGTTGTTTCATCGTAAAATGTTTAAAAAAAGTGAAAGAAAAAGTCTGTCAAAATCAAAATGAAAAGAGACATTTAATCCAAATGTCTGAGAATATGGTGAGGTGACTTTTACAAACCGTTGTATCTACAAAGGAACTGATTCCTCTGTCAGATAAATGAACGGAATTCAATGAGTTCAGTATTTCCCTTTCAAATGAAGTGCAGTGCAACTTTAAAGCAGTGAACAATGGGCGAGTACATTTGAAGGACATGTAAACTAAATATATTACTGGTTAAATTTACCTTCTACTACTGCTATACCAGAATAGGACAACAGTCATACGGGAAGTAGAATAAATGTCAGTTCCCCCGTGAACTGTCATCTTCTCATGCAACATCAACAGAACTGCCATGCCATGGGGGTTTGGGTTATGAGGGCAGTATGTTCATGACTTATCTGTCTGCCGCAATGTTTTGAGCCAAAATGACACTACTGACAGCAATGTAAGGTCGTGGAACGTGATAGGGCTTTACACTGACAGGCAGAGTACGAAGTAATGCATTTAAATGGTTTGCGCTGGCAGACAGAGGGTTGGATTTGAACATCTACACTAACAGACAGTTAATCAAGGTCAAAGCATCTTTGAGGCTAACGCCCTGCAGGGGTGTGGAGACAGAAGCTGCTGTGCGAGTTTTAATCTGATGGTTTGACTGGGATTATACTAGGTCAAGCCCTGGGTGCAGACTTAGCTGAGATTTCCATCAATAAAGTATTAAGTTAACCTGGGACAGAGAAAATTAATAGATTATCACACAGGGCACATCTAGTATGTGTTGTGTGTTTCCTCCATGAATTAGGAACAACACGGGGTTAAGTGTAAGACCTCGTGACAGACTTCTTGGAGCGCTAATGTTTACTGATAAGCTGTGAGGTCGCGTTTGGGATTTCAAAGTGTCTTCATTATTGATCTAAATACGAGACTCCCTCCAGACCATTAACAAGCATTAATACAACTACTTCCACAGCTGAACAACTACAATACAGGTAACAGTGACAGTATTGTTGTAGGAAAATAATAATGCTGGTGATGTAAGTTCATTTTTCGGTCATTTAACAACATTTAACTTGAGAAATGAAAGAAATTTAAAGGGAATACATAAAAAGGGTGAACCAAGCCATTCAGGGTTCATGAAAGAAGATGAAGAGCCCACTGTAGAAGAAAATTCAACATATCAAAGTCTTTTAACTCAAATGAAATGTATAGTTTGTACAACTGCTTTGGAAAGGCCATTTGTTTATTGACCTACACTTGCCCTGGCAACAACGGGCAGTTTTTCAAAAGCTACAAAATTACAGTCAAGTCCTTTACAGAGAATAAAAATAAGGGCTCAGTTAGAACAAGGCAAAATTAGAAAAACTAAGAGATGTTAAAACAGCTCTTCATTAAAAATCCATTTCAGTGTAAATTTATGCAACAAGATGGGGTAAATGATGAAAAAAAAAAACTTTAAGAAAGTATTTTATTAATAGGAAAAAGTCACCCTCTTTGGTCTCACACTGAGATTTGATGCCAGTTGTTCTACAAAACTTGAGATATTTTTTGTAAGGGAAGTCAAAACAAATAGACTTTAATTCCAGTTCTAGCCTCAAAGCAATGATAGATATGTTAATTCTGGAACGAAGCATTTAAATATCAGAATTGGGGTTTCTATTTTTTTTCTTGAACATGTCTCTAAATCATTTGAAAGACTACCAAAGCTCACTCTTTCACACTGTCCCAGGGTGAACATTTCCTGTTCAGCCAAGCTAGCTTTTTGTCTCACCTGACCAAACCAAATAAATTGCTTCCATCGTGCTCTGAGTGTGTGACAGCGTAAAGAGACAGGTAGGCTGATGTGTCTCACCTCGGCCGTTGAGAGTGAGGGTGCACTCGCTGCGGGCGTTGAGCGTCAGGGCACACTCACTGCGGGTGTTCAGTGTGTGGTTGTGTGGGTCCATAAAGGACAGAGCCTCATCACAGTTGGTACCCTGCTCTGTGTAGCTCTTGTCCATGGAGTTGACCATCACTGTCATCTCCTGGCGGGTACTGTTCAGTGTCTCCTTGCGCTTCTTGGCCAATTTCCTTCAAAGAGGAGACAAATGAAAACAAACTGTCAGGCCAAACCAGCAAGGATAGTGCTTCAATTGGTTTGATATGAAGCTGATAGGGATGACTCATATATGAAATGAGATGGCTGAGCTAATGTGCCCAGGGCTGTGGTCACATTAGGCTTCATTAGGCGCCAGATGCTTTTTCAAGTCATGAAATATAAATCTGAGAAAGTGGAAAGGTGTGACACTCTAACCCAAATACATCAGTGGCCCTGATGATTTAAAATTAGCTATAGTATTTTGGGGTGGAAGAATTAGGTGTTGTAAATGGTGAACTGAAACAGTCAACCTGCTTTTATTGACCTACTTTGAGTTGATGCGCTGGAGCCTACATGCAATCCGTCCCTGATCAAACACCATTAAAGTATTGTGCACAGACACAAACAGACACGCGTACACAAATCCACGTAGAAGTACACAAATACCATCAGGATGTTCTATCATAAAAGCAGTAGCAAAGCAAAATTGTCAGTAGTAATTAACATGGAAATTTAGAGATGAGAAACACACAAGAGTCGAAAATCTACCAATTATCTACAAGCATGTGGATATTTGGCCTCTGCACAATAAAGTCCCTACATACATTACTGTTCAAAAGTTTGGGGTCACTTAAAAATGCCCTTTTTTGAGAGAAAAACTTTTTTTTCCAATGACGATAACATTAAATGAATCAGAAAGACAATCAAGAGATTGTTAATGTGGTAAATGACTGTTCTAGCTGGACAAAGCGGATTTTTTAATGGAATATCTACATAGGGGTACAGAGGCCCAATTCCAGCAACCATCACTGCTGTGTTCTAATGCTAAACTGTGTTAGCCAATGGTGTTGAAAGGCCAATTGATGATATGAAAACCCTTGTGCAGTTATGTAAGCACATGAGTAAAAGTGAGTTTTCATGGAAAACATGAAGTTCAAATTTTTGGTAGTGTATATTCAAGAACTCTTAATCCTCACTTTAGCAGGACCTTAGAAGTTCTTGTGACTATAGGTTATTGTGTATCCTCTGGTTAAAAACACAAATCTAAGAGAAGTGAGCTTTTACTGTTTTGACTCTAGGCTCTCAAACAGTCTTCCTACAAAGTGCTGTCTGAAAATATTGCTGTACAGAGAATCCTTTCATTTGATGTTGTTCGTGGACATGGCTCAAGGAATGCCAATGCTGGCTGGTTAGTCCACCACTTTGAGTCTGACTGAAATACAGTATATAGTCTCACTAAATTTTTGTAGGCCAGGTCTATCTTGTAAAAGAGATCTCTAATCTCAATGGGACTTCCTGGTTAAATAAAGGTAAATAGAATAAAATAAAGCAAAATAAAAATACTGGTCATCACCATCACAAAAGAATAAATCTGACTGACTTTAGTAAACTTCTGACTTTACATACTGTGCAACCATTAGGTGCAGTTTTTGTGGGGGTTAGCTGAGATAGCTCAAGAACCAATGGTATACATGCAAATGCAACAACTACCACCACAATAAAAAAAATAAAAATTTAAACTAAATTAAAGGCACAGCTGTCAGTCTCAGCTGCACTTTGTGCTTGTTTGTAAATGTTAACATGCTAACAAAGCGACAACAAGTCGTTCATTGTAAATGAAGTTAAATTGCAATGGAACAGTCAGTAGTTGCTTGCTCCAAAAGGCTACTTTAAAGAAATCACTAATTACAATGCCAAGGAATGCGGCGGAGTTATGTGACGATCGCTGTTGGTTTGTCTGTCTGTCTGTCTGTCTGTTAGCAACATTACTCAAAAACAGACTAATGGATTTGGAGGAAATTTTTAGGGAAGGTCAGAAATGACACAAGGACTAAATTATTAAATTTTGGCAGTGATGTGGCTTATAGTCTGGGTCCATGGATTTGTGAAAGATTTCTGTATCATTGCGAGATAGCGGCATGGCGTCACTATAACTATGACTACAAGTGAACACTGTCAGTTGCCTGCTGACAATCACATGATTGTGATCCGACTACAAATCAATCGACTGCTGCGAAACACAAAGTTTTTAAAGATTTCATCGGTCAGAAATCATACAACGACTGAGCGGCCTTGGAGGAGTACTGCGCTCTCTGAATGCTTTTCTTGTTCATTTATGTTACTGTTTTTCATATTATGTGAGAATGGTCTCTGATGTGTAACATAAGAAGTCACTGCCATGGCTGAGCATTTCCGCCATGACACTGCAGTGCAGCAAAGACATTCTTGAAAAACATGGATTCAGATTTCCAGAGTTTCATACATCATACATGTATCATTATTCTCCCTTAGAACCTTTCCTGGGTCACACACGTATGGCAGAATTACTTCAATATTACACTTTTCCTTTGTGAAACATAGAGCACTTTTACAGTGTTTGAGCAGAATCAGAGCTGGCGTGCTCAAGCTGCAACGAGCAGTGGGAGTGGTTTAAGAAAAAGACAGGGATTTCCTAGAGCCACACAATCGAAAGGAGGCATAGAAATCATATTATCACCCCTATGAGTCAACAATCTTATAGATCCACTTAAGCTGCACTACACAACAATGACAAAGAGCTTGGGTGGGAACATACTGTAGCAACTGTTATATCTGATGCCTGTCACTACTCTGTAGCTGGAGGGGAGCTAGCGGTGTAAAAATTAACTATGGCAGCCCTCACACTGATCCTCGCACTTTGTTACTCTCTGCGTGACCCCTTTGCCTATTTGAATTGCAGTCTCTCTCGCAGACAACTGCTGTCTAATGATGCACTCCTGCTGCTTTGTTTTTGCAAATCTCCTCTGTTTATTCAATTTTGTCGCTGTTTCATGCCATATGGCAACAGGCCCCCGCTGCCTTCAAACAGTCATTTGCTCTGAAGGCCGCGACGTGAGGCTAATAGTGAATCCGTTCTTCAGAAAGCAAAGTGACAAAGTAGTGACATTTCTGTCTGCTGGACCCACTTTTTGTCTTTAATCTGCAATTAGAGCTGGAAACAAAATAGCAATCTTGTCTCTTTTTTTTCTTCTGTTCTAGCTTCATATTGTAATGAGAAGGAGTTAGAATGGAAGGGGGAGCTGTATGTACCCCGGGCAAGATTAAGACTGATTCGGCACTGTGTGTGCTCATGGAGAAGACTATTAAGAACAACTATAATCCAGGTTTTATTACTGTATCGCTGTTCTTATTTCTACATCTACTAACACTTGGATTTCTGCTTTCCTGGCCTGTGAAACAGTTGAAGACAGAGTACTGAAGATAAACGAGGCTGCGCAGACACCAGTTACAAAATGAGGAAAGCACCAGCTATACTGGGATGTTTGCAAGGCACTGTGGGTGTTAGATGAAGATTAATTGGCATACTATTCTCTCCTCATTTGTAAGAAGGGAGAATTTTATGATAGATGACTATATCACAGAGCCTGATATGCTGAGAGAGATAGTACAAGGAAGTGCACAGTAGTGTTGGTGTGTGTTGATAAATGTGACCATTTATTATATCCCCAGATAGTTAGCATAAAGCTGCTCGCAGAAGGATCTAGACAAAATAAATAAATAAATAAATATACATACACAATACTGATTGCATGCAGATACAATGAAATCCCAAATTTCCTTAAACAGCATTGAATGTGCGTATAAAGGGGATTAGACAGACAGATGGCAGAGGTGTTTGTAGAAGCAAAGGCTGAGCAAACACTCCAGGTAACTATATTAGGCAACTCTCATTAGAGAGATTGTCTACAGTTCAGTACATGACAGGCCTGGCATACCTAGGATCTAAGTGAGCAGAGCTACTAACTCCACGAGTTCAGCTACAACAAAGAAGAAGCTGCAAGGATTGTGCGTCTGCATGTGTTTGTCAGAATGTCTGTTCTGTGGGAGGTGACACTGCTGCAGCTACTGAAACAAAAGCTTCAAAACCTCAAGCACAGCATGGTGGGCCTCATTTTCAGCACCAGAGCAGCCTAAACCTTGTGACATTGGGACAAAGACGGCTTCATTAAATGATCCACACACATCTGTGGCGCATGAATGTGTGTGTGCTTGTGTACTAGTTGACTGACACCCAGCTGGGAGGGGCAACAGAAGCATCTTTGATTAACCCAGTAGGGGCATTTCAGTAGATGTTTGTCCTGCGTTTCATTTCAAACTTCTCTCCATCTATAAAACAGTCTATCATGAGGTTGTCTGTCACCATCCTATCCACATACACATATACTTACTTTAGAGCAGCTAAAATTATTTCGGAACGTTTTTTTACTTTATTGCATCATAAATTCTGTAAAGCATTAGTTTTAAAACATTCAATAAAATGAAAGGTGTCTCTAATAGCTTTTTTTTAAAATCCCAAAGAATAGAAGGAACTGCACTACTCTGCTGAAATTTCTATTCGAGTATTAGCGATGAATGAGGGTCAAATTCTACACTGAAGAATGACTTACAATATACGAGACAGAACAACATGTGGAGTACCATTAATTTGCTTACAGATTTTAGGGTAACAAAGATTATACTCTCAACAAGAAAAGCACTCAGAGAGCGCAGTACACCGCCAAGGCTGTTCATTCCCCCACATGGCATCACAGCATTTTTTTTTTTACATTTTTTTTTTAGAAATGCAGCACTTGTTTATTAGTTGTTGATGATCAGAAATCATGGCAACATAGAACGTGTCCATTAACTACAGATCTACCCACAAACAAAATGACCTTGTGCTGAGCACAGGTGTGTGTTATGCATGTGTACGTTATGTAAGGATACCAAATCCTGTGACCTAAATATGTAGCGGGCTGTGGGAATTTATTCAATTATTCCTTGTATCATTTCCGATGGATAAGTCCCGATAAGTTTGCAGTGGTGGATTTGTAGCAGGATTGCAATCGTGATCGTCAGCAGGCAGTTGATGTAGTGTTCACTTGTAGTCATAGTTACAGTGACGCTGTGCTGCTATCTCGCAATGATATAGAAATCTTTAACAAATCCATGGATCCCGACTACAAGCCACATCACTGCCCAAAATCTAATCACTTCGTCTTTGTATCATTTCTGACCTTCCCTGAAAATTTCATCTAAATCCGTTAGACTGATTTTCAGTAATGTTGTTAACAGACAGACAAACCAATGCCGATCGTCACATAACTCCACTGTGTTCCTTGGCGGAGTAAAAATGTTGATACATTAGTAAAAAGAGAGACAACCTTCCGTAAAGAAAAATAAAGCAGAACCAGAAGTTCCACAAACTGAGTCTCCTTGAAAGTCCACTTGAGCCTTACAGAGGAAATAAACCTGTCTATAGTCTGATACAAAAACAGTTTGGGTGTCTAACACTAATTTCCCTGTGAGTGCCAACGTCACTGGGGGAGAAGTCTTATATAATTTATCCGTATAAACCGTATTGAGCTGTATGCATAATTAAATGCATAGCTACTTTGAGGGACAGGTGGGTGCCTTAGTTCCACTCGTGCTCCACCTCTGCATATTTTGGGTTTGTCAGGAATTAGGAGGAGCCACCATACATGAAGTGTGTCAAGCATATGGCCCGCAGGCCAAAAACAGCCCATCAGAGGGTCCAATCCGGTTCATGGGATGATTTTACGAAGTGTAAAAATCACAGAGAAGACATTAACTGCAAATTGTAAAGTTGTAAAAGTATAAATTTAAACTTCTTTCTAACTCTAGTATCTCATTCAGTTCCAGATACCTGAGAATTTTTGTGCCTTTGTAGACAGTTTGTGATCTGTAAGTTGTAATGTGTAAATGATAAACTGTGGCATAATACTGTTAAAATTGCACTTATTTTTCCTAAGAAATTTCAGGTTGTTGATAATGTTTTCAAAAAAGATCATTCATTCAATATGAACATTTTCAGAATATACTTTTTTCCACTTAAAGAGAAGAAATTGGAGTTGTCGTTATTTATAGGTTAGTAGGTTATGATTTTGCTGGTCCAGCCCATTGAGATCAAATTTACGGAAGAGTATTAGGGCCACCCATGAGAAAAAAAATGAGAGGGGGTAGAATTTTTTTTTTCAGCATGAATTTTGAGAAAAAAGTCGAAATGTCGAGAATAAAGTCAAAATATAATGTCGAGAATAAAGTTGAAATATAATGTCGAGAATAAAGTTGGAATGTCGAGAATAAAGTGGAAATATAATGTCGAGAATAAAGTTGAAATAGGATGTTGAGAAAAAAGTGGAAGTATAATGTCGAGAATAAAGTCAAAATGTCGAGAATAAAGTCAAAATATAATGTCGAGAATAAAGTTGAATTAGGATGTCGAGAATAAAGTCAACCTTTTGGAGGTCTGCAGCCAACTGTGCGCTGGTTGTTAGTCTCAAAAGGCGAAAGCAGTTGGCTGCAGACCTCCAAAAGGTTGACTTTATTCTCGACATCCTAATTCAACTTTATTCTCGACATTATATTTCGACTTTATTCTCGACATTGTATGTTGATTTTTTTCTCGACATTTCGACTTTATTCTTGACATCCTATTTCAACTTTATTCTCGACATTATATTTCCACTTTATTCTCAACATCCTATTTCAACTTTATTCTCGACATTATATTTCCACTTTATTCTTGACATCCTATTTCAACTTTATTCTCGACATTATATTTCCACTTTATTCTCGACATTTCAACTTTATTCTCGACATTTCAACTTTATTCTCGACATTATATTTCAACTTTATTCTCGACATTATATTTTGACTTTATTCTCGACATTTCGACTTTTTTCTCAAAATTCATGCTGAAAAAAAAATTCTACCCCCCTCTCATTTTTTTTTCTCATGGGTGGCCCTAATACTCTTCCATACAAATTTGACTGAGTGGCCTCTGAACTAAAATTAATTTGACACCCCTGCTATACACTATACAAGCACGTCTATAGGCTCCACCCCCCCGCGACCCTGGTGAGGATAAAGCGGTGTATAGAGAATGGATGGATGGATGGATATTCTATATTCACTACATGGAAAGTCAAAAATTTGAACCCTTTTCTGGTTTAATTTTGATGATTATGTTCTTATAGCTCGTGAAAATCAGAAATCCAGTAAATCAAAATAGAAAATTGAATTTAGAATTTCAGTAAATTACTATTACTGTTTTTCCATTAATGCAACAACACTGTTTATACTGTGCCAATCCTGTACAAATAGATGCTTTGTAAATGACACACTATTTTAAAATGTTTCCATTTAAACAAGATCATTCCATGCATGACATCCTTTCGGCCTGCTCAGGGTGCTCTTCCTCTTTCCCTTTCCTCATCAACATGCAGAGCTTGTAGGTGCAAATCTCTGCAAGGCTTGTACCAATTAATGCGATTCTTGCTGCATGTTCAACTTGTAAGGTTTAATGAAGGTGTTTGCCCTGAGCACATTGTGTTATACATTGTACATTTAAGTAGGCCTCCCATTCTGACACTGAGTGCAAAACGAGTGATTATGAAAAATGAGATATATGGAGAATCATAATAATGACTTATAATTCTCTGCAAGCGTCTTTTCCTGTTTTCGCTAGAAAGGAACCCAAAAGCTTGTTAGAGTTAAAGACACCAACAGTGTCTGGTTCTGTTAAGACATTTTTGTTTTCTCTTGTTGATGTAACTGTGCAAAGGTGCGTGGCAAATGATGGCAAAGAGAGTGGCATGCAGTCTACCATTTACCATTCCATAAATCTATTAGTGAAGGTGTTATGAACACATTAAACCCCAATTATAATATAATGAAGTTATTATTCTCTTTTCAGTGCAAACGGTCTATTTAAATAGTTATTTTATTTCAATATAATCACACTCACAATATAAGAAAATCACTCAGAGCACAGCACTCTATCAAGGATGCTCAGTCACTGTATGATTTCTGAAGCATGAAATGTTAAAAAATTTGTGATCCACAGTGGTCGATTTGTAGTAGGATCGTAATCATGTGATCGTCAGCAGGCAGCTGACAGTGTTCACTTGTTGTCATAGTTGCAGTGACGCCGTGACGCTATCTCGCAATGATACAGAAATCTTTAACAAATCCGTGGATCCAGACTATAAGCTGCATCACTGCCAAAATGTAATCACTTAGTCATTGTGTTATTTCTGACCTTCCCTGAAAATTTCATCCAAATCTGTGCATCAATGTTTAAGTAATGTTGCTAATAGACAAAAAAAAACAGACCCTCGTCACAGAACGCTGCCACATTCCTTGGTAGTGTAATAACGAGTGATTTTTGGATATGTTAGGACCTTTCATTTTTACCAAGTTGCAAATTCATTCCCAAAGTATTATCACCCTATATTTGCAGTTGTTTTTCTAACCTTCTTGAATATCCAATATCAAACATCAGTTTACATCTACTTTGGTCTTTTAGAACTTATTAGCAAAAAAAAAGAAGAAAAAAGCTTGTCTTTTTAGTGGTCAACTGTGCTGCCACTATATTCACAAGCTAGTTGCTAACGTCATGTGGTTTCTGCATATTTTAAATTAGAAATTTGCTGTACTGTTTGACAGTATTTTTTCTTTTTTGTTCTTCCTTTTACTTTAGGTTTTAGTTACTGTTCAGCTACTTCACAAAGAAAGAAATGCCTAAACATGTTAAAGAATTGTACAGCGGCAATACATGAGTGGAGAGCACAAGACAAGCCTGACAAATCAGAGTTCGATACAGTAAGTGTGTTTTTACTTAACTTGCCTGCTGCTTGATGGATGATTCTAGCTCTCACCAGAATAAAGACCCAATCACAACCCTTGCCCTATGCCAATTGATCTCTCCTGTCCCCAGTAGCAGCAGGCACAGCGACCTGTATGGCCACCTGATTAAAGAATGGTCATATTTGATCACACATGTAAGCGCATTCCTAATGAGCACTCTGACTGATATTGTGGTGCGTATTAGTCTTCACGGCCACCTCTGGCAGTATCCCTAAAGTGCATATTTTGGCAAGTGCAGGATGTTCTCATGCTTCTAAAAGACTTTGATGAATGCTTGAGAGCATTAATGGGTTTCATCAATCATAGAGGTGTTGTAAGCTCATGGCTGGCAATGGGGCTGTCTTCAGAACTGCAAATTAACTTCAGAGAATGCTCCAGAGGGGACTGTCTAAAGATGCAGTCTATAATTAATATGACAATATAAACTTTGGGTATGTGCAACACCTATACTACCCTTCCTACGCAGCACTTCTGTGATGAGACACAACATTTTCAGCTTCTGCTTTTACACCTGTGAAAGTGAAAATGAGGGTTCTTCCCAGTTAGCTGACATGCACCCTATCCATTCTCCCACTTATGACACGACGGAGATACAAGCATGAGATGAGAGGATTGGGAGTTCTGACATTTTCTCTCAGTTACTCATAATGTACAGCTGTAACACACAGATTTATTGTACTTAGTGATGCAGGCCTGGTGCTGAATATTCCAATGTATTTAACAGCAAAGTTATTGCTACACTCTTACTTTCAATAATTTACTGCAACAAAAGTCGACAGAGTTGAAAATGAAAGATGTTATTTAAGATTATTCTCTCGCAGCGCGTCACAGATCCATAGAACAAATCAAACGGCAGTAGCAGAGAGCTGGGTGAATACAAATCAGTCTAATCATCATTACATTCATTGTCCCTCAAGCTATTCATGAATAAATTGTTCAAATAGGTATCTTGCAAGAAAATTTTATGACGCTTTGGCAGGTTAGACATTTCATCACAGCAGTTGCTCAGAGGTGTCGCTTGTTACAGTCGTACTGTGAAGAGTTAAAAGATGAAATAAAAATATCTCGTGAAATCATAAAAAGGTGTTTCCATTTTCATACATCTGCTCCGGTGTTATTTATTCCGACATTTCCAAACTGTATTTTTTTATATTTTGTGTATCTGTTAGTATTTGTTGCTGTCATAGCACATTTCCCCAAGGGGATCATTAGTCCTTCATCTTACCTAACTGTATATCATGTTGCTATCTTGACAGCTTGCGGGAGGAGTCACTGCATTCATCAGCCTTCTCCTTTCCTTTTCGTCAAGTCGTAACCGCAAACCCCCAATTTATTTTGACACAGGAAAATAGCAAACAAGGTGGACATGGTGTTGCTAATGTCACACGTGCATCTACTCAAACACATTCTGTTCAGTGTTTGGAGTCAAACTGTCCTAATTTGGATAATCTAAAACCTGCCAATTAAAGTAAACAGACCCATCTTTAAGCAATAAGGTCTTAGAAACCCACATCTAAAATTAGACAATGGAAATATTGGATTTACTTGTAATTGTACACATGTTGAAGAACTACAAAATCATGTATGTATGCACTGGCTCGAGCACTCACTACTAGTCCTTCTGCTCCCTAGGCCCTCCTCGTTTATAAACTTGCATTAAACCAGTGAACACATGGATGCAAGAATAAAATGACCAAAACAGAAAACTTCTATTTTTATTATTTCACTATACTAACCGATCTTTTCCTGCTTAGCTTGATCATTGTATGCACTCAGCTTTGAAGACACCACTCCTCTAAGTCATTGGGGTTTTCCATTCACGGCAGCTGTGATCTAACATGAGTGACACGTAGAGTATTCAGAGTAGTATTATCTCCAGGTGTATGCTGAGATGTTCTTTGATCTGAGGCAGCTTCCATTCTCTTCTCTGATCACAGTCATCTCAAGACAGATTAGTCGGCATCCATCACAAAGACCGTACAGAGGGAGCCTATGAGCTACAGCGGGGAAGGCAGAGCTGCAGAATAATCTTCTTTACCATTCAGCAGCGAGATGTGGAATCATCTGTTATATTAAGAGCGTCTAAATCAGCACTATAGCTACTGTTTAATGATACTTGAGACATTGGAATTGAAAAGAGGTTACTCTGTGATCACATAGGCTTGTGTAGTAGCGATGCAAACATCTTGTCAGCTAAAGATGCAACTCCACCATCGCCATAGAATCAATGGGATGGACGTGCATTAACAAGAAAAAAAAAACATGCTGGGGGAAAAAAGGAGAGAAAAATCATGAGAGCTGAGATGGTTTGATGACAGAGTGAGAGAATGGAGTCGGGGTAGAGAAAAACTACAAATTACCACATGCACATGGAGCCAAATTGGTGAGGTAAACCTGTTAGCTCATGCTCAAATTTTAAGTATCAAATAACTCAGAAATCTAGTTAATCCAACATAGAGTTATTGATTGCATTTCAGCAGAGTATATAGAAAAGCGCACAAAATGTGAAATATTTGGTCTAACTCATTGAAGTTCTGGGCACAACCTAAGCACAGATGCACTGATAGATAGTGATAGGCACTTCAAACAAGCTAGCTTTGACAAGTCAACAGAGATGAAATCATTGGAGGCAAATGAAAAATTTACACTCAGAAAAAATGCAGTAGTTGCTGGATTGATTTTTTTTTTTCCTTTCACAAGATGAGTTTGGCAGTCGTAAAGTCATTAAGCCAGTTTAGTTCATCATTTGATACACAAACTCCTTGAAAGTCTAGCAGAGATTATGTATGCAATAGCATCTCAGTGATGGGTTTATTTTGTGGGGGTGTAGCTGCGTCTGTCTGCTTTTGTCAGAAGTTATGCCAATATGACATACAGTGTGATGTGCTCATCATGAGACGCAATGGAGTGGCGTCCTCCGTTCCTCCAGCAGAGATTACAGTTGGGCCTCTGTAATAGCTCTGGGCAGGAGGAGGATGACATGGCTCTTTGCATGCATGGAAAACAGTGTGTGGGTGAGAAGCATGGCACTAACATTACACAAAGTGGTTACTTACAGGTAGTAAGTGTAGGAGTGATAGGTTCTTCTGCCGAGTGGGGTGGTGGTAGGATTTAAGCAGTGGAGGAGGGGAGGGGATGGAATGAAAAGGAAAGAAAAAGTAAAAATATATTAATGTTTGAAAAAAGAGTAGAAATGAACAAAATCAGATATGGTGGCATACGTGGAGGTAAACTAGTGATCGTGAGGGCAAAGGTGATCGCTTGGAGTCATGTCATGCTTTGTAAGGGGAGTCGCAGTACAGTACAGTAAAAACCCTGGTTAAATTCACACTAAGCAAGTCTACAGCACGTGCTGACGAAGAGAAGGCAACCATGGTTTCACTAAAACCCTTCTTATAACCTTGTAACTTCATGCACCTATAAAAAATACAACATCTGACCTCCACGGTTTAAACTTAATGAGTGGTTTGAATGTCTAAACACAACCCTTATTCCCTGTCGATAACAGTAAATTACACAAAATTCAACCAATGAAGTCATCTCCATCTCTCGTTTGATTAAGGCTAATTGAACACAATTCCATTACTGTGTGCTGATTTTCACATCCACCCACTGATTGCTGTGCTACACAGAGAGAACGTGCTGCAGAAAATGAAGGATCTTATATTACTGTCAAAAATAAGCATAGATATAGTGACTGTTTATATATATATGTATATATATATATATATATATATATATACTCATAATTAATTAGAGCATAACTGCAGACGTGTTCTACTGCATCAACTCCACTGCTTTTCACACAATCCAAGACATTATTTAAGGGAAAATAAAATAGTATGTATACTAAGTTTCACTGAGAATTGTATTCTTTATACAAAGAGTACTGAAGAACCCAACTTCTCCATCCAAGAAATCTGCAGAAACTGACATTGTATTATTTCAACACACACTGTGGGCAAAAGAGGGTTGATATTTGCTGAGCTTGAGCTTGCCTGATTGCGCGGATCTGTACAAAGGACCTCTCACCAGTATGGGGTCCAGGGCTAATGTAAACTTCGCCTTTAGCTATATGGCCATCCTCTTTCCTTTAGAGCCTTTCATCATATTTTCCTTCTTATCTCCTCCCCGCCTCTCTCCATACCACGGGACTCAAAAACATTTTTTCTATTCCCATTTCAATGTCACTGAAGCACTGCACATTTGTTTGAGGGTGCCGTAGAAAGGGATTAATTTTTCATGGCACACTGTATCTCATGGCTGTAAACAGCCCTAATGGGGCGTATCAACATAATCAAATTAATTATTTACAATGACACCGACAATGATACCGTTTGAGGGAGAAATATACAAAATGATCAAACAGAAACTACGTATTTGTGAGCACCACAGAAGTACATTCAATCTCTTCCACAAATCTGAAATAGTATTTTAATGAGTATGGAGAAAAAAAAAGCTTACCTTTTCTTCATGAGGAGTACCACTCCTAAGAAGATGATGATGAACAGTAGAATACCAGCAATAACCCCTGCAATCTTCACCGTGTGGTCTGTTTGTTTCTCTGGTTCCACTGCATCAGGTTTGTGAGTGGCAGCTCCTGAAGAAAGACAAAATGCATACGGATCAAACAGTAGAAAGGGCCGAAAAAAGAGTAAAATTTCACAATCCTTTGTGGTTGTTCTCCACATAGTTCTATAAATTCAGTGTTTCCTCTCATTGATTTGATTGCATGGATGACTGAGGTGCATTAATCGATACACTGACATTCTGTGGATGACAATTATTAATACGCATTTATTGGCACAGGGTCATGCTTATCCTACAAGCAAGTGACTCCCTGTTGTCCTGAAGACTCCACCTTTACTTCCATCCTTAGTGGGCATCAGCACTTTGTGGATCAAGCTGCACTCAGAGATAAGTGCATAGCATTTTTACCCTTGGTTAATCACATTTGGGGCAAATGGTTGCTGGGCTGTAGAAAAATGCGGGATGCAGGGCATGAAAGATAATACCCAAGAAGATAAAAACGCCTGAAATAACCAAAACATTAAATTTCAGCTCAGAAGGAGATAGCCAACAATGAGAGGCACAAAGAGAGAGGGAGACAGAAAAAAAAGCAGTTGGTTTTAACAACATCTGCTCCTTGGGAAGTGATAAGAAGCACTCTGAGGCAGGCAACGTAGCTGGAATCCCAGCTGTCCACCTGAACAACACCATTATTCCTTGTCACCAGATGTAAATTTAAAATGATAAATTGTTATGTCAGACAAATCTTTTAGTACAAGCATCCTTCTCTCTTCAGCGTTGCCATTTTCTCTCCCTATCAAAAAGGTAAATATCCATCCTAGGCTGGCTGTGACATATTGTGGTGGGCTGTTATCAGCAGCTATCAACTGCTTTAGTTTAAAAATATAAGTTTTTAAGACGGAGCAGTGGAGGCTGTCAAGACCGGTGACATCATCATGTCTAGACTGATGGAGTTGATTTTGTCACAATATATTGTTACAGGCTAATCTTACACATATGCTGTCAGTGTCAAATCCCTGGTTGAGCTTCGAGTGCTGTACGTGCGCTGCCACAAATCAGTATTCTTTCATTCCAGCCTGAGAGAACTTGAGGATTCATGCACGACACGGAGAAACTGAGCAGAATTTGAATAGTTACACTTCAGCGTCCTTTTATGTTTACAGTTGTCACAGCTGCAACAACCAACACCAACCCAGACTTAATCTCCCACAAATAATGAGAAATATTCATGAAAAGGGATTAACTTCTGTCAAACATCTCCAGCATTGACACATCAAATGACAGTCGCACCACAAATAGGTCTTTCATGGCCAGTACTGCTGAGAAGATGAAGGTAGAAGACAGTGTCTGCAAGTCTTTGATTCAACTGTAATGATTCCATGCAAATAGCAGGACGATAAACTCAATTGAAAACATGCAACATTCTATTTATTTGTTTTCCTGTTGATGAAATCGCGAGTATGGCCTCCCCATTAAACATGCAGCGTGTAAAACCCAAGTGTGGCGCGAATAACGAAGATGGTCAAAGGATGCGCAGAAAGCTTCGGGTCTGACCTGTTAGTTGGTTGTCACCTGCCGCTGGGGCGATGCGGATGTAGGGGGTTGTCAGCTGAGTCACGAGTATGGCGGCTGAGTATAGTCAGTGGATCCAGGATGGCATGCAGTAAAAAGAGACAAAGACAGAGAGGCCACACTGAAGCTGAAAACAGCCATAACAACAGGTCCCGTCATCATGCAACACATGAGCCAGACAAAGATATCCAATACAGGATTAAAAAGAAGTTTGTTCGGCAAAGTTAGCAATTCCAATCATTTCACACAGGTTAATATAGTTGTGCGGTTAATGTAGTGCAGTAAAATGTATTCCTTCAGGTAATAAATTGCTCCTATGATCCTTACAATTCGAGCATGTGGTACCTGGCTTCAGCCTATTGAGCCATGAAGATAGAGACATCTGGAACTTCACATCAAATCTATAGTGGAGCTGCAAGCAAACTACAGAATACACAAGACTGTCAGGGCATGTGAGAGGGCCTCCCACTGCCCACAGTGGAGTGTGACTACGGCTCCCTTAGGCCTTATCAATTCTGCTCCCAGATCAATGGCGCTTAGACTTCATCACCCTTAATGTGTGGAGCAGGACGTTCAGGCAGCATAGCTAAGTACCTACAGACCTCCGTGGGCACACAGGCTGCCTCCCAGTCATGGAAAAACACATGTTTCTTTATCAATATATTGAGCAAATTCATGTGAAAACTATACTGCGTTGTTTTGTCTTTTGAGTCACACAGTAAAACTAACAAAGTTTCCATGTGATTTAATTAAGAGTGAGACATGGCAGCCTGTTTAGATTATTCTCATGTCAAAAAAAAAAAACATGTCATGTTAGTTTTCAGAAATCTAATGCACGTGAGGCTAGGAGCTGTATGTTGCAAGTATATTCATTCAATTTGATCCAGTCTTACCTTTGGTGGCAACCCGAACACAGTCGATTTTGGTCTCCTATACAAACAGACAAAAGGGGAAAATGGAAAGGGAAACAAAAAAGGAAGATCAGAGGCTATTATAAAACACAAACACACACACAAAGACACACTTATGGCAGCAACAACACCTATCAAAGAAAACATGGTTACAACAAAACTGCTTGGCCAGCTCCATGCTGTCCCCTATCATCTGTTGAGCTCAGTGACTGTGACACAAAATGCAGTTAAGCGAGAGGGCCCACATCACAGATTAGTGGTGCTGAGCTGCTGATTTGTCAGCCAACAGCGATCTGTCGGAGCTTGCGGCTCAAGGTGGTCAGCCACTGTGGAGAAACCAGAGCCCTGTGACAAGCGACACCAACCCAGCATGAAGGGCTCCAAAATGACACGTCAGGGAGACTTTCTGAATATGTAATGGAGTTTGAGCTCTGACAAC
The DNA here is from genome assembly GCF_021347895.1 of Acanthochromis polyacanthus. Lineage (NCBI taxonomy): Eukaryota > Metazoa > Chordata > Actinopteri > Pomacentridae > Acanthochromis > Acanthochromis polyacanthus. The sequence goes on along the minus strand of NC_067121.1, from coordinate 17,451,409 downwards.
AGCCTTCAACAACACGGGGGAAAAAACAAAACAAAAAAAAACACTGCTCTCGCTGCTGGCAGGGAAGTTTGTTGTAAACAATAGTCTGGTGAACAAGGAAAAGAACACAGACAGGAACAAGGAGGCTATAAGCAATACAACACACAAGACAAGTGCTGCATCGCTGTGTTTGCCCTAGTCCAGCTGTCCAATGAGCAATGGACATATGAAAGAGGCAACATTTAGAGGCTATGAGGGGCATAATGAAGAGAAAAAAGTGGAGGAAAAGACATCATTTAATCTTGGCCGCATGTACATTCTCCTTACTACTGCTTTTAAGCTGTCAGATGAACAGAAAGCTAAAAGAATTCTAGGTATGGATGGCGCACATTTTCTCTAAGTGCTAATTTGTTTAAAAGGCAGAGATAAATCATACCCAAATGATGAGGTATTAATTAAGACTTTCAGGACCGTCTATTGACAGTGAAGGCTAAATAACAGAGAATGCATTTGGCTGCTGCGAATCAAAACACTAAATGTAAAAATAACGTCAGAAATGCCCTCATCACATAGATAGAGTGTTGTGCGACGCCAACAGTGCTCTTATTTTGTTTGTTGAAAGAAGCCAACTCACACGACTCACTGATTTGCCCTGGAAGGCTTCAAACTGCCAGTGTTTTACTCTCAAGAGCAAACTTGCTAATTGGATTCAACCCTGTGTTACGAGTTATTTGTATTGCCTCCTTAAAGACATGCTGGTGTTTCTCAAGGAGGCTGTTTATGGTGATTCTCATTCAGGACCACAATCGGTGGGGCTGCTGAAGTTGCCATCGAGCTGTCTGCTGTGGTTCCGTGGAGGGAGGGACATGCCGTGCCACTTGATGACAGAGGCTGCGACCTGTGCGATTGGTAACCCCATTGTTGTTCCCTGACTCCCACTCTTAGCTGCTGCTGGGACAATGGCTTCTCTTAAATGCCGTTGATCAAAGGCTTGTCTGGCATTTGGCATAAAGTTCTAGTGGAAAAGGCAGGAGAACAGGGCCACAGTAATGGAGGGAGAGAGCATGTCACGATACAGAGCCCTGCATTCCAAGCATGACCTTGCTGTAGCCTATTAAGACCAGACACTGCTGTTGGTATAATCCACAGAGTACTGCCACATCTATCAGAGGCGGCATGAAGTTGCGCTTGTTGCATGCATGTGTCTGTGTAGTCAGGGAGCTCTGCAACGCTCTGCTTCAGTGCCATTGAGTCACCTAGTCAGTGAATCCGTCAGTCAGCCATTTATTCTCATTAAATTCAACCTTGAGTTTAGCAGTGTTTAATGTACTTTTTTATAGTGGATATGCATTAGATTTAAAAGGAAAGTCCAACTTTGACAAAGCTGCACAGTATGTTGCATTAAGAAAGCTAAAATAAAAGAAAAAATAATTACAATTTTCACAACCTATATTCAGTTTCAAATTGTATGCAATAGTTTGATTTTCAGGCCTTGTACTTGATTAAATTAAGAAAACAAATTAGTGGTTCTCTCAGTTATGCTAATGTAATTATCTCGTTGCTAAGTTGAAACAGTTGACTGTATTTGTGTGTGTGTGTGTGTGTGTGTGTATATATATATATATATATATATATATATATATATATATATATATATCATTGAGTGCTGCAGAAATTCTTTTGTAACCTTGGCCAGATCTGTGCCTTGCCACAATTCTGTCTCTGAGCTCCTTGAGCAGTTCCTTCAACCTCATGATTCTCATTTGCTCTGACATGCACTGTGAGCTGTAAGGTCTTATATAGACAGGTGTGTGCCTTTCCTAATCAAGTCCAATCAGTTTAATTAAACACAGCTGGACTCCAATAAAGAAGCAGAACCATCTCGAGGAGGATCAGAAGAAATGGACAGCATGTGAGTTAAATATGAATGTCGCTGCAAAGGGTCTGAATACTTCTGACTATGTGATATTTCAGTTTTTCTTTTTTAATAAATTAGCAAAAATTTCTACATTTCTGTTTTTTCTGTCAAGATGGGGTGCTGAGTGTACATTAATGAGAAATAAAATGAACTTTTTTGATTTTGGCAAATGGCTGCAATGACACAGAGAGTGAAAATTTCAAGGGGTCTGAATACTTTCCGTACCCACTGTATGTCTGCTTATACGAATGCTTTATACATATACATACATACATACATACACTACCAGTCAAAAGTTTGGACACGCCTCCTCATTCAATGCTTTTTATTTATTTGTATTATTTTCTACACTGTAGAGTAATACTGAAGATTAACACTTTTTTGTTTACAACATAATTCCATACACATTCTTTTATAGTTTTAATATTAATCTACAATGTATAAAATAATTAAATAAAAACTATTGATTGAGAAGATGTGTCCAATTTTTTGACTTGTAGTGTATATAATCACAGATAATTATTACAATGTAAGTCACAGAAACTGAATATCTGCTTTGTGTGTAAAATTCTAAAAAATACATTAAACCTTTGATGTGCAACATGGGTCAAAAGACACCTAAATCCTTTGGAAAACAGGTATCTCCTGACCCACACTGCGCATCAAAGAGTTAAATGCACTCTATTTTTCATCACTTGTTAGTAAGCAATGGATCAGACTTTTAAAAAACAAACAAAAAAATATTCATTTGGAGCAAGAGTGTAGCTTTCGTGTAACTGGCATGAATTTAAAAAAATGGAATGAAATAACAAAACTAACACCCACCCCGTTGGCTGTGCTGACAGCCTGGTAGTAGATACTGTAGCTCTTCTGTGGCAGTAGAGGGGCGTTCCAATAACCATTGTAGGTCTTGTTGTCCCCCACAGTGAATGGTTGGGGTGAGTGGATGCCAGCAGCAGGAAACTGAGCAGTGAAGTAGTACTGTGAATTTAAGAGCGTGGCGTTCTGAAAATGAATGGGAACTGGGTAGCAGCGCAAGATTTCTGCTGTGCCTCGTGCTCTGCGTGGACGTTCCTCCTCCACCACCACCTGGTACGCACTGCAAACACAAGACACAAACAGAATTAACAGACTCCTATGGGCCAAGCAGGCACTTGTAGAACGCAATTGGCAATCCAAGTAGTTTTATGTTTTGCCAGTTAGCGTTACCAGTGTAAAATGCTTAATGAATGGCAAAGACATAAATGTTGCAAAGCTCCAAATCTCTGAGTAAACCCAGGCTCTAGAAACTCTTTTAATTCAGAGGACTATTATATAATGAATACTGCATGCGTCATCTTTTCATTTCCAGTTTTGCTCATTAAAAGTTTAATCATATATATATCTGATTGAGATCAGTGCCAAGATAAAATGAATATACTAACATACTTTGGCAATATGCCTACTGATAATGTAAGGTTGTTGTATACAGTCCACTCATCATCTGTGCTAAAAAAACAAACAAAAAAAAAACAATTACCGAGTCATTTTAACTCTCTAAAAATAATCTAGCTGTTTTCTTTTTTTTGAAAACTGCAACATTTTGCAACCAACGGTTCATATTTTGGTGCGCACAAGTCGGAATTCAACCCACTGGCTTAAAGCAAGAATTAATTAGCTTAAGCAGTGCCCTACATAAAACATGTCTAATACTTTTCTTACCAGACTCACGGCTAGGTTAGCTGATCTCTGTGTTAGGTCCCCAAAGTAATTTTATTTGCAGTTTTTAACTCCAATCTCAATAACCCCACGGATGGATTTGCAAAAGACTATTTCCACACGGTATAGTTTTCAGCAGTCAAAAAGTGTTGAGAATAATGTCACTAGAAGAAGTCAGTCAGAATCTGCTCATGACATTCATGTTGATCTGACTGTTGTTGCTTTACTACTGTGCTATTGTGCCTGATGTTTTGTAAAGCATCCTTGGGTGTTTTGGAAGGCACAAACAAATAAGAATTTATTTAGAATTATTATTATTATTATTATTATTATTATTATTATTAGGGAAAATGCGTGACCTTGCCTACATAAGAACTGAAATAAAGAATGAACAGTCCCAGTCAAAAGTTTGAGGTCACTTAAAAATATCTTTATTTTTGAATGAAAAGCTTTTTTTTTAATGAAGATAACATTAAATAATTCTGAAATACAGTCTAGACACTGTTAATATGGTAAATGACTATTCTAGCTGGAAATGGCTGATTTTTAATGGAATATCTCCATAGGGGTACAGAGGAACATTTCCAGCAACCATCACTCCTGTGTTCTAATGCTACATTGTGTTAGCTAATGGTGCTGAAAGGCTAATTGATGATTGGAAAACCCGTGTGCAATTATGCTAGCACATGAATAAAAGCGTGAGTTTTCATGGAAAACATGAAGTTACCCGGGTAACTCCAAACTTTTAAACAGTAGTGTATGTTATTTACAAGTGTTACAAAAACCTTAAAACATATTTAGAATGAAGTAATTCATTTACTGACTGTAATGTGCATTCAAACATTTCAACAAATAACTCCATTAAAATAAATAAATAACATCTCAGTGCAAGAGAAATGAGCAGTAACACAGGACGTTATTTGCTTTTTCATTATTCACCAACTGAAAAGGTTAATGGCCCTTTCCATTTCCTCTCTATCCGAGCCTTGTGTTTAGCTAGATCAAAACTGCAGCCCTCTGTGCCTCTGACAGAGATGACATTGTCTCTGAGGAGGCCACTTAGCTCGAGGGTGAGACTGACTGTCTTATAGATGCTCATGTTAGTATGCATCGCGCATCCACCTGTTAAACCTATTGAGTCGCTGAGTGACAAAGACTCTGTTTACAACTGCCATGGAGAATAACCAGTCGTGAGCGGGAACTAGTGTTTCATTTCCAAAAGAACCATGGAAACAACAAGTTATTATCACAGACTACTGTACAAAGTTACTTTGCATTGTGCAAACTGCTGAATGAATCCACGAATGAATAAATAAAAACAATAATTGGACATGCTCTAGTTCTAGAAAGTGTTTTGTTTTTTAAATTTTAGCACTATTTTTTCAAAAACTGTATCATATGTTTAGAAATAAGCCAGTTAATTAATATCATGTATATTGTTCAAATGTGTTTTTTGTTGTTGTTGTTGCTGCTGTTTTTAAAGATTTTCTGTTTTCTGCACTGTTTTCTAATTTTCTAATGTGTGGGTCCCTGCTTTGTTTGTATGGTAACCCACATGCAAGGATGATGATCTTGTGGGTAATGTTGTGACCAAAAGTTAACTCTTAATTTTCTACAACAAGCATTGAAACACATGCATCTTTCTAACAAAAAACAACCATACATTTTGGTTATTTCATAGATTTATTACAGGTCTTCTGGAAATAAGAAACACAATCTGCTGGGTCAAAAATATACATACAGCAACCTCAGTTATCAGTTTTGGTGATGTAAAGCTGTGTTGATCATTTTTTCTTGGTGGTATGGTCTCTTAATCTCTTAAAGGTGATAACAATTGATTACAGCTGTTGACTTCTCTGAGCCATTTAAATATAACCCATTCCACATAGCCATTTCAAATTAGCTACAGATCCCAAAATCATCTGTGCAAACCATTGTTTGTAAGTATAAAGTGCATAGCGCAGTTGTGTCATTGCTACGATCAGAACGAAAGCACAAACTATCCCCTGCTGCTGAGAGACAGTTGGTCAGGATAAACAAAAGTTAACCAAGAATCACCAAAAAAAGCATTTCTGCAATGATTTAGAAGCTGCTGGAACACAGGTATCAGCATCCACAGACAAGTGTAGCCATCGACTGAGAGGCTGCCATGCAAGAAGGACGCCTGTCCACTACAGCAGCACCCTCAGGCTTGAATCAAGCATGCTGTTGAGCCCATGGACAAGGAAAGGGTCTTCTAATGGACAGTTCTGTGGTTAGATTTAACAGTAGAGCCTACAACGATCAGTAATATGTTTGAAGGAGAGAGGGTGAGGCCTTTAACCCCAAGAACACCAAACCCACTGCGAGGCATGGTGGAGGTAGTATTATGCAACACTGGTGCTTTCCACAGAAGTCAATGGAATAATGAAGAAGGAGGAAAGCTTCCACATTCTTCAGCAAAACCTAAAATCATCAGCAGGATGGTTGGATCTTAGATGCAGTTGGGCATTCAAACAAGACAACAACCCCAAACACACATGAAAAATGGTAAAGAAATTACTAAATCAGGCTACAATTGCGGTTTCAGACTGGTCTCCCCAAAGTCCTAAAAGGTGTTGGAGAAACAAGTCTGTGTCAGAAAGTGAACACATTTAGTTGAACTGCACCAATTCTGTCAAGAACGGTCAAAGATAGAACCAGAAGTTTGCTAGAAGCTCAAGATGGCTAACAAAACCAAAAAGTAGAATGGCTGTATGTATATTTTTTTGACCCAGCAGATTTTTTCATGTTTTCAGAAGACCTGTAAGTCTATGAAAGAACCAAAACGTATGATTGTTTTTTTGTGATGAAATCACATATTTTACTGATTCCTTAACAGAAAAATAAGAGTTTGAGGAGTCACTGGAAGTCAAGCCTGTCGTGATATACATGGTTGTAACTGGTGTATGTCAACTTTTGTTCACAATTGTATATATTCAAGGGGCCACTGGGTGCAAGTAAAAGAGGACTGCACACTGGAAAAAAACAAAACAAAACAAAGTGCAATACAAAAAAATGGATTCAGAAATTTCTGCAAATGAGGAACATCCATTACGTTTGTTGAACCTCCAGGATACACAGTGTGTTTTAGTGATGGCCCATCTGCACATGGTGTAAACATGTGATCTGTAGCTGAATAATTCATTCCAAGCTGTGCATTCATACCTGGTAATATTGTTTCTCTTTTCTTGATTGTACCTGGACTCTGGATTTCTTTTGGAACTAAGCAATACAGACTTGTCTGAAGTCAAAGAAATTAATACCATGAAAACTCTGTTAGCAAGGAGAAGACTTGTTATTGCATGTAGCCTTTTTAGCATGTCACCTTGCCGTGCATAATGATGTGTAGACTAAATTAAACCTAAACCTCCAGAACATGATTTAGCAAATCCAGATCCACTTCATGTCATACACACTATGTGCCAATGCTTCATGTAAATGACATATAAATGTAAATGTAAATGCATCTTTCATTTGTTTACTGGAAATATGTCACAGCACCTTTACAAATCATAATGATTGCAGATTGTACACACATAACACACAAACTACAGTAGATCAAAGAAAACTGATGACAGAATAACATGATTTGAACTCTATATGAACACACTGGAGACAAAGTAAAAATGACACAGATGTACACTGCAGTCCTCTGGAGTTTGTTTTCTCAAAAATAGTTTTCAATTTATACGACTACTTTTAAAACAACAATTTCAAACATTGTGCAGCCTTCACATCTAACTAGTCGTTCATTTTCAGTTCATTCATTGAATTCTAACATGTCATGTAAAAGTGACATTGGGTAGAGCCAGGCAGGATGTAGAGTTTGAATGACCCTGAACATTTTCACTCAGCCCACTTTATTACAAGAACAAGCAGAAAAAACATCTTTGTCAGAAAAAAACCCTCCACTGTAGTGAATGCGCTCTTAAGTTGTGCAGTCATTGTACAAACAGCCCTGGAGATGATCAATTGTTCCCAGCAGTTGGTACTGGATGATTAAGTATTCCCTTGTGTGTACAGCATGTGCTCTTTAACCCTATAGTTTATCATGAGGTGCTTGTAGTGTCATTAGAAAATCCCCCTCTGCTCTTGGTGGGTGTGTCCCAATTCCTTAGAGCTCTTCTATTTAGCACTGGGTTGGGAGGTGATGAAATATTTAATCCTGCTGAGAGTCTGCAGGAGAAATCAGCCTTTAATTACTGTCCCCTATTGAGAGCAGAGGTCAAAGGGCACTTGGAGATGGTACACGGGAGTCACTTAAGTAGCTGCAGAGCAGAACAGAAATAAGTGGTGAGGCTGGATGGCAGCCTCTGCCAAAACACCGGAGATATGATGTGAACTATAACAGAAACATAGAATTAAATGCAGTATTAAATATTAGATCAGCTGTCAGTCATATTATTAATTAGGAATAGTTGATATATTTTAATAAGGACTGCCCATGTCTACACTATCAGTTTTAAAACTAAATATCAGTTATGCCTACTAACCAGAAGTGTGCTTCTGCTTTGCTGTAGGATGTACACTCACTCATGGCTCACACCTATTAGCACTTAATATTCCAAATTAATCTGCAGATTGTGAAATAAAAACAAAAGCTGTCCCTCCCCAGGTGGCTCTTTGTGATATGATGATGTGGTTGTGCTATGACTTAATGACAGACATGTTATGAATAGAACTGGTTTTCTTTCCTCAGGCAAAATTCCAAGTGCCATAGGCTATGGGGCTCCAAGGGCAAGAACTCTTGTAATGTGGAAATCCAAACCACTGTTTCTCTTGCACAAAATATTCACTGCACCAAGAAACTAAAATCTACCACACAATAACTTTGCAATGTAATAAAAATGTTTTGTTCATCGTTGTAACTGATGGAGACAATATTATTTTCTTTAGTGGATTTACTTAAAGCATTTTTTATGGTATGTTGCTCTATGCATATAAAATATTAAAAGAAGCACCCTTCCTCCGTGTTTAAAAATATACTACTTTCACTTCAGCTGCTTATGAAATGCAAACCTGACTCAAGAGTTAAAAGCTGGTGATATAAAAACTGTAATTATTTTATTTTTTCTGTGACTACTGCTCGCATGTTAATATGCCTTGGAGCAGCTGACACCTTGTCACCTCATGCTGAGTTCACAATTTACATTCTGAGTCATTTTGACAGACCACAGTCATTTAGTCATTCTCTGGATTTAGTATGACATGAATAAGCAAAGAAAAAACACTAAACAACAGATAAACAATGATAGCATCAACAAAAATCCTTTGAAGGTAAAGATTTTTTTGGTCCAGTCTGGGGAGCTGCAAGAGATTTACATTGATGTTGACAATGGAAGAAGCATTTAAGTAATTTACCAAAGTAAAAGCAAAGTATGAAAGTACAAGTAATCCTTGTGGTTTCTGTCGATGTAGTATTATAAAATGATTAGACCACTATTATTCCGTCAAGGAATGCAGCGGAGTTATGCGACGACTGGCACCCATCTGTCTGTCTGTCTGTTATTCTGTCTGTCATTTTGTCTGTGTGCAACATTACTCAAAATCAGACAAATGGATTTGCATGAAATTTTCAGGGAAGGTCAGAAATGACACAAGGACCAAGTGGTTAGATTTTGGCAGTGATGCAGCTTATAGTCTGGATCCACAGATTTGTGAAAGATTTCTGTATCATCGTGAGATAGCGAGACGACATCACTGTAACTATGATTGCAAGTGAATCGCAATCACATGATTGCAGTTCACTACAAATCGACCTCTGCAGACTTATCAAGACTTATCTGTCAGAAATGATACAAGAAACAACTGATAAAATTGTGGGGGTATTTCCGAGTACCATTAATTCCCGCTAATCGCTACATATCATGCGATTCGGTATCCATACATAATGTACACATGCATAACACACATCTGTGCTCAGCGCAAGGTCATTTTGTTTGTGTGTATATCGATACTAAATGGCCGCATTCTATGTTGCTGTGATTTCTGATCATCAGTAACTAATAAATGAATGCTCCATTTCTAAAAAAAAAAACAAAAACTGATGAATTAAAATACCACAGTATACACAACCAGGCAAAGGTTTGGACACATCTTCTCATTTAATTATTTTCTACATTGTAGATTAATACTGAAGACATCAATGAACTGAATGAGAAGGTGTGTCTAAATTTTTGGCTATTAGTCTAGCATCACTAGCCTAGCCTAGACAACCCACGGCAACAAATTTAATTCTCTGCCAGGGTGGGTCTAGTTACCCTCGGTAAGCCTCGAGGTTGGATGCTCCTAAAACTGGCCGACGAATCACCATGAAGTGTAGAGTCAGAAGGCGGGCGTAACGAAGTGACGACAGAGGCGCGACGATTCTGACAGAAACAACTGGAAACAACTAGCCTAGCCGTGCTAGACAACCCACGGCAATGAATTTAATTCTCTGCCAGGGTCGACAACAAAAACGACAACAGTCGTTGAGCTCCATTAGCACCGACTCTGAATAATCTTTCTGTTAACATGTCTGTAATATACTTGAGCTTCACCCATTGACTGTATAAATAAGGCTTCACCGAACTACCGCATCCTCTGATTTCGGGTGCTCTAGGAACTACGTCAGCCTATTCGTTGTGCTGATTGGTTGTATACCTACCCAATTCCTGCAGAGTGATTTGAAAGACAACCTTTTAGCCCGCCTCCCTCCCTGTCAAGAGTTCCTAGACCCTCGTGTCTTCAGACCTGGGTCTAGCGTGGCTAGGCTATAGCATCACTGCACTACATGCAAAAATTCTACATGAAAATCTCACTGAAGTATCAGTAACAAAATGCACTTATCATAAACAAAATAGTCTCTGTCAGTGTCTCTAATAATGTTAGGATATATTATCATGTTACAACTTAATTATGTGCCTCATCTTAAAAGTAACAATAGCTATTAAAAGTAGTGAAATAAAAGCACATCTTAAAAAACTAGACAGATTTAAATCACCCTAACAATTGCACTTAAGTGAAGTAAATGATGAAATGTACTTACGGTATTAATCACTAAAACACTAAAACTGTGATTTTCAGTATGTTTTTTAAAAAAAACCCTACTCCAAGCAAAATCTGTTTTTAGCTATGCTGTCTATCCATACTGTTACTAGCTAAGTGATAAACTGACAGTGATAGCTAATAGTCCCCCTAACAACAATCACATCTTCACAAACATTTTAAATCACAACAGGTCCCTGTGGAAAAAAAAATTGCAATCGTGCTTAATTTAAAAACTGCTGAAATCCTCGACATCTCTCATTGAAGAGAAGATGGAAAGACAAGCAGAGACAGCGAGATGTAGGTAGATGATGTACTAGAAGAATGGTATAAACTGTTAAAAGCGGTCTGCCAAAGGGGTCCTGCGGTAACACTGCAACCTGAGCTGACACCAATTAGGCCTCCTCCAGCCCTCCTGCCCGATAGATTTCAGCTCTGCCGCCATGTGATGCGAACCAATTATGGCGGATTGACTTGGAATCGACTGTATGTGACCTGAAACTCAGATTTATTTTTCATGTGGGCTGATAGAGGGAGAACTGCGGGCTGTTTGAGCAGATGAGAGAAGGGGTATGGGGAGCATTTCAATCACTGTCTCTCTCTCTAATGCTAATCGGCTGGCTCTATATGTCTATACGTCTGATTTAAGAGTGGTTGTAAGTAACACACTTCCCCTGACCCAGCATCCTTCCTCTGTGTCTCCGTCTTCCTACTCTTTATATTTACCCAGTGTCCATAAAGATATAGAGCAAACAAATTAGAAGGTACCATAGATTACATTTGCCATTAAATCATAAGAAGCACTGAGTCGTGTCACGTTTAGACACAGCTATTAGCATTTGCTATGCTGTGATCAAAGAAAGTTAGTGCTTATTTTAGGACTGTAGAAAACCACTTAACAGATTTCAGCCTGTGGTTACGTACAGATCATCTGATGCTGTAGGGCAGAAGCTACACTGGAACTCACTTTCTTTAATATGCTACTGAAACTGGTGTATTTTATAGATTTTTTTTCTGTTTATGTACGTGTGTGAGCTTGCTCAAGGCAAATGCTATAGCAGAAAGGGAGAGAAGGGCTGATTTAGTGGTGTGAATGATAAGGAAAGCATCTCAAATCATTTATTTCTGCAGAAGCATGTAAACATCTATTTTGATGTTACGGATTGAGGAGGCGTATTCTGGCCCTGACGAGCGGCCATTGCAAACATTAGTTTAACACGACATGACTGATAGACAGTTCACTAATCCTCTTAAAGAAACAGTGTCCCCTCTGGTAAAAATTGTTCCTGGCTACATGTGCCGTCCCTAGAGATTAGAAGCAAATTCCAAGTTGGAAATGTTATACCAATTAGCAATTACACAAATGAAAAACTGACTGCCTCCTTCAGCAGTAACAACATCTGCCCAGATCTGTCTAAAATATGATTTGACTTCAGCATGACTGCAGGATGTTGAAGTGAAACAGACATTTGTCGTCTGTCATGTCCTGCTTTCTTTTTGAGCCACCGCTATCTTGTGATCTTCCAATGTGTTCCCCTTCCTGTAATACAGCAAAACATCTGCTGTTGGAAACTCAAACGTCTGGAGCTCTATTACCTCCTAAACCCAATCAGCATGGAAGATTGCGTTATCAAATCAAGCCTCATGCTGCTCTGCTCTGTAGTGCTGTGGATCAGTGTTCTCCCTTGTCAAATCCCTATTTCATAGGGGCTTCAAAACTGATTTCATAAAGTGTTCGATTTCAAATGAGCTTCCTACTACTCTCGAAAAGTGATGGTTACTTTTGCAACATGAGCGATAGCACGGAATTAAGACTAAGTGTGGTGTGAAATTTCAGTCCTTGGATAATTAAAAGAAAACTCTTCTGTAGACTTCCTGCATCAGCTATATCTTGAACCTTCAAGTAAAACATGCCCTTAGATGTGCCTTAACTTTGAATGTCACTTAGTCATGCAACTCAACCCTTTCTCCCAAAACAAAGAACGTGATGGAGTTATGATCAGCGTTCGTTTCTCCATGTGTTTGTCTGTCTATTCGCAACATTACTCAAAAATTAATTTGGATGAAATTTTTAGGGAAGGTCAGAAAGGAACAATTGATAAGATTTTGGCAGTGAGGCGGCTTTAACTATGACAACAAGTGAACACTACGCCAGCTGCCTGCTGATGATCACATGATTACGATGCTACTACAAATTAGCCGCTGCAGATTAATCGGGACTTATCTGTCGGAAATGATACAAGGAACAATTGATAAAATTGTGGAGTTGTTTCCGGGTACCATCAATTCCCACTGCCCGCTACATATTTAGGTCACACTATTCGGTATCCGTACATAACGTACACATGCATAACATACGTCTGTGCTCAACGCAAGGTCATTTTGGTTGTGGGCACATCTTTATTAAATGACCACATTCTATGTTGCCATGATTTCTGATCATCAATACCTAATAAACACTGCATTTCTTAAAAAAAAATTCTGCATTTCTGACAATGCCATATGGGGGAATGTGGCAAGTTCGCAGAGTACTGCACTCTCTGAGTGCTTTTCTAGTCATTTTTTCAAGTTTGGGAAATTGAGATGACTACAGGAATACATTTATCATTACTGGCCAGGCAGGAGATCCTAACAAACCACCTAACTCAACTTCTCTGAATGGAAGCTACTTTACAGTCACCATAAATTTTCAAAGGCATCGTGTGTCACTTGAGGTGGAGGTAGAAAACATCTTCAAAAGCCTGCCAGTATCTTGTCTTGGACCTGCATCATAATCTCTCCTGTTTGCTGCCCTCCACCACCTCCTCTTTTTTGCAATTCATATTTTTCCAGACATTGACTGCACACATGAAGGTGACACACTGGCCTTTACATCCTGTGAGATTTAACAGGAGTGAAAAGGTGGGAAAAGATATGTGTACTTGAATACCTTTAAAGTTTGGATGTGGAGAGTCTGTGATCAAAAGATGCCTCAATTAGTTTGGAGGTACAGTCGTGCCATGTGCTCAACTCCACTGATGAATTTTTTTAATGGATTTTACTGATACTCGTGAAACATATATGATTCTTAAAACTATATGCCTGAATCACAACACATCTTTTTCTTTTAGAATTGAATGACTATTAAGCACTGAATGTGTTTCATCTAAAATATATCAGATGACAACATATTTAGGATGATGTTTAAGGTGTTACTACAAAGTAGAGTCTCAGCTTATTCAAAGAGAATGAGGGTCTCAAATTAAAGTCCATATCTCAGAAGACTAATCTATTTCATCTTTTCCTGCATGCCTTCAAGTGGTAAACAAAAGAGAAGTCCAGCATGCTAATGAATGGAAGCTCCAATTTGCGACACTCTCTTAATTATAGTTAGGGGTTTGTAATTACTTTGCTGAAAGACTGGCAGCCTGCGTAAGGCCCACTGAATTGTACCTGTGAGAAAATTAAAAACCGATCACTCTGTCTTTCCTGCTCAGGCCTCTCTCTTTGGTGCTGGAGCATTAATCTAGGCAGCTGCGCATACGGTAAACATGAGCTGACAAGCCTGACTAAAGATCTCCAGGCTGTAATCTTTAAAGGACTCAGATGAGTTGATAGTGTAAAATTGAGTCTTACAGCAAGCCAGCCCAAGTCTGTATCACTCCTCATATGAAGTGCTGAGCACACTCTGTTCAGGTCCTGGTGGCTGAGGCACAAGGTGCCACGACCAAGACCAGAAATTATTATTAACAGAAGTCAAAAAATTTACCTTTTTTAAATGTTAGAACTAACTCTTTCTGAGGACCTAGACGGAGGGCAGAAAGGTATCCAACAGACTTTAAAACTAGGGTAGGCTGCATTTTTTTGTTTTTGTTTTTGGGCACCAGTTGGCAAAAATGTCAATAATGCCCTTTCAATGTACTGTAATTCAAGTAGTCTGAGAGGAAACTAAATGCCTGCTCCTTATCTTGACTCTGTTTTCGGGTTTTAGGAAGTCTAGCTAATCACAGTTTTTTCACCCAGAGGATGTAAGATAACATAAAGAGCAACAAAATTCTTTAGGACAGTAGGATATGGTGGCACAATGAGTTACACAGAGGACTTGGACTCAGAGGAGTAGGGTTTGAATCCCATGAGGAGCCACAAGCAAGTGCTGTTGTCTGAATTCGCTGCTTTAGTCCTGGTTCCTGCCTTCCCTAGCATTAGTCTCTTTATATCAAAGAGCTACTATCCCACCTCCATCATATGCAGATGCCATCTAAACCAACCAATAGCCTATCAATACTAAAGAATATATGTTGAAAGTTCTCTTTTCTCTGAAGTCTGACTTTGTGTTTTTCTAAATTTTGACTCTAAGGTTTCTAATTTAGTGGCAAATACATATCGATTTCAAACAGTGGTTATTGGTCTCATTGTTTAATCATGTAGGTCAACTCCAAAAGCTCTTTAAATAACATATTATATCTCATCTGTGTTGTTTGGAAGACTTTTTCCTTAACTTTAAACTGACTAACTTCTTCATCTAAGCTAACACAATCAAATACTACTGCACAAAAACGAGAAAAAATGATCAAACATATTTAGCTCCTGCCAGAAGCCCATGGTGACCTTCATAAACCAAAATTACGACTTTTGACCAACAACTTGGTATTCAGACAAAGCCGCTCTACTGCTTCTCTGATAGTGGCTAATAAATGCAGGATCAAGCAGGCTAAATTCCAGCATTCCCCCAGAAGCCTATAGTGACTCCGGGTGGGCTGTATGGTACATAAAAGACATGCAAAGGGAAGAGATCCTGAAGCTAGCCTTGGCTGCACCAGGCTTTGTTCTCATCTTCAAAAGCTATGCTTCTTTTTCACAGGATCAAAATCCACAAACAAATAAAGCTCAGATACGTACAGTAAGGCGCTGAATTCCCCGGCAACTTTCCTTTATGGTGGGGTATTGATAAACACAAGCTCTTTGATATGTTTTTGTTGCTGATGTTGCTACTGGTGTATTAATATGCTGTTTAGTTGTTTCAGTATGTGCTGTTTATGTGTGTGCCGTTTCAAAGCGTACCTGACTGGTGCTCCTCTGCTCTGGGCAGGTTTAAGCAGCACAGTGACTGTACTGTCTGTCTGGTTCAGTGAGGTCTCCTGGTCATATGCTGGCATGGAGGGAGCTATGGAGAAAAACAAGAAGAGAGAGGTTAACACGTGTCAGTTATACATGTGTGTGTGTGTGTACTGACAGGTGAACCGAATGGCATCAATCATCTTGTTGTAATGCAATGTTTGCTGGCAAGCCTTGACTCCTGAGACACTCATGTGAGTGTTTGACATGTACCACCCACCTAAACATTGCAGGTCAAGCAACGCCCCACCCCCCCATTGCAACAGCAGTCCTTCATGCCAGTTGCCATCCTTAGCAGGACATGCACTCCAACACGCTTTTTGAGTATGTAGTGACATAATTTAACCTTCTAAACACCCAAAATGCACTGGCGGATTAGAAAGACATGTTATCTTTCAAAGGTCCTAATCTGTAATGTGCTATTCTGTTGAAATCTAAGTGTAAAATTGTGATATTTCATGAAAATCCATTTATTTTACATCAGTGGTCCTCAACCAGTGGGCTGCGGACCAGTATCAGGCCATAGGTCATTTGCTACCAGGCCACACAGAGAGAATAAAAACAATTTATTTTACATTTTATTTCTGGCAGAGTCTGAAGGGTGTTTTATTTTGAAAAATGATTAGCTTGTCCTCCTATCGCATCCGTCTGTGCTTACCTCTCAAACTTTATGTTAAATGAAGCCGTCAATCTGCCAAAATTAAGATAAAAAACAAACATCTCTGGAGAGCTTCTTTTAACACATAGAGAGACTTGTTGCCACAGAAGAAAAAGTAAGTAAATATTTAGCAATCAGAAGCAATTTTATTTGTTTACGACAAAAAAAAGCTATCATTATTAACGCGGCGGAGTTATGTGATGATGTACGTCTGTCCATCTGTTTGTCTGTCTGTGAGTAACATTACTCAGAAACGGACTAATGGATTTCAATGAAATTTTCAGGGAAGGTCAGAAATGACACAAAGACCAAGTGATTGGAGTTTGACAGTAATGTGGCTTGTAGTCTGAATTTGTTAAGGATTTCTGTATCATTGCGAAATAGCGGCATAGTCCCACTGTAACTGTGACAAAAAATGAACACTAAATCAGCTGCCTGCTGACGATCACATGATTGTGATCCTACTACAAATCGATTGCTGCGGACTAATCAGGACTTATCTGTCGGAAATGATACAAGGAACAACTGATTAAATTGTGGGGGTGTTTCTGAGTTCCATCAATTCTCGCTGCCTGCTACATATTGAGGTCACATGAATTGGTATCCGTACATAACCTACATATGCATAACACATGCCTGTGCTCAGCACAAGGTCATTTTTTATTAAAGATTTCATCCATTGGAAATAATACACAGACTGAGCAGCCTTAGCAGAGTACTGTGCTCTGTGAGTGCTTTTCTTGTTTGCTATGTGCGCGATGACTGGTTCGTAGAAAATTGCTTTGCTTGAATCCGGTCTGTAATGCAAAAAAGGTTGGAGACCACTGTTGTACATGTCTTATTTGAAAATCAGATTGATTAAAAAAATGCTCCTAACAGAATGTGTAAAAAGCCATAAACTATAGCTCTTTAGCCTAACCGAGAAGACATTCACTGTGGTCAACAACCATGTCACAAAAATTCAGGAACTTGTCTGCAAAACTGAACCTAACTGCAGGCTGTGCTTACACAGAGCACATCAGTAAAATGAAAGGAAAATATATATCATTTTTTATGCTTTCTGTCATTATAATGTCGTTAGATTGCACAGGAGACATCTTTGAGTTCTTTCTCATTCCACCCATATTAGTGCTGGTTTCATAGAAGTGCAGGACTTCATATTTTAGACAAAAATGAGCCCACAGTGACTAAAGAACTACCAGAATCTGCTTGGGGTTCAGATGCTTAATCGTTAAATATGACAATATCTGAAAAAGTGTAATATATCATGTCATGTCACAAAAGAATTACGTGCACACACATTAACAGGAACAAAATGCAAACTATAGCCCCATGACCATCATCTGAAACTGTTTCATTCTGCTAAACCAGCCACAGTTGATTAAAACACAGTTTCTGCATGACTGATGGAGTAATTCTGCTAAATGCTGCTAATGTAATAACCAGACCAAACAGTAGCGGCATTAATTTACTTTGTTTAGTTTACTATGTGAATGGTTCAGTGATTAATCTCACATATAATGGATATTAATCTGTCCATGTTTACTGGTTTGTACAGTGTTTTGAAAAGCAGAAAGGCAGGATTTACCTTCTGAGGCTCAAGTAAAAGCAGTTTTATCTGACTTCGGCTGAGTTAGAAGCACATTACAATCTGCTTTTACACATTTGAACATAAAAACCTCCAGCAGCAGTAAGTGGTGCGCTATGTATTCGACATCCATGCACACACTAACTGGCCTTGCTGTTGACCCTGCTGACCTGAAATTTTGGTGGTGAACTGGGTGATGACAGGGGGGCCGTAGCCCTTGGCTGTGCTAGCGCGCAGGGTGAAGGAGTACGTAGATCCCGGGTAGAGGCCTGTGAACATGTGGGTGGTCTCGTTGCCCAGCTTCACTACCTTCCCACTCTGGTTGGAAAGGTCCAGCTCAGGGTCAAAGGAGCTCACCGCCTTGTAGGAGATCTAGGAAGGAAGAAAATGAATATTCTCACAGTGGCCTCTGGTACTCTGCGTTCAGCACTGTTCAGTAAGAAGAGGATTTGTATTCATACAACAAAAACATTTTGTGTTAAGGCATCCCAGTGGCTCAGCCAACTAAAGCATTTACTGTTCTTAATATGCAAGGATTTCAGGTTTTGTATCCCACTCATGGTCCTTGTTATCACATTTTTCCAGTCTCTTTCTCTTCAGCACTACTCACTAATGCCATGAAGCAGTTTTAAAAGTCTTGTGCTGTGCTTCTTCACTTGGATGCCCCTGAGTTACCATTCTACTTTAATGTATCTGCACAAATCAAATGCAATCAATTCAGCAGTATGGAAATAAAAATGGGGAGTATCATTAATGTCAACTTCTTTTGAAAATCTTTTATTATTTTTTACGACAGATTAGATTAGGTTTTTTTTACTCATCACATGCACATACAGTACGGCAGTGAAATGTAGTGACTATCCACTAGGCTTTATAAATACAAAATGTTAAAATAGATAAACATGAAATGCAAAAGAAAAATACAAATAATACAAAAATATACTATAATATACAAGCAATACAATCAGGTAAAATGGTAACCTTATATGGAATGAGTAAAAAGTAGTTCTATATTGATATACTGTACACCTCTATATGCCAAATGTGCAACGTTACATAAACGATAGAAACCGATGTTGAACGCAATTAACTGTGTTCCACTGATGTAATACATCAAAGAAAATTCTCTGCACGTGTAAAACAAAAACTGACTGCTCTGTGGAATTTGTCTTCAGTACTAAAGCCAGTGCTCGGAGCAGACTGTGAAAGATCTCGTCTTGTGCGTGAGCTTCTGACTTCATGTCAACCAGGCTTTATGCTTATTTCCAAAATTAGTGCGGTATGAAAGGACTATGGAGACAGGCTGTCTCATTACTGGGGTTACATCCGACTTGTAAAAGCAGAGGTAAATATTTTTAAATCAAAGCTGATGCAAGCTTGTGGTTTCAAGGAGAGAGGAAATACACGTAATGCATTCCTTCTCCATTAATAAACACAGGCAGCTCTGGAGGGAAGCATTAAGGTGAGTGTTTTTTTTTTTGCTAATATCCATTTTGAATAACTGTAAAGTCCCACTAAAAAAAAATGCCTCTGCTCGTAAAGGAAAGCCTCCATTATAATTCCAATTAAGGAACACAAAGGGAGTTTGGAGTGCTGCATAATTTGTGTCCATCAAGTTTTGAAATGCTTCGAGGCCTTCTCATTTAGTCTTTGTCTGTGAAATGAGTCCGTGATGCCAAATCCTATATCATAACATTTCAGGGAGAGGAATTTGAAATGACTTGTCAAGACTGGGCACATGGACAGGTTTTTACAGCAATAAAGAAACTGACAGGAAAATAATAGAAAATATTTGAGCAAATTAATATGGGCTGATTTGACCTGATATATAAAGCTTTTTAAATCACACTGGTTTGAATTTTTCTGAGGGAGGTTGATGTCAAATTTGTGACGCATTCATAAAACACAAATCATCTCAGATACTTGCATTTATAAAATCCTGAAGAAAGCAAAATAAGTGTTGATGAAAAAGAATATATAATCTGGCCTGCCATTAAATTAAGATGGCTGACAACAGTAGCTTTTATTAGTACTTTTGGTTTTCTCTGATAGTACGATATATTTTCATGCATTATATAGTGGCCATTTCCCTAAAAGGTGATGATATCCCCAGCTTGTATTTACCACTGTATTACGATGATGCAAAACCTCCTACTGCACAGTTAATTTGAATTGCTCAATATAGCTGATGAAGAATGATGATAAGAATCGATGTTAAATGTGCCGTATATATCTTTCAGTAGATGCTGGCTCATATCTGTTGGAAAAGTTGCCAGTAAAACAGCATTGACAGAGCATGGTCAAAAAGGAATGGAGCTGAAATATCTTTGATATCAGGCCTTGTCAGATATATTTCACTTTGAGTTCTTTGATAATGTCAAATCAAAGCAAGGTCCTGACTTATAAGAAGCAACTTCTGGGGAATACCAGCAGAATACATTGATGGTTGCTTTCTCAAACCAGACTGTAGCAGTGTGAAAGTGAGACACCTTGAGCAAGCTGCAAACCAGACACTCGCTTCGCCTCATGTCACCCTATTCAAAACAAGGTGATGTCATATATTAAAAATTCATCTTCTAAAATAAATATGGTCAGTTGGAAAATCTATTTCGATTCTTTACTGATTTTTTTAACTGTCTATATATATTTATATACATATATATATATATATATATATATATATATATATATATATATATACACAGTTAAAAAAATTACATACATACACGTATACACACACACACACACACACACACACACACATATATTTATACATGTATATACATATATATACTTTAACTCAACACATTGCTGTGCTACTAAGGTTTTCCAGAAGGACAGTGAAACACATTTGCCTCAGCAGAAATATGCGTGAAACTGATGAAGCAGCAACGCAAACCATGCCATTTGTTCTGAGCTCTTTAAAATTTTAAAAAGATAAACAGCTAAACCATGTTCTTGAAAAGTGACTAGATCTGAAATAAATCTACTGTTTTTATGGACATTGTTTTCCTGCTCTCTGCTGGCACCTCTTAGCTGTGTACAAGACATAACGCTGCACTCCACACATTTGCATAAACAAGAAATTGGTATGGTGCTGACTTTAGGATGCTCCTACTTTTGTTAAAATGACTGTGCTGTTAAACAATATATTTCTTTAGTTATCTGATGGCATGGCAGTGAATGGAGCATACAGCAAGCATATGTACACTGCCTTTTTGTATAAAACAGTCCTGTCAATGATTGCTAAGCTAGTCTAAATATCAAGTGTGGGCAAATGGTGACAAGAGAGAAAATAAATAGAGGAGAATCAATCTAAAGCAAAGGCTGGAGAATTACTTTCACCTTAGGCTGGTTAAGATCAGTGTGTACATATATTGTGAGCGTGTGTGGAGGCTGCATTATTCACGACTCAGCGTTGCTCCTGGACAAGGCGTGCAGGGCTTGTGGAGAGCCTTATGTCAACAACTGCTTGGTGCTGAATTGTGATGTGTTTGAGGTGTGTTTTTGAGATTGCATTTTTTCAGCATTCATATATATATATGTTACAGGACATAAGACAACGGCAGCTTTCACAACGGATTCTCTTCTAGCAAAACAAAGAAGAGTGAAACACATTCAGGCACGACTTTACAAAGGAGGTTTAAAGAGCACATCATGAAAACCCAGAATCAAGTGAACCTAACAAACTGATTCATGTTAAACTCTTCCACTAATGTGACTGGTCTAATTCAAACTTATCTTACTATAGTCAAGATGGTTGCCTTTTATTACCGTTAACACAGAGGACACATTCAATTTCAGTTTATCTCAAAGTTACTGACATACTTTCACATAAAATTAGATGCCAGCATCACATGGGAAAATTTAAGAGATCACCAAAACCATCAGAAGTTTTTTTTTCCCAAAATGAAAAACAAAAAAACAACAAAAAACAAAATGCTGTAAGAACATAAACCAAGAAATTAGTAAACAGACTCAGTTAACACAAAACTTGAAGCAATAATCAACCTGCTAAATTCTGCTGTTTTCTCATCCTATTTTCATTTCGATTCTTGCATAAATTTAAAACATAATATTAAACTTTATCAGGACAGCTAAATCTTAGCCAGTGCAATCAAAATGGAATCTCAAAATTAAACTTAAGTGAGGATTTTGGAACTGCTAACTGAACTGACCAGAACCAGGTTGGATTCTTTGATACACATTTTCAAAAAAAGAAAAAATGCCCAATTTAATGGAATAAGGCTGGTTACCAAATAAATCAAGGTACCCCTATGCTGTGTGTTCAATTAAAAGATTCACTCAAATCCTTGCTGTATAAAACAAAGCAAAAAAAAAAAAAAACCTTTTTCAACATTTTTGAGCAGCTCTGTACACTACTGCTCATTGCAGCCGTGCAAAAAGATTCTATGAAATTGATTAATCCAGGAACTAAGTCTGTTTACCATTCTAAAGGATGATCCATACTCCCAACATTGCGCAAACGCTGATGTCTTTGTACCTCATACTGAGTGATGATCCCATAGGTCTGTGCTGGTTCTCTCCACTTCAGGACAATCTTCTCCTCATAGGCACTGCCCTGAATGGACTCTAGAGGAACAGCCCCCGGCACTGTGGGAAATAACCGCAGACATACTTGTTTCTCAAGCTTTCATTTTCAAGAAAATATTTTACAGAAATTTTACACAGTTGGATTTCCTAGAGAGATAATCATTCATATGTCCTTCTGCTGTTTGATAAGTTATAATGTTGCCAATAAAAGCTAGATGGACCTAGCTTTAGTCATTTTTATTATGATTTATCCAGCAAAGCACCTAATGCTGATGTGCATCAAACAATCAATAAAAAATGCTTTTCAAAGACTGCACTACACAAACGGCCATGAGCCAAAGTAAAACACATCTTACTGGAGCTTGTCAGATTATCTGAAGCCATTGTTACCCAAGACGAACACAGTGATATGTCTTTTACAGCAAAACTGAACACTTTTCATGCAGATAAAAATGTGTATCCACCAAAAATGAACTTGTAACCCCGTGGGAACAGTGGAAATCTCCATCTTTCTGCAATGTTTGTTTGCAGTGTAAGGCTGCCAAAGAGATCTGGTCCTTTAACCCCTTGTGTGAAATGTTTTCATTCTGTAAGTGCATCAGAATGATGTGGAGATGATTTTTATCACTATTATTTCAAGATTTAAACTTGAAGAACACAACTACAGCTGTCTGTACATTTTTCTCATGAGAGCTTAAACATACAGATCCACAGAAACCCGTAGCAGTCAGATAGCGAAAAACAGTTGTCACTTTCAAGTCTCTAACCAGAGATATCTGAGCCAGACACGACTCTCTTTTCGTCAGCTGAGCCTGTTTGTTATCTGGCGGCCGCAGTTCCTTGAGACTTCTATAGAGTTCATTTCCTGTGTCTGCTGAGGCAACACAGAGGATCTTTGAGCTTTGAACCAGGTGAGACAATAACGCAACACAGAGGCTTACAGTCTGACTTCTATGCTCTTCTTCAGTTCTGGTGGTGGTTGGTGTTACCACCAGAACTGAAGAAGCCTCTTGGATGAGAGGTGAAACGTCTTCAAGGAACTTTCTTAAAGTCCAGTGGATTGATTTAAACTACTTTGGATAACCATGACCTGGATGAATGAGAACCTTCACAGACATGTCTTAACAGCTTTGCTTTACACCTTCAACTTTCTAAGAATAAATAAAAGACAACAAAATAAATTTCCATCATAAGCGACCTTAAATAATAACAATAAGAATAGCCTCTAAGCTGTTATTATACACTGCAGTTGCTGGGTAGATTTGGTTGTGTTTCACTTCATTTGCTTTCACTTACCGTCCTCATCAGTCTGAACCTCTAGCTCAGTGCTCTCCTTGACACCCTCCAAGTTGCGCAGCACCAGCTTGACACTGAGGTTGGTGAAGGGCGTCAAGTTGTGGATGGTGTGCTGAGGATTGCGGCTCTGTGTGTCATAACACACCTCCTCCCTGGTCTCCTCCTTGCCAGCCACTCTGGAGCGGTACTGGACGGTCAGGTTGTAACTGTGGCAGCGCGTCACATTGTAGCCCAGAGGTTCCCAGCGTACGGTCACCTGTTTGGACTGGATGTCCACCACTTCCAACCGTCGCGGGCCATGCATGGGCTCTGGCAAGATGGACAGAGAGAGGAAAGTGTGAGCACACATCAAGATAATCAATTAGGTCATATGAAAAGGCAGGTAGTATGGGATAGTTTCAGGAAAATCAAGAAAATTACTGAGCTCCCTGCCAGGGCGCAGAGAAGGCTCTGTTCCTTTGGGTCAAAGCAAATCTCGCACAAGATTTTTCATAACACTACAGAACTGATCAATAATTTCATTCATACTGAAATACCATTTCTTCTATTTGTAGTTTGTATATCCAGAAAATATTTTCAAATTTCAAAGCCACAGCCTGATGCTGAGCATTGCCAAACCCCATCACCGTTGCTAACTGAGTCTCACAGCAGCTGCACACACCAAGACAGCACAAGTCTGTTGGTGGAAACCCTCAGCAGGAGGTGTATCATCCCTTCAGAGCGTGCCGTTCCTCTGCTCCTTCTACCTTGTCCTCTGCCTTTTCCACTCTCTTTTCCATCTCGCCAGTGGCGGTCAGCTATTAGCACCACACTGATACAGAGTCAGCCGGCCTGTCAATCCGCACAGGAGACAACCCCCACTGCCATTCTATCACCTCTAATCACATACACTCTATATCGCCTTGCCTTTTCTCGTCTACTTTCTCCATTTTCTTACTTTCCTTCCATCTCCTCTCCTTCCATCTCTTTTCTCCATTCCCTCCATTTCTCAATTTCCCCTCTCTGTCCATCTCCTTTTCCATGACTCCCCCTTTTCTCTCTCTCTCTCTCTCTCTCTCTCGCTCTCTCTCTCTCGCTCTCTCTCTCTCTCATCCTCCTTTCCCATCTATTTTCCCCTCTTGCTTGCTGTCTCTCTCCTCTCTCCTTTCACATGGGAGGAAAGCAGCCCAAGCACAAGGTAATGGGATCAATTTCCATTCCAGGTTAAATTCGCAGTCCATTTCTCTGGAACTTAACACTTTACCACCTATTAGGAAGAGCCAGGGCTCAATTTCCCGTTCCCCAGGAGACACAGTCCAGCAATTCAGAGGCAGCTACGGCAGCCATGTTTAACATTCTGGAGGTGCATGAGGGGAATCTGGACAGGAGCTCCAGCAGACTGTTCATTTCTACAGACGGTGCAAATGAAAAAACAAACAAACAAGAAGCTGCACAACATTGCTGGTAGCCTCTTAAGGTGATTCCATTTAAATGTTTCTTTTTGTTATATTTCTGTATTTTGTGGATACCACCTGAAATAATATTTCCAACTGTTCTTTTTTTTTTTTGAAAATCCTTTCAGATACAGGAATGAGATAAAGTCCTATGTAGTGATACAGAAAATCTAAAAGACAGACATGAATTGTTTCAGAGAATTAGGTCATGACATGTATCATGACAGAAGCTTGTACAAATGGGAAAGGTTAGTGCAAAAAGAAAAAAATGTGCTCTTGGATGAAAGAAAGCTTGAACACTTGTAGATTTGACAACAACAAAACAATGGATGTGGTCTCTGCTGCACGTTCATAGAGCAGATTAAATAGCATCAGAAGGGTCTGAAGACAGAAGACGACACGCTGGGTTAGACATATGGGGGAAGGGATCTTGATGTGCACAATACAGTACACGGAGCATACACAAAGGGTTGCAAATGATCAAATAATGTCTAGAAAATATAGAAAAAAAATATTTTCGCAAAAGGAAAAAAAGGCAAATGATGTTCAAGGATTTGTAACTATAAGTCTACATTTTCCCTTTAAAGAATGTAAAAAATCAAAACCTTTTTGACTGGCTGAGACATGCTGAGCATAAAAATGCTTTAATTTTTATGAGGAACCTTTCTGCAGTGCTGTGTTGGAATACTCCTTTGAATTCAAGAGGTCATCTTAGAAAAAGGATCCGCAAACAGCACTGCCCTTCAACAGTGAACAAATCTTAAAATTTGAAAGAAAGTGCTATATAAGACATCTACCTTCAACTAGACTGATAACTGCACTGGCTAAGTAAATTGTTCAGTTGAAGCTCTAATATATAATAAAGAAATCAACTGCATATTACTTTCAAACTGCAGATATGATGCATCAGTTTTCATATTGGGCTGTCATTTTAAACAAATGCAATTAGAACCCCCCCCCCAAAAAAAAAAAAAAAGATTCTAACACAGAATTGGGAAGAATTGTCAAAGGAAAACAGGCTTCTTCAAATTGTTTGCAATGTTGGAAAAGTCATCCAGAAAATAGAAGTTTAAACCCCTTTATTTGCGGAACTATCTGTTGGCTGCACTCAGTAGGCAACGGTTACACTAAAAGCACAGAGAATTGCAGGGTGGCCAGGCACAGAAATCAAATTAAACCAGATGCTCTCAAAGTGACAAATGCACCAAAGTGTGAATCTCAAGCAGACGTGCACGAGTGGCTGAGAGTAAGTCTCATTTCTGGAGCATTCAAGGAGAATGTCATACTCCCATCTTCGTGGAACATCATAGATAATGTCAACTGCGTCCTCATTCTGGCCAATGGAGAGATGCCAGAATGGTATGAGGGGGGGAAACATAACTGTGCAGAGAAGTAAGCCATATCAAACAAATAGGACCAAAAATGAATGTACATTTAAACTGACTTATTAGTGGTAAGACCATGAGACATTTTCTTTATATCCTGGATGCACATGTTGTAGGGAAGGTACATAAAGGAATATTGGGCATGCAGTAAACTGCTCTTATGATTATTCTATAGTCTCTGCCTGGAGTTGTGTAGCAAAAAGGCTAATTGTTCTTCGGCCCTTTGGCTCCCTGTAGGGCAAATGCCAGCTGTCTGAGGGAGGCAGTAAAATGTGAGGATCTGTGGCATACAGCCAATCACAACTTGTAACCTATGACTCAGAATGACATCATCTGTTTGCATCAACAACAAGGTGCCCTGTCCATTTAAGAACCTGATCATGGTTGACTTTCACAAAAAAAAAATTAATTAAAAAAACAAAAAACAATAAACGTTTTCCAGCCTCCCTCACTTTATCCAAAATGACGGTCTTAGTGAATGGATTATTTCCCTTAGAAATCCCTTCATGCATAGATATAGGCCACGCAGCCATTTTCAATAAGGCCCATAGGCCCATGAATGACAGCCGATGAGATGAGCCTATTATCCCAGGCTGCTGTGACTGCTAGTTTAGTTTTATTGACCAAGCAGTAAGAGGCTCAGTATGAAAAGCACAAGCACAAATCACAACAAGGAATAACAGGCTATCTCTAGAAATCCATACCACTTTTTTTTTTTTAAACAATCCTCTCAAGCTATCACACACTGAGGGCGACATTGGGGCAAAAGTACGGAAAATATGACTCTAATATCTCTCTAGTACCGCAGATATTTCGAGCAGAATAGAGTTATAATAATGGCTATGAAAGCATCCCTTGGAGCAAGAAATTACTGAGGTCTATCTTATGCCAGGGCACACAGAATGAGCTCCACTGAGAGGCAGATTGGTATTCCAAGCGGTGGACAAATTATCACCTGCCCCACACAAGCCGATGTAATTGAATAATTTGAATTTGACATTTACATAGAACTATTAGTGATTTTTTTTGTCATTACAGTGTGACATTTAAATAACGTTTTTAGAAATTATCAGCACATTATTGCCCAGTGTTAATTTGAATGGGCCCTGCATACATGCTACTGGAGCTGAAGTGATAACATGATTTCACAAAACACAGAACAAAAACAACAAATAACCGCATGTTGCAACTGCCTGTCCTAGAGGGGGCTTCAAATAGTGCACTTAGCCCCTGGGTAGAACAAGACATTAGTCCTGGATGAAAGGAAACAAATTGGGCATGTCTGGAGCACAGCCACTTTACTGCGAGACGTGTGTGTGTGTGTGTGTGTGTGTGTGTGTGTGTGTGTGTGTGTGTGTGTGTGTGTGTGTGTGTGTGTGTGTGTGTGTGTGTGTGTGTGTGTGTGTGTGTGTGTGTGTGTGTGTGTGTGTGTGAAGGGGGACAGTGTCTGTTTTCTACTGTGTTTACAGTCTTACAAGGAGTAGAAGCTTCCACAGCAGCACACGCCTGGTTCCTCAGCATCTTTCTGGCTATATGTGCAGAGGAACAATTTACTTATCAGATTTTCCTCAGGCTTTGCAGCGTAGGAGTCATTCGGAAAGCCAGGATCTTTATCAGATCTGTATCGATTAAAAGCAGAAAAGCCTAGTGCTGGCATAGACTTCCATCTCCCTGCTCAGCGAACGGACCCAGGAGGGAGGAAGAAAAGACTACATCCCCAATGATTAGAAACCATCAGCAAGTCAATGTGGCTTCCGAGCCTGGTCAGCATCTCATCAGGATGAAACGATGCTCAGGTTGAGGAGGAGGAGGAGGAGGGAGTGTTTTCTGTTTGGAGACGGAAAAGAGAAATGCCATGACTTTCACATTCACATGAATGGCCAGATTCCTTGCTGGAGAATGTCAGCTGGGGCTTGTCACATCCAGGCGCCACTGTCAAAGACTGCAAAGATTAAATCCTGGTTGGACGGATGTTTTCATGTAAAGTGTTCCATTTCAGGCAGTGAGGCCTGATATTGCCGTCACTTATCTCTCCATTGTTGTGTGTTATTCATTCTGTTCTGTTTGAGCTGGGCGGACTAGAAACACATTTGTTTGCCTCTTTTTCTATTACATCTCACTGATAGCACTGCGACCATTGAGGTAATGACAAGGGTTTTACACTTAGGAAATCATTTTCATATCCCACCGAAGCGAGCGGTAATGACAGCTTTTGATAACCGACAATCACCCACCTAGAGTGCTCCTCTATGCAATCCTCTGAAGGAAAAGGAAGAGTAAGGGGGTTAAGAGGGAGAGATGAAGGGAGTCAATGTGTGGGTGGTGAGACTGAGAAAAAATATCTAAGACAGAGGAGGGTGGAAATGTCAAGGCTTTTGTTGCAATCAAATGCAACAAGTCAAACTAGGCCTTGAATCTGACACATGTACATATGTTATAATTGATAGCACTTTCAAGCCACTGTACATGGACCTTTTGTTTTGCACCATCACCCTGTACACCCATTATCAAGTCAGAGACAAATGCCCACGTGCTCAGGACATGCACACAGGCACTTTGCCCATACACCTTGGAGGCGTGGATAATCACAAGGATTTATTGAATGGTGGTGGTTGCTCCTCACTCTGTCAAGACCTTCTTTATAGGCCTCATGATAAATGGAACTGCCATGATGGGTGAGGATGAGGGGCGGAGGGGCTACAATGCTCTGGATCAAATTGAAATCAATGAATGAGCCCTGGCGCCGGACCAGACCGGACTGCCACCTTGTCTGATGAACCCCCTGAAGCTGTAGGGGTGGAGATGAATGGGTGAATGCCTTCCTTCCCACATCACTGAATAGAAAGAGAGGCAGAAAATGTGTGTGAGAGAGTAAGACATACTCTACCAGCACATATGATGTATGACAAGATTTAAGGTTGTCAAGTCAATACCGAGTCAGTGCTTGTCTTTCTTCATAAACACCAAACTACTGTATTCTGTCTTAAAAATGCCAACGTGCTCACAAAAAACACTGCTGTGTCTTTATCATTTCTGTGTAAAGTCTGTTGTCAGAATTAGACCCTACAACATTAACAGCTCGAGTTGACATGTTACCCAACCTCATTTCTAATTTTTGTTCATAATTGTCCTCATAGGCTTTCATAGTGTTAAACGTGGATGCTCATATGAAAAGAGACACATAGTTAAACAATAAAAGAGAGCTAGAGAGAAGTTCAAATCTCCTTTCATACCTCCACACAACTGCGTCAGTTTACAATGCTTTCAAAGCTATTTAAACTGTCAGAATTCAAAATATAGGACTCAAACAGGAGGCAGGAAGAAAAAGTGAGGTTTACGCCAGAAAGCTAGCATAACAAAATGGAAAGGCAAATCAAGCAAAGGGAGTCTGGCGAACTAAAAAACCAGGAACAAGCAAAATCACACAGAACTTCAAACAAGAAAACATGAGGAATACAGAGTTGGAACAGGAATGGCTGGAAAGTGACAATCACATAAGGTACAACAAATCAAATCTGGCAAATGAAGGCGAGAGACATTAGACTACACACTGATCAGCCACAAGATTAAAACCACTGGTAGGTGAAGTGAATAACACTGATTACCTCATTACAATGGCAAGTGTCAAGGGGAGGGATATACTGGGCAGCAAGTGAACAGTCAGTTCTTTGAGTTGATGTGTTGGAAGCAAGAAAAATGGACAAGTGAAAGGATCTGACAGACTTTGATAAGAGACAAATTGTGATGGCTAAAAGACTGAGTTTCGAGTATCTCCAAATTAGCAGTTGTTGTGAGGTGGTGCCAGTGTGTAGAGGTTAGTACCTACCAAAGTGGTCCAAAGAAGGACAACAACTGAACCGATAACAGGGTCATGGGTGGCCAAAACTCGCTGAACTCAAGGTGAGCGCAAACTGGCCTGTGTGTTCCAGTCATACAGACAAGCTACTGTAGCGCAAACGGCTAAAAGTCAGAATGTTGCCTGAACTTACAGAGGATCACAGCTTGCTGCATAGCAGCAGACAAAATTGCTTTCCATTGCTAAAAGCATCTCCAACAGGTACATGAGTGTCAGACCTGGAGTAGACAGGTGGCCTGGTGTGATGAATCATGTTTTCTAGACAGTCAGATTGTTTGCATGGATTAGCCAGGGAAGATTTGGCAGCAAAATGCATTGTGGGAAGAGGACCAGTGGGTGGAGGAAGTGATGCTCCGGACAATGTGCTTGTCACTACCCGTTCTGTCCCGGAAACCTGATTTGTACTGCGCATGTGCGGCAAGTACGTCACTTCCGCTACTAGCCATCTTTGCGACAGCTCAACAATTCTTTGCCTCAGCCCCTAAAGAACTGTATAAAGTAAAGAACTGGATAAAATGCTTTTTAATTTCATGTGGAGAAACAAAGCCCATTTTATTAAAAAAAAAAAGAGATTCTCTGTAACCATAGGGGAAATGGAGGGTTGGAAGTTTTAAATTTTGAAACTATGAATGATATGTTCAAAATGAATTGGTTATGTCGCCTCATAAGAGAAAATGTTAATATGTGGAATGCAATACCAAATTATGTATTCAAAAAATTAGGAAGAATTCATTTTTTACTTAAATGTAATTATAAAATTGACAAAATACCAATTCAATTATCAAACTTCCACAAACAGGCGTTGCTCTCCTGGAGGCTGATCTACAAACGCGGCTTCTCGCCAACCAGCTGCCACATATGGAACAACCAACATATACAGCACAGAAACAAGACAATATTTTACAAATCTTGGTTTCATCAGGGAGTATTATGGGTCAATCAGTTAATCGATGAACAAGGACAAATCTTACAGTACAACCAATTTATTAACAAATACCATCTCACAATCTCACAAACAGAATACACTACAATTTCCAACGCAATACGAATAGAAATTATGCAGCTCCTGAAAGGTTCCCAATTCCACCCTCTTACTCAGAAAAATGATGCCAAATTATTCATCCATAACATAGACATAACAACCAAAGTCTGCTCAAATATATTTATCAGGAATCTCATTCAACCCTCAAATCGACAGCCAACTCTTACTGGAGTTCATTGTATGGGGAAATAAACAGGAGAGGAGTGTGGCTGGTTGGCGAGAAGGTGCTCATTCACAATAAGGTCAAAGAAATATCATACAAAATCTGTCACAATGTACAGTATATCCGGCAAAAAAAACCCTGGAGAGGTTTAAATTAAATATAGACTACAACTGCGACTTTTGCCAAACAGAACCAGAAACCATCATTCACCTCTTTTATCAATGCTCATACAGTAAAAATCTCTGGAATCATAAACAAAACCTAATCCATAACAAAACCGGACACAGGATCAGCCTCCAGGAGAGCCACATCCTCTTTCAGTTTGAAAATCCCTCCATATCTTAGAGTCTTTCCCTTTTGTTGCAGACTATCATCATGCCGGGCAAATTTCATATTCACAAAACGAAATGGGCAAAGAAAAAACCAAATGGAAAATACTTTGAAAATGAACTCAAACAGTACTTTAATACAATAACATCATCATCAAACAACAAAGCCATAAAAATATCAGACTTTTTTATTAAATACTTTAAATTCCCTGATTTAATATAAACTTGTTTATGTTATTAATTATTAGTTAATTTCATCCTCTTCTGTTCACATATGGTTGTAATACTCTCTTTATATGACTCTTTGTGTTTACACTGTAATATGAATAAGTTGTTGTTACCATTTTGTGTTATTTTCTATGATCATTCTAAGTTAACACCCTGTATAACCTCTTTGTGTTAAATAAAAAAAAAAAGGTTAAAATGCCGTAAAATGCATTGAAATACGAGTAGAGGAAGTGACGTACTTTCCGCACATGCGCAGTACAAATCAGGTTTCCGGGACGGATCGGGTAGTGGATGCTACTTTGACACATACCATCTAGCTAAAAATTGTTGCTGACCTTATGCACCTTCTCATAGCAATGGTAGCACCCATGAGATGTGCTGGAAAACAAGTTCAGTCCATGGAGGACCACTCCATTTGTCCACCCACTACCATATAAGAGGGTGGCAAAATATTAGGAACACTTTTTAATATAATGCATTTTGGAGCACCATCCTTTATTGTGACTTCAATATACACACAGTAGGACCATCAAAAACTATATAACTGGACGCTTCATTCAAGTAAAATTTAAAGATGTACCTAATGAAGTGGCTGGTGAGTCAAAACACGTATGTTATGTATGTGTGCATGTCTATATACTGGCACATCTGAAATAGTTACAATATCGTAGTGAAGCATTTTTTAAAATAATTTAATTCAACAAGGTAAACTTTCATGTATTCCATTTTGTTATTATATGTAACTTGAAAGAGTTCAAGCCTTTATTTTGTTTTAGTTTTGAAGATTATGTCATGTAGCTCATGGAAATCAGAAATCCAGCATCTCAGAATTTTTAATATTTCCTAACATCAATCAAAAAATTATTTCCAATACAGAAATGTCCAGCTTCTGAAAATTACTGTTCATTTATGCAATCCACCAGCCTGTGTTACTGCTGAGGTGTTATTGAAGTCCAGGTTGCTTTTATAGCCTTCAGCTCTCTTGGATTTTTGGGTCAAGTGTTTCTCATCTTCCTCTTGACAATATCCTGTATATGGTTCTGTGTCGTTCAGGTCAGCTGAGTGGGTTGGCCAATAAGCACAGTATAATCATAATCAGCAAACCATTAGGTAGTAGTTTTGGCTTTGTGAGCAGGTGTTAAATCCTGCTGGAAAAGGAACCCAGCATCTCTATAAAAGCTTGTCAGTAGATGGAGGTGAAGTGCTCTAAAATCTCCCGGTGGACGCTTTGTTGACTCTGAACTTGATAAAACACAGTGGACCAACACCAGCAGATGACATGGCTGTGGAAACTTCATGCTGGACTTCAAACACCTTGGATTCTGTGTCTCTCAACTCTTCCTCCAGAATCTAGGACCTTAAATTCCAAATGAAATACAAAGTTTACTTTCATATGACAGAAAAAGTTTTGGGCCACTGAGCAAAAGTCCAGCTGTTATTATTCTCAGACCAAGTAAGACCTCCTGACGTCTCTGATTCAGGAATGTCTTGATCGTCGTGACTCTTGACACCAGCCTCAGTCCACTGCTTGTGAACTTCCCCCTAGGTCTTGAATCTACTTTTCTTGACTAGGCCACAGTCATCTCTGTTGCTTGTACACCTTCTCCTACCACACTTTTCCCTTCCAGTCAACTTTCCTTTCCTTATACTTCAATACAGCACTCTGCCAACAGCCAGCCTTTTCAGCAATAACCTTCGGTGGTCTACACCTCTTGTGGAGGGTGTTGATGATCTTCTGGAAAATTTCCCAAATCAGCAGTCCTGTAGTTGTGCCTTCACACATTGTTGGAATAGCAATTTACTTAAACTCAGAATGAAACATTCTAATAATATCTGTGGATTTCTCATATCCATGAGCTACAAGCCATAAAAAATAAGAAAAAAGCTGAAAATAATGACTTAACATGTAATGACAATAGAATATAAGTTAGAATTGAAAATGAAAGTTTACCTTTATGAAATGAATCATGACGAAAAAAAATATTCAAATATTTTTTGACAGTATTCTAACTTTTGGAGATACAACTGTAAATGTTTGCTAGTAGATGCATTTTAATAATTAATAATGCTTACTTACTCCCATTATGTTTTTGTAACATACTGGGTGATGCCATAGTTTAACGACTAATAAAGCTACAAAGGGTTCTACAGTTTATTAATCATGACAGTAGCATTTAGCAGTGTGGAGACAAAATAAGCACTGTACTGCACATGTTGTTGTGAAACACTTAAGATGATACTGTCATCATTAAAGATTTTTCCACAAGAAGCAAGTAATCTTGTTTCACTTTACTTCAAATACAAAGCACCTGTAGCTCATAAAAACGGTAAACATTTGATTGCAGAATTAATATATCTGTTAGGAAAATGGAAAAGGAACAAATAACTGCATATTTCATGATTTAAAATGTCAATTAAAAGAACAAACCTACCAAATGTTCCTGCCGATCAAAAGGTGAAGGAAAGCTTGAGTCTACCGACCGGATGAAGACAAATGGAAAGCCAGTTGATAGGAAGCACAGAGGCAGCGGAGGTGGAAGCAGTTAAATTAATCTTTCCTTTTGTTTCCACCAATATACTGTGCAGTGATTGGGGTCAGAGTGACAGGTAGAATGACCCTCTCCTCTCCCATCTGTCTTATTACATAAACATGCCCACACACCCATCTATACTGTCAGACTGGGCTTTGTCTTTTGTATGCAGGTTCCTCGGGAAAGTGATTGTGGTTAGGGCTTACAAACAGGAAAAACACAAGCCTTCATTTACCGATGGTAATCTGTACAGGAGCAGTGGGAGGTTACCAAGGTGATTCTTCAACTTCAGCACTTCCCAGATGGCCTGTGTGCCATTGTCATTTGTTGCCAAAAAACCTGCATGTGCCGCACTTGGACTCAGGGTGTTACCCACCGTGTAAATCAAAGCGAATTGCTTGACTTTGTGAAATGGTTGCTGCATTTTCTGATCCACCTACTTAGGAAATATATGAGACCCAAGATGTAGCTATCCAGCTGGGTGAATATAGGGAATAAATCGCAGCCTTCCTGACATTCATGTCCTTTGGTTAAGGAGGAGACACAGAAATGTTCTTCAGTTAGCGTTATACAACCTGACTGAGTGCTTGTTGGACGCCTAGGAAGGGGAATAGGCCATCTATAATTCAGCAAAAGGATGGAGAAAATCTGTGACAAAAATTACAGCAGATAGACCATGAATAATTAAACACAGAGAATAGAAACATTTAAAGACCTTGAGAAGTATTTCAGTTCAAATTTAAAAACAGCAGAAAAAAGGATCTTTCTAAGCCTGACTAAACTACTGCTATTTATCATTCTCCTGAGGCTTCAGAGTAGAGGTTACAAACAACCTCAATGATAATAGTTTATGAGGAGCTGAAGAAGCAACTCTTGAGTAGAAAGAGACTAAGTTTATATGGATGTCACCAGAGTATCATTTGTGCACATCTGTTCTCAGAATCTCAGTTCCTTCCCGTTTGGGGAATAGATGGAGTGATGGAGGTGAGGGAAATAATAATAATGAAACAGCTATAAATGCAGAGTCTCATACACTCTCCTTTTCCTTTCCAGCAGCAGTTGTTTGAAGACATGTCCTTGAGAGGAACATAATTTGCCTTTTGCAGAGCCAATATCATAGAACACAATTCGCCATTCTACTTCCAACTGCCTGTGTTAAAAATACTTTTATTGTGGTCCTCCTATAACCTTCCTGCACACCACAAACTCAATCTACCCTGTTTTCCTGGACTGACAAAAGAACACGAATTCAATGGGCCTCCAACCAAGGCTTTTCATTCACCCTGCCATCGACACTATATAAACTCTATAGGTCAAATGAC
The DNA here is from genome assembly GCF_021347895.1 of Acanthochromis polyacanthus. Classification (NCBI taxonomy): domain Eukaryota; kingdom Metazoa; phylum Chordata; class Actinopteri; family Pomacentridae; genus Acanthochromis; species Acanthochromis polyacanthus. The sequence goes on along the minus strand of NC_067121.1, from coordinate 17,415,288 downwards.
TCCCAGCTTTTGTGGGTGACAAACCAAACCAGTGTTATCTGAGATGGTGGGGTGAAGTGGCTTTCTATTCATGGCTCAAGACAACAATGGTGTTAATTAGACACATGCCTAGCAAACCATTTCCTTTCCATTTAGACCAAGAGAGACAGATCTTCCCAATCTCAACCTTAGCAAAAAAGCAACTATCATAAAGGTTTAGATCTCGCTGAGGCAATTTCCCCTGTAGACATCCACAAAGCGATAGAAGGGGGAAAAAATTGCGGTTGCAGCTGACAGATCATCATTCTTCCTTTGTTAACAAAATGTTAAGGTTTTGCTACACAAGGCTTCTCAAGAGGAAAAAAATACCCCTGGTAAGTGTGACTGGAAATAGTGGAAGCTGACATCTGTAAAGGTGAAATGGTGTTTAGGTTTGGGGACTTTCTTGATAGCCTGCTAACAAATTCAGCATCAAAAAGAGCTACCGTATTTGTGTTTTATAATGATTTGAGCTACAAGAAGAAAAAAAAAAGAAGTTCTTCTTGAAAGAAAGGTCAGTCACAACCTAACCTAACATCTGGACTTCAGAGACATTTCACTGTCCTCAAGTCAGACATGAATCTTCTTGTCTATCAAAGTCAATGATTTCTTGATATATTAAGTATACACTGAACACAGGGCTGTTTATACTGTATATGGCAATTTTTCAAAAGCTCATTTTGGCAGCTGAGCAAGGGCAGAACAGGAGTAACATGAACATCAGCATTATTTTGTAAAGTTTAAAGGTGAGGATGCTGAAAGAAAAGGTAAATCTTTTTGTGAATGGAACAAATCGATATATAACTGTAGTGGTTATATGATTCTTATCGTGCCCAGTGCTCATGTGACATGTGTGAAAAAAGTGTGAGCAAATCAAGATGGATATTACACATTTTTCCAAAGCTGCACTCTCTAACCACGGTTTACTGTTCAAAGATAGGAGGAGTGGCTCTGTGCAACTTGTAGTTCTTGCATTGACTTAAAAAGTCATGCTATTAATACAATAAAACTTTTGGCACATGTTTGATCCACGTGATGATAACACCATCAACATTAAAACCACTGGCAGCTGGAATAAATAACACTGAACATTTTGGTACAATGAGGAATTCTTTCGGGAAACCTTAGGTCATTACGAAGTAAATGGGAGCATTGAAGCAAAAGCACCAGAGAGCTTTGGGTAAAGCAAACTGAGTTAATCATTTTTACGTTTCTAGAGAAAAATTGAACTTAATCTCAAAGTTCCTCACTAGAATATGTTTTATTCAAGCTCCTGATGCACATACAGAGAAACACCAAGCATTTTGCTCACTTGGTTTACTCTAGTGTCTGTGCAACTAATGCATTATATTTTTAAACTGTATTTTCATTTTTTTGGTAGGCATGAAATAAAAAAAATAAATATTCGTAGCATGTTTAGAAACCTCTTTTTCCCAAATATATGTAAAATAGATCTGGTATTTCACAAATCAACCAGGAAGCTAAATGCAAATAACCAACCTTGGTGTGAGTGAACATAATTGCACAGCTTCTCCCCACTCTCCATAGAAATAAATGGGTATTTAAGCAAGGGCTGATCCCTGATTAATTGATTCCCCCGTGTTTAATAGCAGTCAGTTCAACAGAATGGCAAAATGAAAACAAACAGATGAGACTACTCCCACGTGGTATCAGGGTGCAGATGGAGAGAACTTATAGATGGAGATGTGGATTTGGCAGAGGCTGGAATCTGAGCAGGTGTTTGGACCCAGCATGGACATCATGTACTGCCATTTTTAAAGCACCCGAGAGCCAGCAGGACAGCCGAGGCCACAGGGTGGAGATGACACACGCAGGACAGACTGTGACAGACTGTTCTTCTACCGTGATAACAAGCATGAAATTATTTCTGCTACATCACAGCAAGTGCTGTGTATAAAAAGATTTTACTCTAACTCAAATCAATTTAAAATGGAAAACACAAATGATTGACTAAATCACACATAAATCTCAAGTGCAACTGCAAATGTACACTGCGCTTTCTTTATCAGTCTTACTGGTGTGGGCAGGAAATGGTCTCTCTGTGTGAGATGGTCTCTCAGTAATGTTGCTGAAATGCAGGGCACCACGCTGTGATCCTAGGGCACCACCTGATAATACAGTGTGTTTCTTCAAGTAACACTTTCAAAGCGTGGAGGACTCTCAGCTGGTAAACAACTTCACAGTGACACATATTTCACATGGAGGGGGAGCGCAGTTACCAAATACTTGCCAGGAGAAAAAGGGGAAATTGACAAAAGTTAACAAGTTGTGAAATTCAACATCAACAATCCAAAGACTCGAAGATATGCAACGGCAAAATGTTGTTTTGAATCATCCTGCAAACCCTTGAAACCCACAAATAACCCCCTAAAGCAATCACAGAGCCTTGGATAAGACATCCTTTTGTTGTTCACTAGGAGAGTAATGGAAGTGCTTCATGGAAAAGAAAATCTTTCAAGGCTTGCGCTTTCTTCCTCTAGCCTCTGAATTGAATTGGTGGCGTCCTTGCATTATACATTCTCCATTTTACAGAAGATTGAATTAAAACATCCTTTGTCATCAGAGACATTGCTCATTTTGCAAAGTGACCAAAGCATGGCTATGAATAATTATGTGAGAGGCAGTATTCTAAAGTGGCCACAGATTTTCATTAGCACCTCCAGACAGCAGTGCAGGGAGAGGGGGGATCTAGTCTCTGGGTTTGTCTGTATCAACAGTGATGTATCACACAGCCCTGTGAGTCTTAACCGTTCAATTAGGAGCACTGCTGAGGCCCAGGCTGTCAGTGGGAAGGACTAGCAGAGAGCCGGACAAGATCAAGAGCGGCTTCCTCAAACACACTTCAGGAACCAGGGTCATCAATCTCCCCGACTGTGACCGGCGGGGTGGCCAAGGGGCAGGACCCCCACAGGAGCCGGGCCTAGCTCAGAAGGTTGCACAGGTAGGGCCATTCATCCCTATCAACCAGTCTAAAAATGAATAAGCTCATGACCTTCACAGTGGGGAGAGGAGGCAACACCCTGTGCAGAGACGGAAGAAAATACTCATTTTGATCAGCATTTCTCTGGACACCAAAGAGCATTAGACTAGGAAAGTGCTGAGGCTAGGTTTGTTTTGTTCCTCGAGTTGGCACACTAGTACAGCAAGGGAATTTAGCTGGTTAATGTTGTGAGAAGGGCAATTTGTAGAATATCATCACGCGTACTCAGTGTGTTTATGTACATGTTTGAGTTCGAATACCCACAATATAAAAGTCCAAATTTAAGGTGCCACTACGTTTCACACATCATATCAATCTGTGTTCTTGGTGAATCAGGAAGCTCACAGGCTGTTAGGAATAAGAATTAAGCACAATAAACACGTATTTAAAAAGTTAACCATGTGGTTAGGCAGTTTTTTGGCTCTATTTCTGGGGCTGATAAATCATATCACTTCAGTGACACATTGCTGTTCCAAATAGTAGGGGGATGTTAAAAGGACTTAATTTAACTTGACATTGCTCCATTGGTTAAAAGATGTATAATTTTACTCTTACAAATTGTGTGTACAAACAGTGCAAAGCTCTACTTGTTCCAGGTGCTAAATTCAGGAAGGAGACCAGCTGTGAAAGGCCAAAAAATCATGATAAAAATCTATAGGTGGAAACAATGAGAGCACGGGGAGCTTTGTCTAATGCAACAAAATAATGAACTAGTAAACTGGCAATGATATATGTTGGGCAATTGTAAGATCCTCTTATTTACTTCAAATCTAATGAGGCTTTAGAGGAACACAATAAAGCTGAAAGAACAATGGAGCCCTGATGGCTATTTATTGTATGCAGGGGGTGATTTGTAAAGATAGAAATCCTTTTTTAAATGTTTTGTTTGTAAAAGTAAATTAGGAACAGTACAAACTCAGATACAACAGGCTTAAGGCAATAACAATGAAGAAAAAGTGCTGAATTAATGCACTGCTTGAACTGCTTTGACCACTCTTTACAACTTGATTGTTGCAAATTCTGCTATCTCCCTCAGTGTTTAATAAAATAGGGCACTTTTGTTCCGTGTTGTATAAGACAGTTATTGTGTTGGAGCTGTGCAAAGTACTGCCAATGAAACTATTTTTTTTTGTTGTTGTTAGAACTGCTGTCTGGAACAGATGTTAACCTTATTTTTGGATGCGTAACACCTACTGGCACTGGGTCACAGCTGACTCAAACTGAAACATTCACAATTAGCAGGCTGAAGATTCATCACAAAGAAGGTATAAGTTATGAAAATTATACATGGCACAGCTCAGTTGTGCTTGCCTGGAAAATCCAGACTGACTTTATTTATGTATTAATATCAATACAAATAAAGGCAGTCTGGCATTGTGATGATAGGAGACGATTTCAAAAAGGAGGGGCTAACGAATGCAGCTTGAACGAGAAAGAACCAATCAGCGTAACACGGATGTGACGCACAAACAAATCAACCTTGAAGTCCATGTAGTCCAAACAACAATGACATGCAGCTGAGAAAGCGTCGCGGTGAATGATTACTGCCGTTTTTGTCACAAAAATCTGTGAATACATGGGGTACTCTCAAGTACAACACTTATTTTTGAAAAGGCTACACAACAAAAGACTCCTTCCGAACGATTAGCGGTGTTAGGAATAACTTTAAATTAATTTAAGTTGCTTAAATTTACTCACACGTTTGGAACGGGATTTTCCTCTGTACAAACAATGGCAAGAAGCCGAAAGTAACGAGCCATCCACTGCCTCCTCATCGTCGGAAAATGACGCAGCATTAACTCCCGCCTCCCGTGCTATGATTGGTCGTACCAAACTTTCCCGGGAGGGAAACGGGATTCAATTCGCCCAATCCCAAACTGACTCTCCTGTATCTCCTAACATGGAGATAGGAGATTACACAGAGATTCAGTTTGGATTTTCCAAGCTACAGTGGTGCATAAATGTTACCAACTTCATCCTCATTATTCATCTAACTTTACCACAGACTTTATATACTGTATTCTGTAGGATTCCATCGTTAGCCTAATGTTGAAAGCCAGGGTGCATGTGCCTGTAGATTGGGTGCACCTTGACACTGTTTGCATTGTCAAATGTCCTTGATTTAATTTTTTTTCTGTCGGAAAAACCGGATGACTGAAATGGTGGTTGCTGTGTGCTTTTAGTTTACTAGCAAAGCTCAGAGAAAATCTCTTTGTGTGTAATACTTTTGCTGGTTTGGATATTGTATGCATTTATACTATATACCACATATATTGAAACCTTTTCGTGCTACTCTGTAAAATCGCAAAATGTTTAATTTCCCAAAAATCCCAGTGGTGTTCTGTAAGTATTTGTATTTTTGGCCTCACCAGCACACTTGGTCCTCGCCCTTAGAGGGGGTCCAGGAGCTCCAGTGCCTCCCTCCAAAGGTCTGGTCAGCAGAACACTGATCTCATACTCTGTGTCTGGATCGAGGTGGCCGATCTTGTGCGTGGTCTTGTCCACCGGCTGCAGGTCATACATAGTGCCCGAAACAGTGCGGTATTCCACCTCTCTGTCAATTATTGGACCGTCCCCATTGATGGAGTTGGCATTCAGCTGGATCCAAAGGTAGGTGGCGCCGACAGCAGTCAGTTGAGGGGGCGCAATAGGCACTGGGGGCTCTAAGGAGATAAAAAAGTTTTTATTCATGTTAGATAACTATTTTATAATTGAAATGGTGGAAAGTCTCCACAATACAAAAACAATTCTGTATTTTTAGTTTGTGTAAAAAGCACAGACATGCCCACAAAAACCTCCCGCAGATAAATACTTACCAACAACCAAGAAGCCTAAAATCAATGTCTTTTAAACAATCAACTACATCAAGATTCCCTTGAAGCTTATTAAGAATAACTTTGTGCTTTCCAATAATCAACGTATTTAACAAGAACCATGTAAAAATCAATAGTTCCAGCTTGATGAATGGGATATCTCATCATCAGTAGTACACTGGATAAGTCTTGTAATCACGTACATTCTGAAAGTGAAGGCAACTTCTAACAGAGGTGTAAATAAAGTCACCCAGACCTTGGCAAATACTGCTTCTATTGAGCAATGTATTGATTTCAATCAGAGGACTTCTATGGAGGGGCCTCTGGTAATTGACAGCTACTGTACTTGTCATCTCTCTTGTCTGATTCAGGAGCTGGTTTAATCTCTCAAATCGTGATTATTGTAGAGTTTTGTAATTCTGTTTAAAGCTTGAAAGGACTGACATGAAAGTTCACAACACAAACTTCATAGTTAGGAGCCATCTGTGTGGCATGTAAGAGCAGCTTTGTACATCTGCAGGAGATACAGTGTGGCCATGTTTCTGCCTCTGTGTTGTTGGTGGTGAATGTTCAAAGTTGAAATTCTTCTTTTAAGGAGCACAGTTACATGTATGTGCTCAGATTTGACCTGAAGTGTAATTAAAAGTACTATGCTGGAGAATGTATTTACAGCTTTTGCGGAAGAAAAAGTATTAAAAGTTACAAGCAACAATCCTGCACTGAACTGCAATACTTCATTAAAAGGATGTTTGCATTTTCACAGCAGAGTAAAAAGCTCCTGTGAGTAATACACTATTCTATATTAGTTTAATAAAATCACTGATGCATTAACCCTCTGAACCCCAAGCAGCTTCTTGTCATTTTATGCTCCTGTCGCATCTTTCTCACTGAGCTCATTTTTCACTGCAATATAAAGTCCTGCACCTCTAGAAAAACAGCACAGCAATAGTTACAAGTAAAAAGAATTCAGACATGTCTTTTTTTAATTTATGATTTATGCCATTATAGATATGCTATGCTGTACAAAAGACATAGATTTGGAATTTTGCATTTTGGGGTTCAAAAAGTTACACTATGTACTCTATATATGTGTGTGTGTGTGTGTATGTGTGTGTGTGAGACAGGTAGTGCAAAACAGTGGCATATTTACAAGAACAGACATTTCTATAAAACAAATGTAAACAAGCGAAGTAGTGCAGCAAAACAGCGGTATATAATTACAATTGATAGGGCATTTCAGCAGTAGCCTACCTACACTCTCTTCATCTTATGTGCTGGGAATGTGAGCAAATCTCTACATTTTCTGGCAAGAGTGAACTCCAAGAAAATGTGCTCCGGCAGGGTGGAAGTGTGCGGAACCCACAGGCAGTATTTGGCTGCTAATGCAAGATTAAGGATAGCGGTCATAGTTTTGTTTCCACCATCCAACTGGGCCAGACTGGACTGTATAGAGTCCGACAAATACTGCTCCATCTCTCGCTTGACACTCTTGCATCTTGCTCCTCAGGGTGTTCATCTTCTGAGTCCCACAGCATTAGCATTAGCATGGATACCTCCGTCTTTGGCATTTTGTCTTCCGTTTACAAACACGGGAGAAGTGAAGCATGACGTCAGAGGTGGTAGGTCCGCGTGACACAGTCAGCCAACTGGCCAATCAAAAGTAGCACTGACCCCAAAGGTCACTGTCGTCCACAAGACTGGATATATACCAGTAGTTCAGATCTCAAAATTAATATTTGGATACCACCACAACGACCGAATATTCGGATATTCGGGTCCAGCTCTACTATACTGGCAAAAAAAAGAAAAAAGAAATTAAAAAGAAATCTACATTACTGTTAAAAAGTTTGCTGTCACCCAGACATTTTCATGTTTTCCATGAAAAGACACATTTTTATTCATGAGCTAACAAGGTTTCCTAATCATCAATTAGACTTTCAAGACTATCAGCTAACACAATGTAGCATTAGAACACAGGAGTGATGGTTGCTGGAAATGTTCCTCTGCACCCCTAGGTAGCTTTTCCATTAAAAATCAGCCATTTCCAGCTAGAATAGTCATTTACCACATTAGTAATGTCTAGACTGTATTTCTGATTCTTTTAATGTTACCTTCACTGAAAAAAAAATACTTTTCTTTAAAAAAAGGGCATTTCTAAGTGACACCAAACTTTTTTGTTAGTGCCCACAGGTGCTATCAATGCTTTAAAAAAAGTGATAACACCACATACAATACATATTTTACTACTTACATTTTATTTTTTTTCCATAACTTTTGTCTTATCAGTTCTGTCTAAGCAGTGTTTATTTTTGCTGAAAAGTTCCTGAATGTATCATGTGACTGTAAGCAGCAGAGTCACCACAAAATAAATAGATAAATTATATTTTTAAAAAAAGGGTTTATTTTTGAATGAGACATGTAGAATCAAGTGACTCTGATTAAATATCATGACTTCAAGCTTAGTTTTGGTCATATTTCCAGACAGAATGGCATGTCACAGATGAGGAGCAAGGACTGTTGAGCAAATTAAAAAATCTGATAATTCTTTTAGTTGTTTTTATTATCTCTCAATATGACAATGTTTGATATGATTGTAATTATTATTCTTTCAATTTATTTTAACATAACTATATTTTAGTAGGGCTGCACAGTGGAATAGTGGTTAGCGCTTTCGCCTTGCAGCGAGAAGATTCCCGGTTCGCATCTCGGCTTTCCCAAGATCTTTCTGCATGGAGTTTGCATGTTCTCCCTGTGCATGCGCGGGTTTTCTCCGGGTACTCCGGCTTCCTCCCACAGTCCAAAAATATGCTGAGGTTAATTGATTACTCTAAATTGCCCGTAGGTGTGAATGTGAGTGTGCTTGCTTCTGTATATGTAGCCCTGCGACAGACTGATGACCTGTCCAGGGTGTCCCATGCCTTCGCCTGAGTCAGCTGGGATAGGCTCCAGCACCCCCTGCGACCCTAGTGAGGATAAAGTGGTGTATAGAGAATGGATAGATGGATATATTTTAGTAGTGGATGACAAAGGGTAAAACTTGAAATGTATTCATTGTCCCAATCAGTTCTGTTTAATCAGTATTATGCGGTTTTATCCCTTTTACCGCATTGTGATTGCATTTTCATATCAAACTGTTGGAGGCCTTTAAAGTGAGAAACATTCACAAATGATTGCAAGGTACACAATTATAACAGCTTAGGCTGTGTTAAATAAAAGGGTTAATCAATATGAAAAACATTTGCATTGACACTGTTGTACAAATATCTAATAAAAAAGAAAAACAAAATGAATGGATTGTAAGACAAATAATCTTAGAAATAAAGTTCTTTATTTTAAGCTTATCTCTTTCAGACTAACATTTTGTTGAATGACATCTTTGAGCATCCTTTTCTCTGCTATGTTGCTAATAATTGCCTAATCTTGCCTGTGTCATTTATGTTTTATTAAAGCTTCTCAAAATTAGTCATTTCACCTCTGCAAAGACTGTTAATGGAGATTTACTAGGTTTGCAACAATAGTTTTGTGTTGATTGATTTTGAGTTACCTTGAACCATGACATAAGCAAATACATTTCTCTTTTCCAACAGCACAAAAAATATTTTATTTTAAATATTAGAGTTATAGGAGACATTGGAAATTTAAGACTGACATGATATGCGTGGTCTTTACAAATGCATGTGAACCTTTGTTCACAACTGTACATGTCCTAGCAGCACTCAGTGAGTAGCTTAATGAGCACATCTTACAGAATAATGCCATTAGTCGCTCGGCTGCTACTCATGGAGTTGTCATGGAAAGGCAGGAGTCCCCAGGCAAATGAAGAGCAGGTCGAGGTGTCCAACAGAGAATTGGATGCTCTTTCTGAGCAGATGGTTACCCCACAGTGACCTCCGTCGTAGGTCCCTAAACTCCCACTAATCCAAGCTTCCAGTGTTGCTGTCAAACATCACCTAAAGCGAACCAACTAATCCACCAGGTCGTCTTTAACACTTACACGCAACATATCAATCAGACAGGGAGCCATGTGGAGCCAGACAGGGTAATGAGGGGACCCAAAATCTGGGTTCAACCACTGGCGTGTTTTGATGGTCTTTTATGGTGTGTTGTTATATCCCAAAAGGGTTTAACTGAGTTAAGTAGCAATATGTTCAGATGCTTTTAAGTAACAGGAAAAACCACAGGCTTACTCTGTAATATTACCCTTCATAGTATGGTGCTTTAGAATACGTAGATTTCTTAATATTTTTAAAACATCAAATGTTAGCTCCACAGACCAGAGAAATGAGGTCATGGCTTTTTTTTTTTCTTATTTCAGAAAGCAGATGGCATGTATGAATATAATGCCAGAAAGTACACTACTGTTCAAAAGTTTGGGGTCACTTGGAAATGTCCTTATATTTGAAAGAAAAGTAGTTTTTCAGTGAAGATAACATTAAATGAATAAGAAATCCAGTATAGACATTGCTAATGTGGTAAATGACTATTCTAACACTCCTGTGTTCTAATGCTACATTGTGTTAGCTAATCATGTTAAAAGGATAATTGATGATTAGATAACCCTTGTGCAATTACGTTAGCACATGAATAAAATTGTGAGTTTTCATGGAAAACCTGAAATTGTCTGGGTGACTCCAAACTTGGAATGGTAGTGCAAGGTTTTTATGCCAAAAACCCTTCTAAAAGAATTTAAGAAAAGTCAAAGTCTGGACTGAATAAAGTACATAATAGATAAACAACATTCTTGCCTCCACATGAGCAAGTGTGATTGTTTACCAGATTTTACTGCCACATTTGCCAACACACTCATTCTTCAATAACACTTTTTGATACAGAGGACCAAATGGCCCTCAAAATATGACAAAGTTTCTAGCTGATGACTCAGTCACGACTCGCTCTCAAAGGCCACATAACACAGAATTTAACCTACTGGGTAATATAAAAAAAAAAAAAAATTATTTTTGACACTGCATCAAGCAAGAGCCCCTCAGTCAAACAATCAATTCTTATTCTCTGTAGAGAACATGCTTTTATATGCATTATTATGCATGGATGCCACTGCTGTCATTCACTCCTATTTCTTCTTTGATCACTTAAGACCATTTCTGCAAGAGATTGACTAAGCAGCACAATGTATTACAACAATAAGCATTACATTTAACTTTGAAAAATTACTGCTTCACAAAAGCAACAGCAGTGTATGGTGATGAAAGAATTTCTGTAGGTGCGTAATCCTCTGTTCAACAGGCAGAGAAGATGGACTGAAAATAACGGATTACCCATATGAAATACACTGAAGTGTTGGAAGACTTCAGAATATTAACAACTCATTTACCACTGTTTAAGCCTTCTAATGCAGCTTTGCAGAAACAGGGCCCTTGAAAGGTCTTTGAATTGAGCTCTCTGCTAGCTGGAAATGGGTGACAGTGCACAGATGACAGTGGTGACCATACGTGAGGGTCAGTGAGCAGCTGTTGTCATGATGTTGACCAGACAAGCGAACGGCCTGGCAACAGCTGCGTCCTTCTCGACCACAGCACCTGCCCGCCTGAACGCAGTCACATAAATGCACATGTATGCTCATGCAACAAAAAACACTCATGCACATGGAGCCAAAGCAGTCTGAGAACCACCACACCAGGACGGAAACAGACTTTTTTTTCTTTAGCATTAAGTGATGTCTCTTTGTTCGGACAACCTGTTTAATCTTTTAGTTTCTACAATGTTCCTGAAAAAATGGTTGTCAAAGCATTGCTTGTTTTGTTAAACAATTGGGCAATACACTCAACTACATTTTAGTTATGATAATAAAAGTGGGGGCTACACAGTGGTTAGCACTGTCGCCTCACAGCTGGAAGATCCCCGGTTCGCATGTGGAGTTTGTATGTTCTTCCTGTGTATGTGTGGGTTTTCTCCAGGTCCTCCAGCTTCCTCCTACAGTCCAAAAACATGCTCAGGTTAATTGGCGATTCTAAATTGCCTGTAGGTGTGAACGTGAGTATGATTCTTTGTCTCTATAGCTAATCCTGTGATAGACTGGTAACCTGTCCAGTGTGTCCCCTGACTTCACCTAAGTCAGCTGGAATAGACTCCAGCCCCTCACAACCCTAATGAGGATTAAGCCGTGTAAAGATAATGGATGGACAGACAATACAAGTGAAGGTTTAAAGGACCAAATTTCATTGTGGTTTCATTTGTGGAGTTTTATTTTGAAATGTATTTCCTGTGTGAGGTGAGTGTGTGTTTGTTGTCATTTCCTGTGACGAAGGAAGTCTTATTTTGAAAGGTTACTTGATGCATGTAGCCAATTGAAGAGTAAACATACATGGGTAAGGAGTACAGAGCGAGAAACAAGTGCTGAAAAACATAGCAATGAACGAGAAAGTAAGGTGTGACAAGGAATTTAGCTCTCCAGTTGAAAGTGGCAACAAGGTACGGTAATTATATATTCTCAATTTTATAGAAACACTGGCATTTGTGAAGCAAGCTATATTGAGCTACAGTGGTCTAAGTTGGACTTGCAAAACTGAAAATTGGTTTATGATCTGTAATTGCAATAAAAGACATTCAACCATGACTAATTCACTAATTTTGACTGGTATATTACATAAAAGAGCAGTAAAAACAGTGAATCTCTGGCATTTTGTTTAAAGCCTCTCTCAGGTAATCGATTTATCGCCCGAAAATGTATCTCTGTGTGTTTATCTGTGTTTTTCCCCATTAAAATATTCCTTCTCTGCTTTAAAATGACTTACATGTAACTTCCCATCACTGCTTAACCTAGAATTCACACATTCATCTTATTGTGAAAGCACCATCACTCTGGAAACATAGAAAACAGAGCCTCGTAACGTTTTGTTAAGCCATTAATGTGGTTGGATGTATTTTAACCCAAACCATTATCCTTTTCTAACCCTAACCAAGTAGTTTTGGAGCCTACATTTAACCAACCAGTGACACAAAAACAGCAAGTGGCCATTTAACGAGCTGGTAATGTCAGAATGGGGCGGCTTGAACATTGTAAAACTACTCTATGCTACATAGTGGCAAGTTGCGATACTGGGTTCCTTTGGTTTGTTATGTATGAAACCCCAGAAGTCTACATCCATGTTTTCAAGACTGTCATCGGTGCACTGTGATTGGCGCTGACTGGAGTTTATTTTTATATAAATGACTTCAGTGTTTAAATGGTTCTCTAAATTGTCAAATTTCTTTCCACTAACTCATCAGTTAACCACTTTCAGAGTTACACATGCATACAACACACACAAACACACTTGTCTTTCTGCTTATTTGCCATTCCCCACACAGACAGCAATAATAAGAGGTGCCACTCTGCTTTGTTGTTAGATTAGTTAGATCACAGTGTTTATAAATCCTTCTTTCATTTGCCAGTTACATAGACAGAGCCTCTCTTGTTAAAATGCAAGAGGTCCTCATTATGTTGTTTCCCACATTGACTGCTGTGAATAAAGATTTGGTCTGTTCCTGATATAAGAAGCAGGAAAATGACGAGCTTGACTGGTCAGCCTTCGATTTTTGGTGGCTGTTCTCATTAGTCCTGACATGGCTGCACCTCTGCATCCTTCACTTCCATCCCTCAGCGAATATTTTGCGGGCCTCAGGTGATGCTAACCAGGCCAAGAAAAGAGCCAGCACTTGGACAAGGAGTAATTATCCTCCTTTCAGAACCACTGGCTGCACTACAGGAGAGCTCATCACAAGGGGGGCAACGGGAAAGGGGCTGCACTGGGCCAATCCGTAAAGCACTCTGGAAATACATGCAGTGCGCTTCCACATAGGCACATAAATCTGACGGAACAGTGGCATGAAAGGCAGAGGTGATTATCTGGGATAATCAAGCATTCACTCTCCTCATGTTGAAGAAAAAGGCAGTGTATGGTAATGAGGGGTAGGGGGGAGCGGGGGGTGTCTGTAGCAGGTTCATAATCCACAGAATCCCTCCGTGGTCACTCCTCCAAAAACGAGTCACGGACACAGTGAATACACATTTAAGGAGGATTTACAACTCAGACACATTGCTAGGAGGGTTAAGCGCGTGTTTTATGACCGGTGCGATAAGAAGAGATATCAGCTTTTTATGTGTGACACTTGCAAGTGTGAAAACGCCTCTTTTCTTCTTCCAATGAATTGGCTTATGTCAAAGTCACTGAGGTGTGAAATCTCTGTAGAATTTCAAGTGGGATGACTCACAAGATTTGATACATGCCTAAGTGTAGAAAATGACTCTATTTTAAATATTTATGACGAAGGAACTTTAGACTTACCTGGTTGGTCTGAAAACATATATCTAGTAACACACTGAAAGCAGCGATCAGCAAAAATACCGCCGTCTAATGAGGATGTGTAAGCGCGAGGATGCGCACGTGATTGTGTTGCTGAATTTATGCATGAGTGTGTTTTGAGTGCCTCCGGTATGTCAGTAAATTTTCTTTGAGTACACCACTGAAACCCGCTAATACACTCCGGCAAAGAGACTTTATCTCCCTCTACACTCTGCTGTGTCTGGGCCCAGCCATTCTCGCATGATTGACAGACCTCGATCTGGACAGCCAGGATTAAACCTATCCATCACATAAAGCTTGGAGACAAAAAAGAAAAAAAAAAAAAGAAAAAAAAAACGGGGCAGTAAATTCAATTGAGAGCACAGGGAGAAAATTGAGGTGAAGAAATATAGAAGGCCATTACCAGGCTATAGGGCTATAGGAAAGAGAGGCCTTGCAGGATTTAGTTTCGGACGAGTCCATAAATTCATATCAAATGACTGCAGGAGTGAAATATCAGTGAGGTTACTGTAAACCCTGGTGCCTCATGCCTTTGTGATCTTTTAGGGGGAATTGTGCTCAGTCAAGGACAGCCTTAACAGCAGAAGCATTAAAGTCCTCTGGATAACAAATCAACATAAAAAGCTAGTATTTTAGTATCACGGTAGAGGACACTTTCATCGACAAACATGCAGCATTTCCTGTTTATCTGCTGTTAACGTTGAAAACATTGCTGCCTTCATAGAAAAATGCTGGGTTAGTGTTTTTCTCTACTCTGGAAACAAATACTCACGTTTTATGGTTAGTTCTCCATAATTGGACACTCCAACCCCTTTGTCTGAGTGGACAATGCAGCGGTAGCGGCCCGAGTCGCCCTTGGTTGTATTCTCCACATCGAAAGTGCCTATGAAGCGGCGGTTGTTCCAAGGTTTAGTAGCTTTCATTGGGGCCTCCCGTCCACCGATGCCCTGTTTGGAAGCGAGACAAACATAAAAGTGAACCTCCAAAATGGAAAGGTTTAACAAGCAAAGTGGCCTGACCTTGTGTTTTTCAGAAACTCTGGTCGAGTGTACTTGTCGTCTGTTCTTGTGCATGTTAGTTTGTGTCCTATCATTCCCATCGGTGACTGATAGTAATACATTTATCACACACTCCTGCACACACACACACACACAAACACACAGTGGGCTCTCCCCAGCTGTCACCTCTCACAGCAGGCAGATGGGGGACATTTGTTCATTAGAAATATTTCTTAATTACTGTCATCGGGGGACTTCACTTAATGTTTGTTTTTCAGCTCCTGTGTTAATGAGGACGTGTTTGTTAAAATGATGGAGTACCTGGCAGAGGACCTTTACCCGGCGTCATGCTCCCACTGATCACATGTGTGACAGTGTGCTTAGCAGCAGAGCCAGCAGGGTTATGTCTGCCAGATGCACTACCTTTGCTGCTCAGAACAAGGTCAATTCAAGACTGCTGTGCAGCTCAGTAGGGCCGGATATAGTACATAATATCCACAGAGCCAGCATCTATATAGGTTAAGACCATACTGCGGTGATCTGAAACAACTATAATCCCATGCCTTCCAGATGCAGAGGCCTCTGGAAATCTAGTGAGTAGGTGAAATCCTAGACACAAGTGATGTGTTAATGTTGTAGCTGTAAATTGTGAAATTAAGGGTACTTGTGTTTCCCCAAAGCAACACTTCCTTGATCCAGAAAGTTGCTTAAATTTTTATATAGGCTAAATACATGTTGAAGATGCAATGATATGGGATCAAACACAAATTAATATGATTTAACCTTATCTTTGTACATTATTGTGCTAAGACAAACTATGAGGTTTTCTTTTTGATTGAAGAACATTAAGACCAACACACACTTTAAGGTTGGCAGTTAACATTAGAGCAGAAACATTTCTAACAACTGACGTAACTTACAAACCAATTTACAGTTGTGGTTAAAAAGCTAACAACAGTCTGCTGCTTTACAGCACATGGTTCTGGTGTAAGTTTTTACATTTGGCCCGGTCTGATTAGCCTTACAGCTAAGGGCTGCTACATTCTTCTTTTTTGGCCACTCTCTTCCCTTTACGCAGCCATTTGGATCTGAATAAAGTGTTTGTTTGTTCGTTTGTTTTTGACTGAGGAAAAGGTTGCAGTCTACTGTATCAGGGTTTAATTTTTATTTTAACCCTCCGATTCTAAAACCCTGTTGGTGGGTATAAATTGCATGTCATCTTCAACACATATCACCAAAGTTACACCATTAATTATTTATCATCAGCTGTGACATTTCATCAAATACTCATATTTCGCCAAAAGTAAACCGTTAGACTCTGTAAAAAAAAAAAAAAAAACTACAATTGTTGCACTTCTAGGTGCAAACTGAGAAGTCATGAATGACTCAACTGTGACCAAGATGTGTGACACAGACAAGTATAGAAACAAATTAAAAATGGAAATAGTAAAATATTTATAGTATGTACAGTCACCGTTTTCGAAAGCATTGGTGACATCGGTGTTTTTTTCTGTCTTGAAGCAGCATAATGTAACCTTCTGAATTCCAAAATGCACTGGCAGGTTTTAAAAGGCCTGCTTTGTTTTCAACAGCCTTTTAATTTCTAATCTGTGATGCACCATCCTGCCAAATATGTTAGTGTAAAATTCTATATTGTTTTTATGATATATGACATTATTGTCATTCTACAAAATAGAAATCTTGAAGTTCTCCCTACTTTTAGCCATGACTGTGTTATTTCCATAGAGGTGCAGGACTTTATTTTGCAGTAGAAAAGGAGCCCACTGTGAGTAAAATGTGCCGGGAAAAAAAAAGAAAAACACCCAGTAACTGCTTGAAGTTTACGAGGTTCATGGCTTGTGAACTGATATGTTGTTTAACATGCTGTGAGAAAGGTTTGTTTGAGATTTCCTACTTTCCTGATTTCAGTTGGGTAAAGCCTTGATTTGGGAGCCATTTGAGTCATGGTAAAAAAAAAAATGCTGTTCCCTCTTTGCTTCTTTTTTGCTAATGTGTTTGGAAAACTTGCTGTATTAGGACCTTAGACCTTTCTGATACACATTCAGAGGTTTGTTCAAGTTTTTTTTTTTTTCAGAATTCTGAATTTTCACAGGCCCCAGTTCTAATACTGATTTCACAATGTGATCTAGTCGCTGATGTTGACTGTAAGAAATGGGACAAAAATGTATCTCACCTGAAGCCAGAGGCGGAAGTTGTCTCTCCTGCGTCCATTGACGGTACAGTGAAAAGATGCAGTCTGTCCAGCATTCACCTCAACTCCCTTTATAGTCAGGAAGTGAGGAGTATTCACTGCAAAAAGAAGGCAAATATTTTTACATATTTAGTAGATGCTAAGATAAGCAGAAGACAAATATCCCTAAAATAGGGATGGAAATTAATTGCCAGACATGGTTGCTAGAGCAGCCACTACGTTATTTTATACTTGTGCACCTAAAGACATCACTGCTATCCATTTTGGAACTCTGGTGCCAAGAGGTGTCTGGAAAACTGAGAAAAATACCCATAAAAGGCCACATCTTTATATTTCATTATGCAATACCCATTAGTGCCAAAAGTCAGCAATGTTTTGTGAGGAACATTCGATCAGAATGTTTAAAATGAGACACCAGAGGCCAATCTTGGACCTACCAAAAACCTAATATCTGCCATCACTTATCTGTATTCTCTGGATTTTTCAAAAAGCATTATTCTCTTTTCCAACTGTGCTCATTATCAGTATACTCACTGACTGGGATAGTCCACAGAAAGTAACTTATGTAGAACATTTTTGATTAGCACCACTATTCTGGATAGAAAAATAGGGCAATTCAGTGGAGCGACCTTGATTCGAAACATAACCAAATCTCTAAAGACTTAGCAAAAGCTAATTCTATCACTTTCATCATCAAGACTTTCACTTCTACTTAATATTTTATAACCTTGTCTTTGAACTACACCTCCTTTGTAACTTTGTCCTGTCGGTATATCCAACGCAAAAAAGACAAATCTATTTTTCTCATCACTTATGTCTTCTTTAATGACTGAAGGAGAGACAGACCACCCAGTGGCATAATCACACCTTGTGCTAGATATTCCACATGGTCGCATAAATAGAAAAAGAATTGGCTGTGCTCCACTGAGGAGTCGCTCTGATCGCTTTGCTTATCACTCAAAGAAACCCAATTGCAACTGAGTGGATTATTGATCTGTTCACACTTACACATTTAAACACTGATCACGTTGTGGGGCCTCATTGATTTACTGAAATATATTCATATGCAACACCTATTGCTACATAAATCTATCTTATTGACATAACATTTGTAGGAACTTGGCTGCTTTCAAATGGTTAGCAAGTCATTAGTGCTTTACAATCAGAGCTTGATACTTCAGTTATGAAGGGTAGAGTAAAGTACAATTCAATTGATGAAAACCTGTGTGGTATTGATTTAGACTTTAGTGTATGGAGTCTGAAAAGCTCTTTGTGTAAACCTAAGGAGTGCCATATGGACTAACATGACTCCGTAGTCAAAAGAATAGACACAAGGAATACTAAAGAGGCTTATTCCTTCTACCCCAAAGCAGCAGCTGCTCCCAAAAGCCAAAGCAGAAAAATTCTAAATATGCCAGTGATTACATGTTCAATACCTCTGAAGTGCACTCTGAAGTGAGTGTACTTAAATTCAGCAAGGGTAGCTGAACTACGAGCAGATGTTGATGAGATACTTTACTGAGTATACTTAAGGGAGAATAAAAATAGTGGAATCCAAACACACAGCCCACATACTATATGATAGGATTAGTTTTTATCCCCTTTTTGTGCTATTTCTCCCTTCTCTCAAAGGATAGATTTAACACAGCCACTCCAGCATTATACCCTGAGCACACTTCAGCGTGTCAACTGTATGCTCATAAATCTTAAGGGAACTAGGAGGAGGGAGGTTCACACTTGGAATGACTGTAGCGTAGTCTTTGAGCGTTTTTTTGTTTGACTGTGAGGCCTTGAACAGAACAATGTTACAGGTATTTGGGAGGGTGTCATGGAAAGGACAATGACTGCTTGATGAAATTCTTTTATGGTGAAGGGAAAAGGACTTACTGCACTGGTGGCCCTGGACCACTACGTCTTTGATGGCCAGCAAGCCACGCTGCCCTGAGGTTACAGCTTCAAACACAATCTAAGGAGGAGAAAGGAGACTCATAACATCAGTGATAAATGGGCACATGTCTTCAAATGGCACCTGAGTGTGGCTGTCCATGTGCACAGAGAAGTCCAGCTCTTGCAAATGCTCACTGCTCCTTAGCTGGGCTACAGCTGGTGACACAGCTGCAGGCCACTGACATTATTTCCACAATATGTCACGGTTGATAGGTATTATGACATGCAAGTGTTAAATTAAGTTTGAGCCTTGAGACGATTAGCACACAGTGAGACACCAAACATGACAGCAATGCTTAAAGGTCAATTTTTCCGAATTTCGCTTGTCACTTACCTCCATCTAATCATTTGATATTAATTGCCCACAATATTGGTGAATGGAATTGTACTTGTGCATTTAATGATGGTATTGTAAACATTTTCAAAATTAGTCCAAAAGCCTAATGTAGTACATCAGTTAATCTATTTATATACCAATGTAAAATGATAAATATATGCAGTAAACTCTATTTTGAGATCAGTGAACAAGAATATGTTGCATCAGCTATTTGTAGATCTATCACTACACTTTCCTGTAAAGCCCTTGTTAAGATTTTATTTACTAATGTGCACTTTCAAATTAGCAATTTGCGAAATTGGATTGCACAGTTAAAACACAATGGCTAATAATGTCTTAGGTGGGTACTCGGAAACAAAATAAGAAAAAGGCACGATCATTAAATTTGAGATAACATTTTGATGTTAAGATCAGGACAGATACTCTACAAGGCCTCTAGCCTTAAAAGCTATCTTGGTTCTGGTGGAAAGGGGCCTCTTTATAGGGTAAAATATGAGGAAAAAATTTGTTTCTGGGATTGTTTCTAATTTATTTTATTCTATAGTGTATATAAATATTTTTTTTTTAACACACCAGAATAAAAAAGAAATCACTATGTAAGCAACAAGTTACATGGCATGACTTTCAAATATACGAGCTGCAATGAGTTAGTTCCACGACTGCTCATAAAAAAAAGTGAAAGTCATATCAGATTTGAATTAGGCCCCTATCCCCTCTGAAACGGTCTTCTTGTGCAGAGATGCACCACTCCCAGTGCTCCTGCCACATTTAGAATGCTCTCTGGAAGTTCTGCTCTGACAACTTGCAGGCATGCAGTTGTGATTTCGCCACGAACCTTTCAGTTTTGCATAGAACAAACATCTAACCTAACTTTCATGTTGAGCATCATCAGTGGTGACAAGACTTGGGTTTACAGCTACAAGACAGACTGAACAGCAGTCTTCAGACCACTGTGTCAACACTTTCACTGCCATGTGGCACATTTGGTGCTAACGACCTGAACCGTAGTGCGTGCCAGATCCATATACATTGCAGATGGTGTTTGACCCCCTTACAGGACAGGGCTTCCAGGGAATATTCCAAATGTGGTGGGAGCACTAGGAACAGTGTATCCATGAGCAAGACTACTTCAAAATATTTTTGATTGCATGACATAGAAGGCAAATGATATATTAAACCTACCTACCAATTCTTTGTAAATGTGGGTGCACTACCGTTTAAAAGGTTGGGTCACTTAGAAATGTCCTGATTTTCGAAAGAAACACAGTTTATTTGAATGAAGATAACATTAAACTAATCAGAAATACAGCTTAGACATTGTTAATGTGGCAAATGACTCTTCTAGCTGATTTTTAATGGAATATCTCCATAGGGGTACAGAGGAACATTTCCAGCAACCATCACTCCTGTGTTCTAATGCTACATTGTGTTAGCTAATGGTGTTGAAAGGCTAATTGATGATTAGAAAAGTCTTGTGCAATTATGTAAGCACATTAATGAAAGTGCGCGTTTTCATGCAAAACATGATATTGTCTTGGTGACCCCAAACCTTTTAACGATAGTGTTTATACAAACATAGTCAAATACGTTTTAATCAGAGTTGTATGATTCATTTTGGGGGATTGGGAAATATCCCATATCCCTCATGATTTGGCCACTCATGGGAAAAACCCCATCATGAATATAGTGCTATTTTATTTTTGTGAACGTAAAATCAGATATGCTGGCCATTTTCTCTTACTTGTTGCTACTGTTATTACTTCAGTCTAACCAGGCAATATAGCAAGCTAAGCTTATCTTGGTTATCTGACTCACATGCAAGCTGCTTCTCCTGGGAATGATTGGGTGTAAAAAATTTAGTACCAACTACTGTAATCTCTTTATAAGCACTAGTTTGTGTAGTGCAAATCAGATATTTTGTTTTCATAATTGTTGGTACATAAACACCTCACTAAGATAATCATTAAGTTTAAGTTTACAAGCAACTGGTTGTTCTTGGTTACTTGGATTATGCACGGACCTCAATCAATCACATGAACAATTTTCATTGGTTGTACTCTAATAAATAAATAGTCCCTGTGAAGAGTGTTGACTTGGCTGGGAATCATAAAAGAGAATGTCTCAAAACATAAAAATTAAATCAAAATTATTTGCAGGGTAAGATACTACGTTTTGATTGTTTTGGGAATGTAAGTAATCCAACCTTTAGATGCAAAATATAAAGCTGTATCTCATTCATGAGAGGGAACCATTGCCTTTAACAGCTGCTGTGTCTAGTGTTACGTAGTTGATATGTTTGTTGCTATATTTGACAGGAAAATTTCGAAAATCAAGTACAACTGTGCTGTGTAGGACTAGCATGACCCTATTTTAGGGGCCAAGTTCTCCCGCAAAACAAATGGTCTTAAGCTCTGACATAGGGCGTGTACCAGCAGAATGTCAGAGTTATGTACTCCACGGTCTGCAGAGTGATAAAAAGGGAAACAGAATGCCAGTCCCTTCCCCAACCCAGGGTGTGGTGCAGAGACTCACTACACCACACACACTACAGTTACGCATGTTTTGCATTCCATTATTCCCTAAATATAAGCCAGTATCTTCCAGCGAAACATATGTATTAATGATCATGTTCCACAAATGGTGTCACCCAGAAACTTATATCCTGCTAGTTTCACATAGATACATCTCTGGCATTCCTTTTGTAGCCCAGCAATGTGGAGGTGGAGATAGTTACCATTGTCATCTGGGAGGCAGGATGCCTTCAGATAAGGCTGTCTAATTATAATTTTCTTTTTTTGTCTCATGAAATATGAAAGTGAATGTCTTGGGTGCCAATTATGGCCTCATTACAGGCTAATTTAAAGGAAATTAAAAGGCCAACCACTCCATATATTGCCACCAGACAAATGAACTGGCCCCCACACTCTAATTGAAATCCTTTGTTTGTGCAACAGACATCAGTCAGGCTGCCTAATAGCTGTGATATAATTGATTCCAACATCAATGATAGTGCAGTGCATAATTGGGCCTGACCCACAGAGTGAAAATATTCACATGGGACAAAGCTGTTGATGTCACAGGAAAGTTCACCATTCTCATTTGTCAGAGACAGACAGTGAACCCGGAGTTCAATGTCTACATAACAGCACTGGCTATCCTTAAGGGACTTGGATAAGTACACCATAATAGCAGGACTGATTAGCTCTGCTACAGACTTTATTGTATCAAATCCAAGACAGATGAGCACATTTGGATTTTTCTTTCTCATTGGTGCACTTATGTGTCTATGGATAAGTCATAGCTCTTTGCCTTATGCACAAAGTACAGATTTTGAGTAGTAAGTGCATGACATGCATACATTCCAGATTACAGTCACTGGAAATAATAGAGCTTTGCACAATGTTCAGCAGTTTTGGAAATGCATTTTTCACTTAAATGTTTTAGGGATGGGCTGACAGAAGAGTAATTATCAAAGGCTGAAAAGCTCATGGAGACTAAAAGCATGACTGTAATTAAAAAATACTTTCCAAGAATCAGGTGTCTTTCCTTTGACAGTTGCGTAGGTTACTGCTCAATTCAAGATACCTATAATTAGTGTCACGCTGTTAATTAGAGACAACTTCAACCATTTATCCTTCTTTTCTTGACTGAGATTGTTGGTAACATCATTAGCATTCCACCATTTACACTTGTTGTCAATTTGGGTTTGGAAGAAAAAATGGAGACAGACCTTCCTCTGGGGTTTGAAAGGCAACAGATGCTGGGAATTTCCCTGCGCATGTTGGAAAGCAAAATATGTCATCTTGGGTCTAAACACCAACACTACACAGTGATTTGTCGAAACATAGCCCAAGCAACATGCCAAAATGTTCAGGCACTGCTGCAATTTGGATTAGTTTGTCAGATTGAAACAACACTAAGTCAAAGTGTTTGAATTGGCTGAAGCTAAGCAAAACATTTTGCAACTTAAAAAGAGCACCAATTACACCACCATTCAAAATTTGAGGTCACATAGAAATGTCTTTGTTTTTGAAAGAATAGCAGTTTTTTTCAATGAAGATAACATTAAATGAATCAGAAATATAGTCTAGACATTGTTAACGTGGTAAATGACTATTCTAGTTGGAAAAGGCTGATTTTCAGTAGAATATCTACATCGGGAAACAGAAGCATATTTCCAGCAACCATCACTCCTGTGTTCCAATGGTACACTGTGCTAGCTAATAGCACTGAAAGGCTAATTACTGATTAGAAAACCCTTGTGCAATTATGTTAGCACATGAATAAAAGTGTGAGTTTTTATGGAAAACATGAAATTGTCTGGGTGACTTCAAACTTTTAAACGGTAGTGTATATGCTGAGACTTGGTGAGCTTCTCAACCACAAATGTTAGGTGAATCCAAATACAAACTATCCTTCTACTACATGTCGAATCTATCAGTTTTTTATGTGTCTCAAACCAAAATAACAACATCTGAGCAGACTGGCATTGCATCATTACATCACACAAGGGTTGAAGATCCAGCAAGCAGATACCGGTAGATGTGTAATATAACTGGAAGCTGTGGCAAATTCTATCCTGCTCAGCTGTTGCCTTCCCCATTCTCCTTTCTTTCCTTTGTCCGTGCACCTCTCATTAAACCTGCTACCTTACATTCAGCAGTGAGAAGCCCAGCAATGTCCCTCGTTAACTTAGTTATCAGAGTGGTTATGATGAGCAGGCAGAAGGACTCCCCTTAGCTCAACTGTGGACCAGCTCTACCAGGCCATAATGAAATAATTCACCAAGGGACCATCTCCCATTGGGAGGTTAAGGGGTCTCTCTGCATCAATTAACATTTGGTGGTCTCATGAAACAAGCCTGGTGACGACTAATAGCAAGGGAAGTGTGAAATCACCCTGCCCTGGCTGACAGTCATGTGCATTGGTAAGTGAAAATGAGTTTTCAAAATTGGAAAAGGAGAACTGGTTCAGATGGAAGGAAAAAAGAACAGATTACCATGGATACCAAGGTAGTCCCAGAAATCAATAATCTTAGGTGTTTTGAATGGGCTATTGTGCAATTGTTTAGACCTTCTTCAATAGTAAATTTGTCTTGCTCCTCCCAGTGAAAAAGGCTTTAATGACTTGGGGATAACTACAAAGGCTGCTCACAATGAGCAGCCTAGTTTCATAATGAGACAGCATGCAAAAGATAGTTTGATTTTGACTCTGTCTCCTCACCTGGTAGAAGTTGGGCCAGTAGGTGCTGACGGCCAGCTCCACCTGTCCCCAGGAGCGAGAGGCTGGACCTGACACGTTCCAAACAGGCATGCCCATAGGACTGTTGTTTTCCTTGATATAGACATTTAGGTGACCAGGGTGGCTGTTGTCTCTGCCTCCTATATAGTAGTTGAAGATAACACAGTGGGTGTCATTCTCCCTCAGCTGAGGTGTCAGCAGTAAAGCCTTCTGCCCTGCAAAACGTCCTGATGTGTTCACCATCATAAAAGCTGAACCTGCAAAAAAAGAAAAAAGAAAAGTTGAAAAGTTCTGTCCAAGTACCAATTCAAACACTGTCAGAGAAACAGATTTTTATAGTAATGTTTCTCTACAAAAGACTAAAATTTACCTGTAGTATATATGACTTCAAATGTCAGTTGTTGCTTTGTTCCAGACTGAACCAATGTAACAGTTACTGGATGAATCATAATGAAATTTTATATTGACATTTATGAAAAAATGTTTCTAATACGTTGCCTTTATTACCTGTTCCATTCAATTCAGTGTTATTTATACAGCACCAATTCATAACATATGTCGTTGTCGTAAGCATTTTGCATAGGGAGGTAACGACCTTAAGAATGTTCAAAATCAGAAAAGAGAACCCAACAATCCCAAAAAGCTCAGACAGAACCAGGCTCGGGGAAGGCGGCCATCTGCCTCGACTGGTTGGGGCGAGAGTGGGGATGAGGGGGGTGGGGGATAGCAGGAGGGGTTGGAATGCTGACAAGAGGAGTGCAGATGGAGAACAGAAAACAACAAGTAAGAGGACAATGAGCATTTTGGAGGTTAGTGAAGCCAGAGGCTGTAGGTCAGACAGATGTAGCTCCAGATCCAGAGACAACAATAGACAGAACAAACACAGGACCTCAAGGAGACACAACAAACATTCAATACACCGCACATCAGCAAAACTAATGACAACCCATCAACCTCCGCCGTGAGTTGTCTTTCATGGGACTCGACAAATGTTAGCTTGCTAACACATGAAAATGGTGAACTATCAGTATTACCTGCTTCGCACTGACATGTTCACTGACATTGTATGTTAGCACACAGACAGGTGTTAAAGAGTAAGTGACTGACAAAGCATCCATCCATCCATTATCTATACACCGCTTAATCCTCATTAGGGTCGCGGGGAGCTGGAGTCTATCCCAGTTGACTTAGGGTGAAGGCAGTGGACACCCTGGACAGGTCACCAGTCTATCACAGGGCTAAATATAGAGACAACAAGCACACTCACATTCACACCTACAGAAAATTTAAAGTTACCAATTAACCTCAGCATGTTTTTGGATTGTGGAAGGAAGCCAGAGGACCTGGAGAGAGCATGCTAATTTCATGCATCAAGGTCCTAGGTCCAGGCTGGGATGCGAATCAGGGATCTTCTAGCTGCAAGGCAACGGTGCTAACCAACAACCACTGTGCAGCCCCTGACAAAGCATTACAAAAATAAGGGAAAAACTCTGTTTTCTAACTTGACCCTGAACTGAGCTGATTGTAAACAGAAAAATCTATGCATAAGATAAATGAACAAAAACACAACAAAGACATAATGCATATTTGAAGTATTAATTACTGAAAATCTTTTCCATGTTAATTGCTGTATGTGAAATGGTGTTATCTCTGGCAACACAACCACGCAACTTTGATCCATTGATGTTTAAATACATGAAAACTAAGAAAAGCTTCCCCTGACAGTTAACTCCTGAGATGTAATAGTAACAAAACAAAAGGAGAAATTTCATAAAAGTTACGGCAGGTAAAAGACTGTTCTGAGAGATTTCCTATTAACAGCAACGACTCCAGCTTGTGACCGTTAATGAGAAAATGCTCTTATTTTTGGATTGATAGAAGCTCTCTAATCATTACCATTTGTCAAAACAGAAAGACCAATCCTAAAAAATACCGGATGTTTGAGGAGAGTATTTTCCCTCAATGACAGAGAGAAGGAAATGATGAGAAATCAATAAGCTAAAATCTATTTGCCAAGAAAGCCCCATTTAGATTTTATCGCTTTGGTTCAATATTAAAGGTTAATCTAATTCTCTACCCTCTTGCCAATAAAACACAAGTGAGAATTATTATCCTGGCAAACTTTCAAGGAGATGCAGAACACATTCTATTTGTCATCATCTTATTTTGCTTGGCTTGGTAATGAGATGGCACAAATTGTAACAGCTTTTGAGAGACAGCCAAAAGAGACTCAAGTTTATGTTGAAATACAATCTTTAATAATGTGCTAATATTTTGAAGGCACATTTTATTTAGAGGTGAGACAAACAACCTGTAGGGGGACGTGAATCTTTGTCTTTGTAAATGTAACATATGGTGATTCACTCGGATACAATGTTAAAAAGGGTGAACAGGCTTGGTCCCCGAGTGTGTCAGCCACACAGCCTCCCACAAACCCTATTTGTTCCATCAGTGACTCGAGCTTGTCCACTTGTCTTGTTGTGCTGCACTTGTAACGCTCACCAGTTCCATCTGTCTCCAGCTTCAGATAATGAGTGGGGGTTCTGTCATGTTTACACAATGAAACAGGAGGAGAGGGCGCGGAGGAGGAGGAGCAGTGAGTTGTGATGAGTCGAGACCAAGTCAGCCTCATTGGCTTTGTTTGCAGGTACAGGCAGTTGTTGTTTTAAATGATCTTAGCCTGCTTTGTTCATGTGCATAAAAGATGACAGGTTGTATATCCATGCAGTGCTGATTGTGAATCCCAGGAAACAGATGTACATAAAAAGATGCAGAATCTGATGTTTGGGTCATCAAGTGCACTCCAACAAACTAAGGTTTGGATATGGCTTGATTGAATCTGCATGACAAGTCACAGTTATTTTCTTTGTGGATTCTTTTCTTGAATCTATGACTAGGTATATAGATTGGTATATATATTGCCAGAAAATGGTGAAAAATAACGATCAGCTTTTCCTAAAGCACAAGATGATTCCGTCCACAGCACAAACATGCTCAGTGTATTGTCATACAGGAGAACAGATACCAGAAAATCATGATGTTTTCTAATTAATGACCAAAAGAGTTGATGGTTAATTTATAGTTGACTAATTGCCTAATCACTAAAGCTCTTCTGATGAAATTATAATAAAAATAAAGAATCATGTAAGTTTGACAAATAAAATGTGTGACTCAAGAGTCACTCTCTAGCTTTCTATTAAAACTTTCAACTCCATGCCATGGTCTTCATCAGTAGATGAAGCTCGCTCGGTTGCCATGGAGATATCTCAGTTGTCGTCACATAACCTAAGCATTGAAATTTGAAATTTTGTGTCTCCATGACAACAGAGCAGTTCCATATTAGATTACACAATGACAATTGAGACACTGCCATGGCAACTGAACAAGCTCCGTAGTTGAAAGCTATTTTTTTTTGTCCAACTACTGTTTCCAAGGTCGACAGCTGTGAAGAATAGCGTGAATTGTAATGAAAACTTCAGAAAAACACCAATGTTGCATTTGATTTTTAAATACAACATGGTAAAAGAGATTCAATCATTTCTATTTTTTTCAAACATGTATTGCCTCTTATTGAGACTCTTTTGTGTAGTTTTCCCATAACTGAAGGTCACAGTGTGTTTATTGTCATAAGATGCGTTTTCTACAGTTGTGATAAGCTGTGGCCTTCGCATGTTATATATAAATTCCCTGCACAGCATGATCATTCTGTTATGAGTCACTACTGAGAACATCATACTGTTGTTCTCCCAGAGCTTTTTAATGTATTATTCACTTTCAGTTTGTCACTGATTCAAATGTTGTGGTAATTATTTCTGAGGATGTGCAGGAAGTTGAGTAAAGTACATGAAGAGGGGCAGGAGATGAGTTGACTTAGAGACACTTGTTTGTCCAACCTCAATCAGGAGCCTCTATATGAGGGCTCTGAGGGCTCTTTAATAACATCCAGGCATCTGCTCGGGTGCCCAGAACATTTTGGGGGCTTTTTTCCCCCCTTTGAGGCATCAGCAACCCTTGGTGTGATGCGAACCAGCACTAATAATCAGTTGATGAATTGTTCAGTTGCAGCTCGTGTTACAAAGACAAAGATCCTAGCACCACTGCCTTCCTCTATGATTAAAACAGGCTGTTTACTATTCATTTCAAACAGCCACATTGTGACAGTGTTGCACAGAAGATTTATGCACAGCACTGCTCTTTGTTGTAATTAAAGATGAAAATATCAGATCCCCAAAGCAGCACTGATCCCTTTTTTAATAGTATGATTCTGAAATATTAATCAAACAATAGGTACAATATGTAAGAGTCACTTCAAGTTAACGACGCACTAATGCAGTAGCTATCAATATTTAAGAAAAAATAATTTGACAGAAATACTAATGTAAATAGAAAATTTCTTCCTCACCATAAGGCAGAATGCAGCACTGTAGCAATGGGGCTGTGAAATACCTATCACCAAATTTTAGACCCACAAATTGTCTGGATTTGGACCAGTAAAGCTTAACGCAACAAGGGGGGGAAAAAATCCTCCTTTTTCTCAGTATTGACCACCATGAAATACAAAGATAGGGTATTTCAAGTGACAGTGCACCAACCTTGTCACCCGGCCATTGTCATTGTCTAACAAAAGTGGAGATGATAAGAGGAGAACACTGATTGTCATTCAGTTTCTATGCTCTTCGAGTCTAATGACCATATACTCTGCAGGACCTGCTGCACCATGACAAGCTAATTAGCCAGTGAGACTAAGAGCAAATTATAATGACACTGTGTTAGTGCTGTGCTAATGCGCTAGTGATGCACAAGGGTGTTTTCTCTCTCTCCCTCTTTCTCTATCTCTTGTGCCTTAACAATGGCATGTTCAAGACCAATTAAAAATAGAGGGCTCTCGCCGCTCCCTAAGCCTGTCTCTGCAACTCCGTAAAGGCCAGGGCCCAGCTATTGTCTAAGGTATTCAGAGGAACAGATTTATTATTATTTCAATGTAGGCCACCTTCACCTTCCATTACAATGATGGCTGAACACAGAGAAGATGGAGGCTGGTGTGAAAAATGAATGAGTTGAAGATAAAATGTTTCTGCTGCAGATGCTACATACATTCATGTTGCTGTTCTTTAGAAAGGAAGGGCACACGGCCTGGATATAAAAGTGTGATTTTGTTTTTTTCTGGAATACTATAGAAACTATTAACAGGGACACAATACCTGAAAAGGGGCTATGCACAAAACAATTACTATATAATCGCACTGTACAGCATGTATGCACTATTCTGACATTGATCAAGCATGAATTATAAGGTCTCGTAAAAGTTTTGATGTCAGTTTCTCTTGTTAACTTTTTTTTTAACCTCAGGACAACAACAACTTTTCAGTTTGTTTTCTAACTGCTATTTCTATCAATGATAACACACAAAAACCTAAGCAATTGCAAGATTGTAGCTTGAAAAGCTGAATATCTGTTCAGCATTAGCAAGGTTGTGTGCAAACTAACAAGTGCATTCTATTGTAAGATATTTTACAGCAATTGTAAACCCACAAATGTTCAAGTTCAGCTGGACACTAAGTAATCCAAAATAACAGATTTAGTGGTTTAATGGTGTTATGAGCAATACAGAGAGAACTGTGGACATATTCCAGGGGAAGGCTTACATCAGGTTAATTATTCGGCCCGACAGCTCACTCAACTGGCAGAACAGTTAGGAGTTGGCCACAGATTTTGTCAGTCCATATGGGAAGAGAAGTTCCTTCTGTTAAGAGAAAAAACTGTTGGAAAATTGGTCATTACTAAAGAAATAGTTTCAGTTTAATGTCAGAAAGTAATGTCTGTAATGTGTTGGTGGCCTATGATGTGTTTTATGAAATAAACTCAATTTAGAAAATTACAGCTTATCATAATTTCAACAATGTGACAAGACTACATCCTATTCTCCATATTTACTGCAATAAAGCTTCATGTCCTTCAAGTCTATCTCGCAGGAAGTGTCCATTTTTTTTCTCCTGAATTTATGCTTCCTTGTTTGGTGGCATGATTGAAAACCCTGAAGATACAACTTTAAAAAGACAGACAATGAATTTCGCTCAGGATGCATTATTTTACATAAACTGCACAGGGAGTGTGAGATGGTGCAACAAAAGACCCCAAGCAAGATAGTTAAGTAGCTGCATTCGTACATCTCTCCATTTAGCCCCTGTTACTCTACTTCAAAAGGGAAGAAAGTATTTTAATGGGAATACACTGATATCATTTACTTCACACATACAAGGTACTGTCTAATTCTAATCATCAAAGTCTATAGGTTGCAGGTATTTATATTAATTGCGGGTTGAGTGATGGTCTGAGCACAGGATATAATTTGCAATAATGACTAGCGCTCATTATTTCTCCTCCATTCAGGTCCTGAACTCTGTGAAAATCATTATGTGGGGGAAATCAGAATGAAGGGGCACTCTTTAAACCCAAACCCTCCAAGTCTCATTTGCTAATAAAATTCACAGAGGTCACCATCGCAGAAAAGCACAGCTGCCACTTCGGAAATGTCAATGAAGACAGGGCTATTCTCACTGTCTGCTACCAATCAAAAATGCTCTCGCTGTGAGGGTTAGGCTGTTAATGTGAGCAGCCATGGCCTCCACTCAATTTTCCAGAACTTTCCCTGTGTCCTTTGAAACATGAAAGGAGCCTGATAAAATAACACTGAATAAGTTTGGGCTCTCCATATGAAGGACCTGGCAAGTCTCTTTGACAGAGTCAAAAAGATTCACCCAGAGCCATCCATCATGCGGAACACGTTGCAGCCCTGTTGCTTTGTTCAGGTGAAACAACTGACCCTTATTACGCTCCCTTTGTTGCCGCATGTCAATCACCAGTAATTCTTAATGGCTTAATGTCATCTTAATATGCAGTCTGCACTATTGGCACTCCTTTGCAATAAATAGGCCATTTAATGGGTGCTAATACACAACATTACACAACAGGGATTGTTCACGTGAGCCATTTATCATTAGCTTTTATTGTTCACACCATGCATATTTAAGATCCAGAAAAGATACAGAATGCAAATATGTCCTTCATCATGACAGTGCAGTGTACTGTCTTAATCCTGTTTATCGTAATGGGTAAGCTGTTTGCTCAGCTCGCAGGATATTTTTCCAAGCCCACAAACATGCTAAATTGAAAATCATAGTATGTCATACCCAGGAATTAATTCACGGATTGATCACACGTCGTAATTTGCTCTTCTATTTTGTCCCCTAATCATATAATGGGGTTTCTCCTTAACCTCGCAACCTTGGCAATGCCATGTACAGAGTGATTTCCACACGTAGTTGTGAATGGCTGAAAAGCAATTAGCTTATTTTACAATATGGTGCCGCTCCCTCCGCAACAGCAAATCCCATCTTTTGCTGATGTGATTTAAATTCTGATTAAATTTCTGACGTCCTTCAGTCAGTGGGTGTTCTCTCCTCTCATATTTTAAGTGGCTCACCTTCTCCTCTTTCATTTGAACAGCACATTCAGCACCATAAACAACACTTATTGTGCAGATAAGATAAAGGGGCTTTGTCAATTCATTACCGCCTGACTGAAATGGCCAAAGTGTGAACAGTTTGCCTTTTAAAATGATCTGTCTTATCAATATGCAACAGCCGGACTCTAAAAAAAAAATAGGCATCCTTCTGGGTTAAAGAGTGAGCGGCATTTGCATGAACATAATATGAAGAAGAAGAAGATAACAGAAAGAGAGAAGATCACAGTCACACTATTAAAAATCCCATCCTGCCAATCTTCCACGACTGTCGAGGTGTTATTATCAACAAATAAGTAGCTTTCAAAACAAAGACCCTGTGCAACAGTGGGGCAAAAGCATTCAATTTCCTTCGTGAAACATATTTAGGGCAGACATTAAGTACAAAACAATAAATGATTTAGCTGGAGCTGCATTTGCTATTGTTCCAAGCAGAATACAAAAACCCTAATTAATCTCAGTTAGAGGACCTTCTTTCCTCCTCTTGCTTTATTCCCTAGAATGGGTCTCAGGGGAGAGCCAAGGGAGCAGTAGCCTACTGCTAACAACATGCATGACACTAGCAGACAAGAGGCAGCCTCTGCACCAGCTGGGGTTTACTAAAAACAGCTCCTTCTTAATGGTACTTGGATACTCCACCCCTACAACAAGTCACTGCAAACTTCTTCATCAAGTCAACTTCATTAGTTTTTCTGAGAGGAAAAATCCGTTTTTTTGGCACGTTACAAATGTCTTTGATTCAAGTGGGGTAATTTTGTTTTCAAATGACGTGCAATCCAGACCAATACCTGATTATGGCAGAAGTGCATCCAGCTCCATTCTCTAAAGCTGAATGAGTGTTGGCCTAGATGGTTTTATTATCATTGTCCAGGACAGATGAGTCTGTTGGTAATAACAGGACAGCTAGTGACAGTTGTGCCAGGGGTTTCTCCAGTTGGCTTGGGAGATGAACACATGCAGGAGTGCCCAAGCAGACATGCATAGCCTCAGAACTGGGCTGAACCACCCTAAAAGGAGCCAAAGCATGCAATCAGTGCCGTATGGAGGGATAAACAAGGCGACTCTCCATCCAGACATAGCAATTAGGTAGGGAGCACATCATCATAAACAACCAAGAGTTTCAGGCACTGTTTGTCTCTTCTTCTGACCAGAGAGCTTGTTTTCTTTGTTGCGTTTCATTTCACTTTTCTGTTTTGGTACTCTTATTTACTTGCTGAAATGGAACTAGGCCAGTTAGGCCTTTCACACTGTGACTTTGTAGGATGAAAGAGATTCCACGGCAGGCTGACATCAAGCTCTGCTTAATGCCTCGATATATTTACCACACTGACACAGTGGCATAATTCAGGATGTCTCCTACTGATTCCACAGCCCTTTCAAACATATTTCTGCATACACGTAAACGATAGTGTGCAACTTTCAGGTCTGAAGATTATTAACCTTTATTAAAACAAAGAAGTCATATCATCGTATAATGAATGTGGCATTTTCTTTTAAAGGACTGATGGCTATAGTCTACTTTTTATTATCATCAGCTTCTTCTTATGGCACTCAAGTAATAGTTAAAGCTTCAAATTATAAATACTTGAGTTTCAACCCTAGGCAAACATCACAACAACTGCAATATGTGGTTATATGTTGAAGGACGTCTTTCTTCCATCCATTGCCTACATCTGCACATGACAGCTACAATATGGTATTGTATGGGAAAGATTTGGGTCACTGCAATAGGCTTTGGCAGTCAAACAATAGCAATACATCCCAGTGATAGAGATTTCATCAGTAAATATAAAACTGCTTGACAGAATGTTGAATAATTTCACTTAAACACGTTGGATACAACATGGCCAAAACACAAAGTTTGGTTGATTGAACAAACCGAGGCTCAGCAGCCTACCATAGACCTTCGTGTCTTGTCACTTTTAGCAAGACTTCCATGTTGGCTTTCTGACTGTCTCAGCCTTTCATCACCTCCGTCAACGTAGACCTCTGGTGAGCCTTTGCGGGGGTCAGCAATTAACCTTGCAAGACATATTGTAGTCTAAAAACACCCACAACCCCGCCCCTCGACCATCACCTCCGCCTAAGTGATACACTCCAAGCAGCTTGCTTCGAGGGCTGACAGACTTGACGTTGGAATACACATGGAGGCTGGTGAAGGGTCTCCATCTATTGGTCCTGGCCGGCCACATTAAACTATAGACAGCAGCTTTTCCCTGGCTGCCCTCTGTGGGCCTCCAGGTTTGATTTGTTTTCTTTATTTAATGTGTCTCAAGGTAAAATCATTCAGAAATTATATTGGTGTGGAAATTTGCTTGTGAATTTTTTGTTGTTTTATTAACAACAAAATTCTTACCTGTGTGCTTTGATTAACATGCAAAAGTGGCTATATTCAAAGTAAGCCTTTTTCTACTCGTCTTTGTCAAAGATGAGTCATATAAATGATTATTCATTTATAACGATAAAAATTTCAGCTAAATAACCTAGTCGTACAATAAACTGTGGTTAAGGTATCACTAGAGTTAAAAAAAACAAACAAAAAAATCTAAATAATATAGAACATTTGGCAAATAGGACAAAGATTGTAGTTATGGTTCAAGAACAGTTAAAAGGCTAATTAAACACTCTGAAAAAGCAAAACACGCTACATTGCTGGCAGCGTTGCACCTTTCACTCTGTCTCCTCACCAAATTAAGGGCACACCACTTCCTACGCTGGCACGGAGTGTAAGCAATAAATTTGAACCATAAAGTGTAAAATGGTCCAAAACTCTAAGAAATACTAGAATTAGAGTTCATATGAGAACCTCCTCGGGAAGGATTTCATTTGCTCAGTCAGAGCAGGGAAGACTTTAATTATCGTTTAAATCATACATACACAATGACATTAAGAACACCCTTATTTGGACAGATACTGTCTACAACTAATTTTAAAAGGTATTTAAGGTAGTATCGTCTGCTGCTCTCTGCTCTGAGCCTACTTCAATTCCATTTCCATCCTGGCACACCAGGTAGGATAACAATCTGTTCTGTGAGTATGATAAGGTCGTTTTGTGAAGATTCATAAGTGCACGTTGAGAGTAAGGCAGCAATCAGAAGTAAGATAGCTTTTTCCAGCAGTGTGGCTTTCACCTAAATGCATTTTTACCCATCGACCCCCTCTCTAGTAGCCATAAAACAATTTCACCCGTCAAGTACACTACATTTCACATCCCTTTCAATGTGGTCAAAGAGGAGAGATTACAATTTCACGCAGCAGGTTGAGTGCTCACACTGTGAATTGGAGAAAGAGCTGCAACCTGTTAATTACGCACAATTCAAGACGTGCAGGTAGAAAACAAGCCTATCTGAAGTGTACTCAGACTAGGAGGCACAATCAAGGACACCACTTAACCAGACATGGAATTTTAATCAGATATGTTAAATTTAGACGGTGCACCAGGTGTTAATTTGTAGGTCGAGGCTTTTCCAGATTTCAGTGTCACCTTTGCCCGGCCTCCATGTGTCCCGACATTAATCAATTGCGATAGAAAAAGGAGGCACTTCCCCCTCCTCGGAAAGTAATTTCTCTGGGGCAGTTCAACACACATCATCTTGATGTACACACAAACAGGTCTGGGCACTGGGCACTGCTTAAAATTAGTGAAGGCCTGCTAATTAATTCCCTCTCTGTCACTGAGGGGCCCAGTGCAATCTATCTGTGATGCAGCCTTTGTGAGATTAGGCTTCAGATAGGGGAGGAAAACAATATCCATTAGTCAGTAATGCTACCTGTGTTAAAACATGGAGGGGGGGGTGTCACTCCATTAGTCTAATTCCTTAGGTGTCTTGTGCTCAGTGACGGCGATATCTCTGCATTTCAAATCAAATGAAAAGCGATCAATGGAACATTAACGAGACAAATTGCGTTCGACAGAAACAAAATGCAGGGAAAGCATTTCAATGAATTTTAATATGTGGCTGACAGATAGACCTTCAATTAAAATGGATCTGAGTAGTTTGATATCAAATGTTGCTTTTTGTTTCACTTCACATCTCTGTACCAAAGATTCTATGTAACAGATACTTCTGCAGAAACTATTCACATCAACATCAGAGATAATTACTAAACAAGAAAACAGTGTTGGAACTCCAACGCAAAAAATTGAAATACTGTTTTCTCTTCAAATGCATACATAATTTGAATAGTAGTTATGCACCTGCAAGTTGCAATTAATATGTATTACTTTCTAACACTAAAATTGTTTACATGAAGCATTGTATTATATTCCAACTGTAGTCTGACTTAAAAGCCTAATGAGTAAAAATGTGAATATCTAAATCCTCATACTTTAATGAAATTAATTTCAATTTCATTGTAATGAAAGAAAACAACAGATAAAAATTTGTCATGTAAATGGGCTCACAAATTAGCTGCATGTTTGGGATATTTATCCTTGTACATATACTGTAGCTTTGCTACATGAACCGAGTGAAGTATTCCATTTTCAACTTTTTATGTCAGATGTCATCAGCAGCTGATTTTCTCCTATATTCAGACATTTTAACAACTTGGGAGCTATATTTGTGCAACACTAAATGAATTAGCTAATGTAAATCGAGCCAGGGTGAAAATTTGAAAATACAAAAGGTGATCTGTCATTGGTATGAAAACTCATAAAAGTTTCTTGGTCTCACCTGCAGACAAGCGGTATAACTCCTATTTTGGGGCATAATTGTATAATATAAAGGCTTGTATCATTGTCTACATACACTCAAATGTTTGAAGCAATCAAAGAACAAAGCAGAGGAAAGCTTTGAGCTAGCATGCTGTTGCTTTAGGACAATGTGCCTGTCCAAACAGCACAGGTGGCAGAATCAGTCAAATGTGGCTTTGAATTGTTGCCCCATGCACCTCAGTAACCTGACCTGCACAACCTGATTTCCATCTGTTTCCCAAATGGAAATCCCACTTGCATAGTTGCCATTTTCAGAGTGCTGATGAAGTCAACCCTGCTGTCTCCTGTGATGTTTTCTGGTGAGGCCGACTACTTTCTGAAGTACCCTTGTGTCCATTTACAAAATAAAATTCCTTTATGTAAAAAAAAAAAGTCCTTGTTCATGGCAAGATAGTGCTTTTCTCATAAAACAGGCAATGTCAAATGTGCCTATGTTACAATGATGTATTCTCAGTATGGTGAAGGAATCATTTCACGTCTTCACTGTGTCAGTATCACCATCCTTACCTGAGGGCATCCAGGGATCTGATGGAGACTTCTCTCTGGTATTTGCCTGCTCCCAGTCAAGGTCATCATCTCGGCCTTGGCTGTATCCACATGCTGCCAGTGGCTTCTCAAAGTTACAATCGCCTGTTACAAAAGAAAGAAATGAATAGGGTTATGCGGTTTTTCCATTAACTTGCTGCTCAAATGAATGAATATATATATATATATATATATATATATATATATATATAATAAATTATTTTCTCTTTTTTTTCTCGGTGGTGTTCATAATGCAGTATGCAATGAGATGCATTTAAGTGAGACAGAGTGAAGGATTACTGTAGTAGGCGAGGCACAACATACATTACCATCATTAGCAACACTGCAGTCCCATTTCACAATGACAAGTATGAAGTGTCCAAACTCCATCATTGTTAGGCATTATGTCCCCAAACTGCACCACCATCAGGGATAAATTGATTTATTTTCTTTGCCGGCTGCAGAACTTTGCTGTTCATGTGCCCTTACTCCACCAAGCCACTCTAATCTTTTTACAAGCTGCTTGCAAAATGACAGCAAGCAACCATTAGGGCCACGCTTCAACCAGGCT
This sequence comes from Acanthochromis polyacanthus, assembly GCF_021347895.1. Lineage (NCBI taxonomy): Eukaryota > Metazoa > Chordata > Actinopteri > Pomacentridae > Acanthochromis > Acanthochromis polyacanthus. The sequence goes on along the minus strand of NC_067121.1, from coordinate 17,377,083 downwards.
TGGCGTGTGATCGATTAATACAAATACCCCTTTATTTGTCGCGCCTTAAAGGCCACACAGAGAATGTGAGGGTTGAGCTTTTTTCCCGTCTCAAAGTGCTTTTCAATCCACTCAATAATCCACAAAAAAGGGACGTCAGAACAATGTGTGGCTGGAAGAAAAAAAAGTGAAATATAAAGATGGCTTTTACACTGGTATTGTTCATTTTAGAGAAGGCAGACAACTTAGAGAATTGGACAAAATGATCCTGCGCTGTTTCAGATACATGATTACATTAGGTCATCGTTGATAACAGATGTACAGAAAATTATGCTTCTTCCTGCCAGAAATGAATACAAATGGCAAATCTGAAAATGTTTGCTGGCACATTGCTAATACGTTTCTAAACACAGATGACATACAAATTTTATTGCCTCTGGGAACGTCCTTTGAGCCAGAATCTATGCCAGGCCAAAACCAATATCTCATCTCTTACAAGCTCCCTCTGACATTCTGCTGTACAAAGGCTACGAGCATGGGTTTTTGTTTTCCGATTTATCTCTCTGGTGACATTTACAGTACATGTGCAAATGAGTGGCCAAATGAGGGGAACACAGGATAATTAATACTCAGCTTCACAGGGCAACTGAGGATATATTTGTTGCTTTGTCTGTTTTTATGAGGAGGTTCACACAGAAAACGGACTGATTGTCGAAGTATCACAGGTAAAAAAACAAACTATAGAAACAACATGGAGAGCTTGTCCATAAACTGATAGAACTGCTGGGTTGATATTTTCTGCCTCAATGCTGATTTGTTAAACTTGGAGTGGACAACAAACGCCATATTTCTACCATCTTGACATCCTCGTTGAGTAGCACTCTTCTCCATTCAAACATCACTATCAAACAGGTCAAATTCAGGGCATAGTCCAGCATAACAAACTCTCCATTGTTCTATTTCCTATGTAGTCAAAGAACAGGAGTTACTTCCAGTTATTGCAATTTATTGTTTTTGGGTACACTCTAAGTTAACGCGGTGGTCAAAGCTGACGGATTCTGTGCTGCAATGGAAACAGAAAGCCTGAAACAGCCGATTAACGTTTCTATAAACATTCGCGCCACTTTGCATTTGCAATGACTTCCACCAGTTGAAAGCCACCTATAGACAGAAGGCTCAACTCATTTCCCTGATTTCAGCCTCCTCGACTCCTCGATCCTTAGTCTTGCAGCCTGTGACCCAGAAATCAGTCTTGGTGTATTATCACAAACGATGTCTTGATTCCTAAATTGCATCTCGAGGAGAGAAGATGGAGGAGGTTTGCTCAAGGAGCTATGAGTAATTATGCCAGGTGTATAATTCCTGTGTCCTCAGTAAATGCCTCTCTGCACTCGTGAGAGTCAGCTGAAATTCACAAACCATGCTGGGAGCTGGATGAGTGTGCTTATATGATATACGTCACTCAATCAGAATATATGTCACTTTTTATTAGTTTAGTAGTATTTCGGGTGCCACAAACCGGCTGCTGCGGACTTATCGGGACTTATCCATCGGCAATGACACAAGGAATGAACAGCCTTGGCGGAGTACTGTGCTCTCTGAGTGCTTTTCTAATTCTAAAGAGTGCTGTAAGCATTTCCAATGTTAATTCACACAGTTTCTCACACTCCTGTAATATGAGAAAAAATGAAATTTTAGATTATGCAAACTTATAAAAAACTTAAGAAAAATAATGGATTTTTAAACTGCTTTAATTTTCATACTCATAGAAGAATGGGACAAAAGTATTCAGCAGATTTACATTACTATATCGTAGTACATCGACTACAACCCAGTTATACAGTTATATTAGATGTCTTCTCAGTTTTTTAAAATAATTTTTTAAAAATTAAACACTACTAACAAGTATGTCTACCAAAGTGCAGCACTTAAGCAGAGTTTAAAGGTGCTTATGCTTTAACTAATTTAATTTGATGCTACTCTACAACATTTGTCAATAAGTTAAGTTACTGATTATTTTGCAGATTCTAATTATTATGCAACATACAATCGCCAAATAAAATAAGAAGCCTGTATGTCGACTAAGCAGCAATATGTAAAGCAAGTCAAATTGGTTCCAGCATCATCAGCTGCAGCATTAAAACAATACTTACACAATGATGCATCAGTCAACATGGACAAATGTTATTCTCAAATTAGACAATCTGCATAATAAGTGTTTTTACTGTTGTGCTTTTAGTGTGTTTGATGACAACAGTTACAGAGTTATACACAGGTAAAAATCTGCATGCAATACTTTTACTCTTAACAGAGTATTTCTGCACTGTAGTGTTGTTGCTTTTACCTAAATAAACCACCGCTGTTAAGAACTTTTCAAGGAACATATATATCAAATATGTTCTTTTTCAACTTTTATATTCAGAGATGCGTGAAATCTTTTATACGTGTCAAAATTTGATAACATTTAACATATTTACCTCATAAAATGTTGATTTCCATGCAATAGTTTTTCTTCTGAGCTATTATCCGAAGCTCATTAGCATTCTTTAACATCTGCTAACTGCCACTGTGTAATTGGTGGAGAGTTAGTTCATCATTCTGTTGAGGCAGTTCTGTAATCAATCCTCCTACTGTACAGAAAGTATTGTGCACAGCCTATAGGACCTGCAGTGTGTATTGTTGATGAAATGTGAAGTGGTAGTAACAGGGTAACCAGTGATATTTTGTCCAGACTAGCTGAAAATCTTTGCAAGGAAATCTGAAATCACCATTGGCATGCTCCTATGCAGGGCTCTTAACCCCCAGTGGTTCACTTGAAACTGTGCAGTGGCCAACAGAATAAAGCGGTGGTCATCCTGCATCTCCCTGGAGTGAGCATGCAAAACTCCAGGGGCGTCAAAGCGGTGCTGGAAAAGAGCATGTACTTCATGCTCAGTCATCTTGAAATAAATAGACATGTCTGTGTAGCCAAGATGTAACTTGGAGAACATTTACATGAGTCTCTGGCTGCAGCGTCACTGGGACTGGCTCCATTCCATCAATATTTTGACTCAATAGTTCCAGGATACTTCGCCCTGTGCCACCCACCTTCCTCTCACAGCATGGTGTAGCTCAAGCAAACCCAAAGAGGTGGCTCTTATTGGTGTTTGATATTTAAATCGATGGCACTGGCGAGGAGTGAAATATATTCCAAGTCAGTGGGAGGGGAGGGAGACTTTAGAACACGAAAGGAAAAAAGCCTTCAAAAGAATATCCATAAAGCAGAGCTGAATTCTTGTTTACTTTTGACAGGTATGATTTTTTTGAAAATGTCACGTATTTTAAAACTGTATCTTCTCAAAATACACCGTTAACAATTTTGCTCTATTAATGACTCTCCTGTGACTCAGTTTATTTTAACACAAAAGACATCAGAAAATCTCTATTTTAAATTGCACATGTTTTCAGGTGGCAGCAGTTAGAAATTTAAAAAAAAACTGCTAGCATTACAATTACATTATTTATTTGCAATTTTTTTTAACTCATTTTATTTACTTGCAATTTAAATCACCTGTTCAAACAAGGCTATTCATCTGACATATTTAGGAGTATGTGATGCCAGAAGTTGATACAATGCAAAGTCATAAAACGTTGAATGTAAAATGATGTTAAACCAAATTACACTTCATAGTCTCTTGGTAATGATGTTTTCTGACTGATTCTATGTATTTGAAAACAGTGGGTGGCACTAACCCATACTACTTTTTCATTGACAAAACTTATTGCTGTGAAGACAGGGCACCATTGAAATAGGTTAACAGAGCGTGAACAAGCAATAAATCAATATGCATTGCTTTGATTGTTACACAAAGCTCTTGGTATCAGATTTCAGTACTGTGAAAGTCTCCATGCAACTTGTTATTGACCTGCTATGGGATTGTTCTGTCCTGAGGTAAACAATAAAACATCTTGTCCTATAGAAATTACAAAGCATCATAAGCATTCTTAAATGTGAGGCTTCACCATTGTGAGCGCCATAAATCAAACACAAAATGTATCACCGATCACATGTAGCATGTCATCAATACAAACGGGTGCCTCTGAGTCAAGAGATTATACATTTATGCAGATGAACGCATCAGTCAATAGCATCATAATAGTCCTTCTCTCTGTAGGAGGTTTATATCGCTGCCAGTGTGTGGCACAACCCCCATATAATCAGCCTCGACAGCTGCTGTAATAGATATCCCAACAAGAGGCTGCCAAGTCTCTGAAGGAGATTTAACTTTCAATAAAAGCTTCTATGAGGTGTGGGTAGTCTGGGAGTACAGATGAATGTGCTCCACCCTGTCAACATTCCCTTTTCAAGAGAAGCAAGCAGCTTGAAGCTAAAAAGGTGGCCCTAGATATGTCATGAAACAATTTATTCCTGAGTGAGAACACACAATAGTCTTTATATTCTCACGCAGAGTGCATTTCAAAGAAATCTATCCATCTTTTCCTGGACTGAGCCAGAGGCCACAATCAATACCTCAAGCCCTCAATGCTGGAGCCAATTTCTCCTAAAGATTTTCAAGTCAGACTTAAAAGGCCTTTTGTTACTGCACCTGTAACAAAAGTAAACTTTCGACATTTAAAAGCTGTGTGTGTGAAACTTTGGTAGCATAGTGGAGTACTGTGTGCACATTGCTCTAAATGCCAGTGAATGAGAGTGAGAAGAACTGTAAGGGTGAAAAGGAAGAACTGTGATAAGTCAAAAAATGTAAAACAGCATGTTTTCAAATGCAGCTTCACGGTGACGTTGCCCGTCGCTCTGCTCTTCTTTTGCTTGCAAGATCAGATTTGTAAAACATGAAATCCAAGAACGGCATTCTGATTGTATCAGTTGTTCCTGGTACTTGGTCAACTTTTTTCTTGAAAGTCTTCAACAAATATCCTAATTTACTTCCTTGTCAAGAGTTGGTACAGAACACTTAGACACTGTTGAAATAGCATGTGAAGTTTGAGCCAGCTGGCAGTTAGCTTAGCTTAGCATAATGATTGGTATCTGCTCGGCCATCTCTGTCAAAAGGCAAGAAAGGCAAATGGTCTGCACTTTATAGCACCTTTCTACCCTAGTGGTAGCACAAAGTGCTTTACATTGTGTTTCCCATTCAACCATTTACACACACACACACACACACACACACTGGCTTTTCCTATCCTTGTGGGGATCTACCATTGACTCCCATTCATATCTAACCCCTAACCCTTACCCTAACCCTAACCCAGACCAAAACAATGCCTAACCCTAAAGAAACGTTTTTGCACTTTTACTTTTTTCAGTAACAACAACATGGCCAAGAAAACACTGTTTCCCTAGCCTAGCCGCGCTAGATCCAGCTCTTAAGACACAAGGGTCGAGGACCGCTCGACAGGGAGGGAGGCGGTGCTAAAAGGTTGTCTTTCAAATCACTCTGCAGCAATTGGGTAGGTATACAACCAATCAGCGCAACGAATAGGCCGACGTAGTTCCTAGAGCGCCGGATTGTGACTAAGTCCCATTAGCTTCCCAACCAGCGTAGCCAACTGGTATATTAAGGATTTGCCATATCCCGTCAGCATAAGTCCAAATACGTCTTTCTTCTCAATGAAACACTTCAGTGCTGTCCTTTGTTTATCTTTCAAGTTGAATTTTAGCTTCAAATCTTTAAGGGCTGTGGCCAGTCGAAAGATGACTGTTTATTGTGCGCCGGTTGTTTCTGTCAGAATCGTAGCGCCTCTGTCATCACTTAGTTACGCCCACCTTCTGACTCTACACTTCATGGTGATTCATCCGGCCAGTTTTAGGAGCATCCAACCTCGAGCCTTATGGAGAGTAACAAGACCCATCCTGGCAGAGAATTAAATTTGTTGCCGTGGGTTGTCTAGCGCGGCTAGGCTACTGTTTCCCCTCATGGGGACCGAAATGAGGTCCCCACAAATTACATTTCTTTTGGGGTTTTTTTGGTTGCCTGTCTGCCACCAGGACCAACTTCAGGTTCAATGTCTTGTCCAAGGACACGACGACATGCGAAGGACCTGGGGATTGAAATGCCAACCGTGCAATTACTGACCAACATAGTCTACCACCTGAGCCACCACCAGCCAACTTTAAAACTAATTTAACACTCAATAGATATATCTAATTTGTTTTATTCATACAAAAGACTAAGTATAAAAATTACCTACTTTACACGGGATTATGTGCAGAACAATTTCTTAGCCAAGCTTTGTGGTTTCTAGTCATCACATGTCCAACTATTCCTTCCAGATTACAATTTTACATTTGTTGCAGGACATATTATAGCGGAATATGATTGGGAAGTTTGTGGTAGGACTCCATAATTGACTCAGTAATTCTGAGTTTCATATGCCATGGTACAAAGGATGTACATGAAAAAACGTGCTATCGGTATAGTGCATTGTAGTTTATAGTGCAGCAGACAGAATATACTCCCATAGTGAATGCTGAGCCCTTTTCCAGCAAAACCACTGCTTCAGTCCCAGTGGCAGATATCATTGCTGCACGACCTCCTTAGCCCCCCTGCCAATTCTTCAATTACCAGCCTTCCAACCTGTTCTGTTGGGCTAGGAAATCGCAGGTCTGCCCTTCGCCCCAATCTCCCTCAAAGTCTGCACTTGTTTTAACAAACATCTTGTCTGCTGGCGTCCCTGCAGACTGAAACCACAAGGCAATCTTGGGTAATTTAAAACCAATGTCGACTATCTCCCTCCACCATGGCCAGTTTAGAGCTTCAGAATCCTGCAGCTAAGCCCCTTAGGGACTGATAGGCCTTTTCACTCTGGCCCTATTTCACTTATCTATTGGCAGGTCCTGCCAAGTTCTATCTCTGGCCTGAATTGCATGTATATATACTATCTGTTTGGGGACTTTGAACTGTGGGAAGGGATTTAGGCAATCAATCTCAATATCATTATCAATCACGTCTTGCTGTTCACCACATTGATTCGAAGGGAAATAAAGAAGTTGGAGTGGAGATTTCCACTGATAATCTGCTTGGCTGAGCTATTCACTTGTCGACAATGTTTTGCAAAACAAAACTGACAAACCGCATCTAGTGTGACGGGACAAAATCAGGACAAAAAGAAAGCACTGCATCTTTAAGTTAAGACATGCAATGAATAGTTTGCTTTAAAACTACTGAGCAAAACTTCATTATTTAAAAAAAACAAAAAAAAACTTTGTGGTAGTATTTTTATCTCACACTCTCATCATTATAAAACCTCTTTGCCTTTCCAGGGCGTTTTTTTTTTTTTTTTTTTTTGTCTTGTCAACCAAATATCAACTCGATGAATGTGCTTTACATCAAGAGTACAACATAGTTCCTGATCAAATCCACCCTTGTGCATGGTTAGATGTACATTGAAGATGACAGGCAGCCTTCTCCTTAGATATGTTAAATTTTGACAGATGATTTTCAAACTATGTATGCCAGTACAGAGCTTGACGTTCTCTTCCACTACGCCTGTCAAGAACTTTCAGTAAATGACTTCACATCCATCTCCTTTCTGTGCAACCTGCCAGGCACCAATTAAGATGAATATGGAATATAACTCAGAGACGTGGAAAATGCTTATTGTAATTTTCCCCAAAGTAAAACAAATGAGGAATTTGAGTCTGTACGCATAGAAGCATCCTGACATGACACATTTTTATTAATTATTTTGAATCACAGCGTGTGAGACATTGACAGGGAGGTGAAGATCAACTCCTATAACAGAGAGGGCAGGTAATTCTTTAAAACAAAAACTGAAAAAAAGCAGAGAACCCTCAAGTGCTCAGGATAAGATTTAATCAGTGTTGGTAGACTGAGAACAACCACCTGCTTTGCAAAGTGTTTAGTTTACACAGAGTGTGGTTTCTGGTGCATCTTGACTCTGAGTTGACAGCAACAATGCTAGTTAACGATGGCTTCTCTCCTATTGTTCCCAGCACCCTCATTCATTCTTGTCTCTATTAACAGAAAGAGCTACAGACTGTCTGTCTCAGTGCCTCTGCCCTCCAGAGACAGAGAGAAAATAAGGCTGTTTCCTACTCAGCTTAATGCCTGCTGAATGACAGAGAAAAATAGGCTTGTTTGGCTTCCCATTTACTGGTGTTCAACATGCCCCCAGAAATGATATGGTGACTGAGCACAAAAAGCCCTTTATTAGAATCACTGTTTATTTGTTGCACAAGTTCAAACTGCAGAGGAGAGGATGCAGCTTGAACGGTGAGGTGGCAAAAAGCAGTGTGGCATGCTAAGACTTGAAAGAGATTCAGAAGAAAAAAATAAAGACACTTCCTGCTGTGTCTGAATGCCTTGCTATTGTTGATGTATATCCTGTGCTGCGCAATAGACTTGTGAAGTCAGTTTAAAGTGGAATTAACTCGCTGCATTGATTCACAACACAATTTTGGTTCAGTACTGTAAGGCTGGAAATTAAAACTTCCTACGGCTTGGTTTCACATTTGATCTAGGTGTGATGGGCCACTGGCCTGAGCTTCAATCAATAAAAAACGGCATAAGAGAGGCGAAAACTCTCTGCTTTCTGGCGAAAAATAGATCCACACCTGGACAGGGAGTCCTCTGGAAGAGAAAAAGGAATAAGAGCCCAACCTGTACTCAATGCCAAAAAGCCCCTGGCTCACTCCAATAAAAAACAACACTCCTATCCCACAGTGGATGACCCTTTAAACTCAACCCCTTCAATCCTTCCAAAACCTGCTAAGTCAACAAACCTTTGAATTCTGTCTGAACAGTATAACAAAGAGGGGAGGAAATGCTAATGTCAATATCAGTAGCTTTCCCCAGTTTTCACTGAGTTTCCCAGAGTCTAATTTGTCAAACATGCAAGTAACAATGCCAGAAATTAGCCCAAAGGGAGATTTCTGCCAGAGGAGAGAATGATTATGTTTGATCATAGAATAAACAAGAACATTAACATGCTTTGTTGGTTTTCCAGAACCAGAACAAAGTCTTGTTTTTATATGTGGAGGAGGAAATAATTCAAGGTTGAATGTCAAAGAATTAGGAAATTACTAAAGCTAATTAGAGAATGTAGAAGAATAGAATAAAGGTTGAATCAATCTCTCTTGAGAAGGAAAGGAAATCTAGGCCACAAGGCAAAGCTTGCACATTCAGGCAGAATTATCAGCTTGATGAAATATCATTACTTTACTTTTGTGTCATGACATATCATCAATCACATATGCAGTGCATGTAGTCCCTCCCCACACCGCCATGCAAAGCTTAGATCACCTGATCTGCAAGAGGTCAGACAGTGTACAGGTGAAAGGTGGATGCCTGCCCAGTGAAAGGTTAGCGTGAGGATCTAAGCTCTGCTTGACAGGTGTGGCTAAAGAGATTTCACTCCCAGAGGGGGCCTTTTCAAAGTGTCATCTTAGGGTTTTCAGCTGCACACTACAAAAGCACCCAGGCCCTTTGTCTCTCTTCTAAAGCCCCATAAATCAGCTACCTAAAAGGAAAGCCTCATGGCCAGATTTAATCCTCCTGGGTCAGGCAGAACCAATGTAGAAGTCATGAGGCACATGAGGCCAGCTTTCAAATGTACTGCATGTGTCTGTTTCTTGTTTTTGGATCCACACTGACCAGTCTACAGGCTCTTGCTACCAAAAACAAGTGGAAGGAATCTTACCTTATTGTGTTTAACTGCAGTCTCAGTTCTTACAGCCATGACATTTTAAGACAACGCAGATAATTAAACCAATAAAGATCACCAACAGCATTTACTATGACATTTCTCTCCTATGTGCAGCAGCTAACAATATATCATCCACATGATTTTGTCCTCATAGCCTGAAGCTATTTCTGTAAATGACATTACAGTCCATTTCCACTGTGTCAGAATGCTGGCCATTATCACAGTTCTATTGGCAGGATTGCTGTTCCTAATTACTGATGTGCCAAGGGAAACATCATGACTAAACTCTATAGGAAATTAAGTGCCTTCTTGTTGGAATTTGTGGTTCATTTCATTCCTGCCATGTCAATATTGTACTGCATACAGTGTATTGCTTGTACTCCATACCATAACTGATGTATTGAGTCAATTAAGTGTGAATCTGACATTTTCCACTTCTAATGCCTGTTTCACTCAGGTTGTCTGCCAAGCACAGACCTGATATTACTCCCAAAATCTATTATTATGTATTTTTATCTGTTTTGTAATTACTTCCCTCAAAATTTCAACCTGTGCATTTTTTGTCACTGCACTGAACTCATCGGGATGATATTCTCTCAGCTAGCATGAGGCTAAGTAAGTAAGTAAATGGAAATATTATACATCGGTCACTTCATTGCTAATGCTCAATCCACATAAAGAAATAGTTATTTTAATAATTATGTTTATTTGTGTTCTTTCTGGGGGCTGCACAGTGGAGTAGTGGTTAGTACTTTTGCCTTGCCTTCCCAGGATCTTTCTGCATGGAGTTTGCATGTTCTCCCTGTGCATGCGTGGGTTTTCTCCAGGTACTCCAGTTTCCTCCCAGAGTCCTAAAATATGCTGAGGTTAATTGATTATTCTAAATTACCCGTAGGTGTGAATGTGAGTGTGATTGTTTGTCTGTGACAGACTGGTGACCTGTCCAGGGTGTCCCCTGCCTTCACCCTAAGTCAGCTGGGATAGGCTCCAGCCCCCTAGTGAGGATCAAGCGGTGTATAGAGAATGGATGGATGGATATATTCTTTCTTGGAGTTAGATGATAAGGTCAGTGTCACACTCACATCTGTTGCATATCAAGCCGGAGCATGACAGCAGTTAGCTTAGCTTAGTGTAAAAACTAGAAACACACTACGAATACCTTGAGTTAGTTCATTTCCACAGGGAGAGGTTGCCACTGATTGCTGAGCAAACTCACAATGATTTTATATTGTATATCAAGATGCGAAAACTCTCTCATCTAAATTTTCAAAGTAGGAAAATAGTAATAATGGCCTTTAGGTGCCAAATTAAATTGCTTTTCTAGTTCAGAAAGTATAGAGATAAGTACGAGCCATGGACACTTCATCAATATCAGCCATGACCAGTGGCAATATCCAACAGAATACTGTTGGCTGTCCTTTCAATGCAAATTTCATGGTCAAAAAACATCCATGACTCTGCATCCGTCAACCACCTCCACCCAAACTATTTTCTTTCTAGTTCATTCCTTTATCCCCATTAATTTTTTTATGTGTGTTAATGTATTTGTGCGTTTTCATTGTTGTGTTCAAGTTAAACTTATTACCTATGTAGTTTGATAAATACACTACTGTTCAAAAGTTTGAGGTCACTTAGAAATTTCCTTATTTTTGAAAGAAAAGCTTTTTTTTTTCAATGAAGATAACAATACATTAATCAAAAATACAGTCTAGACATTGTTAATGTTATGTAATTTTAAATGACTATTCTAGCTGGAAACGACTGAATTTTAATGGAATATCTACATAGGGGTACAGAGGAACATTTCCAGCAACCATCACTCCTGTGTTCTAACGCTACATTGTTAGCTGATGGTGTTGAAAGGCTAATTGATGATTAGAAAACACTTGTGCAATTATGTTAGCACATGAATAAAAGTGTGAGTTTTCACGGAAAACATGAAATTGCCTGGGTGACCCCAAACTTTTGAACGGTACTATGTAAACATGGTTAAAGTCAAAATAAGCCAATTATGCCCTCATCTGTTTTAAAAAAAAAATAGGTCTGATCAGTCAATTTATAAATAAATTTGATTTGATTTGAATATCAACAGACTGTAATGAAATATTTTATTGAGATGAATTTTTTTAACTATATCACCCAGAAAGAAGAATTCACTCACAATAGTACTACAGTGTCATTGTCGATTTTACCTTTCAAATTGCTGAAATCAGATAAACAAATGAGAATATGTATTCTCGTTGACTCCTTGCAGCGAACCCACTTTTACTATGATAATATTGTATGCACAGGATAGCATATAACAAATTAGACTTCAGCTCAGACAGTCAAGTGGTATGAATAAGTCAAGGAAATAAAGGAATTTCCTCAGTCTCATTAATATTATTAATTTTTAAATCCAATTATTGTATGACTGCTCGTGACCTATTTTCTTATTTAAGTGTCCTATCAAAGCCTAACACATCACAAAGTGTGGTGCAACCTTTAATGTTTTAGATGGATCTGGAGCTTCTGCAGGGTGATCCATTGGGAGAGTTTTGGGCTCCAATCTCGGCTGCCTTCTGTCCCCTGCAGGAAAATATTGCGATCTGGCTAATATACTATCCAGGTGAAGGATTGCAGGTATTAGTCTGGAGAATACAAACTTCTCAGACACGGCACCTCCTTGATGTCTTGCTACACTGCAGGTTTTTTCATTAATGGTCTGACAAACGTCCGTAAAAAGTCATAGTGCAAGCACATTCTAGCTGGACAAAAGAGGAACTTCATAGTGGATGATGGCCAATGTGAGAACAAGTCAGGAACAGTGAATGTACAACAGAATGAAGAAAAACTACAGTGGCACTGAGAGCTCATCACAAAGCATTTTTAGAAAGTACAAAGTGATAAAAAAAATCAGTCAAGAAAACATCTTCACCAAACTAGCACATGCACAGCATTCAGAAAAAAATGTTGCATTGTGGGAGGATGCAATCAAAAGCAGAAACAAGCAGCAAATACAGACATTTATTTCAAATTAAATGAAATTATCGGACCCCAAGCAGCTTCTGGGTGCTTTTGCTCCCGTCACATTTTTTTTTTCACAGTCGGCTCACTTTTCACTGCAAATAAAGTCCTGTACCTCTGTGGAATTAGAACAACTATGGCTTGAAAAAGAAACTATTTAAATATTAGTAAGCTATAATGCTATAAATCATAAAAAAAATAATGTGGAACTGAATCTTGGGGGAAACAGACTCAATACAGTATACATTTTTCCAAGTATCCACAAATCCATGCCGCATTTGTTTTATTTATCAACAGTGTTATATTTTGTTCTCAATCTCTCTCTTGTCATCTCCTCTCTAGTTTATGTAAACACAGTCTGTAGTTCACTCAGAAAGGTTGATTTCTAGATTCTTAGTTGTGCTAAGGAGTGCAGAATCTGCAGCAAATAGTTTATTTTGTAGATTTTTTTGAAAAAAGATTTTGATGAAATAGCAGAATTTTAGGGCCAATGTTGGTAATATTTCTTTACCGTACCGTACATCACACGGAATGTATTGATCGAAAATATGAAAATCTGGCAATTCTCGCCCTGCCGCCATCTCGCAATGACACAGAAATCTTTAACAAATCTGAGGATCCAGACTACAAGCCGCATCACTGCCAGAATCTGATCACTTGCTCCTTGTGTCATTTCTGACCTGCCCCGAAAATTTCATCCAAATCCATTTTTGAGTAATGCTGCTAACAGACATACAAACAGACAGACAGATAGACAAATCTATGCTGATCATCACATAACTCCACTGCAGAGTAATTACCCTGATATAAAAGAAGGCATGTTAAAAAGGTTACATTGATTTGACTCGCGACAGGAATACTGGACTAAACAGAGAATTTGCTCAGAAATTATATAAAAGTGTCGAGTGTGTGTAAAGCGTCAGAGTGATGCTTTGATTGCCATAATCACTAAAACTACTTCTGAAGTGAAGCACTTCACGCTATGATATTGAAGGAATGAAGAAGTCAAACTGTACATACCCTTAAATAATCTGATGACATGTATTGAAGTGTTAATTCTCTGAGCAATTTGGAAACTGATAAGTGAAGCCTAAATTCTAAAAGTAGCTGTGAAGCAACAAAGAGACCTAAAAATAAATGTAATATGTGTTTTCTGCTTCTAGACTTGGTCAGCGCACATGTTCCTGCATTTTAAAAGATCTGTTGTTTATCTGCAGCCTTCTTAGATAGACTAGAAAAATGACAAAGCAATATTTACCTTGTGAGTGTAAATGAATAGATGTGTTTTTTGTGACATTGACATCCCATCCCGTCCATCCATTACCTATTTACAGCTCAATCCTATACAGCAGTATTTATACGCTGGTGTATAAGATGTTAAAGATCTCTACAATAAAAGAAATGACGATATTGCATTTGCAAAATTATAAAAACATAAAGTATTCAGACAGCCATACTATTTTGTCTCAGTTTTAAATGTCAATTAGAATAAAGTATGGCAGCAAATGCCCTCTTATTTTCTCCAACTAAAATGAACTACTGTATAATAAATATGCTAAAGCAGTCTAAGAAAAAAAGTTGTTGGGATCAACTTCAATTTGCAATATCTGGAGGCAAATCATTCATAAAAACACTGTCATCTGTCAACCTGTCAATCTGATCCCTCAGGTCTTTCTAATAAAAATAAAATGTCACCATCTGAATGACCACGAAGGTCATGATACTCCCAATACTCTTACATTTGACAAAAATGTCTGATCCACTCAAATGTCACTTGGAGTTGTCTGCTCTGCTTGACCAACCCATAGGCCTTTCGACCTATATTGGTTTGGCCAGAAGAGCTCAATCAAATCATAAAACAAGGAGAGCTGCCAAAGCCTTTTTCACACCCCAACACTGCAGCACTCACTGACATGTTTAGGCTATTTTGACATGGCCTCAGAAATGTCACGGACATTAAGAGGGACACAATTCAAATGCTGCAGGACTTATTGCTGTCAAGCATTTCAAAATGAGAAGATCAGAAGCGAAAGAGACAGGGGAGGGTAAAGGATAGGAAATTATAAAATATTTAATAAACACTCAAATCAAGGAAACTGTTATGATTTCATGAGTCATTAATGGCAAAAGCAATAACAATCAGAACATTTTAATTTCATGTGAAATTAGCTTTGTCGTCTTTTTTTATGAAGGTTTACAACACCAGGTTAAGTCAAGTTCACGATAATTGCAGCCAGGAAGAAATAATGAAAGAAAAATATCGATCTGATATTTCACCAAAGCACAGATCAACAGATTAACGACACAGCAAATTACACAACGTGCACAATATTAGCTTGATTGCAAACACAAACAAGTCTTAAATATACCTCATCATTTTTCATATGTGCAGTCATTAACAACAGTGTACAGACACTTGTAAAGACCATGTATATGATGGCAGTCTTGAGTTTCCAGTGACTCCTTTAGTTCTAAATTTCCTGAAATGGAATCATCAAACCGATGTACCGTTGTCAGCCAAAAAAACAAAAAAAAAAAGAAGAAGAAAAAAACAATCAAGCATTTTGGTTTTTTCACAGATCTACCTTCTGGTAGAAATATTGGCATATTTCTATATGCCAATCATGGGGTCAAAAATATACATATAGTAATTCTAATATTTGGTTAAATGTCCTTTGGCCACTTTAGGGTGGCCAGACTAAAACCTTTCTAGCCTGATTTCTCAATTTCTGTACCATTTTTGATGTTTGTTTTGGATCATTGTCTTGTTAGAACATCCAGATACATTCATGATACAACTTTGTAGCTGATGATTTTAGGTTTTCCTGAAGAATGTGGAGGTAATCTTCCTTTTTCATTATTCAATGTATTACTCCACCAAGGAGGCGGAGCCTCGGTAGAGTCATGTGATGATTGCCATTGGTTTGTCTGTTTATATAACTCTCTGTTAGCAACATTACTCAAAAACGGACAAATGGATTTGGATGAAATTCTCAGGTAAGGTCAGAAATAACATGAGGATCAATTGATTAGATTTTGACAGTGATGTGGCTTTTAGTCTGGATCCATGGACTTTCAGTCGTCAGAAATGATACAACAACTGAGCAGTCTTGGCGGAGTACTACGCTCTGCCAGTACGTTTCTAGTTTTGTGTAAAGTAATAATTCCACTGGTTACCAAACAGACCTTTTCTTTGTCCGTGTGATCATCAGCAAAATTCAGTCAAGCCTTAAGGTGCTGCTTCTAGAGGAACGGCTTCCTACTTGTATGGCAGCCTCTCAGACCATGGCATGTAAAACACACTTGACTGTGGACACTGGCACCAGCAGAAAATGCTACATTTGCAAACAATTGTTTATATTAGTTTTTGTTTGCTTGGGTTGTTTTTTAGTAAGAGACTCAATGTTTAATCACCCTAACAAATCTGAAAATCACTAGTCATCGTCTGTCCTTCGTTTTATTTGACTCCATTTAACTTGAAATTTGTCCACCTCAGTTTGCTTTTTCCATCAGTTGACAATGTGAGGCAAACACTTTTTGCCTCGCATTACACTTTACAAAACACTTTTATAGCTCTATAGCTGTGCAGTCGTCATTAAATGCCCCGAGTAAAGATAATGAATTCCATTTCTGTAGCTTTGTGTACATAGCTGTGAAGAAATGCAATTTTAACGACTGTTGTCTGTTCAGATGGAGCCTGGAAGAAAACCAGGATGTTATTCCCACGTGTGACTAACTAAAACTCACCAGGAAGCCCTTAATGTAACCTTGTGTAGCCCACTTCCATATGGCAAGATAAATCTGCGAAAGAACATGGTGTGATTACACAAAATATGGTCAGCAAGTCTTGCAAAACCCAGATGTTTAAGAGGAAAACCAATAAGAAATTTTACACTATGGCCATCTGCAGAGCTGACCTGACACTACGGTTTAAAAAAGGCCTCCGAATTTCCCTCCCCAGCAATTAAAACTACTCTTATTCCATATACACACCTAGGCTCTGTGAAGAACAAACACTAAAAACTTTTAACAAACACTTGGCACTTGGGATAAACCATATGCAAACACACACACAAACAAACAATGCACAAAAAAACAAACTTATCCACCAGATTGAGAGCTGGCATGTTTCCCAAAAACTTCTAGATGACAAATCTGAATATGATGATAACTGGCGCCAGAAAAGCATTTGCTCCTTAAAAGGAAAAGATGAGCATTCAGCTGTATTTCCAGACAGATACATGCATGAATGTATTATCCATCTTGTGCATAAAATTAATAAGCTGTGCCTCATTTTGACATTCACAAGCTTGATTTTCTAATGATTAAGGTTAGAAGTTGCAAAGTAAGCGGTAAATTTAGTACCAGAACATTTTTGCAGATTGTGCCTCCAGCTTCAGCTCTTAATGAATTTGATGTGTGAAACTTTTCAAGAGGTATTTCCATTTCACACACACACACATCTCATTAACCTGTAGTTCATTCATTATTGCTGTGGGTGTGGAGGAAAGCAGCAGCCATAGATATAATTGCGTTATCGGGGTTGTAGGGCTGTGGCTAATTACTGGCTGGGAACACAACACAGGCACTTAGACAGCAGTCTGATGGAACAAACCACAATGGCTTGTGACAAGAGCTGTCTTCTCTGAAATTTCGGGACAAGACATGATAGCATAGTAATTCATGACTCATAACAGAATCACATCATCTCCATAGCATGGAAGATGACACGGGGACACTGAAATAAGTCAACAAGTTTTCTGTTGCTCAACTGAAAGACCAGACCTGACATCAAACAGCTAAAACAGGAAGAATGTTTTGCAAGAAGTCAAAATTTAGCACAATTTTAATCACCATGTTCAAGAAATCCAAAGCAATTTGTCATGGTGATGCTCGTGCTGCAACACAGTGGTTACGCTTGGATGCGTGGAGTAACCTGGCTGTGGGCCATAGAGCTGGGAAGGAATTTCAGACAGCCTGTTTATTCGAGCTTTTGATTCTCCACAACTGGGCATATCCCTGTAAACCTGTAGTGTCTTTTATACAAAAGATTGCCTGAAAATCAAACAACGCCCTCTATCCATAGGACCACAATGCAATTAGGTAAATTCAGAAAGTCTTAGAGGGAAAAGGATGGGGGAAACCTCAAAATGAAGAACAGATAGACAAAAAGCAGCTGTAGAATTTTATGGAATTACATAATTCAAGCACGCGTAAATAAAGAAAAGGGTTTCATGTATATACACAGGAGATTAAGATGGAGTTAAGACAGAATCAAAGAGAAGACATCAAGAAACTTTTTGGTGCCACCAAGACCTGGTAGGATACATCACAGGGTATAAACCGCAGGAAAAGTCAAGCTAGTAATTCTGAGGTTCTTAGACTGGGTGTCCTAAATCCCTGCAACATACAGATTCTAAGCATGTTTGGAATTTCCTGCATGTTCACACTGGACAAGGGAGAAAGATATTTAACTCAGACAGAATAAAACTGAATTTAGTCAAATTCTGAGAATGCAGCTGATCTACACTGCTCTTCTGCAATAAAAATTATATATATATATATATATATATATATATATATATAAATGAAATATTTGTATTTGTAAAGTTCCATCCATCCATCCATTCTCTATACACCACTTTATCCTCACTAGGGTCGTGGGGGGTGCTGGAGCCTATCCCAGCTGACTCGGGCGAAGGCAGGGGACACCCTGGACAGGTCGTATTTGTAAAGTTGATTTGGCTATAGTTCTTCAAAGCTACAGTTTGAGTCATATCTGAAATGTGTCATTTCCTTAATTCATTTTTACACACACAAAAAATCAAAATAGCACTTTATATTAATGGCTGAAATAGAATAGATCGATGATTGGCATAGTACATATTGCATAGATTTTCTGTGTGACATGGATTTGGGACACAGATAATACAAACATGCTGCGTGTTAGCATTTTTTTACGAACAAAATCCAAAACAGTGAAATAAGAAGTAGCAATCCAGCATTATTACTCTGCCAAGGAGGCGGAGCCTTGGCGGAGTTTTGTGAAGATCAGTGTTGGTTTGTCTGTCTGTCTGTCTGTCTGTCAGCAACATTACTCAAAAACAGACTAACGCATTTGGATGAAATTTTCAGGGAAATTCAGAAATGACACACAGACCAAGTGATTAGATTTTGGCAGTGAAGCAACTTATAGTCTGGATCCACAAATTTTTTTTAAAGATTTCCGCCGTCAGAAATGATACGACTGAGCAGCCTTGGCAGAGTACTGCGCTCTCTGAGTGCTTTTCTAGTTATTATTTATCACAATGAATTATTGTGCATTATTCTCAGACAAGGACATTTAATCTTAGATGGTCACAACTCTCATTTTAATACTACCAGAACTGACAATGAGACAGTGGCACGTGACCATGTCATAGGCCTACGCCAACACAATTTCCAATATCACATGTCTGGATACAGTGTATGGCATCAACCCTCACACAGATGAAGCTTCAAATATTCTCAGATAATGGTCATTATAGCTTTAAAAACCCCAAAATGATATACAGAACATTATTCTGCATTTCATACAAACACTTGCTAGCATTAAACACACAGTGCAGCTGAGGCTTGTAACTTTGTAGGGATTTGGTCAGACCAAATCAAAAATGTTCACTGTTGTGCCCACCAAACTGACTCTAATAGACAAGGAAACACACCTGCATCCACCTTTCTCTCTGATATTAAAATTACAGTTTGAAAGGGATATTCATAGTGTAGAGTCAAACCAAAATTACATCACTCAAGGATCTATAGGCTCCCTCTGAATGTAACTAACCTCTGACTCATGAGGCACAGTGACACACCTGCTACATAGACAACGCAACTCTAAACGCAGCACAAAGCAAGCACTTAAGTGTTCAGTAAGGTACAGAGCAGAAGCCTAATGTGGAGGTAAGATTACATATAGGGAAAGAATAATATTCTTCCAGCTGCAATTTGTCTAAACTGTGCTTAGGAGTCTTTAAATTAGTCTCTGTTCTTTCCAGCATATTTTTGTAAAAACTAAAACCTAGACATGAACAGAGCTTATCCCACAAGTCAGAGGAAGCTGAGACATTGTCTGTCACCTCGCCTCCCTTATCTTCTGGCCAACACAATGTCTGACTCATTGCAGCACTGAAACTCCACATTTGGAGCTCAAGAAAAGCACTTTAGACGAGACGTCCACAGCAGCATATTTCCTCACAATCAAAGTATTACAAAGGAAGAAAAGGAGAGCACAGACGCCGAAGAGTTATCCTCATGAATCTCTGGCAGAATTTTTTTTTCTTTATCCTCCTGTCGACAGCTTGTCTGATTCTTATAAAACCCGTCATACACGCATGTCTGTCTTTCATTGAATTGACTAGAGATATTTTCTCCACTCACTGACCTTGAAAAGCAGTTTTCAACTCGTCACAATTTTTTTAAGAGTGCCTCGTTTAAACTAAAATCTTAATATTTCTAACATGAAGATAGATAAATGGGAAATCAACAATGAGAAAAGAAGATGCACAAACTCGCTGTCTTTGTCAGAAAACCCCTCTGTAAAGCTCACCGGCCCCAAAGAAGCCGGTGTTGAGGAGCCAGGCTGCACTCCGAGGCTGACTAGTTTATTTTCTCACTGCCATTTTTATCTCTCTGTTCACATGCTGTTCAGTGTCCATTTATCCATGGTGAGGGCTTCTCCTTGGCAGGAACGATCACTTTCAACAACAGTTCCCGCGAATCAGAGCGAAGTGTCACATCGTTCCAGTGACAACTAACGACTACCAATGTATCTGGGCAGGCTGCCAGTGTACTGGGCTAGGAACAGCCGGGGGGGAGGAGGGGTGGAGCAAATGGCGGTGGGGGGAGGGGGAGATGGGGTGGGGTGGGTGGGGGTGGGGGGGGTGCACGCTCCAAGGAGACAGAGGTTAGCTCACTGGTGGCAGCATCAAAACCTCACATCACATCCTTCAGTCAACAAAGCCCCTTACACATCATGTGCCGAGAGATGAAATCAATCTGCTTTGAAGAGGCCGAACTCCTGATACTGTATGTCCTGGGGGCCGGCTGAGGACAGGAGTCAGACAGTCCTAATATCCAACTTGAGGAACGGGGGAAGAGACGGTTGGGGGTAACAGTTCTGATTCAGCCAACAGTCAAGCCCTCATTTCTTCTCTTCCCCTTCCGCTCATTTTGTATCATCAAGGTCAAGGCGGTCACCCAAAACTTTACTTTGCATATATATTTTTGGCATTAGGATTAAGAGTAAAGCACACTACCCCCATAAATAAACACTAATTGGTAGCTAATTTTCTTAGTTCTTGCCTGGTTGATTCATTGCCTCTGGGCTCCTATGAATTATTCATGCAAGTGGCAAAACAGCTTTATGTAGAAACCTACAAGGCACCGCATTCATTATGCTATCATGCCGAGTAATTCTAGGCACTGACGGCTGGTATTAGAATAATATGCATATTGGGTATTCTTTTTTTTCCTCGGGCATTGGCAGGCAGTAGTAGCGCTTCCGTTGGCAGGGACTGAGAGGGATGCAACACCCCTCGTGGCTGACAAAACCCCCTTGTTTTGACAGAGGATTGAGCGAGGAGGGGAATGAGTGTTTCAGCTCTGCCCTCGTGGAGAGAGGATTAAGCTGTGTGGTCGTGCTGCTTGGTGGCGCGGGGAGCTGGTAGGCTATGTTATCATGTCAATCCTCCCTCCCATGGTACCGCAGATCTGCGCTGCCCCCATGACTCAAAGAGAAGCACCTGGCCTGGCCGCAGGGAGCTCATCAGGCTCACCACTCTCCCTTGGGAGCAAGGCTGCATCACTTCTGCAGAATACCAAGTCTGGCTGACTGCAGAAAGAGGACAATTCAAAGGCATATATACTGCGAGGTTACAGGCTCTGTTTGTGGTTTGGAATCAGCGTTCCTTTCCCACTATCACCTCCAGACTCCCCATGTTTTTCCAGTACGCAAGTTTACCACGACAGCAGCAGAGCGGGGGCGATGAGTTGGACGGGAGATGGTAAAACAGAAATGTCAGTTCAAAGCAGGGCGAGACTGTTAAATGGCAGCAGGCGCCTGGCTGAGGTATCAGTCCTCCCAAGTGTTCCCTGTCTCCGCAGATCTGTCTCTGCGCCGGAGATACCTTGCCTCCAGAGGCCCACGTTATGTCCTCAGGCTACAGCAACATCAGTTTGAGGAAAACACGCAAGGAGCACGGGTGGGCTACAGCTGGTTTCCTCTGCTATGATGGCATCAAAGGCTGGGCCAGACGTTCCTCAGCAAGTATTTACTCGGTGATTTACAGCCTAAATATAAATGTAGTATGCAACTTAAAGGCTACGTTTGGCTGGAAAGTTGTAGCTTAATGTTTCCTTTTCTACAAATAGTACTGTTAGATCCTTTTTCACAGTAAATATCTTGAAATGTTTCTGAAAAATCTTTTAACCTGAAAATTTATCAACCCAAATCTGACAATTTTTTTTATATATATATTATGGACCAACTTGTGGATTTGGGGTACATATAGAATATATCTGACTATATAAAATCTAGGAGAAATGAATGTTTAAAGATATTTTGAAAATACCAAATAAAACTGAACTTCCCCCTAAAATGCCATTTTTTCTCTGGTTCCACCCCCCAACTACCAAATTGAATCTTAAACAAAACAATTAAAATAAAATTTAAATCTCCATTTTTGGTTTTATTTTTTCATTGACGTCTCTTGTAATTATGTTTTTTTTTTTATTAAATGAAAATAATATTTTAAATAATAATTATCATGCATGAAATGTTCGTCGCACAACATGAACGCATCCCTGCTAGTGTAACATTTTAGTTGGTAGAAGAAGAAGAAAACAGCAAGCTATGTCCTCTCTTCTATTTTCATATTTTCATAACATTGTCAGCCTTGATAGAATGTCTCACTCTCAAGCAACCCTGTCAGACATATTATCAGGACAATACAAATTCTTTTGACTTTTTTTCTTGATTTCTTTACATCAGTACATTTGTTCTCTTGGTCACCAGAAACAGCTGGCTAAATATTTAGTTTCTATTCCTGAGGAAAAGCTAACATTAGCATGGACTAGTAACTCTGTTTCTGTGATCAGCATAGGGTTAGCAAACTACAAATAAAACAATGAATAAAAATGGTACATTGATAGTACGCTGAGCCAATCAAGCCTCTGATAGTTTATTATCTATTATTGATGACTACAGAGCACAGAAAATTGTAGAAGATCAGGTTTATTTTCAAACTTTTTGAATCCCAAATGTTGTCCAATTCTGGAATGATCCTTAAGTTTTCGGTTTTCATCATTTTATACTTTTTTAAGTACAGATACATTTTTTGGCACTAGAGTAACCTCTCTGCCTTATGACAGTAAGGGAAACATCACATGCCAATATCATCATTTATTTTATGCAAAGTTTCTTCTGAAGTTAAAAGAACCGACTGTTTAAAGGACAAAAAACGCAGTCCTTCAGTAAAGGAATATACAGGCAGTACAAAATGTGGGTTGTTGTTGCTTATGCTTCATGCCTGGTAACGGTTAGGAGAACTCCAAATAATTTGTTATTCTTTCATTGGCACCAAAAATCACTTCCACAGGCCAGACATCTGACAAGGAGCAACAAAATATGATCTGTCTAATAGAGCGTGCTTGTTTGGAGGAATTATCTGTACTTCCAGTGTTTTTCTCATTACAGCTGATATGGAGTACCAGACTGTGTGCTGCCAGATATTAGGGAGCATTAACGTCATGCATGGCCATCGGGGTGGAATTCAGCCTGTCTCAGGAACCACACTGGGAGCTATTTCACATGACATTCATTTCAAGAAATTACACCCACCAAGGCTAGTTCAGGGGGCTCTGCCTTCTATAGGCAGAAATTTGTGCCACAAGAAACTGAATCTAAAGGATTTCTATTTGAATTCGTGTTACTCAACTTTCATAATTGAAATAAAATACTTAATTTATTAAATTGAAATTGTATTCCAATAAACTTGAAAGCCAACGTGATAGTTTCAAACCAAATGCTTTTGTTTTTAAATTCTATTCAATCCTTGCTGAAAATTCATCTCTCTACATCCAGTTTTCACAATTCAAAATTCGACCCTTGAAATTCCGATTCAGATTCTGTCACACTGTGCCACACATCTGGGTCACTGAGGAACAATAACTGATCACAGATCCACTGAGTTCGATCAGCTGATTAGCTCCTGCAGTATATAAACTGAGAGGTCATCTTCTCCTGCTGTACAAAGTGAAGGCAAAACTCCAGGATACGGTGGCTTGCACTGAAGGATCAGTACAGGTTTTTACATAAGATAGTTCATGTTTTTTAAGCTAATCAGTCATGGGGATCAGTACTTAGTGCGTTTTGCTTTTTATATTTTATATTATAATAAGTAGGGCTGCACAGTGGCCTAGTGGTTAGCACTTTTGCCTTGCAGCAAGAAGATCCCCGGTTCGAATCCCGGCCTGGGCCTGGGATCTTTCTGCATGGAGTTTGCATGTTCTCCCTGTGCATGCGTGGGTTTTCTCCGGGCACTCCGGCTTCCTCCCACAGTCCAAAAATTTGCTGAGGTTAATTGATTGCTCTAAATTGCCCGTAGGTGTGAATGTGACTGTGGTTGTTTGTCTGTATATGTAGCCCTGCGACAGACTAGCAACCTGTCCAGGGTGTCCCCTGCCTCCACCCGAGTCAGCTGGGATAAGCTCCAGCCCACCCCCACCCCACCCCCCTCCGCGACCCCAGTGAGGATAAAGCGGTGTATAGAGGATGGATGGATGGATATTTTAATAAGTATCTAAATTAAAGTCATCTATTGGAGAATATTTCTGTAGCATTTTGTAAATGAAGTGCTGATGAAAACAAGTGCAAAGTCTAAAATACCACCTTATGTACTGTGAGCGAATTCTGCAGTAGTTTGAGGAAAGCGTTCAGAAAGCAGTGAGTTGCACTAGGGAAGTGTAGGTCAATACTGATTGAATAATAATGAAAATATAAGTGGCTCCTGCCTGTCTCTCACTTTACTGATATAAAGGCCACTGGCATCAACCATCATTCAATTTGGTCACAAGCACTGCTTCTGTTTCCTGCCCCATTAGAACACAATAAGTACACTTGTTTCATTATGTAATGGTAGTCTTGTTTGCAGCATTAAGTGAACCGAATGGAAAGCAAGGGTCTTTTTTGTAGGTGAAGCCAAAAAAGCTCTTTCACATACTATACTGTATATTGTTTAGCAGTAAATCCAGAGAAATGTATACCAGTTTGTCCAAGCCAGTGAATCCAGACCAAGCTTTCTCTTGATGGTCTCTCTTGCTTGTTTCTCTCCACAGTAAATTAAGTGAAGTAAGTCCTGATCGCAAAAGAATACATCACTTTTCTCTGAAATTTTTTTGTCAGTGTGTTATTACAATTGACATCATTTTTGCGCTGTTTTCATTTCCGTTTTCCTGTGCTGTAGTACTCTTGTTGGTGTGTAATGGATGTAACTTCATGTTAAAAACTTCAGATTAGATCCTTCTTCAATTATTTCTATTTCTTTATTTTGGCTGATATCACAGTAAACAAGATTTGTTTTCCATATAATGTCATGACATATATTTTTAAACTTGGCCTCTGTGGAGGATGTTTAACTTTTATGCCATTTTTATGTTAGGATAACAAAAATGAAACAGTAAAATCCATCCGAATAAACTAACTTTTACAGTTTCAGTAGTTCATTTCTCATCTTTATAGCTACACATTATAAAAGTGCACATTCTAAACATCATTTGGTTTCAGCTAAAATGACTTGATGGTTTTCTGTTTAACTCAAATTGAGCACCATCAGGTTAGGAAAAAATGTATGCTTGAATTATATTTACTGAACTCATGTCTGCACTGCTCGTATGATGCCGTAGTCTGTGAATGACACCCTAAAATAGTGTAATATAGCATTTTTATTCTGATATTCAACAATTCAGCTCTTTACAGGAAGCAAAAGGAAAGTGAGGCCTTTCGCTTTTACAGTATAATGATCAGTTATCAGATTACAGCTGACTGTGTCTCATCAGAACAGTTCCAGTAGTTCAACTCTTAAAGTCACACTGACTTAAAGTCAGTATTGTCAGTGATGCAGAACTATTGTCTGGACTAAAGTACTGGTTTTTCTTTCTAGTCCAAGCACAGCAGAGTCATTCTATGACAAATTACTTTAATTTAGATGCTTATTATCATCTATAATAATAATAATAATAAAATGCTAGGTACTGATCTCTATGGAGCTCACATTGGCCTGTTTGCTGTCTTAGCTAGCTAGGTAATAACTGATTAGCTTACAAAAACACAAACTTAACTTATGTAAACCTGTAATGATCCTTTTAAACCCTCACATCATAGCTCCACAGTATCCTGGAGTTTTAGCTTCACCTTTGTACAGCAGGAGGAGACGTTCTCTGTGTTATATACTGCAGGTGTTAATCAACTGATCGAACTCAGTGGATCACATGATCGGTTACTCTTTCAATATTTGATTTAAATTATTCAAATAATTAAATCCAATTATTCAAGTTCTAATATAAATCATTTAAATTCAGCTTCTGATGGAACAAATTTCTGCCCATATTCCTTTCAACAAGCATTCTGTCAAACATCATCAGCCTAGAGCGGTTCAGCCTCTATTTCAGAGTCCACTCATGTCCAAGGACAGTGCTCTTTAGTATGACAGAGTCAAGAAAATATAAAAACAAAAGGCAACCCACGAAGAAAAAAATTCCTAGAAAAGCAAACGCTTCAAGACAAGCTCCTGCTGACTTCCTCCTATGAGAGTAATAGTGTAGATATATTAAACATGTTAAGCAAAGCTTTATAAATTCCAAGTAATTGAAAGATGTTTAAAAACGAATTAAACGGGCAAAGGAATAATATTCCTCTTGGAATTAAGGATTGACAGAATTGGAGCAACTCGGGTGAAACATTAATTAAGTGAAGGGTTTGAATGTTTCACTGCTGCAGCCAGCGGATTGCCAGGCATCCAGTCCAACATGACCACGAGAGGCCTCAGTGCAAACCTAATGCAAACATCTGAAATGTCAGTGCATGACAGCGCATACTTACATATTGCATGCATTTTAAGACCAAGTATTCACACAACTCAGGATTATTCTGAGGGCAAAGCTTACAAGCCATGACAGAAAGTCACGCATTGGTAGAGTACAACAGTAATGAAAAATTGTGATGGAATCCAGATAAGAGTGATATCATAAATCCAGAGGCAGAACCAAAGGTGAATTTTCAAGTAAATGTCAGCTCCTCCCACAATGAGGATAAGTCTCTATGCCTTGCCACTGTAAGTGCTCCGTAGTGTGTGTGCACTACAGTTAGTATGAGATAAGGTACACACATCCCAGGGCGTCCTATTTAATTTCTGAAAATAGCACCCTTTACAAGTGTGTGAGATGAACTTCCACCTCGCAAAGCTGCTTATAACATTTAAATGAAATTTCAAAAATTGTCGTCTTCCACAATTCCAGATAATAGTCTAATGAGCGCACAAAACAATGTGACCCGCCTCTGCTGACCCTCTTCTGTGGCAGGGAAATTGCCTCTAATGACATGCTGTAGCACAGGCACATTAAAAAGATTTCTCTTTAAGCTTTGTCAATTGACACATCTTCAGAAAAATGTCTCCACATGCAATAAAAATGGCAGCCGTATCAGAGTGCACAAAAAATCCATTTTTGCCTAAAGGAACAGTCTTGCATCACTCACTCTAAATCACAGTGCAGTACCGTCATGTAATATGACAACTACAATATGATTTTCAATAGAATCTGGAGATGAAATAACCTCATTTTATAGGAGGAATTTGTAGGTAGTGTGCTTAAAAGATATGCATTGCCAGGGTTGCCAGCTGTACACTTGGGCATATGAAATTAGGAGGCAAGCCATCAAAGTAAAACCAGTTAATTATCTTGGAGAAAATGAATGTGCAGGAATGCATTAAGAAAAATTAATAAGACTAATCCTAATCTAACTTTTCTGAGTCAGGTGCTCCAGGAAAAGCCGAACCATCTATGGGGATTTCTTCAATTAAAAATGTGACGCTGAAGCTCAGATCTGGTTATTATAAATCTCATCCCACCTTTGGTTCATCTTCCAGCCTAAAATCACATATTTTCCTGTTGTCACTGCTGAGGAAGACGCTAATTACAACTCATACATAATCTTTTATGTAAATGGTTTTGTCTTCTTTGATCTCCCCATGTAGTCGAGGACAGCCGGATCACAGAATTGGGCTAGATCAGTCACTTGAGTCAGAAGAAGAGAAGTGTAGTGGAAGGAAATCTGATTTGTTGTGAGGCTTGTCAGCCCATGAGCACAGAGGATGTTTGATCAGGTCATTAGCCTAAACAACATGGTCAGCCCAGCCACAGCTTTCATCACAATCTATTGGAACAAGTAAGCTTAGCCTCAGATGAGGACCAGTGAAGACAGAGGATAGACAGGGATTTAAACGCTTTGTAGTTGCAGGACTTGGCTTTCTTATAAATGCAACAGTATATTTTCCTGAGTTCAAACAGATTTCTTACCTTCAAGAAATGTGTATGAGATGCTATTTGTCACAGTGAGTCATTCCTCATAATGCACTTTACATGATCAGTTACAGGTAACAATTGGTGGTAGAAATAAATCCAGCAAAAAGCGATCATTACCAGTATGAGACCAGCTGAGTAACATCACATACGGCACCTCATTTCCCTTTACTCCAACACAACATTACAGCCGGCCCCTGTGGTTCTTTCTGAGGCATAAACACAACTGGGGGCATGACAGATAGAGGCCGGATGTACGATACTCTTCGTACCAACAGGGAAAGGTCAGCTCTGACACCCTGGAAGGAGCCCTCAAGCTCTTGTGGACATTAGGGAGCCAAGCTGGTTTTCTGTGCAGGAGAGGGGTCAGTCAGCCAGCCTAGAGCAAGACAGGAAGAACCACCGACAACCTCTGGCACTTCCACCCAGTCCAAGCTGCAAGGGCTGGTTAACCCAAATTGCAAAAGAAACATATTTATTCACTCACCACTATAGTGGTATTCAACTGTGCAGACAATATTAGCTGCACTTGCCTGATCCCATATGATATTTCTGCATCATTTGTGTCATTTAAAACAAGAAAACACCTGTTAATCAGTATTTAATGTGTCATCAGAGCATTAGTTCTTGAGATACATGAGAAATAATGTTATAGGGTTCTAATAATAACCCTATAGCATTGTGATTACCAAGTAAAGTAAGTATTATGGGGCAATCGTACAATTTGTGCTGTAACTCAGCAACGGCTGTGTAGGTTAGGCTGTGATAATAATGTTAGACTCACACTTTATTAGAACAAATAGGTCATGAAACTGAAAGACATGCAGGCATTCAGCTCGCACAATGGTGCAGACAGCAGGAGGTACACTGCTTGTGTTCTATCCATCCATCCATTCTCTATACACGCTTTATCCTCACTAGGGTCGCTGGAGCCTATCCCAGCTGACTCGGGCGAAGGCAGGGGACACCCTGGACAGGTCGCCAGTCTGTCGCAGGGCTACATATACAGACAACCAATCACACTAACATTTACACCTACTGGCAATTTAGAGTAACCAATTAACCTCAGCATATTTTTTTCTGGACTGTGGGAGGAAGCTGGAGTACCCAGAGAAAACCCACGCATGCACAGGGAGAACATGCAAACTCCATGCAGACAGATCCCAGGCCCACCCCGGGATTCGAACCGGGGATCTTCCTTTTGCAAGGCAAAAGTGCTAACCACTAGGCCACTGTGCAGCCTCGTTTATGTTCTAGCGCAGGGGTCGGCAACCTTTGACACTCAAAGAGCCATTTCGACCCATTTCCCACAGAAAAGAAAACACCGGGAGCCGCAAAATCCTTTTGGCATTTAAAATGAAGACAACATTGCATATATCGATTATTTACCTCTATGCCTTGTTTATCAGTCGTGATTAATTACAAAGCCTCTAATTAGATAGATTCTTTTTTTTTTTTAATTGTGTCCTACCACTAATATTTATCTTACTTGGTTAATGTCATTTTGCTCTTGGATCTCATATGTTAAGTAATGTTAGCTGGAAATCAATAATTTGTGAATGTCTATTTAACTTGTAAAATCTATTTATCTTAACCTAATAACTTTTCGCCGTTAAGTCGCTGCCCTGTTTTCCAAGACGACACTCCTCTGACTCTCTGATCTGCTGCCTGGATGCTGGACGTGACATCGATTCGAGCCGTACTCTCGCAAGTAACGTCGTATTAACCTGACATATCAAAAGAGTAGATACTGAGCAAGACAGTTATCCGTAGTTTACCTCAGTACTCGCGAGTACCCGACACAATGCAGGACTCTGCTGTGAAGGTGGAGACATGCGACAATAAAAAAAAGAAAGAAATTTGAAGGAGTGACGGCTAGGACTTAGAAATGGTGGCCCGCCGCTGCTGAATGAATGTAGAGCAAACACTGGAAGATGAACAGGACTCCAAATGAATACCCGCAGGCCGGCGAGTGTCGGAGATTGACGGCTGGGACGCATATTTTGACAGACAAAAAATTAAGACGTTTTATTTTGGTGTTACAAGATCACCATAATCTTCAAATTAGAATTAAATTTTAAAAATTAACAATCTAAAATAAATTTTTTTTTTTTAAATAGCCTGCTGATTATTTATTTTCCAAAGTTGCAGGGAGTCACAACAGAGGGATGAAAGAGCCGCATGTGGCTCCGGAGCTGTGGGTTGCCGACCCCTGATCTAGCGTAAATGAAATCTGTTTCGGAATTGATGAGCAGAATCAAAATGTAAAAATATCTCAGAGCCCAACCAAGGTGATAGCAAATGGCTAAGTTAATGTTAATGCCAAGTTAAAATGCGTTGTCACAGTAGCACAAGAGTCAGTAAAGTGTGGCAGTAATTTATGTTATACAACAATATCTGTTTAAAGTTTTCCAACACAAAGTAACACTCGCCACAATACACTACTGGCTTTACCAAGCCAAATGAAGCTGTATGTGTTACAAGCTAGGTGTGTAGAACCCAAAAAGCAGGCAAAACAGGCAGGCAGGTGAATTAATATGGATTTAATGTGTAAAAATAAGGATAAACAGAAAAACACTCCAAGTGGGAGGCACAGGGAATAAAACCAGACAGGGGTAAACTAAACTAAAACTAAACAGAGGGCGATGGACCAGACGGCCGTGGAGGGAGATAATCTAAACGAAAAACGGGGAGAGGTGACACACAAATGTCCGGGGTTTGGGAGATGGAACAGAGGCAGAGCTGAGGGAGCCGGTGGAGGGAGTGTGGCGAGGGCAGAGAGGCAGACAGACCGGGAGCAGATGGAGGGGTGCAGAGCAGAGGAGGGTTTCTGGGTTGAGGAGCAGGCGAGGTAATCCATATGGAGACAGAGTCCAGACAGCGATGTGAGTTTGACGGAGTCCAGCATGCAATGGCCCAGCAACAAGCCGAGGGAAGAGCCAGGCTTTATGCTGCGTTGATTGCTCATTGTGAGTAGCTGCGCCCTGTCACAGCCGCTGGTAATAAGCTGGATCACCGAGCAGGAGAGGGAGGAGCCATGACAGTATGGGTAAAATCCACGAGCGTGTTCCCTGATTTAGGGTACATGTTGCTTACTTGCAACTTGTACATCTACTCTCAGATGTATGTCGCTTTGGATAAAAGTGTCTGCTAAAGGAAACTTTAGAAACGTAGAATTGTAGAATGGCTTATAAATATGACCCTACTAATAGAAACAAATGAATGATTTTATTTTCTTTCAATAATAAACCCATTCAAGACTCTTTTAGGTTATGTGACTTAAATACATTTTGAGAAAGCTGAGCACCACGAAGAAAGGAATGCAGGTTCATCCTGCCAAACCTGATTCTTTGCCAGGGAAAGAAAAAGAGAGAGACTTGACAAGGTAAAACGAAAAGGAGAAGCTTGAAAAGGAAAACTCTTCTAAGTAAAAAAAAATGTGGTTACCTGATTACCAGAGCTGTCTTTGGTTAGGAAAGGGTTTGTATTTTTTTGATAAGAAGAGTGTAGGTGTACCCTCCTTCTGTGTGTTCTACAAATGAACATGACAAGCTTAATTCAGTAGTGTGCAGGCCGGACCCGCTGTCCTCTTCCGTAATGCCAGTCTGGTTGCTGGCTCTTTCATATCCTCGTGCCACGGTGTCACCAATTAGCCAGGGCCTAGGTTTCATTAAGGCGCTGGCGCTGCCGCCTTCTGTCACATCCCCGATAATAAGCCTGAGATGGGTCTACTACCTGACACACAGGGACAAGGAGGAAAACACACTGTACATACACAACACACACAAAATACCAGCACCAACTATTCATGACAATACACATCCAAGTACACACCACACACAAACTGTAAACACCATCTCTGTGTTCATGTGCACAAACACAGACATACATGCATGCAGACAATCTGTCAACGCTTGACTGTCTTTTGTTGAGACATTTACAGAAATGAAGGCTGACTGATGAAATGCAGAATGACGGAAAGAGCTGAAAATTCAGATGGTTGACCTCAAACCCAAGTCAGGTCATGCGTGTGCTCGACATGAAACCTAACAGAGAAAAAATATTTAAAAGCTCTACCTGCAGTTGATTAGCAGTTGTTTGTATGTTTAGGGTCAAGAGTCATTTGAAAATTTTAATATTACTGCCATTATAAAATCTGGCTTTTAGTAAGAATGACTAAATGAAGTGAAAATTTCATTCTAAAAATATCAATGATGTCAAAATGGTGAGTAAGGTGATAAAACAGCAGCTGAGAAAACAGTTTCACTGTGAGGTTAACTTAGAAGCAATTCTGGAGCTTTCAATCATATCACATGAATAGTGATGCAAACTCCACACAGGACTGAGAGAAATATGATCAATAACAAGTAAACAAGATTACTACCCAGACATCTGGCTCCAGCTTGTGCAGCTTGATTGTTTTCAACAGTTGGTGATACATGTCTGTCAATACTAGTAAATAATTGAGGTTCAACACCCTGCCTTCATTATGTTCTCACTATTTTTGAGTCCTGTCACACAGTAGTCTACACTGAGTTATATCTCGTCTGTACATTTCCAGCTACGGCAGAGCCTTGCTGACAGTTTGGAGAAAGCACAGCTGGGGTGATGCTGGGGTGAAGTTTCCCCCAGGGAAAGGAACCTGGTGGGTTGAAGGGAGGAGATTTTCAGATACACAGGTGCTGCTGAATATTAGTCTCACTGCAAGAGGTCTGGGCTCATGGGAGTGAATTATTCATCCTCTGAACCCAGCCTGTGGACTTATGCTTTACCAGGACACTGGTTGAAGCTCCTGCAACTTCCCAGCGACAAAATAAGGCTGCAGAGCTGCTCCAAAGAGGAGCCACACCGGTTTGTTCAACCAAGGCATGCATAGAAAATTCACTAATACCATCACTTGATTCTGCTCACGTTCTCATGTTATAGAAAGCTTCCACTGCTGTTTTCTCTAAGGACACTACTGTGCGTGCAGCCATGTCCAGTAAACCTACTGTCAGTGTCAGGTAGGGTGAAGTGGACACACAGGGCTATTTAAAAAAATATATACCCCGTTCAAAAGTTTGGGGTCACCCAGATAATTTCATGTTTCCATGAAAACTCACACTTTTATTCACGTACTAACATAATTGCACAAGAGTTTTCTAATCATCAATTAGCCTTTAAATACGACTAGCTAACACAATGTAGCATTAGAACGCAGGAGTGATGGCTGCTGGAAATCATTGAAAAAATTATTTTCTTTCAAAAATAAGGATATTTCTAGTGTATGTATTTCAATTTTCAACAAAAACCTTAACTGCAGAGAAGAAATTATTTAAGCAACGAAATATTTAATTAGGTTATGAGGCTGACAAGGACATGAGTAGATTGAATGTAAGACTTGGTGCATTTTGGCTTCAATAAGTAACACAGGATGGAGCAGTATACATATTCAGAAAGATCTGCCTATAAAAGGGAACTAAACTGCTTGTAATATAAATCCAGGAGACAAAATAAATGATAGATGTGACATGTATTAACTTTTCATTAACTGCAGGTAAAATGTTGAATTATTTTAATGTGCAGAGAATCACAAAATCTGACAAAACTTCAAGACCTCAAACTCATTTTTTGTATATGTGTCATGAGAACCATATGCTGAACTACCACCATACCTTTCCATTTCAGAACAAATCAAAATGTTTCTATTTCTGCTGCTGAAATCACATATTTCAACTTATTAAACAAATCCATAGC
Organism: Acanthochromis polyacanthus; assembly: GCF_021347895.1. NCBI lineage: Eukaryota > Metazoa > Chordata > Actinopteri > Pomacentridae > Acanthochromis > Acanthochromis polyacanthus. The sequence continues at coordinate 17,343,084 of NC_067121.1, read as the reverse complement.
TAATGTTTTTGTACAGTTAAGTGAACGCTGTAACAATGGCATCATCTCTGCTAATTAGATTACCGCAGAAAACAAACAAAATGTATCGTATCACAGAAGCTCTATTATAGAGCTGCCGCAATAAGTTGGCATAATTGGTGATGTCAACGCCATACTTTTCCCCATGCTTTTTTTATTACTTCAGTATGTTATAACAAATTTGTATCACTTATTGGTGTGTCATGACATCAGTTGTGGCTCCAGTTGGCTCCCAGTATTGGTCAGCTGCAGTCGGTGCTATTGTTTCAGACAGTGGCAGCAGGAAAGTCCAACTTTTGAAAAACCCAAGACTTCAAAAGTATGTGAGAACTTAAAATGATTATGGAACAAAAAGTTTAGGTGTGAATGTGTGCTTGTTTGTCTCAATGTGTAGATCTGTGATAGACTGGTGAACTGTCCAGGGTGCCCCCTGCCTTCACCCTGAGTCAGCTGGAAAAGGTTCCATTAAAATTGGAGGCATACATACCAACTCCATGACAAGCAACACAAAGCAGCAAATGAAAGCTATCTAGGTTATGACGTCAATGGCTCGTTGTCCCTTCTTGCTGTTTCTTTTATTATATGTTCGCTAGTATCAACCATTCACACAGCAGCAAACATCAGCTGACAAGACAATAAGAACATATTTAGATTTGGTTAAACGTATGTGGTGATAAAACGGAGGAATCTTTTCTGTTCAGGGTTCTTTCTTGTGTTTGCCTCTTCTAACAAATCTCTCCACACACTAGCTTCAGCTGGGATCCTGTCATGAATAATGTCCCATTTAGACATCTGGGAATGGCAACAAGGAAATCCTCAGTTAGCCTCGGGAGTTGCTCAAAGACTAAGTGGAACAGGGAAAATATATGTTTGCAGTTCTGTCAAACTATAGCTTCAGCGGTGGCCAATAATGTTCACTACACAGAAGAATATTTCAATTGCGTTCATTTTAAGTTGTAGCCCTTTAGGCTAATATGCAGTGAAAGTGACAAGCTGCATTGAAAACATAAATTCACCAAAGTAAGATTGTTTCATTTTAATGTGATGGTTTTTCTAAAATTACGGTAAACATGTGTGGCTGATTCTGTTGTAACTTCTTTAAGTCTAGTGCTGTTTGTCATGATATGACACTGAGGCAGTCGAATTGATGATAACGTTGCTGAAAAACCAACAACACTTCAGGCTATCCACCATTAATTACTCCCCCTTTTACTCTGATACCAATAAGTCTTTAAGGCATCACATTCAACAGAATGTATCCTTCTGGCTGCCAGCGTACTATCATTACAATTAAATTGTCAGATTTTCACCGGTTTGTTTATTCAGATGTGCATTATTCCAAAATCGCGTTTTCAACTTTGTTTCCCTTTGAAAAGCGGAGCTTCACCCACACTTCTAATGACTCCTGCGCCCTGTAATTTCTTTAGCGTGGTAAACTCTGATTACAGGGTGGAAGTCAAGCTCCAAGCCAAGCATCATCTTTTCCAGTTATTGTTTTGTGTTTGCTCTGTCTTTAACAGAGGCCCTGCAGCTGTGTGTCTGAATAGCTGTGTCGATGTAGCAGTGTTTAACACCAAAATGAAAATGAGTAGAACAGTTTGCTGCAGCACAGCCTGTGGCTACTGATTTTTCTAACCTTTATTTTCTCAGGCATGTTGGCAAATTAAACAAGGAATGTGCTAGAAACTGAGCTGACATCGGCCATGCTGATCATCTGTAATAGTGGAGGGCCTGCAGTAAGCCAAGTTGTCGGTAGAAGAGCTATTGATGCACTTGACTCGTGTCAGATTTCAGTGAGTAAACAAACTGTCATAGGAACAAGCACAAGTGGGAATATGATTCATGTTGTGAGAGGAGATTTGCCACTTGGTTAAAAACTAAAATTTTGATTGACAGTAAAGGAAGACACTGCTGTATCGTCTTATCATCCCATTTCCACAAGCTAGTTGGAGTTCAGGAGCATGCAGAGGTCATTTATATAAAAAGCCTCATTTTCTGAATGTTTTCAGTAAGACACTACAGCACATCTGTTCTCCAGCATCAGCTCCCATTCATTTATTCTTCCTCCTACCCTCCTCTAGCTCTGGCAGCTCTGGAGTGACCACCCTCTGTGGTGCAGAGCGTACAGTAATGCCATTAAAGGTCCCCCTGGGGAATCAGTCACGCAGAGGTTTGAGCTTAGGGCCAATACAAAAGAGAGCCATTTGAAAAGGAGCCAGCCCAGCCTGAGGAGGTCAGAGGGGTGTTTACAGAACAACTGTCTCTTATCGGCTGTATGCATCCCCAAGGAGCCTCCACCGCTAACAGATAACAGCCACCAAAAAGGCGCAAGAGTGTGACCGATAGGAGTATAATCAGGTACATTCTGCTTTGGAGGGAAGAAGTGGAGGATAAGGATGGATAATAGTATACTCAACTGTTAGCTGTGTGATCATATGACAGAGGGGTACAACTGCACTGAAAACATACAGTAAAGTGGGTAAATAAAAGTTGACTTTTCTCTTCAAAACACAATAAAAATATGCGATAGTAAATGTATTCCCCCATACTAAAAACCATTATTAGACAAGCCCAGTGAGGCCTAATTCATCCTCAGGGATCACTTCATTATTGAACAGTTGAATGGTCAATAGGTTCAGCCAAGGCAGCTTTTAGCACAAGGGCAAATACACAGTGTAAAGTCAATGCAAATAAATGGCACTCAAACAGGCCTTAATTCATTAATGACTGCATGACGTACCCTAATGTGACGGCAACAGATTCAGACTGACAGTAATGGGGAATTTTGCCCCTGGTTATACTCATAACCAGGATGGGGAACCTTCTCTCCCCGCTCCTTTTTCTCCCCATCCAGGGAGAAGAGGAGGGACGTACACCTGCCTGCCTGAGCCTTGACAGAAGCCTAATAAATAACAGGAGACAAGGTGAAACAGCAGTAGCAGCCCCCCTTCCTCCTTTCCCACTGCCACCACCTACACCATCTCGGCGTGTGCGAGCAGCAGCAGTCTACGTAGACAGCTTTTTGGCATGAAAGACAGTCTCCTCCAAGTTAGCAAGTACACTTGTCCCATGAAGGAGGCAAGTTGAGTTATTCACGAAATTACAGAAGAAACTTTTAACTTTCGACTACGTGACTACGGCACTAAAGCAGAGACGTGCATTTTATTTGACAGACTTGAAATTAAGCCTGGCGCTTTAGGTCAAGGCTACATGCTCACCTGAACCAAACATCAGAGTGTGCTCGATCGGAATCGATTTCAATCCACATAATAACCTGAGGGTTAAAGGCCACAATGCTGAATAGATCGAGCTTATTCAAAGGCAGGTTTTGAAGATAAGTGAAGAATGTGCCGGGTTCAGGGTCAATTCAATCTGAGTGAAAGACCACTTGTGCGACTGCCAGTCATTTGTCGCCAATACGGATTAATTTTCACATCAGCAGGAGTCAACTTTCCATTTCTGAAAAGATATATATATATATATATATATATATAAATATATATATATATATATATATATATGTATCAGAAAAAGTGAGCTGACTTCCATCCTTATATACAAAGAACAGACCCAACCACCATCTGAGCAGACACACTAACATCCTGATTTAAACTGCTTCCCCTGCTCCTCCCTCATTATCCTTCTGCTTCTCGTCACCAGTAATAACAATTGAGACCCTTGGAGCATTAATTAGCGAAAATTTCCAGAGTCCCTGAATTCTCTGAGCCACCTACAATGAATGCAGACTTCTGTAAACATGATCCGCTGCATAGTAAGTTGTTGTTTTTCCTACAAGGAATTTTTTTTAGACATGGCGATGAGATCACAGAATTGTTGGAGCATGCCTAACATACACAAACACTCCTCTCTCTCTTAGATACACTCCCCCTCCGACTCTCGCTCTCTCTTCATTAGGCAGCCCCTGTGCTGGCCTGTGTGCGATTCATTAGCTTTTATCCTCTTCATTTGAAGAAGGAGCTGTGTATAATTAGAGCATCTCTGTTTGTCCGGCATCCTTCACACAGTCACATCTCAAGGCATTATCATTCCACTGCAGAGCTCCCGGATAACATAGCCACATCAGCCACCTCAAGAATGAACTTCAAGCTGTTACTGCCTCTCAAGAATGTAAATAAAATCACTTGCAAATCAGCAGCTAATGATTGAATGTAGAGTGGCACTCCAGGGATATGAAGATGATGAACCATATTGGTAGACTCTGAGTTCCATGATTTTACTTACTTTCTCCTCCTCTGAAGTGCTCATGATAGGCCATTTTCCATACTCCGGCTGACACCACTGAGCCTTTAAACCAAAAAAAGAAAAGAAAAAAACAAAACAGATGGAAAGAAATGGACTTACTATGTATTTATCCTACTGTTTTTACCGAACAATCAATGTGTCCATGGTACTCCACGAGTACTTGGACAGTCACATGATTGTTGTCATTCTCTAGTCTCCAGCACTTAAACCTCATAATATGTGTCTTTAAATGTGTCAATTTTAAGATGATGCAGCAGGAAAATGATCTAAACATATAATGAAAGCTCCCAAAAAGCAGAGGAATGCTTTCTTGTTTTTTTTTAAGTCATTTGACTAAAGTGCCGCGTTTCGCTCCCTGAAGTTCAGACTGAGGGCAAAAACCCAACAACAGATATGAAGGGCTAAGAAATGATAGGGCACCAAACATTAAAAATAAAGACTGAAAAGCAGATGTTCTTAAGATTCAAACTCTTCACAGGGTCTTCATTTTTTAACCCTTTAAGACCTATCATTGTGCAAGTCCGACAAGATATATTCTTGCATTTTTACATACTGTAGTACAATTTTTTGCATCAATATAACCCTTACATCCCAAGTTTTAATAATATGTACTGACTTTTGTCTTAACTACTACAATAAATTGCTTAAAAGTAAAATAAACTTTTAAAAAAATGTTATTTTTTCCACATATATTTCATAATAAAGAAATAGCATAGATGCATCCCTTAAATTTATATTTAAAAAAAGTTACACAATATGCCATGGTCTTGTTTGGAAAGAATTTGTAATACATACTTTACTATGTACTTTTGCAAACCCATTACTGCAATGACAAAGCACTCTTAGACATGGAGAATGTGTGAAATATTAGTCTAACTCCCCTGATTTCATATGCCAAAAGAATGATTCATCTATCTTATCTGAATTCAAATCCACCGTCAATCAAAAATGAATATGCAATCGTAGCGCTTGCACTACACTTTACAGTGTTAAAAAATAGTGAAAACAGATCTCTTACATGTTCTATGAAACAGCATATTGACAGTTTGCCATAAACTGACATTATTCTCTCCAATACAGAAATAACAAATACATCTTCAGGAGCACTGGAAGTTGGATTTACTACATGCAGGTAAATCTGACTGAACATTGCATTTTGTATTGAGAGGATTAAGTATGATGACATTTTTGACAAGCACATGTTAACTTATCTAGTCACTGTCTGTGCCCTAAGTTGTATTAATAAAGCTACAGTTCCCAGATAGTTCAGCCTGGGTATATTTAAACACACCCAAATTAAAGCACAGAATTGGGGCTTTAACGATATCATTCCTGTTTGAGTTTAGATCTAATATGCTGGAATACAGAGCCAACAAAACAGAAATGTGTCACTGTGCAAATACAGACAGAACTTTCCATCACCTTATTAAGCCTATCTATGATACCACTTTTATTAACTTGAGTTTGTTTTAGAGCAGTTAAATATGAGAAAAGCTGCAGCCGGACATATCCTTTTCTGATTCAGTCTCCACACTCTGGTACTCTACTGCTCCATGACTCCGGAGATTGCTGTCTAAATTAATGGAAGTCTACCCTTGGGTACTCATGCACTGCTGCTGTGTGCATCATCAATTTGTCACGTTAAACACAACTCAGAAATTATTTTGTTTATGAGTGTCATTTACTTTTTGCTGTAGCTGCTTTCCTCCCTTCCAAGAATTAGAAATTGATGTTTCCCCTTATACCAACACTGAATAATGTGACAAACTGTGTGACCTTTCTTCCAACAAATGCAACAGATTCTGTTATGTTGATTTAAGTCTAATGAGAATGTCAAAGCAGTGAGCGAGAAAAGCAACTCCAAGAACGTAGCACTTTGCCAAGGGTGCTCAGTCATTGTATGATTTCTGATGGATGAAATCTTTAAAAAATTTGTGATCCACAGCAGCCAGTTTGTAGTTGGATCGCAATCATGTGATCATCAGCAGGCAGCTGACGTAGTGTTCACTTGTTGTCATAGTTACAGTGACGCCGTGCTGCTATTTTGCAGTGACAAGAAATCTCTAACAAATCCGTGCATCCAGTTTATAAATCGCATCACTGCCAAAGTCTAATCACTTGGTCCTTGTGTCATTTCTGACTTTCCCTGAAAATTTCATTCAAATTCGTCAGTCCGTTCTTGAGTAATATTGCCAACAGACAGACAGACAACAGACAAACCAAAACCTATTGTCACATAAAGCGGGAAGCTGTTTCAGGGTGAAAATGTATTTAAAAATAATTACACTTTTGAGTGTCATTAGTTATCAGATGAACTAAATACACTGTAAATAAGGTATTGAAGTCCTGGACCAAGACAAAAAAGACTGTACTGGAATATTCCCATAAAGCAGAATGTTAGACCTTCCTACCAGTAAAATATGGATAATACCGTCAGTCTCGTCATTTCAAACAATGGTCTAAAAATGGTCTAACTCTATACAGCAGCACGATTTGGCATATTTGCAAGTTCTTAAAGTTTAGTTTTTAAAGTCACACACCCCAACACGTCGACCAGCCATGATCAGTCTTGAGACAGCTCTGCCGACAAACTCAGCAGACCCTTCACTAGGAAGTCGCACATGTACCCGCAGCGTTTGAACGGCTTCAGTAAATTCATGTGTTTCCAGTGCCTTCATTATCATCATAATGAAAGTGTCTGAAAAGCAAAGTTACAGAAGAACGTAGACACCTCCTTTTCTGCTTTGTACTATCATCAATCACCATGGAGCTTTTTTTTCGTCCTCCAACATTGGTTGAAGCCATAGTACAAAAAAAAGGAAAAAAAAAAATCACATGCATATTTAATTTTATTCTCCACTGGCTCCCACAAAGGAAACTGCCACCCTTCAGGACACCTTTCGGAAAAGTCTCTATTAAATCTGAGTCAGCTGGGAGAGGAAAAAAAAATGGAGGAAAAAAAAGAAACATTTCATGAGTGAAAAAACTATCTAAATTATGGCCAGACTTCAAATGAAGTGCTGTTTATCTTCTCAAGCAGCCAATGTGTTGTTTTACTCCTTAGTCACAGCTCGGATGGCAATCAGGATCGGTCAACCAGGACGCTATCAGCAGCAGTCACTCTGCAGTGACAAACTACAGCGCTGCATCCCATGCATGGGCATTATTCTCAACACATGGCTCACCTCTATCAGAAAACAAGGCAGGTTTTATGGCTGCTGGAAAAGGTGGTAAACATAACAAAGCACACAGCTCACTGGAATTTAATGTGCTCGGTCAAAAGACAGAGTATAGATATCAAAGGCCAGGCCTTCTAGAAAAAAGAAGCTGTCTTCATAATGCAGAAAACAAAAGCACTGGCCATACACAACAAGTGATTTATAGTGTTGTTTTTTGCTTTCCCTCTGAACCTGGAGCATCCAGTGGGTATTGTGAATGCAGGGGAGCGGAGTGGAGGGGAGGGCGGTTCATAAACAAGTTCACAGTGAGAGGAGATGAAACTGATACAGTGATTCTGACTATAGATTCGGTTTTGGTTTTTTATATAGGTAAATTAAAAGACTTACAAAGAACCTTTCTCTTATATCGAATTGCGGCTGCACAGTCACAAGGCGCTGATACTGTGCTCTGAAGTAGACTGGTGCTCTGGTTACCTCAGTGATCTAATTATCACATGAGCTGTTATCACATACGCTCCATAACAAATGCATCCTGCCGCATGCACGGACTCAGACTTAGCCTCTGCCTCTCCATCCGTGTGTGGCTAATCCGTCACCCTAGCCAGAGAGAGTAAAATACATCAAATTGATTTCTTCCTGGTTTACATATTTACACACACACTCGTGCAATTAGGAGCACATTTATCGATAGTTTCGGTACCACTGGGAGCTCTGCAGTGCAGCCCACTCCAATAAATCACCCATTCCTGAGGTTGCCAGCAGGCAAGACTGATAAACCTCACACAAAAATGGACTGGGAATACTTTGAGCTTCAGGGTAAGAGAGTTCTCAGTCACTAAAATTGACCCATAATGTTTGATAAAAGCTTTTTTTTTTAATCATAAAATACATAATGTACATTCCTGAATATGAGAGCTCTCCTGTACAAAAATAAAGAAAGAAATCCATGTCTCCAGTTTGTAGAAAGCAGCCACACACAAAATAAAATAATAACTGCTTAGCTTATAAATTGTGTTGCTAAATCAAAGTTGTGAACAATTTTGTCACATTGTGACACAAATAGTTTCCAAAGGATATCTGAATTCTGATCTATGTGTCTGGCTCTTGGTCTTCCACTCAGGGTAGCTTAACTTTATCATCTGGATATCATATTATATGTGTACCATGCTGCCCCCAGCAGGCTCTGTGAAAAGTGCATCAGCTGCCGGCTGAATCCCACAGCATCCAACTCTAGCTGAAACACCACATCACACAACAACTTCTGCACACACACCACTTCTCCATAGTCTAAGCAGTATACAAAATCAAACACAAACACAAAATCAGCCTGTTCCATTTATTCATGAGGTTTTCAAATGCAGCTCTAATTGTACAGGCATTATGGATCACCCTCAGTGTGGAAATTCATTGTCTATACATTGATTGGTATGAATATGGGCTAATGCGCCTTTTCCCACATAGCCGTTGTGGAGAAAGCCGAAACGACCCCTTCAGGGAGTGATTTACACTTGGTGTAATGTAAAGTCCCTGTGGGCACCCTACGGTCATTATATTGAAGGTGAACGTCTGTACTGTTGTTTGACCAAATAATCACATTACATCCAGAGGAATTCCAGGCACTTAGAACAATTACCCACAGTGCAATTACTCTGACTATACACAGATAATTTATATATTTTATGTATATAGGGTATTCAATTAACAGTATTCCATTTAGACAATTTCAGAATCTTCACAGCTTTCCATAAATAATGGGGGGAAATTCTAATAAGTCAGATCAGCGTCTGGTGTTATTTTCTGAACTTTTCTCCATAACAACGCATTGAACGAATCTGTGAAGATACCCAACTGTGTCTGCGCTTTATCTGTATAGGGAAGTCTGTATCAAAAGCCAGTCAGTAGGTGAAATAACAATAGGAGATGAAGTGAAACTCTGGAGAAAAAAATCAAAACACTTTTAACTTCAGCTGAAAGGAGTGCCGCCAAATTAAAGAGTTCCCATTCACGTTTTGGCAGTTAATTAAAAGCAGTTTTGGGACTTGATCTGCACACACAGCTCTAAAAAAAAAAATGCAAACACCCATTCCTTTAGTGTTCAAAATATATGCTTGTATTAACATAAAAAGTGTTGAGTCTGGCCTGGGAATTTGATATTATGCACAGTTCAAATGTTCTTGCACTTCAGCCGAGAGCAACCTGGGATGAAAAGACCTCTGCCCACCGAATATCATTCTCATTAGGTATGTTTGTCGTGGAACTACACTTTAAAATGCTTGTAACCGGGGTCCATACAGACACTTTGACAGAATAATTCAAGTTCACATCGAGTTCACGGTGAAATGACAGCAGCCGTGGTCCCGTTTGGCTGAACGCCTCGTCTATAAACCAACTGCAGTAACACATTTGGTGCGTGAATCCCTTAAGGTTAATCACATTAGGCAGCAACTTATCAAGATAAAGTTAGGCACAAACATCGAACTCCTTAAACTTGTGGTCGTGTCAAATAGCGGCGGTGGGAGCAGCGGAGGAGCTCCGTTACGCACACCGGCTCCAAAGGTGACAATCCGCTGCCGCTCAGTGCAAGCGTCGGAGCCCCGAACTGGAACATTTAGTTGATTATAAATAAAAATGGAGGCGGAATTTAAGTTTTAAGTCCATACGACACTACTCTGTTGTGCATGCTCGATTTTTAGATCATGAAGACTTATTGCAAGATTCAAACTGCAACTGAACTGTCAGACAAAACAGTCGGCAAACTCATTTTAAGTGAATTTCCCTGCACTTCGCACCCCGTGCCCCACAAAGCATACGTTCGGCATCTACGAGCATGTCCAGGTGAAGCTCCTTACCTTTAAAAACTTCTCCCCGGGCGGACAACAGCAGGGTTATTGCAGCAAACAACCAATTGATAACTTTCTCCATGTCGCCGTCGTAGCGCTAACCCCCAGCCGCGGGGTTAACTCTTGTGTCTTTGTGGAACTTAAATCCTACCTAGACTTTGTTCAGACCTAAAGTGTGCTCTCCCAGCCCTCCGTCCCTCTGCCTGCTGTCGGGGAGTGACAGGAGATTGTCGCCGACACGGCTGCTCCTTGCCGGCTTGCTCCACACTTAGAGGAGAAATGTGTGAGTGAGTCCTGATTCCTGAATTACGCCTGGATTGAGTGGTCCGGCAGCTCCAGGAGAACAGCGGCTGTGTGCGCGCTGTCTGGCCGGTAGAGGGCGCGTGTGAGGCCCGCCGGTGAGTGAGAGGGCAGGCGTTGTCTCTCCGCCCGTTCATCTGGAGCATCAGCCAGCAGTGAAGTTAGTTTAAGTAAAGATGCAGCCATGTAAGCACCTGGGGGTGGTTAACTATGTTAATACAGGCTTCATCTCCTCATTGTTTTGGCTCTCACAGAAAAATACTGACAGAACTCCTAAACCAACCTTCTTTTCCTTTCAGAATAACAGTAATAAATAGAAAGGTACTGACCTGTATGGGTCGTTCCAGAATTGGAGGACATTTTACATTCCACGCATCAAGTTTCAAATAAACCACGTACAAAATACTAAAACATGCAGTTGCTCTGTAAATTTACTTGTCCTGAGGCCAAATCTAAATGAACAAAAATTGACAGACGGATGTTTAAATGCCAAATAAGTCTGGAGTTCCACCTAAAATGCTACTTTTCTCTTGTCGCATCCCTCTGATGACCAAATTCAATCTCAAATAAAACAGTTAAAATGAAATCTCCATTTTTTGGTTTGTTTTTTTATTTGTTGCCTGTAATTTGGGGATTTTTTTTGATCAACATAATAGCTTAAATAAAAATTAAGATACATGGAATGTGTATCCCAACCATGTTCTGCATGCTATCAAGAGAAGACAAATTCTTTTGACTTTTTTCTTTACTTTTTCCATCAGTAAATTTGTCCTCTTGGTCAGCAGTAACAGACAGCTAAAAATTGAGTTTCTACCCCAGAGGAAAAGCTACCATTAGCATGGATTAGCAACCCTGTTACTGGGATTTGAGTCGGGTTAGTAGACAGCAAATAAAACAAGGAATAAAAATGATACCATTGATGTGTAAGCTGACCCAATCAAGCCTCTGATAGTGTACTACCTATTACTGGTGAATATGTAGCAGCAAATTGTAAAAGGTTTATTTTTCAAACATTTTTGAAGCCCAAATGTCCTCCAATTCTGGAACGACCCATGAAACTGAACTTTGAATATTTAATATATGGCTTTGTGCCCTGTTAGAATAAACACATCTTTGATTGATTGATTGTTGTCCTGCTATGACATCAACCTGCAGTTGTGTCCTGATTTGACAGACTGTATGACAGTGCAAAAACAGAAGATCAAAGAGATTGACCCAATCATCTGTCAACATCAGTCACAAATATAGAGCATATAAAAGTTATCTGTATTTACATGAATTACATTATCGTTCAAAAGTTTGGGGCCAAACTTCATCACTGCTAAATTACATTGAGCTGAACTGGGCTTTTGATTTTATTTATTAGAACAACTAAATAAGTCATAGAAGGTATTTTCATGCTCACATTCACACTGTAACTCATTAACTCATTACATTAATATCTTCACCAGATGGATAGTTCACTCTGTGCATCCTTTGTCATCAGATTCATGCATTGATCCTATTTAAGGAAAAGCCAGGCTGACATTTAGGACGGCTTTATTAGTTGACCTGGTGAAACGGGGTGCATCATCACACGTTTTTTTTTTTTTATATTAATTTCACTTTCAATGAATCAATAATGATACTTTGCTTTAATTTATGCAAATATTTGTTCAAAATGATTTTTTTCTGAGAGACGGCAACGGCAAACAAGGCGAGGATATTTTCACAGCGATATCAAACAGAGGGATGAAGAAGGAACTAATGACAAAGTCAGCCAATGTCATTCCCTTCTTGTTTTTGCATGCATAAACACACATGGCAATTTCACTTGTACCAGCAGTTTTTAAAGCTAATTAAAATGCAGCCAGATTGACATGGGTCTACATTTAGTTTCAAATGACCCCCTGTTGCCAAGGATATATGGCTCCACTTCTCTGTAAGTACACAAACAAAGCCTGACTCATTGCATTGAAATGCCACCAGTCTCTTTGTGGTGTTTTGGTATTGTCTTTGCTACAGCAGTTATGTTGCCAGGAATGCATGAATGCCAGTCTGAGCAGAGCTGTCATGGGAATTTGTGGGAATGTAAACTGATGTGATTGAATGGATAACATCATTGTTTTGCACTTACAAATGCATGGCTTGAGAGAGAGAGCGTGAGTATGTTTTGGAGTGTGTGATTGAGGGGTGTGTGTCAGTGGTTTGCCTTAAACACAGCCTTAAGTCATGTTGAACAAATATATTCTACCCCACTCCAGTGGTTTCCTTTTTTCTGGTGTAAACCCACAGCCCAACAGACTATGCAGTGACACCACCAACCACGTCCCGAATGTCAACATTTCAACTATTTTAAAACTGGAAATTTATTACATTTATTACACATATAAAAGTGAACTATTTCCTCATGCAACTGAGTTATCAGCCTTAATGTCCTTTGCATGAAATCACCAAGACTTGAAGTGGTAGAAGATGGACATTTTCGCAATTCAGTCAAAGTCAGCTATTCAAAACTATTCTCATTCATTTTGTCTTTGTCAAACTTTTACCAACATCTTTTATCACCATGTGAATATTTACTATTTAAAATGTCCTCTTTAGGTATGTTTTAAATCTTTTTACTTCAACCTAATTATCATGGCTTTGTCGTTTACTCTAGCAGCTATTTAGACTATTTAATGATTGTCTGTTTGATCTTATAATACAGTTTGCTGATTTACTTCAGCCTTTATTTGTCACTCATTATACTTATTTACAGTGCTTCGCACAAATACACTACAGTTCAAAAGTTTGGGCTCACCCAGACAATTTCATGTCTTCCATGAAAACCCGCACTTTTATTCATGTCCTAACCTAACTGCACAAGAGTTTTCTAATCATCAATTAGTCTTTCAGCAGCATTAGCTAACACAATGTAGCATTAGAACTCAGGAGTGATGGTTGCTGGAAATGTTCCTCTGTATCCTAATGAAGATATTCCATTAAAAATCAGCCGTTTCCAGCTTGAACAGTCATTTATTAAATCAACAATGTTTTGACTGTGTTTCTGATTCATTTAATGTTACCTTCATTGAAATAAACTGCTTTTCTTTCAAAAATAAGGACATTTCTAAGTGACCCCAAACTTTTGAATGGTAGTATATAGGCTTTACAAGTATAGATTGTTTGTCATACTTTTCCTTTTGAGATAGAAACAGATTCTTTAAAAAAAAAAAAAAAAGAAGAATAAGGAATAAAGGCTCCTTGGGTTTGGTATAAAAGTCATCAAAACAACTAAGTTTCAAGGTGGAAATGCTCATTCAGGACATTGGCTGCTCTTTCCATTCATTATTTGTCTTGTAGCATATAAAAATGCTATATGGACATGTTAATAGGGCAAAAATAAATAAAGAAGAATTTTCCCCAATGGGCGTCTTTTAAGCCTTTGTATACAGTTAACTCAAATACATTTCACAATCACATCATCATTTTTGTTTTGTCACATTAAGTAAGCTGCAGAGACACCACTGACTGTGAGTCTCCAACTCGAAGAGCGGTGATAGCCAAAGTGAAACCCTTGCTATTTTTCTTTTTTCTTGTCATGCAACCTTTCTCAAGCTTACTTTTATCACACCCTCAAAGCAAGACACAGACAAGCTGTGACATTACACTGATTGGATGAGAGGAAGTGCCTCATAAATTGATGCCAGGTCAGGATCAAAAGATTCCATATTTAGGCTTTAAAGGTTGTGAGAGTGGTCTGCTGTTTCAGTGACTCACTGCAGCTGATTTCCAAACAACATCCTGAGTTCCTGAATAGGTAATACTGACATTTCATCATGGATAGCCGCCAGCAGCAGGGAAGAGGCCTGTTGGCCCTTGGCAAATCAAGGCTTTTCATATGTCTTCCTGCAGAGAGAGTTTACATCAGTTAAATAAAAGAATGATGAGTTAAATGACACTTTGTAATTGACATAAGTGACAGTATATTGCTTTGTCAATAAATGGCAATCACCTCACCCTGTGTGAGTGGTCTCAGTGTGAGTGAATAAATCACAGAACTTAAGCTGCACTTCAAGGAAATACTTATTAAGTCTCTCCTCGTGTGGCTTCCAGACAACAGTGGTTTGCCTTTTAATTCCATTGTGATTATCCCATGCCTTGATTGTCAAAAGCTCAATATGACATTGATTAGCTGTCCCTCATTATGGGAAGTCACTGGCTGCTGGTGATGCTAAAATGTTTTCTAAGCTTTAATTTATGAATGCAAAATACCAGCCTGCATTCATCCGTTTGTTTCATCTTGCAGTGTCTCATTATAAAGTGAAGTTATTGGAGCACATAGCAATTAAATAGGATCAGCAAATCCTGAAAAGCCCAGTTACCAAAGTCATGACTGATCCCTGGTGTACATCTGACCACCAAGTTAACACCACTGGCTGTACTGTGGGGGATTGCCAAGAGTCAAAAGATCACTTTAATTTGTTTTCATACTGACTGAAAAATGTATGTGCGCTTTACTTAACAATACATTAGAGACCTTATGCATTCCAAAAATATATCCTAATCTTTTGGAATTAAAATACAAATTGTGTCTGTTAGCTACTGATGGGAAGTGTTTGTGACTATATATAATGTTAACTTGATGGTAAATAAGTGACACTAGCAGACATTGTCTTTGTGTTACGTATCACTAAAATAGTAACACACAACACCTGAATTCAGGTCATCTGACTCACATTGAAGCAATATCTTTATAGGTGCTTTAGTTGACAGCGTGTTCCATGCTAACTATCTAGGACAAAGACTTATTCAGGAGGGGGTCATCTATCATGAATGCAAGGGTTGTGTGTGTTTCTGTGAGTGTGAGCATTGCTCAGCGAGAGAGAACGTGTAAGTGGATAACTCAGCTAGCTCAGCAAACACCTCGACTGTTGTAGTAACAGGTACATACCAACAGAGGTCACTTTTTTGTCTGTTCCATGTCCTTGGGGTGACTGGTTAAATGTGACCTTCTGGAAGGTTATGACATAGTGTACGTGTAAGCTTCATTTGAATTCGCAGCTGTAGGTTGACATGAACCCAAAAACAAACCAGACCTGCACCTGTATGTACTCACTATGTCTGAGTAAACACTACGGTTCAAAAGTTTGGGGTCACCCAGGCAATTTCATGTTTTTCATGAAAACTCACAGTTTTATTCATGTGCTAAAATAACTGCACAAGAGTTTTCTAATCATCAATTAGCCTTTCAACATCATTAGTTGACACCATGTAGCATTAGAACAAAGGAGTGATGGTTGCTGGAAATGTTCCTCTGTACCCCTATGTAGATGTTCCAATAAAAATCAGCCGTTTTTAGCTTGAAGAGTCATTCACCACATTAACAATATCTAGACTGTGTTTTTGATTAATTTAATGTCATCTTCATTGAAAAAAACTAAATTGCTTTTCTTTCAATAATAAGGACATTTCTAAATGACCCCAGACTTTTGAATGGTAGTGGACGTGCAGACCACATTATATAGCTGTTCTGTTGTTGTAGTTCAAGCCGAAGTCACTTTACTACAAACACCTTCATGGTATTGTTGCAGAAGTAGCTGAAGTTTGTCGCCATCATGACTGATCTGGCTCCTTTTATTTTTTTAAAGAAAAGACTAAACGGCTACAGTGATTGCTATTCATTCAGAATAAAACTCTAGTCCTATAACCTACACCACTATAATGCAGAATTACTGACATTTATCTTAATATTTTGTACACTGCAATATGGAAGTTGTATTCAAAACAGATATAAAATAGTCAAAATTATGTTTCTCCAGTGTAAGATGCCAAAATTTGAGCATTCATGTGTGCACATGCAGTTTGGACACTCAGTATAATTGTATAAAATATAACACAA
Organism: Acanthochromis polyacanthus; assembly: GCF_021347895.1. Classification (NCBI taxonomy): domain Eukaryota; kingdom Metazoa; phylum Chordata; class Actinopteri; family Pomacentridae; genus Acanthochromis; species Acanthochromis polyacanthus. The sequence continues at coordinate 17,326,621 of NC_067121.1, read as the reverse complement.
TGATCATATTGTTTATCACAAATCATAAAATAACTCAACTTTAAAATTTATAGTTTAGTTGTTGATCTGGTCAGCTCTCTCCTGAACATTATCTGTTGCTCTGTTGATACAGTTTCTATGTAATGAGACATTGCTGGAGAAGAATACTATTTGTGCACAGATTTTCAGCTTTGTGCATTGAGCTTCAACAGTTACAACTACAGTGACATCTTTTCTAAATGCTTCACGTTGTTTTCATGAAATATATAGTTTATTTTTGCTTTATTTTAAGTGCCGCAGTAAGTATGTATTATTCTCTAATCTATTGCAGACCTAACCTCATGATTTAATGCACAAGCTACAAATCAGTCCAAACTCAAAGATCTGCTTGTGAGCTTTTAGAGCTTTAGTGTAGAATGTCTCATTTAAAGCATTTAAAATTAATCAAATTAATTGCCCCTCTGTGCTAAATATTTATTTTATTTTTGGAGTACACAATCATATCATTTGTTTTTTCATTGTTTTTAAATTTTTGCTGTTACAATACACAGTAACGTCAGGGGAGCTGCTGCCCCCCAGCAGCACTTGATCAGATAGAGTGGAATAACATTTAATCAGAGACTATGTCCCTGCTGTGCTTTGTTTTGTTTGATTTTTTTTTTTTTTTCAGATCTTAAGCCCCCCTCCCCCATTTTTTCCACTGACTTTTTACACCTGATTCCTATGACCTGAATGCGACAAAGAAAGTGGCGATCTGTAGCTGAACTTAACCCCAGTGCCCCCCTCACTGCCACTGGGCCAAACAAGATCAACTGGCCAGTAATCAGCACCCAAATGTAGACTTGTGAATTTTTGAGCTGAGAGAGTCGTCCAGACTGGCTTAACAAATGTTTAGACATGACACAGCAGTTACTAGTTGTTTATTTATATCCAAACTTTATCTTTTACATTTAAAAAATGGAAAATCTACTTGTCAGGCACAAGAAATCCAAATGTGACGGAACCATAGTTTGTACCATGATTACATAATAATGGTCACTTGCGTTGAGGCATATCTTAGGCAGGCAGTTTGAGGTAACAGCAGACTCAGAGCATGACTACCACGTGCCAAGGGCTTGGCTTGTGCCAACATCCTCTTACGACACTCACTCTTGTAGACACACACACACAACACACATACACACAGGGATAGACCCTCATGTGGGCTTGAGGTAGTTATAGAGGGCACTGAGTCCTCCCTGCAGCACCTCCTGGATAGGCTTGAGGAGGGGGTTATGGATAATATGGAGTCCTTTATCCAGTGGGTGGCAGGCCAGCCGCCCGAGTCTGCTCAGTAGATACATTTCCACTGGGACACTTTGCAGTGCATTAAAGTCAACATTGAGGAGTTCTAAAGACTCCAGGAAGCAAAGAGTCTTAGGCAGTGTGTGTATACTGTTTCCCTCCACGATGAGGATCTTCAAGTTGACCAGGTCCTGTATCTGGTCTGCAATAGTCTCCAGACGGTTGCAGGCCAGGTGCAGGAAGACCAGGCCCTTCATGCTGTAGACACAGGTGGGGATGTGAACGATGCGGTTGTGACTCAAGTTGAGTTTGGTCAGATTGTGCATGGCTGCCAAGCTGCTGGGGAGGGCTGAGATCTGGTTGTTGGCCAAGCTGAGTACCTCCAGGCAGGTGCAGGAGCCCAGCTCCTCAGGGACCTCACTCAGGCGGTTGCGACAGGCAAAGAGTACACGCAGCTTTTTCAGAAGGCCGATCTCAGGTGGAAGGCTGGACAGGTTATTTCCCCACAAGTTGAGAACCACCAGATTGTCCAAAGCACTCAGAGCGGGAGGCAAAGAGCACAGGCAGTTCATGGATAAATTTAACTTTTGAAGCCCTCGAAGCTCCCACAGCTCAGTAGGCGTTTCGTCAAGCCCCCGCATGGCTAGACTCAGGGTGCTATAACCAAAGTGCATTGTAGCGTGTCTACGGATCCTCTCAGCAGCTGAGGACAGGCTGGGCTGGTCGTCTCTAATCGCACTCTTCCTCCTTTGATTCACACTCACCTCATTCAGCTCCTTGTCGGACAAACTGCGAGATTGCTTCCCACCCATCGTCCTCGCAGTGCTGTTGATTCTAGTACTTATATTGAGAAGTCAGCATGCAATTAGCTGAATCACCAACTCTCGAACATTGACAGGATTGCTAAGGATAATGATTTCTGATTGATCTCCAGGGCTCTTGAACAAGTCACACAGTACATCGTCAGTTCCACTGGCACTATAGAGTCTGGAGGTGGAGAGCTCCTGATGTTTGGCAGCAGTCACTTTGAATCCTGGCTGGTTTTTCTCCCCGAGCTGAGTTACAGCCTGCTGTAACAGAGGACTATGGGAGCAGCGTCTCCCAGACCAACTGCCAGTCTTACTGGATTTCATTCCCCAGCTGGTCCTGTCACTTTTCAAGTCCACAGATAGCACCCTGCTCCCCACCCACTATAGGCGGGCAGGGCAGGGGATAGGATGCTGTGTGAGCTCAGTCAGTTGAGGTCATTGCAATGATCTCATAGCCTAACACACAGAAATACACCGGTGCTCACACATGCTGTCACACATGGTACAAAACCATGTTTATTCTGTTAATACATTCTAAGCTACAGCTGCTATCCTTTGTTACAATGTGTTATTTATTACTGAGAATATTAACATGCTAATACTGACTGACCACAATTCCCTTTCATATCTTTTTGTGTCGGCCTGAGCTTTTATACATGTTTTCCAGTTTTTGCTTAGACATGGCATAAAGCAGGCAGCAATGAAAACGCTGAATCATCTCTCGAAAATGTAGCATTTCCTAGATATATGTGTCTTGCCTCCTGCCAAGTGATGTTGGACGAGATGTGGGATGCATGGTAAACACAAAGAGGCAAACAACCATGTACGTTCACACCTACAGCCACTGTAAAGTCACCATTTAACAAAGTAATAAATGTCTTTGGGCTACTGGAGGAAGGGTGAGCATCCTGAGAGAACAAGGGTACAAGGAGAGCATGCAAACCACAACAAAAGACTCAAGTTGACCAGAAGGTTAACACCCAGAATCTTCATGTTGTGAGATGACAGTGCTAACCACTGCACCGTGCTGTGCTCCTCTAATCAAATTATGTCTTTTATAAATCTGTCTAAAATTTTGTTGCATCCAGTATTTTTTTTTTTGTTTTTGCCATCATTTATCTTTGATAATTTGGGCTAGGGGTGCACAATGTTGCATTTTTGCAGATATGTGATGTTGATATTTCCAACTCATTTGGGCCAATTGTAGATACCAATATATGCATTTTTTACATTTAGTCCCTAATTACAGAGAACATTGAGTCTACCGGGCTTTGCAAAAGTTCTGTTACACTTGTTGAGACATTCACGAAAATGAACACAAAGACTTTTTGGTGCAATAAGATAAAACTTTAGGGTGGCCACATTTCTGATTAATATTATCATTAACACATATATTGAAATATTTGGAAAATAAAAAATTATCTTATTGCACCAAAGCATCCTTGTGTTCATTTTGCTTGCATTTTGCAAGTGTAACAGAACTTTTTCAAAGCCCGGTATAGCAGAATTAATGTATTATTATCCTGACTCTTGTCACAGTGTTCCACTGGCAGTTGCAAAAATATATACATTGTGTCCATGGGGCAAAACAAGAAAATGATCTTAAATTACATATTAAATGTGTCATATTTACATCTATGTAATATTTTCAAACAAAATAGTACATTTTTATCTTGACAGGTGTTATTTGTCTGTCAGTGTTCATTTTGGCAGACACTGATTTATCACTTGAAAGTCTTGATTAGCCGATATCAGTGATGATGCCAGTAACATTATGCATCCCTGCTTAAGGCACATTTTGCATAATATTTTCAATGCAGGCAAATTTGGTGTGATGGAGTTTGTTTATATTGCAGAGCTGTTACTTTTCCTTAAGCAAAGAGTGTGAATGCTGGATCCTCTGGGGAAAACCCACACCAACAGGAGAACATTCAAATTCCACTTAGGTTTCCTGAGCTGGCTGATTTTCAGTCAAGGCCTCCCAACTGTGAGGCAATGATGCCAGTTTTTTAGTGCCAAATTACAAGTCTGTCCCAAAGGGTTCTACTAGCAGGTGACCCTCTCTGTGTTTACTGCATGAATTAAAAAGATGACGAAGACGAAGAAGAAGAAGAAGAAGCAGAAAAAGAAGAAGAAGAAGAAGAATGTACACAGGAAGAGCAGAAAGAGGTCAGCTATGTGGTTGTTGTTTTTTTCCAAATGAATATCAACTTCCCCTATATAAATATTTAAACATTAAATAACAATAAAAGTGCTCAGAGAGTGCAGTACTCCACCAAGGTTGCTTAGTTGTTGTATGATTTCTGACAAATTAAATCTTTAAAAAATTGGTCGTCCGCAGCAGTTGGTTTGTAGTGGGATTGCAATCATGTGATCGTCAGCCGGCAGCTGACATAGTGTTCACATGTAATCATAGTTACAGAGACACCATGCCGCTATCTCACAATGACAATCAAGTGGTGCTTGTGTCATTGCTGATTTTCCCTGAAAATGTCATCCAAATCCCTTAGTCCGTTTTTGGGTAATGTTACTAACAGACAGACAGACAGACAAACCAATGCTGATCGTCACAAAACTCCACCGTGTTCCTTGGTGGAGTAATACAGTTTTTCTCCATCACCTTGGTACCTTTCTCAAATCATCCTCTGCATTTGCAAAACAGTAAGTGCATTTCTCAAAACAGCTCGTAAAAATAGCAAAACACCACGAATTACCTGCAAAAGCCAGTCTCTTGCTCAACATTCTTTGTTTGTCTCTCTAAAGTACAGCTTTAGAAAAACAGTCTAACGGAAAAGAAAAGAAATATCCTTGACATATTCTGAGAACTTGTTCAACCATTTTGCATGTAAAGACTCATGTGATGAACTAATGCCTAAATGTTGTGGGAGGTGAGACTATTCAACAGAGACCCATCATAATATATTTTGATCAACATGACTGGAAAGCCTGGAATTTTCAGCTTCTTCTGCAGACACCCCCTCCCCTTTGAGAAGGGAAGGGGGGGTGATCACCATATTAACAGGACCTTTGACTTGCTAATTAGATCATTACCTGCACTCAGCCCTCTCAGGTGCATTGAAAAGGAAATATGTAGTAAACAGGGTTGGGCAGCCTTTGCCTAAACATAAGGAGAGACCAAACAAAGGACTTGAGTGAACTTTTTTTTTATTTCTCAATGAAAATTATTCAAACTTTTTTTGTAGCATTTTTTTATTAGCAATTTTTACACACAAATGGAGATTCTTTTCTACATTTCCGACAGGTGTACTTGTGGCAAATGGCACATTTCTCTGTACTGAGATTTCTGTTGCAACTCTGACGCACTTGGCAGGTTGTCTTTTTCCCTTCAGAAACCCTTTTCATTTCGTGTAGCGCCTCCTTTCTCTCTTTTTCCTGTTCAAGTTCCTGCATGTGTCTAGTTCTCAGTTCAATTGCAAGCATGTACTGAAACTTTCACCTTGACTCGTTTGATCCTGTACATTTGTTATACAGTACATGTGCATTAGCAGCAGCAATGTCCAGGATGTTATAGAATACAGTGATAGGCCATCTCCGTGTTCCGGTGCGCACTGTGTAAGCACGCAGTTTTTGATCCAGCACATCAACACCACATTTCAATTGGTTGTAGTTTGTAATCACATTTGGTTTTCTCTGCAAATCCTCTTCAAGCTATACTTTCTTATGCATCGTGCTGAGAAGACATACACTTTTCTTCTTTTTAGCTGCATAAACTGTTAGCAGGGCACTGCCAGAAGTGAACACCTGTGTTGAAAATTCTTCACGTGCTGTGGTGTTTTTAACTTGCTCTGGAACTTCCCGTTGAATTTTGTTTATCGTGCCAAGCAGAGTTGTATTGCGCTGTAGATGTCTGTTCGCCAGAGACAATGATGTAAAAAAATTGTCCATCGTGGCAGTCCTGCCTCTGTCCAGAAAGGGTTCCATAAGCCGCTCTTCTGCAGCATGGCGTCTTTTCCTAAATAAGGCATGGCATTGCACATGTACTTCTTTCTTGTCCAAGTCTGCTGCAATCTAAAACTTTATTCCAAACTTGTCCGATTTGGATGCAATGTACTGTAGAAAAAGACACTGCACCTTTGTGGGAAATAAATGTTCATCAATAGTTATGTGTTGCCCTGGGTTGTATGACAACACACAGTTCTGAACAAAGCGCCCCCAAATGTCTGAAATAGCAGCAAATTTGTCCATCTGCAAGCATTCGAAACGGGTGTCCTTGATATCGAAACGTAAATATCGCATCAGCTCTGCATATCAGTCCCGGGACATTGTGGACATGATAACCAGAATGCCGAAGTATTTTGACCAGCAGTCTCGCATGGCACCAGCTCCGCCAGTCACTCCTCTGAAGAACAATACAGCGATGAATGCCATCAGCTCGTAGACACTTGTGCTCCAGTCAGGGTTTGTTTTGCGGGCTTTGTGAATTGTGCAGTCTCTGATGGTCAACAGCATGCTGATGTCAAATAGACAGAGGAAGCTTTTGCAAGCGACTTGTCACTTTGCGTCTTACAATCTCTGTCGGTCCTGCATTGGCGAACGATGTCTGAGTTGTCAGAGTTGTCTGAACGGTGCTGAAGTCCTCAATTTGTCGCTGGACCCAAACAGTACCATCTTTTGCTGTCTCTTCTGCTGGCCCAGCCTAAAGATAAGATGAGAAAAGATTAAAACTCTATTGCCCAAAACGGGGAATTGTTTTGCATTTACGAGCATACAGTATACTGTATAAATAAAACCAATAACATGCTACATTATAAAAGCAAAATATGTAAGTACCTTGGAGTTTTCTGTAGCTTCTTTGCTTTTCTGGGCTTTCTCTTCTTTTCTCTTCTCTGGGACTTCTGTTCAGTGCGCTTGCACTTTTGGGATGAGGAAGACTTTTTTCCAGTGTCCCTGCGTTTTTTGCTCTGTGGCCTTTCTTCCTCTTCAACAATTATTAGGTTTTTTTGTCCGCTTTCGTGTAGGTCTCATGTGAACAGGCTGTTCCAGCTGTGAATCCGTTGGTGCTGGCACATCCTCATCAGAGGAGGAGGAGGAATCTTCTTCACTACTTCCAGAGTCCACATCTGGAAGTGCTTGCAAAATAGCTAAGGCTTCCAGAGCACTGTATGTCTTGCGTGGTCTTCTTGCTGCCATTGCTGTTGACTACTTGACTTGAAGAAGTCATCTGCTTTTATAATCAAAATTTCACTCACACACCCACTAACCCCACAAACCAGATACACGGGACAAACAGGTTTTGGGAGACTGCATGTTTCATTAACATATGTTAAAACGAGTGAATGGCTCATTAAGGAACCATTGTGTCACAACAATGGGCTCTTGGGACCTGAGGTCCCGTCTACTGCCCCCCTCTACTCGAAGTTACCCTGCGAAAATTTTTGCAGGCTCAGGCCTTTTAGTAGTTGATAATGTCGGAAACAGCAGATAATTGTACATAATCCTTTGCATGGATGTACCAAAGCATTTGCAACTTATTCATAGAAATGAAAAACTGTTTGTTTTTTTTATGTGCACAAGTGACACAATGATGTGAAGATTGAACAAGTAGTTTTGAGAATTTCAATTCTGATCTGAGAAATGTACCAAAGCAACTGAGAAAAACTGTAAGAACAATATTGTGATACACAAAAAAACACCTTTTAATAAATCATTTAGAAAATATCTACAGGCTGGTAATAAATGCTAAATAAATGTTTTAAAATAAAGTGTTTTCTAATAGTTGTTAAACCTGTAAGTAATGTGAGCTGTGAACGCACAGCATAAATGGTAGAGGTGTAAATGGGACCTTGGATTTGATCCACTTTCCTCAACAGCCTTACAGAGTCTGACCAGGACTTGGACTGGCTTTAGTCATCATTCTTCACCCAGTCCAGTAATCAAACTATGAGGATGACAGTTAGCAGTGATTTCCAACTCTAGGGACTCGGTCGCTCTGCTCTAAACGTGGCTACATCAGCACTTCTGACTGACAGGTTGAACCATGTATTTGCTGAATTGAACAACAGAGATGTTGAGGTGCATTGCATTGCTTGTGCAGCACCTCTTGTCTGGACATTTTTTTTTTTACTAAATGTTAATACCTTTATATCACACTAAGTTTTGTAAAAGTGGCTGACTGGTAGATTTTCTGTGTGTGTGCTCACAGCGAAACACTTAATCACAAAGTCTTTATACAGCCCTCCCGAAAATCTGCACTGCTGATCTTGTGTGTGCCACGGCTAATTTCACAAACAGCAGGATTGTTATATCTTGACATCTTCTATATACATGAAAAATGTTCCTCACTCAAACCCCAGCTGTCAAATATGCAGAAAATCTTGGCTTCATATACATATCTTTCATCATGGGTTAAATGCAGCATCACAATACCTGAAAAGAACTGAAATGAATGGAGAGATGGAGAGACGGAGTGATAGGTAGCTGGACAAATGGACAGAGACAACAATTCCTGGTTCTCTGACAGAGAAATGTCATCATGATATATTTCTCCTTAACACACCTTCATCATAATCTTGTGAGTGAATCTTCATTAAATGTTCCTCTTTTTATCCTATGCTTACTTTTTTCCAAATTAATCATCCCTTCTTGCAGAGGAACAGATGTGTGGAAACAGCTTGAGATTTGAATTACAAGAAAGTGGGATTTGCCATTCCTTTTGCATTCACACAACACCTTAATACAGAGTCCCATTAGTGCCAAATGAGAATGAGTTATTCACTCTGAGAACAGTTACACCCTCCAGTCCTCGGGGTGACAAAAATGATCTCATTTGAGAAAGCTCATCTGGTTATGTGGCACAATAATGACTCTGGATGAGCCACCTTTAGAGACTCCAGTTCAAGATATATACCATTAGTACTTGTTCATTACTGTAGAGGCTTCCGGGGATGACAGATGATATACTGCCTCATTGCCACAGAATGTGCCGTAGGTGTCTCTGCCCTGTTGAAATGTAAGGCATACCTGCCAAGACCTGGGGCTCTTTAGAGTCTATATTGCAGACGCATTACTCCCTGAAGATAGCAAGCACTCTTATTGAAGAAAATGTTCCCTCTTTAGGCAGAATACAAGACAAGATTAGGTCTGAGAGACAAGAAAAATGCATTTTGCAAGGCTTTTGAGCATTCCAGACAAAATTAGTGCCACAAAATGGGAGAAAACATGTGAACGGTGGTAGCTGGCGAGCCACCTGAGCTGATAATCATCTATTATTCAGCAGGTGTGGATGTGAATATTCACACAACTGGACACTTTCTGCTTTCCATTTGTGCACATGTATGCAACTCCCCCCCCACCCCACCCCCCACCCCCACCCCCACCACCACCACCAGCTAATGGAGTCTGTGGAAATGGTCATGCATTTTGTCAAAAATTGAGGATATGTCACACATTTAAATTGTCATCTGGAAATTGGCTGCAACACTGCTCTGCCCAAACCTCCAGGTGACAAAAAGGATCTACTCAGCAATGCAAATTAGCAGGGAGGAAATTTGAGGGAGCGTCCAACAAGTCTGCTTGAAGGCTAAATAGGAGGCCAAGAACATTTCATTTCTGTGTTTCAAATGTTCATTTATTTACAAGATTGGACACAGTGAAGTTGCCCCAGGCTGATTGTGCAAATTATCAGCATGAAAATAAAGCTGGTCTGAATATATTCAAGCATACTTTGAAGACATGTCGGTGTTTGAAGACTACAAACACAAATTCATAACCTTGTCGGATCTTCTTAGAATATTTTGTGAAACACCTCCACTGTGGACCTTGTAATCTCCTAATCTCCCTCCCCCGGCCATATGCCAGGTATCTGTAGTTAGATCTGTAGTGAAGCAGCCAGATTCATCTTGAGATAAACTGGGACAACATGATGAATAGATAATAAAGGCACCCAGGGGAGAGCACTATCCGGGTTAACTCCACAGCATAAACATACCATTTGTAATGATGGCTGGAATCAACAGGGAGCCACAGTGCGCAAAGCTAACTGGGCTCCAAAGTGACCAAATCAGTCGTGACTTTGCTGATGCAGCAGATGGAGAGTACAAACCGATTGTGGCTGTGACAACAACAAGCGGTTTGATGAAGTACCACTGAGTAGCCTAACTGGGTCTCACCTGCTCACTGCTATAGGCCACTGAGTGCTAAACAGAAATGGTTGTACAGTCAGTGCAGTTGTAGACTCTTCACAGGGAGATAAACTGTCACTGCTTTGCAATGCCAGTGAGACTCGCTGGTTGATCTGAAGTCCACGCTTTGACCTTGTCACAGCAGAGACACTGACAGTGATGAAAGTAAACTTCTCCCTAAAAGATGTGTTAGATCCAAAGCCTGACTCCAGTTAATATGTGTGTGGGCCAGACACCATCCACCATGGGGCAATTCCCCTGCTAGGTAGGCTGCTGAGGGAGGAAAACTTCTAGGGTCAGGAAGCAGCCTCCTTGATGCTTTTTCTGGACAAACCACCTTCAACCACAGCACGGGATTATATAGCATGTTACTTTGAGCATTCTCAATCAAATACTAGTACTAATAATAAGATACTAGATAGATAGATAGATAGATAGATAGATAGATAGATAGATAGATAGATAGATAGATAGATAGATAGATAGATAGATAGATAGATAGATAGATAGATAGAAAAAGATATTACTTGTTGTCTTCATTTTTTTCTGTTCATTTTAAGCCTGGTACAACTGAAGGTACATTTTTTGAACAAATATAGAAATATAGAAATGTAACTTGAGAGTTTAATTGAAGAGCTGATATCTAGTTTTTTTTTTGGTTTTCTTGATAATAAGCAAAAGTTCTTACATCAATAGCTATGGCATTGCACTGCCAAAAACAGTGCTTTTAGGCATTCTATGTTTTCTTTTCTGTCTGTTTTATTCACATGATACACACAGGAGTTAGTACTTGATGAAATAACCATTGTTTCTGATGACTGCAGCTATGCATCTTGGCATGCTCTCCACCAGCTTCTGACATTGTTCTGCCTTCATAGCAGGCCACTCCTGTTGCACAAATTCAAGCACTTTTGCTTTGTTTTTGGGCTTGTGGTTCTCTGTTTTGCATTTGATGATTTTCCAAAGGTTTTCAGTTGGATTTAGATCTGGTTATTGAGCAGACTAAGCCAATGGTTCGAATGTTCTTGTTCTCCATCCAGGCTTTAACTGGCTTTGTTATGCGGCAAGGCGCATTGTCTTGTTGGAAAATCCAGTCATTTGACACAAGGAAAGAGTTTTCCAGCTGATGGAAGACGACTGTTTTCAAGAGTTGCCCTGTACCTGATTCACTGGACCTTCACACAATTGCATTTGCCCTGTTCCGCCCATACTGAAACAACCCCAGATAGTCACTGATCCACCCCTGTGTTTTACTGTAGGGGCAAGACAGTCTGGTTTGTTGGCTTTTACAGGCTTCCTCCTAACCAATAAGTTGGCTGGAGTGGGCATCAACTGAAAACTGGATTCATCACTGAAGAGAACCTTAGCCCAGTCATCAACAGTCCAATCCTTGTGATCTCCAGCAAAGAGTAACCAGGCTTTTCTCTGCCTTTTGTTGAAGAAAGGCTTCTTCTTGCCCTGTGTGACTTCAGACCAGACTTCCTTGTCAAACAAGTCACATTTCTCCACAGTGCCCACTCATTTATAAGGTTCCTGGAGGTTTGAAGACGTTCCTGACACAGGAACGAATGAGTGCACGGTCATCTCGTGGGGTAGAAGGACATTTCCTGCCGCAACCAGCTAGCAATTTGATAGTACCATGCTGGGTTTGTTTTTCTTGGCATAATGAATGACTGTCTTGCAGATCTTCAGTTTTTTCGTTACCTATCTTTCACTCATTCCAATTTCCAGCAGCGCCAAGATGGCTGCCTTTGTGGCTTCATTTCTTTTGTTTTAGGTATTATGTGAGAGCTGACAACTTCTAAGTTGTGCTATGACTTGAATGTAAACAGGAAACCACCCTAGGTCGTTGCATCTGCAGTGCTACTCATGACATGAAATGGCCTCTTATATATCCTGGGAATACAATAAAGCCTAAGCATATCAAATAAAACATAAAATATGTAATCAGCTGCATTTTGTGGTGTTCATTGTATTCTTCATGGTAATATACCTTTAGTGGTACCAGGCATTAAAATGAACAAGAAACTGAAGAAAACAAGGGTGGTCTAATACTTTTTTCCATGACTGTAGATAGATTCACATGAATCCACCGTTTTATTTATTAAATAAGAAGGAAATATTTGTGAAATTTTGATAAATTTTCAAATGTGCGATACTGTTCAAAAGCTTGGGGTCATGGGAAATGCCCTTACTTTTGTAAGGAAAAGCTATTTTTTTCCAGTGAAGATAACAATAAATGAATCAGAAATGCAGTCTAGACATTGTTAATGTGGTAAATGACTATTCTAGCTGGAAACGGCTGATTTTTAATGGAAAATCTACATAGAGGTACAGAGGAACATTTCCAGCAACCATCACTCCTGTGTTCTAATGCTACATTGTGTTAGCTAATGGTGTTGAAAGGCTAACTGATGATTAGAAAACCCTTGTGCAATTATGTTAGCACATGAATAAAAGTGTGAGTTTTCCTGGAAAACATGAAATGGCTTGGGTGACCCCAAACTTTTTAACGGCAGTGTATTTCTATGTCTTTTTATTATAAAAATGTTGTGGTTTATCACAGGTGTCACTTTTTATGTTATTTTATATTAGACATAGAAATTCACAGGCTATTTTTGTAATTTTAATTCATGTTTTCATGATTTTCAAAATTATTGAAAAATAATTCCAATTTTTTGTATATTTTCATAATCCAGGAAATTCATTTTCAAACTTAACTCAAGGTTAAATTTGACTTACAGTATAGGCTTTTTCAGAGCTTTCAACTGCATCGCTGGATTAAAGTGTCTCAGCAAATAATAAAATTATCTTTTTTGAAAGCACATTTCATACAGTCTGGCAGGGCATTGCAGTAGTTGGTAAACTAATTTAAGACTTTCCTAACTTTGGCCGTGGTTTGTTGCAGTTACTATACCAATGGTGTTTTCTGAAAAGCTGCCTGGTGCAGCTGAGCAGAACATTAATGGAACTAAACCATCTGTAGGAACAATTCATTTTACATTAAATACATACATTTGATCCATCTATCCATTATCTATACACCGCTTAATCCTCATTAGGGTCGCGGCATGGCTGGAGTCTACCCCAGCTGACTTTGGATGAAGGCAGGGTACACCTGGACAGGTCACCAGTTTATCACAGGGCTACATGTAGAAACAAACAATCACACTCACATTCACACCTATTAGATGAACACCAATTTAGAGTTACCAATTAACCTGAGGATGTTACTGGACTGTGGGAGGAAGCCGCAGTACCTGGAGAAAACCAACGCATGCACAGGGAGAACAATCAAACTCCATGCAGAAAAATCCCGGAAAGGTGGAGACGCGAACTGGGGATCTTATAGCTGCAAGGCAACAGTGCTAATCACAGAACCACTGAGCAGCCCTGTTGATTCATTGTTACGTAAAAAATTAACAAATTTAAAAAATGATTACAGCTGCCCGGTTCAGGTTCACTCAACTGCTGCAAACCTCTTCTGTTCAGATTGATAATCAGGCTGTTTCTGAAGCCACAATCAGGCTGTTGGCAGTTGAGCTTGCTAATTTAAATGGTAGGGCTAGCAGTGGTGACAGACTGAGTAAGTACTGCACAAGGACAGCAGAGCAAAAGAGAGGAACTTTCACGGCCAGTTTGAATCAACAGCTTTATTGCAGAGGATGTGTTGGATGTTGCACTGAGTGAAGTTTACTGTGTGAGTGCCGCAACTGAGTTGTGTGCTTGAACTAGGCTTTGGTTTTGACCACAAGTGCCAGTACAGAGGTTTCAGGGCTGATGATTTTTCTGTTCATGCCACCAGAACTTGAAACAATAGGATCTGACAAGCTCTGTTCAAGAAATTAGGACGCTTGCCAGACCATCACTGCCAGCAAGCCATAAATGTTTCATGTGGTTCTGATATGGTAATCATTGGATCCCTACAATGACATCTTGTGAGAGTTGGATAACGATGGCTGTCTTTCAGGCCTGTGTGACTCTGGACACAGTCCAACAGCTGAGACACAGCCTGAAGTGTGAATCTGTCTGTTAAAAAAGCCACACGCATCCAATGAGTGTATAAAAGTGTCAGTAAGGTGAATGAAAGGCAGGTGGCACCAGACATTGAGCAGCTATTTACTCTCTGGTCAGAAATTTCCAGAAATGTATTCCTGACTTAAATATGCATTCTGTTTCATGAGGTTTGAGAAAGGGTCCAGGTGCCCGTCGGTGGCACAGACCCAGCTGGAGGATGTGGCTGACTGGTGCTCAGGCTGGCATACTAACAGAGCCAGGGGTGCTTTCACAGTGAGTTGAAAGACGCTGGCGCTGGTGCCATGCACGCAGGGTTCAGAAACCATAGCTCCAGCTGCATGTCCACTCGCTCACATAGTTAAAGAAATTACAGACTGGAAATCTAAACTGACTTTTCCTCAGCCACACTCTCTGCGACATGGCTCGTGATAAGCACACTGATTTAAGGACATTAACAATTCCACAAAACATCATCACCTTCAATGCGTGCAAGACTGTGAGATTTAGGGCTAGCATGAAAAAAGACATTTTTAAATCACCGGGGACGAAGCAATAAAAGGCCAACATGTCTAAAACAGCTTAATGTATTATTTCTCTGAGGCTCATGTAAGCCTTTTATTAAAGTGAAACAATCTTGTCAGACACCTGTTGTTCTTGCAAAGGGTATTTATTGTTGGCCTGTGTCAGCACACTGTAATCCCTGGCTAGAACATGACTGTATTACCAGTGTAACCTATTCTTGGTCATCATAATTTCCTGTGTGTGCGTGTGCGTGTTCGTGTACGTGTACGTGTGCGTGTACGTGTGCGTGTGTGCGTGCGTGTGTGCGTGCGTGTGTGTGTGTGTGTGTGTGCGTGAGTATTCACTGATTGCAGGCACCATTTTTTCTGACACCCAGTGTCATGCAGAACAAATCGCCTATTGCTGACACCAGTGATTTCTTGTCTCTACTGCTGAGAAGTGTGTGTGGAGGCAAAACAGTTGGGTCTTACTGACGAGAGTTGGACATTTCTGTGATTAAGTAGTAATGGGCCAGGACGTGACAGGGAAACTGGGGATTTTATCGGTCGCAGGGCAGGAAAAACAGCACAGCCTTGGGCCTGTGTGCTATTTTTGGGAGCAAATATAATTATTTCAAGACTTTTGCTGCCAAAAGTCTCAACATTAGTATTTAAGCCTTCTGTCTATAAAATGCAGTTTTACAGACTTGTGATTGAATTGAGGAATGACTGACATGCATAAGTAACACTAGACTTTTAAAGCAATGAGGACTCTCATTATCTCACCATCTTTACCACGCCTGCCTTGAATTCCAGTGTCTGCATATGGAGCTTAACCCACTAATTGTGGCCTGAGTTCCAATGGTATTGTTGCATGCCAGTGCTTTGGTTTATGGTCTCAGTTATATTAAGATATGGGTATTTTAACATCCATAAAGGAAAACACTATTAGCTGAGATAATCAGGGATGTGTGTAGTCTGATTTATGTGTGAGGCTGTTGAGGTGGAGGATTTGTTATGTCTTGGTATGGCTGACACAACAGGGTGTCATGACCTGGAAATAAACAGTAATTTGACGATGATGTTTCTAAGGCAATCCAAACAGTTACTGGAGTGCTTATGGATAGATCTACGAGACTCCAAGTGGTTGCTGTGTGAATATAACAGTGTTATAGTGACATCTACTGGTCGATGTTGAAATAAGCAAACGAGGGTTCAAACATTGTAGATCAGCTCATTTATGGGTCATTCCAGAATTTTAGGACATTTGGGCTTCCATCCATCCATCCATTATCTATGCAGTGCTTAATCCTCATTAGGATCTTGGTGGGGCTGGAGTCTATCCCAGCTGACTTGGGGCGAAGGCAGGGGACACCCTGGACAGGTCACCAGTCTATCACAGGGCTACATATACAGACAAACAATCACACTGAAATTCATATCTGTGGGAAATGTAGAATAATCAATTGACCTCAGCATATTGTTGGACTATGGGAGGAAGCCGGAGCACAGTCAGAAAACCCATGTATGTACAGGAAGAACCTACAAACTCCATGCAGAAAGATACCGGGAAGGCCATAGCATGAATTGGGGATCATCTAGCTGAAAGGCAAAAGTGTTAACCACCAAGCCACTGTGCAGCCCACATTTGGGCTTCAAAATCAAAAAAAAAAAATTGTCTTTTGAAATTTTCTGCTATAAATTTATCAGTAATAGGTAATAGACTACTAAAGTCTAGATTGGTTCAGCTTACACATCAATGGTACAATTTTTATTCCATGTTTAATTTGTTGTTTGCTAACCCTACTCTAATCACATTAACAGGGTTGCTAATCCATGTAAATGTTAACTTTTTCTCAAAAGTAGAAGCCAGATATTCAGATAACTGTTACTGCTGACCAAGAGGACAAGCTTACTGATGAAAAAGTCAAGAAAAAATCAAAAGAATTAGTCTTGTCCTGATACTATGCATAACACAGTTCCATGAGGTAGAGTGAGACATTCAATCAAGGCTGACAATGTTATGAAAATATGGAAAATAGAAGAGAGGAGAAATGTAAAATGTTCTCCAATTCTGGAATGACCCATAAACATTGTGATTTTGTAAACTCTTATACTGTTGGATAATTGTGTGTTATGATTCAGTACTGACACATATTATTACTCTGATTTTTCTTTTTGACATATCAAAGCTCTTTAAGGACATTTCTGCTTGTATTTAACTGTTTTATTGATTTAAAATTTTCTTGAGAATACATGTTTTTACCTGCAAATTTTTAAAATCCTCTTTTATTTTATCATTGTATTATAATATTTTAACTTAACCCCTTGATGCCTATTGTTGCGAATTTGCAACATACCACTTTCATTCAAACTGTAGCTGAGATAGCTTATCCATTCCCCCAGTGTCAGTTTGTGCATATTCAAGAAGTACCTTGGAACCTTTTGCAAGCACTGGTTTCTCGGTCGAAGTGAGGCCTAATTATTGAATATATGTTCTATGTGTAACAGATAAATTAACAATCTCCATCTATTTTAGCATCAGCTGGAATCCAAAAACACACAAAAAAATTTTTTTTATTTAATTGTAAATAAATTCAGGTGTCAAGGGGCTAAGTTCATGCACATCTCTTACCATCTTACATATTACTGCATCCTTTAGTTTCTTCTAACTATTGCTCAAAACACTACAACAGTTCAGATTCAAACTCCTCTATTGTCATTCAGTAATTAACATCACAGATGTTATCACAGGACCAAACTACGATGCACTCACAGATGAAAACACAGAATAAAACACAGAGTAAAAGGTGAAGGCTATTAACAACTAGAAACAGATGTTATGAATGATATCTACACAATAAATAAAGGATTTTGCACAATCTATACATACAATAAATATAGGACATATGGAAATGCTACAAGATTTTACGGTATATTGCAATAACTATCAGCCTATACATAACGATAATTGATCTATTAGATACTGTATATGTATACACAGTAAGTAATGAATATTGCATATATAAAGATGCTATCAAAAGCTACAGTACATTGCACAGTTCTATTCTAACGTATTGTATGTAGCTGTGTTATGGTGGCTGGGTAAAAGCTGTCCCTGAATCTGCCTGCTTTGCACCTCAGGCTACACGTTTCTATATTTTATGTAATTTCGAGCTTTAGCATTTACCTTCCAGCTTTTGCAGTGACACAATATTTATAATTTCACCTTATACAACTAAGGTATTACTGTTTCGACTACAACCACTACATTTCATAATTTCTTTGTGTCTTTTAATTACTACTCATGTTAGCGATGCAGCTTTTTCAGACATATGCCATTTCAAGGTAAGAGTGAAACCCAGCAAATCCAAAGATTTCCTTTGAGCAGCTCTTTTATTGTTTGTTTATTGTTTATTGTTTATTTCACAATTTTATTTACATTCATATTATATGTTGTTTTTTAAGTTGTGAAAAATGAACTCCCAAAAAGCTCGCGCTTACAGACAGGGGTCCATGTCTTACGACAGTGGGAAGTGAGAGAGAAACAAACTCTCCTCTCACGAGAATAAACTTCTGACAGAACAAGACTCTGGGACACAGGAATCTGCCTCAGCGGTTTAGAATGAAGGTAAAGGGGAGAGAAACAGGATAACAAAACACTGGTAAGGTTGGAGATTCCAGTAGGGCAGATCAGAAATGTGCAGCTCTGCAGTCAGATACCTACAAGAGATTTTGGATCAACTGAGCATTTTTTGAGAGAATTATTGAAATATCCTGATAATAAGGACTTACAATAGTCCAGCCTAGAAGTTATGAATGCACAGACTAATTTTTAAGTGTCACTGTAAGACAGGACATTCCTGATTTTGACAAGATTGTGCCGGTGAGACAAAGCCTCCCTGGGGACTTGTTTTATGTCTGAGATAGGGGCAATATGCTAAACAAAAAGTTTCAGCTACTACACCATAAGAAAGGCAAAATCTGCCCCCTTTTAGCATGAACACTGCATTGTAATTTCCTTCAATCTAGCAAGTGTCATTTTGCACTACTGTGTTTAAATGTTCTTTTCACATGTGTAAAAATCTTTATATACACTACCATTCAAAAGTTTGGGATCTCCCGGGCAGTTTCATGTTTTCCATCAAAACTCATACTTTCAATCATTTGCCAGCATAATTGCACAAGGGTTTTCCAGTCATCAATTAGCCTTTTAACATGATTACCTAACACAATGTAGCATTAGAGCACAGGATCAATGGTTGATGGAAATGTTCCTCTGTACCTCTATGTAGATATTCCATTAAAAATCAGCCATTTCCAGCTAGAATAGTCAGTCACCACATTAACAATGTCTGGACTGTATTTCTGATTCTTCTAATGTCATCTTCATTTAAAAAAAAACGATTTTCTTTTTTTTTAAAAAGGGATATTTTCAACCCTCTGATGCACAACATGAGTCAAAAGTGACCCAAATCCAATGGAAAATGGGTATCTCCCGACTCACACAGTGCATCAAAGGGCATCAAAGTGACTAAAACTTTTGAATGGTAGTGTACTTGTTTATCTTTACTTATTTTTATTACTATTATTTTTCTCTTCTTCTTTCTATAGTTATTTATTATTCTCTTTCCTTATTCCTAGGGTGACCAACAATCAAATCCAAATTCCTTGTTTGTTGCGTATATACTTGGCCATTAACGCTGATTCAGATTCAGATTTTTCTTATTTTGCTGGATTGTTTATGTCTTTGCTATTTTTAAATCGTCGTGTACAATTACTTGGACATTAACTTGTATTGTGTCATTGAAGAGGTCACTGCAGAATTACTACAGTGTGTGCGCGCGGGGGGCATGCACGTGCGTGTGTACGTGCGTGCGCCTCCTGACCCTAAACGTATGAATGACACTGCACCCGACCACCCAGCACGTCATGAAGCACATTGCAGCCAATCACAAATCCGAACCCGCTTGACGAACTGCTATCTCGCCCAATCAGCGTCTTACAAGAGGCACAAAGGTCCGCCTTTATACTACGTGTAGCCAATCAGGACGGAGCAGTAATTACTAATTCATTACATTGCAAAGGGGAGTGACGCAGTTATTGTAGATCTATAGATACTCCATGCTTATTTTTTATGATCTTAAATTCTATATTTTTCAAGTTTTGGAAGAGGAATTCCTGATAATCACAGCACATAAGAGGGAGTCCGGCTGTTATCTGGAGGCTGTATGACTGCTCTCTGCGCCTCTTTCATTTGGATGCCATTCCGGTTGGAGGTTGCGGTACACCCCGAGGACTAGATGCGATAACAAGAACGAGACATGCCGCAGCCGAAATCACGAAAAATCGCCATCCTCGGGTACAGATCCGTAGGTGAGTCCCGACCAGACGGCGCACTAACGGGCAGGAGGAGGGTGGCAGCTCCGGGGCCTCGGATGGGACGCTGGAGATAGATTTCAGCGGCCTTTCGGGTCAGTTTAAGTCCATTATAAGAGCCGCTTACGCCTCCTGTAATAGATTTAAATATCAGGGAGGAGGATCTGGCAGGGATCACCTCCAAATGGGCGAATGAGCGCGACCAGGTGAGACGTGGCCTTGTGATTTGAGCGCACGAGGGCTCGTATAATGTCTGCGGGACGGATATTTTTGCGCTCTTAATGGACAGGTAAGCATCAGTCCCCCTCCTCACCCCAGAGCCTTGACACCGCGTGAAGGCCTGGATCCAGCTGACGCCCCACTCTGCGTTATTGTATCGCATCTAAAACCGAAGGAGCGCAGCTGGTAAAACGGTGGAAGGATGTTGAGGATGCAAAATGGCACACACAAGTAGACCCAGTGGAGGCCCAGCATGCCAACAGCAGTGGTGTAGGATTCTCTTAGAGATGAGTGTTGTGTTCATGGCTCCATACGCTGCAGTGAGTTGCTATACATTTTCTAAACATCTTGATCATGTGGTGTATTTTTGGATTTTTTTTCTTTATTTCTTTCTTTTTTCCTTACTATTTGACACTTTGATTTAATTATTTATTTTGCTTATATACATCCATCCATCCATCCATCCATTCTCTATACACCGCTTTATCCTCACTAGGGTGGAGGGGGTGCTGGAGCCAATCCCAGCTGACTGGGGCAAAGGCAGGGGAGACCCTGGACAGATCGCCAGTCTGTGGCAGGGCGCTTACATATATATATATATATATATATATATATATATATATATATATATATATATATATATATAGAGAGAGAGAGAGAGAGAGAGAGAGAGAGAGAGAGAGAGAGTTCAAAAGTTTGGAGTCCCCTACAAAAGCATTTTTTTGTAACAAATTATAACAAGTGTAGAAATTACAGAGGTGAAAATGAATCCTTACTGTGAAAATATTTAAAGACATTGAACATTGTGCGATATAATATGTCAACAGCTTCAGTAGGACAGAGTTTGGTTTGGTTGAGTCCTATTGTTGATGCACTGACACAACTTTTATGCACTTTTTATGTAGAAATTTTCTACATTTACAAGGCAAGGGGATAACTGAACCTTCTTCCTTAACAGCTCCCACTTTAGTTTTTGTGCTGTGGTGTGTCATGATTAGTACACAAATGTGGAATTGAATGGGAATTTAAAATAATTTCTACATCTTGGCAAGTTGTAATATGCTATATTGTTCAGTTCCAGTTACCTGAGAGTAAATGTTTTGTGTCTTTGTAGCTAAACTGTGATCAGTAAGTTGTGACGTACAATTGCTAAACCAACGCTTAATATTATTTAAAAAATTAACTTATTTGTTTAAGAAATTTCAGGTGGTTCATAATGTTCTGGAAAAAGATATTTCACAAATGTGAACATTGTCAGATTGTACTTTTTTGTACTAAAACAAAGGGAAAAATTTGGAGTGGTGGTTATTTATCAGTTATTACATTCTGATTTTGCAGGTCAGGCCCACTTGAGATCAAATTAAACTTGGCCCCTGAACTAAAATGAGTTTGACACTGCTGGTCTAGACATTGTTAATGTGGTAAATGACTATTCTAGCTGGAAACGGTTGATTTTTAATGGAATATCTACATAGAGGTACAGAGGAACATTTCCAGCAACCATCACTCCTGTGTTTTAATGTTACATTGTGTTAGCTACTGGTGTTGAATGGCTAATTGATGATTAGAAAAGCATTGTGCAATTGTTGTTAGCACATGAAAAGAAAGTGCACGTTTTCCTGCAAAACATGAAATTGCTTGGGTGACCCCAAACTTTTGAACGGTAGTGTATATATGTTAACTTCTTGTGTGTTTTTATTTATTCTTGTTCTTCTTAATATTATTATTATTACTGTTTCAGTCTGGTACAGGTGCTCAACACATTTCATTGTGCGTTATATTATGTATAATTGTGCTTGTGACAAATAAAGGTCTTGAAACTTGAATTTTTCTAATTCATTTTTTCTTTTTTCACCGTGTGTATGAGGGCACTATAGATACTTCAACCAAAACAGTGCAGCTTTTAGTAGTTGACTTAAACGTTCACAGTAATTTCCCCTGCATCTGAATCACAGTTCTTTTTATTGTTTGTCTGTTGCAGGAAAGTCCTCCTTGACAATTCAGTTTGTGGAAGGCCAGTTCGTTGACTCCTATGACCCAACAATAGAAAACAGTAAGTGGGGATTTTTTGAGACGCCGTTACATGCTGGTGCATATGTTCTTGTGTCAGTTGAGTCTGTGGCTGACAACCAAAGCATTAATCACAGTGAATATAATAGATTTTTCTGTGACATCCTGTCCTCAGTATTGTTTCCCCTATCAATCAACTACAAGTTATTTTCTTTTATTTTCCCATTAATACTCCAATGAATCATATTACCATATCTTACAATCAGTTGTAGTGCTATACTTTTGATTACAATTTAAATATAGATTTTTTTAATTGACTATTTTTTTATGGATTTGAGCAAGGTTCATGTGCACAGCATAACTCTGTAACGACCATCCATTCTGATTCTTTGATTGACTAGTTGAGCATTTGTTGCAGGTCTAAAACAATATCACATTAAATTGATGCCAGTTTTGTTAGGACTATAGTCAACCAGCAAAAATCTTAGTCAACTGGCATCGAATGCAAAATAATCTGCACATTACCTCTAGATGAACTTAACTGGTCAGAGAGCTCTACTTGTTAGCCCTTTAAGCCTAAACGAGTTGTAAATAAATTTCAAAAAGTCTTGGAAGACTTGGAAGAGACCAGTTGTCCAGTATCATGACATTCCTGATAATTGCATGATATCTACTGACAATCCCAGCATAAGAATTATTGAGGAATATAATCCAGACAAGTTAGCCTTTTGTTTTTAGATGATCTGGAAGTTTGCTTGTTGAGCTTGTTCATCCCTTTGATAAACACAGCCACTCCATGTCAATTTGTTTAGAGCAGACTCCAAGTAAATGTTCAATGAAGATAAATGTTACAAAGTAGTCTGTTCTTTATGCTACCAAAAATAAAGGTTTAATCCTGGAATGCTTTTGATGTAGTGGCTTTCTCATGAAAGTAACACTACTGATTTTCAAACCAATGAGCACATGGTTGAATGAAAGTGTGTAAATTCTGATAACTCTAATAAGTAATATTAGGATGAAAAACAGTGAATTTCAAGACTGTTGTTGCCCAAAAGGCTGTTAATTTTTTCATTTATTTGTTAGTTAGGGACAGTGCATATTATTGAACGTCTCTTTAGACAGCAATAGACGTAATATAGAACAATGCTAATTTACATCCGCAGGTAACAAAAAACGTAACAGTGAAATATAGGCCAATAGGTCACAATGAAAGTACAATAGGTCACACTTAAAGCACATTACAAAAAGCACACAAAGAAAACATAACATTGAAACATGCGGTGAAACATAGTACCATAGGTCACAATGACAGGACAACAGGTCACAGTAAAAGCACTTTCCAAAAAGTACACAAAGAAGTTAAAGGTCAATGGTCACGAGACTGGTTCTCTTCCAGCCACTGTTTAAGGTGAGTTTTGAACATTGGTAACATGGGACGCTCCCTTACGGAGAGACTACCAGATCTTACTGGCCTCCACAGAAGGGGCATTTTGTCCAAAGGCTGTTTTTCTGTGTGGAACCTCACAGTCCCCTCTAAAGGAGACCCTGGTCCTGAGACCGCTGTGAGCCCTTCTTATTAGAAAGTCATGTTGGGTGGGGCGGGTCCATGTAACACCTTGTAGAACAAACAAGCAAATTTAAAATTTTTGAAATTATGAAAGCTCAATGCGTTGTGTTTCTCTAAGATATCACAAATATGATATGAAATTGGCTTTCTATCGAAGACCTTTACCAATTTTTTATATAGTGATTCTATGTATTTACATGATTCTGCATATTTACACCTGTCAATGACCGATGTTCACCAAAGGGGTGTGACGTTCCCTCTAAACAAAGGTATCCACACATTCAACCACTGAAGGAAAGAACATCTGAGACACTCTTTGAGAAATTGCCTGGTGTAGTGTTCTGCTAGAATAAACCTTTCTCTCTGATTGGGCATCACTCGTTTGGAGAGGCAACCTTGCTTGAAGGCACTTCCAAATTACATCTTGCTGGACACGTATAATTCATCAACCTCTTAAACACACATAATCCCAAACACTCCCGAGATCTGAGTTTAAACTTTACCTTCAGGCTGTTTCTCTTTTCCCTGATATGTTCGCTCGGATACCACCCTACATTTCTCCAATGTGTGGTCTATGTCTATAAATAATCCCTAGATGGTTAACATAAAGTGAAGCGTCAGCGTTGCCAGCGAGATGCTGCAGGCTGTGCATTCCCGCTGTCCCACTATAGATAATACCACCCATCTGTGGGCAGATATTGATATTCCTTCACTGAATGATCTGTGGTACCAAAATGGATCCATAACCGAGTTGTGTCTCGTATGTCTTGAGGTCTGTTGACCATCAAGTAATGAAGCAATGAAGCTACACTTGACAGGATGGTGTAAATGTGTTGTATTATTTGTATTTGTGTCGTCTTGTGCTGTCTCTTTCCAATTTCTGTTAGTTAATCTTAGTCTCACTGGTCTTTTCTTTTATTTCCAGCATTTACTAAAATGATCACAATAAATGGACAAGAGTACCACCTTCAGCTTGTGGACACAGCAGGGCAGGTTGGTCTCACGGCACTATTTATCAGCCTTCCATTCACTTTTATGTAAATATGTGTTGTTCCGTGCTAATTTCTTCATTTTATCAATCTTTTCCAGGATGAATACTCTATCTTCCCACAGACTTACTCCATAGATATCAATGGCTACATACTGGTCTATTCAGTTACATCTAATAAAAGGTACACTCTCCCCTCCAAGAAACAAATGTCTCTTAAGTTCTGCATAATGAGTTAGACTCCTCATGTTTATGAATGCTGTAAAACAAACATTCCCTTTGATTCTTCCAGCTTTGAAGTTGTGCAAGTCATCCATGAAAAACTGTTGGACATGGTAGGAAAGGTTCAGTAAGTAGTACTGCTTCTTATTTTGCTGTCCAAGTCATTCTAAGATATACGTACTTCATGCATAAATGACAATCTTGCGTTTACTTTTCCTTCAATGCAGAGTTCCAATTATGCTTGTCGGAAACAAGAATGACCTACATATGGAGCGGTATGTCGTAGCACACAACTAAATTGTACATTGCTTCAAGAATTTCTGTACACTGTTTGACAAGATCTTGGCACAAATCCAAAGCTCAACATATCTCTCATATTCTCACTCAGACTTAACTACATATGGTAAAGTTGAAAGAAAAGCAATTTTTTAATGAAGATAACAGTAAATCAGTCAAAAATACAGTCTAGACATTGTTAATGTGGTAAAGGGCTATTCTAGCTATTCTATCTACATGGGGGTATAGAGGCCCATTTCCGTCAACCATCACTCCTGTGTTCTAATGCTACATTGTGTTAGCTAATGGTGTTGAAAGGTTAATTAATGACTACAAAACCCTTGTGCAATTATGTTAGCACATGAAAAAAAATGTGAATTTTTATGGAGAACATGAAATTGTCTGAGTGACCCCAAACTTTTGAACAGTAGTTTAGGTAGGATTTGGCTCTCAAAGCTATTGGGTCTGTAAAACATATCTTTGTCTTTTTGGTGTGTAAAACACAGAGTCAATGGAATAATTTCTTACAAAATCAAGTCTGTGTTTTAGTAAGAGTGAACACTGCAGCTATATTCTTGAATCTTTATGTGCTTTGTTCTGACTGTCCTGTTGTCCCTGTGTTTTTTTTTTCTTTAGAGTAATCAGTTGTGAAGAGGGAAAAGCATTAGCTGAATCCTGGAATGCTGCCTTTATGGAGTCCTCAGCTAAAGAGAACCAGGTAAGAGATTGTTATTAAGGGCTATTCATCTTTCTGTTTGAAAAATACCCAATTACCATAACATTTTAGTCTTCAACATTACTTCGTCAAGGAACATGGCAGAGTTATGCGGCAATCGGCATTGGTTTGTCTGTCTGTTTGCAGCATTTCTCAAAAACAGACGAATGAATTTTAATGAATTTTTCAGGGAAAGTCAGAAATGACACAAGGACAAAGTGATTAGATTTTGGCACTGATGCAGTTTATAGTCTGGATCCATGAATTTGATAAGGACTTCTGTATCATTGCAAGATAGCGGCACGGCATCACTGTAGCTATGACTACAAGTGAACACTGCGTCAGCTGCCTGCTGATGACGATCACGTGATTGCGATCCTACTACAAATGGACCACTGCGGACTTATCAGGACTTGATGGGGGGGTGTTTCTGAGTCCCGTCAATTCCCGCCACTCAATACATATTTAGGTCAGATGATTCGGTATCCGTACATAACATACACATGTGTAACACACACCTGTTCTCACCGCAAGGTCATTTTGTTTGTGGGTATATCCATATTTAATGACTACATTCTATGTTGTCGTAATTTCTGATCATCAATAACTATTAAATAATAGCTGCATTTTCAAACAAAAAAATGCTGCATTTCTCACAATGCCATATGGGGGAATGAACAGCCTTGGCAGAGTACTGAGTGCTGAATGCTTTTCTAGTTTGTTTTTACTTTTAAAAATGTCAACAGGCATGTATACACAGATGGATCCATGGAGTTCAGTTCATTTTAGATACCATATGATTTTCACACCCTTCCCACCTGTGAACCCACCCTGAGGCTCATCAGTTATTCTGTTCATGGCATGAGGAGAGTCAGAGAGTTCTTCAATGTGAATGTACAATAGCAGATATCGTTCACACTGCAACAGACAAACCGTTACATTTTAGACTCAAAAAGCATGTAATAGCTGTTGACAGAGGTGGCAATGATAGCACTGTTGCCGTTCTGTGTGGGTTTCCTCCCACAGTCCAAAGACATTCAGGTTTAGTTGACTGACAACTCTAAATTGCTCACAGGCATGAATGTGAGTGTGAATGCTTGTCTGTCTTTATGCGTCAGCCCTGTCATTACCTGGCAGCCTGTCCATGGTGTACGCTGCCTCTCGCCCGGTGTCAGCTGGATTGTCTGCAACCTCCCTGACTCCCTAAAGGATAAGTGGTTCTAAATAATAGATAAATGGATAGCTACAGAAATGCTTTTGTTAATGAGATAGTGACAAAAGTTTCGTGCAGTCGGCCTGACAAAGAAGCGTAGACTCATGTGAGAGACAAGCTAAATTTCAATGTTAGGACATGGAGATTGAAAGACATTTATCACACAGTGAATGAATCATAAAGAGAGGCTATCAAGATGCATCAAATCAATGATCCAGGATTTTTGTAGTTTGACCTAAACTTAGGACTTAAGGTCAGGATTTTTACCACTGTAGTTGTCAAGTAGTTTGTCTCTCATCTGTACCACCCTGGTGTACTCACATATACACCACCGTACTAAAGTTTGGGATCACTTAGAAAGGCCTTTATTTTTGAAAGAAAAGCATTTTTTAAATGAATAAAGCATTAAATTAATCAGACATGCAGTCTAGACATTGGTAATGTGGTAAATGACTATTCTAGCTGGAAACAGATGATTTTTAATGGAATATCTACATAGGTGTACAGAGGAACATTTCCAGCAACCAGCACCCCTGTGTTAGCTAATGGTGTTGAAAGGCTAACTGATGATTAGAAAAACATTGTGCAATTGTGCTAGCACATGAATAAAAGTGTGAGTTTTCATCATAGACTGTATATAAAGACAGACGTAGCATCTGGCTCCAGAATTGAAGCCAACCCGGAAGTGTCAAAAACTTGCAATATCACGCCGTCTGCTAGGGTTGGCTCCAAAAAGCTTTTGCTCCATAGACCGAAATTCATTTTTGGAAAAAAATAAAATTTGATTTTTCTACAGCTCAGAATTTTTTTCCCGTTAGTTTTCATGGTCAAAATGAGAGATCAGGTGGCCAATCTTAAAATAAATCAATACTGAATTTTAAATAAATCGTTAAAGTTGGCGGAGCCTTCATTGACAGTCTCATTGACTGGTCCTGCCCCGAGTTGCTCTCCGGTCCAGCCTGTTTGATGACGCTTTTTACGTCACTGGCTCCAAAAAATCCAAAATGGCGACCAGGAAGTAGCAAAATCCGGGCTTCATTTTCTCGGCGTTGAAACCAACGGGTGACGTCACGGTTAGTTTACACCTGATTTTCATGGAAAACACGAAATTGTCTGGGTGACCCCAAACTTAGGAAAACTGCTGGTTTATTTGTGCTAAAGACTGATCTAAATTTCTCTTCCTCCTGAATTCATGCACATGCTACTTTGTGTGAAACTAAGGAACCTTTATCCATCCAATTATAACTGCTCTATGCTGCTCTCAAAGGCAAGGAGGCCTGTCTCAGCCAACACTGGGCGACAGATGGGGTAGGCTCTGGGCATGTTGCTACTACACAAGTAGACAAACAAACAAGCACGCTCACATTCACACATACTGCTAGTATAAAATAAATAGTTAACCTAACATGCATATCTCTGGACTGTGGGAGGAACTTGGAGAAAACCCCCAGAAGCAGTTAACCAACCTCTGCTTATTAGGCCACCGTTTGCTTACAGGTTTAGTATGTCAGTTCAAGGGAAAAGGGACATATTTTTTGTGACTGCACGACAAATGATACAGGCAGCACTCTGACAGATTGATAATTTAATTACTTTGAAATGTGCTTTGGGAGGACAGATGCATACAGGCGGGAGGTTCATTTAAATGAGGCAGTGTAAAGTGAGATGTTGGTATTTGTTGTAGATTATGTGTGGGGAACAGACATCTCGAAGCTGCATCTGTTTCTGTTGCAACATCAATCTGTTGTCACATTGATGATTTGGCAATGAAATAATGCTAAAAATGTGAATAAATCATATAAATTTTTCAGCTAGTAGATGAATTTAAAATCAGTATAAAACGTGTCTGAGACAGGAACATCAGTAAGGCTGCCTGCATAGATTTAAACATCAGTGTAGCGCATTGCCTTTTGTCCACAGCTTCTTCACACTGCATGGAAAGCTTTTAATTCAGTTCGTTGAACCTGTGCAGCCACCTGAATCCATCAGGACGCATATGTTGATAAGTCTGCAGCTTCTGATACGAGAAGTGCTGCATCAGAGCACACTGCCATCATGCATTAAGTACTGTGTTTCCATTTATTACCTCTCATGACACCGCACTGCTACAAAGCAATCAATCAATATACACATCAGACTGGACTGTTTATGTGGGATTTATGGAATCACAGCAGTTCATTAGTCCACCTTTGTGTTACTTCCTCAAGTCCGACTTTTTTGAAACACACTGGTGCAAATTTTGTCTTACCATTTCACAACATGATGCGACAGCAGCATAAATAAGACTGAAAAGCATACATGTTAGCCCTCACAACCTGTCAGCCAAAAGAAAATCCAGAAATGGTAGCAAAATGTACTTACTCTTCGTGAGGGTTGCGTAGGGGCTGGAGTCTATTAGGGTGAAGGCAGCAGCCACCCTGGACAGGTCAGCAGTCTATGGTAGCAAAATTCATTCATCCATTCTCTATACACCGCTTTATCCTCACTAGGGTCGCAGGGGGCTGCTGGAGCCTATCCCAGCTGACTCGGGCGAAGGCAGGGGACACCCTGGACATGTCGCCAGTCTGTCACAGGGCTACATATACAGACAAACAATCACACTCACATTTATACCTACAGGCAATTTAGAGTAACCAATTAACCTCAGCATATTTTTGGACTGTGGGAGGAAGCCGGAGTGCCCGGAGAAAATCCACGCATGCACAGGGAGAACACGCAAACTCCATGCAGAAAGATCCCAGGCCCAGGCCGGGATTTGAACCAGGGATCTTCTTGCTGCAAGGCAAAAGTGCTAACCACTATGCCACTGTGCAGCCCTATGGTAGCAAAATGTATTACATAATAACGCTTCATACAATCAACAAATGGTACTGGCCAAATCAAAATGAAGAATGCGCACACTGCACGTTGTATATGTGAGACAACAAGGTAGCAGTGGGCTCTGTGTGCAATTCAACAAAACACTTTAAATCAAAGCTACGGAAAGAAAATCAGGAAATTCAGCCTCAGATTCAATATGCAGACAAATGAGGTAAGGGCTGAAGGTGTGCTTTGTATCTTTGTAACATCACCCAGTTTGCCGGTGACTGCAGTGGTTCCCCTCACGGAGCTTTTACCATACATACACTATCGAGCTGCCACACAAGGAGCTCGCTTGCAATCAGGAGCATCTTCTGCTTCCATGCCTTGCCCAGGGACACTTCCACATGTGAGGGGTCTGGGGATTGAAACAACAGCTTTGCAATGTATGGGTAACCTCCTCTGTCACTTGAGCCGCAGCAGCCTGGGACATATATGAGAATAGGTTGGACTGATGCCGTCATATTAAAGGCTTCTGCAGCCGTTTTTATTCTTGCCGCTTTGCAACAGCCAGACAGCAGTATGAGGTCTTGATTAGAGGCCGCTTTCCAGTTGTTGTCCTGCATCAACACATTCAGAGCAATGATCTCAGCGATGTTTCTGACTGAGAGTGAATTTAGTAATCACCAACCTCTGATTTATACTCCACTTCATCCGTTTGGCATTTTGAGCTGTTGAACCCACATGAACCAGAATAGCAGGTGTGTTTGGAGGCGCCCACACAGTCTGTGTTTCTAAGACCTACTGCTTTGCACAGTACAGTCCAATATGTCTATGTTGTGTTTTCAGCTAGTTAGACAGAAAAAAAAATTTAGTCAATCATGAAGAAAATTTTAACAATGGATACACAATGTATCTATGAGAGTGTTTAGAACACAGCATGGCCTTTTTACTCTTCACAACTTGACCTGCATAAACAACACTACACTACCATTCAAAATTTCAGGGTCACCGAGACAATTTTATGTTTTCCATGAAAACTCACACTTTCATTTATGTGCGAACATAATTGCACAAGGGTTTTCTAATCATCCACACACAATGTAGTAGGCTTGAGCGGTATTACAGTAATACCGTATACTGCCGGTGTTTAAAAATAGCAGCGGTATCAGTTCCAATACCGTCATGAAAAAAATACAATGCTCTTATACAGGAGATAAGTGTTATGAGAGTGTGTGGCTCTGTTATGAAAGAGGGAGAGAGAGCAGCGGGTGTGTGTGAGAGAGAGAGGGGGGAGAGCGAGATGTCTGAAGGAAGACGACAGTCGGTTCGGGGAGGAAGAGTGAAGAGGTGTGTAGCTGCTGGGTTAGCGCGACTGTATGGTTCAGCCACTGTTAATTTACAATAAAGGCTACAGTATTCTTCAATAAGGCTTGGCTCCTGGGTCTTTGCCTTCTATGACTGCTGAGGAAGTGAAGGGGGTTAACCTCGAAGTAACAACAGTGTCAAAAAAACCCACAACTTCTGCAGTTTGGGAGTATTTCGGGTTCCAGGCAAACGAGAAAGGAGAGCCGATAAATACTGATGAAGCAATTTGTAAATTCTGCAATCAAAAGGTGATCGCGAGAGATGGAAACACCTCTAACCTAAGGACGCATCTCCGAATCAACCACCCACTAACTGCTGCAAATATTCAATTTCCAAATGTGAAGGCACAAGCCAGTAACAGTAATAGTCACGGTAATACCGTATACCCTGGGAAAATGTGAAAGAAGTTTTGACGGTATCAAAATTTGGATACTGCCCAAGCCTACAATGTAGCATTAGAACACAGGAGTGATGGTTGCTGGAAATGAGCCTTTGTACTCCTATGTAAATATTCCATTAAAAATCAGCTGTTTCCACTTACAATAGTCATTTACCACATTAACAATGTCTTGACTGTATTTCTAATTAATTTATTGTTATCTTCATTGAAAAAAATGTTTTTCTTCCTAAAATGAGGACATTTCTAAGTGAGCCTACACTTTTAACCCTCCTGTCGTCCTTCGGGTCAAATTGACCCGTTTTAAAGTTTTAAAAATGTGGAAAAAATATATATATATTCACAGTGAAAACATCCACATTTTCACAATTTTTAGGAAATTTTAAAACATTTTTTGATGGAAAAAAACCAAATTAAAAAAAATGTTTAAGAACATTCAGAAAAAAAATCTACCAAAATCCAGTGAATTTCACTGTCAAATTTGGGGATTTTTTATTTAAAAAAATAAAACTTTTGAGGGAAACTTTTCAGGAATTTTCTTCCTGAAGATTTTGCAAATTTTTATAAATTTGGTGAAATTTTTTCTCAATTTTTGGACTTTTTTCAGACAAGGCAACAACATTTTTTGGTAAGGACAACACAAGGATTAAATGGTAGTGTAAGTAAACAGCAAATGTACAACATCTGCATTACAAAACTATGTTTGAATCCCTCCAGTTTTCTGATGGATTTCTTATCATGCAGCAGCTAAGTTTCATGTTCAGGAAGTCACTTAATCGGCTTCAGATGAAGTTAGGAGGAACAGTGCTTGACTTAAAAACAATGACATCTCTGTTTTGGCTTAAGCCTGCGAGGCTGCACTGGAGGTTGAAGATTCAAAGTGGTGTGACTGAGGCATGTGACAGTGTCCTGTGTGTGTTACTTGCTCTGTCTCTCTCTCAGACAGCCGTGGAGGTTTTCCGAAGGATGATCCTGGAGGCAGAAAAGATGGACGGCGGCGTGCAGCCAGGAAAAACCTCCTGCTCCATGATGTAGAGCCGCCCAATCAACACATAGGACACTGCACTGGGATATCCCGTTACTTGAAGGCTAGCTGCCAGTTCTCCTCCACCTCAGCTGACTCCACCCCCAGGGTCCTAAATATCCAATACTTTCTATTTATGGCTCTGATTCCACTGTTATTTATTAGTATTTCCTATTCCCTTTTGTCATCCTTGTTTTTCTTTGTGTGTTTGATAAGAAACAAGGATGAGTGGTGGTTCCTTGTCTTATATTTCCCACAATCCACCCCTCCGTCTTTGTGCTCGGCACTGATGCAAAACACAGAACATCATATGGATGTATCAGAAAAAATGTTTTCTTGTTTCAGAAATGATAACTAAGACCAGAGATCGTAGTGGCTTGATGCATCTTAGCTTCTCGTTATGCAGCTTCCATTTAGGCTACAGGCCCTTCTCTGTTTAAATAACACGAGATAAGAGAATTGTCATATCTGCCATGCATATACCCTGAAAATAGTTAGATAAACACAGACATTTCTTCTGATACATCGCCAGCTGTTTGGTCCCTCCAATATACAGCTCTTTTTCTATTTCATCACCATGCAGTTCTCTCTCCCTCAGTTGGTTTTCATAGCAGTTACTGTCAGCCAAAAAAAATCTACATCCATTTTCTAATGTTGAAAATGTTGTACAAATGTTTTTGATTGTAATCATTAAAGCAAAAAGTGGTTATGTAAGCAGGCTGGTTTGTGGATTATTGCAGGAGCAAGGCAAGATGGGTTCATTTAGACCCAGTTTTAAGCAATGATTTGTTTAAAATTGGGTCTGAAAGGTGTTTTAAAGATTGGTTAAAATGACAGTATGCACTTCCTTTTGTGTGTAGAAGCAGAATGGGTGAAATATATTGAAAACAGTGCAAGAGTCAAGTGCAGGGAGGATAATGACGTCATGGTTTTGTTTGTCCAGCTCTTGCAGCATGAATAAATGCTGCAAAGACGTCTTGTTTTTATTCAGGGAGCAGTTATACACATTATTGTAAAGGTCACGAGACTTGTATACAAATTGAATTATTTAAATATTAAACTTAAAGCTACCTGAAAGACCTTTTAGGGTAAATGGTAATAAGGCAACTTTCTGCCTATAAAAGTCTGGAAGGTATTTTCTAATTCTTACCTGAATTTAAATCCTCCAGTTCCTGATATTTTTATGCTCATAGTAGGCTGACTTTACTGACAACATACAGCTGTTAAAATTGAATAAGAAGTGCAAAAGATTTGCTGTTTTATTTGTCAGGGCAAGGGAATAACAGAGTACAGTTGTCTAAAAATAGCTGCTTTTATGCATTCACACCTGGGAGGCCGCCTGCAGCAGCTGCAGTCTGCACGAGTCACTGCTCAAACTCCACTGCAGTACATTGTAATTTTCTTTGATTTTGACAGTGAATTTTACAAGGTGTTGCACAGGTCTTCGCTACAGCACATGATATCAATGTAGGAGTTCATCTTCAGCATTTCGCAGTCTTCCAGTGCCATGCATTTCTGGTAATGGCCACCTAGGAAAGAGAAATATTAAGGTTGAAAAATACACATCACTTCAGTACAGACAACGTTGTCTCACTCTGTAAAATGATGGTTTTTCAATGGTTACTCGAAGCACCATCACCAATTGAAGAGCCTCTTTATTTATGAGATGATTCTTCACGTAATGTACATAATTTATATGAGTTTAAATACAAAATATTAATTTGGTGGCAGGTAATAGCACAAAGTTAGAGCTTTAACTATTGATTCTTTTCATTATAGGTTAATCATTTGGCCTATAAAACAGTGAAAAATCCTCATCACACTTTTTCAGATCTCAAACTGACACCTTGTGATTAGTTGTTCTGTCTGACCAACAATCCAGAACCTAAAATGTTAAATGTATCTCATTTGAAATGCTGCAAATTCTTAACATTTGATCTTTTTGTGATTGACAAGTTCTTTGATTTAAAAGAGGAAAGAACTACTTTAGAAATGTTCTTTCAGACTGTAAAATGAATGATTTGAATTTCTTTTGCAGATTTTCTTAGTTTTGTTCAATTACAGATAACTGAACTCATAAAATCCCAGAAAAGGGTATCTATTTAGATATTGACTGTAAAAATAAATAGATTAAAAAATCCTACATATATCTATATCAAATGCCAAACAAATCTGTATTTTACAAATAATTGATTCTATTACTTAATAATTTCTTTTTTTTTTACTGTGTTTAAATCAGGCAGAAATATCTGCATTTTACAGATATTTTACAAGCATTTGATTCGCAAGCATTTGACAGCTTGAGTCATCTGACAAGCTACCTGACCTGCTGTATAAAAGTCAAATCTTGCTTCATATTAAATTTAATGTATTGATATAATTGTATCCCTTCTTTAAGATAAGATTCACAGAAATAGTTATATAAAACAATATTTACTCTTTATTGTGGTGTATGGACTTTCATTCCTGAGTTATTGTGATAACGAAAGAACTGTTTAATATTTGAGTATTCAGAGAAACTCACGTGGTTCTTTGAGGAAGTTGGCAGCAGCACAGCCATCCTTCCCGGGTTTACATGTCTCTACAGACAGCTCACAGGATCCTCCTGCCTTTTTTGGAACACAGTAGTGGCAATTCAGAGCTTCACCTGAGAGCAAAAACAGAAAAGGGCATGCAAACGTTGTTGGTAAATAAATTCTCTCATAATGCGGCTAATGTAATCAATGTTACAATACATTCTGGGATCAAACAAGTGGTTCCTAAGGTCTCCATGGATGTCACAGGAATAGTCATACTGGATGACACTGTCTGCTGACAATTACCAGTAAGTCTGTTGCTTTTTCCTGTCTTTTCATAGATACACTACCATTCAAAAGTTTGAGGTCACTTTGAAATGTCCTTACTTTTGAAAGAAAAGCAGTTGTTTTCTGATGAAGATAACATTAAATCAATCAGAAATACAGTCTAGATATTGTTCATGTGGTAAATGACTATACAGAGGAACATTTCCAACAACCATCACTCCTGTGTTCTATTGGTACTAATTGATGATTAGAAAACCCTCACATAGTTATGTTAGCACATGAATAAAAGTGTGAGTTTTCATGGAAAACATGACATTGTCTGGGTGACCCCAAACTTTTAAATGTAGTCTCAGTCTGACTCCTACAGTCTGTTTTAAAATGAAAAGAACTGCATTTAAGTCAATGCCAGTCTGACTGAGTACATAAAAAAGAAAGCGGATCTCGCTGTTGCACAGCAGCAGACGTAGTGTTGATACAGTGGAGAATCAGTGACAGACTCACTGGCTGTAAATAGCAGGGCAACAGTTAAAGCCAAGACCACCAGCTTCATTGTTCTGTTTAGCACTGACACCTGCATGAGATAGAGCACAGATTTGATAACATGCACACAGTTTTCAAAATTCCAGATTTCAGTATTGCAGGTCCATGTAAACTGGAGTTTCAAAATGGATTCATACAAGTTCCACTGACTACTGCTTCATGGTGAGATACGATTCAGTTTTTTGAGGTAACTATCTCATGGTTTTAAGGACCTGGTTTTACTGGTAAAGCACAGATAGCTGTGTCAGCACGCATGTGTGCTCATACACAACAATGCAACAAATTCATAACAAAAAATAACTCAGACTAATATGGATTACATATACATTGATGTTAAAGTATATTTCCAAAGGGTGCTGACAAGCTATGCTGTGAAAAATAAGATAACTATACTTATCCAAAAGCAGTCCTCTGTGTGTAAGTACCTTGCTGATTTGACTTCCTCCGTTTCTGTCGATGACTGAGATGTGCTCATTATCTCTCTCTCTCTTTTATTCCCTGTCAGTCTTTGTCCTGTCATGGCAACGCCCCATTAAGAGTAGTATCTCTGTTAAGTCTATTTACTTAGTACCTCACTTGCCCTAGGTACACTGTGTTCAGGGTTTACAGTTTCCCAATGCTCAAATTCATCTATTATGCAAGCGCTGTCCACCCTTTTGCAAATAGTCATTTATGCATTTGTCACTGACTCAAATAAAGGTTTAAAATAGTTGCTTTTATAACTTAAGAGAACAAGAGGGTATTAGTTAAAGGTACAGTTTGCTTTAGTGTGTAGATTGTATCTGACCCACATCACCGTTCAGTCAGTGCTCTCCAGCCAACACTGACACCAGATATGAATTGACTCAGATCAAAGTATGAACCCTGAATTGACTTGAACTTACACTTCACACAAATCCGATGAAAGAAAAGAAAGGAAAGGCAGAGAATCACATGTAGTCAAACCTTTAAAGTAAAATATTGCCACACAAAATTCCATTGATGTTGTGAGAAAACTGAACACACAGAAGAGGCTAAATGATGAACATTTGGTGTGACATTTTTACACATGGTGCACATTTGTGGCCACCGTTTTAAACAGCTTATGTCATACAATACATTCACAGCCTGTTTTGTAACCTGTTCCACATTAAATCGAGAGCGTTTTGATGTTGTAACTGTGATCTTTCTCCCAGGTTTTCATGGATCCAGGTCTAAATTGATCCAGGGATCCTCTCTTGATCAGCAACAGAGAAGCAACAGTGTCCCAAAAGAAATGCCAGAGTTCTATCTGCTTTAATGTAAGATGTTTGGGAATCTGCTCACCCTGCTGCTATTAAAACTCAGTTGTGGAAACCTATTAGGAACACACCTTATTGTTGCTGTTTGTCAGGTCCTTTTAGCTCTCTTTTAACTTTTCCTCTCAGTGTTTGTTTTCCTCCTCATCTTCCCTCATCTGGACGCAACCCAAATATTACTCTGCAACCCTGAACTCAGTGCAACGTCACTCTCAAAGCTCAATCAAAGCAAAATCTCTCTCACTCTATTGTTTCACCCTCCTGAGCCAAACTCCGATATCAGCAGTGGCACATGTAAGGGAAACTGTCCATGTGGCAAAATGTCTAAACCCCTTATTGTTGTGCTTTTGTTGTCTCTGCCTCGCGATACCACCACACTCTGTGTCAGCCATATATATCTGGGAGTCCAAATTTTTCCACCCTTATACTGTGTGAGTAGTTTGGAACAGCTGACAGTGGAAAATGTCTCAGTACTCAGGAAAGGTGAGTACCACAACAAGAATGCAGCCACAGTAGACCTAAACCTACGTAGGTTTCACCAGAAATACGTAAATTCCACAGACATTAACCTTAGTGACATGTCCAGCCTTCTGTTTTATTTCTTTCTTATTTCTTTAATACATATTCTACATTGTTTCTTACTGTCTGTTTGCAACAAAATGTCTTGGCATCAGTTTTCAGTGAATGAATAAAATATTTTGTGTGGTGAAAACAGATTGTGTTCTATGAGGGAAAATGTTTCACTGGGAGGAAGCTGGAGATCTGCAGCAACTGCGATAACTTCCAGGACCGAGGCTTCATGAACAGGGTCAACTCTATCCGTGTGGAGAGTGGGGCCTTCATCTGCTTCGACCACCCAGACTTCAAGGGCCAACAGTACATTCTGGAACATGGAGAGTACCCAGAATTCCAGCGCTGGAATGCCCACAATGATCACATGGGCTCCTGCAAACCAATCAGGATGGTAAGAGTGTGTGTGTGTGAGAGAGAAAGACCCCAGGGACAGACAAATATTTGGCTGGTAAAAAAAAAAAAAAAACCTTGACAGGCTGGCATATGTGTGCCCTCACTTGCGCACATCTGTTTGTCATGCAAATCAAAGTCAGCATACACATTTTGTGTAACTTGGGTACTTAGAACATCAGCTTAAAGAAATCCACTGCATTACTGCTCTTCAGACACTGGCTGCAGTCTATACATATCATCCTCCACATGCATGCAGCCTTTACATTTCTATAGGTTGAAGTGTTTGCACACACAATACAGTCTCTGTCACTTAAAGGAGAAAAACCTTGGTTTGCACAGAAGTGAAGTTGAACATTGTTGCTATGACGCAGCGAGTACGAATGTCATTATCCTCCCCAGCATGGAGAGCACTACAGGATGGAGCTGTTCGAGGGAGACAACTTCTCTGGCCAGTGTGTGGAGCTGTGTGACGACTGTCCATTCCTGCAAGCACAAGGCCTGACCAAGAACTGTATCAACTCCATCAAGGTTTATGGAGATGGAGGGTACGTATCTCTACAGCCTTAGATAGAGTTTGATGTGAGCACATAAGTCTTTTCAACATGGTTCAGTGATGAATTGCACTTTTGTGAAATTTGTGTGATCCTGTGTAAACTGGTACAGGTTTGATCACTGAGATCACAAAGAGCAGGTTTCTCTCTTTTGACCCATGCAGTTTAACTTGTCAAAATGTGACATAGCCAGCTGTGTGGACAAACAAACATTATCTGACGTTCTCACGGCTCTAAGACATTGTCATTTACTTGGAGTAGAAAGCAGATAGGAAATATGGAGAGAAAAATGGGTAGGGTTAGAAAGATGAAGGATTACCTGCAAGGGAAGGCCAGCTAGATTTAAACCAGGGTATTATGGTTTCGAAGCCAATATCTTAAACCTCACACTGAAAATTTAAAAAAATAAATGAAAAAAATAACAGCAACACATATTTCCAGAAAATGTAATCTCGCTACTCTGGATTATTTAACACACTGTCAACAGTTTTAATGGGGACTATTTTGTCACTAGAAAGCAATTCTGGTAAAAACTGTTTATGGTAAGAAAAACTATGAATTTATTTCACATTGTAAAAATTATTTTAACAGATTTTACATGTACACAGAGGTTTTTTTATATATACAAACACACAGAAGAGCACTTTAAAAATATGTGTACAATAGATATAGATTAAGATAAAGAAAAAAGGTTGTCACCACAAAGTGGTTTCTGTTGGATTCTGACATAAGATTTCATTAGTTTTTATTGCCACAAACAAAACTGAAAAATCTTCATGGTGAAATGGTCTGGGGTATTAAGGCACTGACCGTGAACTGCAGTGTCCTCATGTTCAGGTCCAGCAGAGGGCCTTCATTGCAGACAATATTGTGTGTACACTACAATTCAAAAGTTTTGGGTCTCAAAGGCCATTATATGTTTTCCATGAAAACTCACACCTTTATTCATGTGCTAACATAATTGCACAAGGGTTTTCTAATCATCAATTAGCCTTTCAACACCATTAGCTAACACAATGTAGCATTAGAACACAGGAGTGATGGTTGCTGGAAATGAGCCTTTGTACCCCTATGTAAATATTCCATTAAAAGTTATCTGTTTCCAGCTAGAATAGTCATTTAGCACATTAACAATATCTAGACTGTGTTCTGATTAATCTAATGTTATCTTCATTGAAAAAAAAATCTGCTTTTCTTTCAATAATAAGGACATTTCTTAGTGACCCCAAACTTTTGAATGGTAGAGTATATACAGACCACATCATACAGCTACAATAGTCATTTGACATTTTAACAATATCTAGACTTTATTTCTGATTCATTTAATGTTATCTTTGTTGAAAAAAATGTTTTTCTTTGAAAAATAAGGACATTTCTAAGTAACTCCAAACTTTTGAACGGTAGTGTATGTCTTGCTCTCATATCATTTCATGGCATCTCTCTAGTACTGTCATTACTTTACTAAACATATAGCATTCCCAACAATTCACTACATTTTTTTTTAAATGTTTCAAAGCTGGACATCTTAAGCCATATGGATAAAAAAAACTCTAACATTGTATAAGCCAATTCAGACTGAATATTGTCTGAAAATGACACCACTTTGACCTCATATTGATGACTTCCAGTAAGGGTTGCACATATGAAGTCTTAAATGCATTTGTTTTCCAAACAGCTGGGTGTTGTATGAAGAGCCTAACTACCGTGGCCGCATGTACATCGTGGAGAGAGGAAACTACTGCACCCACATGGAGTGGCAGGCAGAGAACCCTAATATCCAGTCTGTTCGCAGGGTGGCAAACTACTTTTAAAAGCACCTCACTATCTTTGGCAATATGACGGCAGGAGAAAGCTCAACCACTGTGGAAAGACACTCCACATTGTCAAGTCATCTTACACTGCGTCTGTGTGACTGTAGAATAATAAAAGATGAAGAAAATGTTGCTCGTTGTTTTATTTTTGTACTGAATTATTCCAAGGCTGAAATAAACTAGTGATCATATGATCCTCAATCCTATTTTCATTTATTTTTCCTCCTTTTGTGCTCACCCTGTGTGCAACTCCTAACTTTACCCTCACATCTCATAGTAGAATTAGCTACAGGCTATGATTCAAGTAATTGCTGTCTATTATACATCATATCTAGAAAACCCTTAAGTGCAGCACTGTACCCCATGCTAATGAATCCATGATCAAGTTACATGAGATAATCTGAATAGCACAGAATCATAGATATTAAACTCATTAACTCGTTTTCATAGCCTACAAAAAAAGAGCTCCAAAACAAAGGCCCAGTCTTTTGACATCCATCCAAGTAAATGTTTCACAATCAGCAGTAAACTATAAAATTCTGTTTCCTCCAAACAAATATAGTATATAAATCAAGACTGAAGGGGAGATATTGCACAGCTCAACAGAGTAGCTCCACTTGCCCTAGGGAACTCTGCTACCACCTAGTGTCATTTATCTGTTCTGCTGTTAGGTCCTGATGCTCACCTTGAGGTTGTCAAATCACAATTACGATTTTTTTTGACAGAAACACACATATACACACACACAAAAAAAACCCCATCTAAGACATGCTTTTTTATGTTTTGGATGCTTAGAATTAAAATACAACAGTAGAAACATAAACTGTCAATCTAAATTCAGGTTGTCC
This sequence comes from Acanthochromis polyacanthus, assembly GCF_021347895.1. Taxonomy (NCBI): domain Eukaryota; kingdom Metazoa; phylum Chordata; class Actinopteri; family Pomacentridae; genus Acanthochromis; species Acanthochromis polyacanthus. The sequence goes on along the minus strand of NC_067121.1, from coordinate 17,284,917 downwards.
ATGTTTCTATCTAGTCTTTATATGATAACTCACATAACTTGATTACCTATACACCCCTTAAACCTCATTAGGATCGCAGGGGGTTGGAATCTATCCCAGCTGACTTAAAGTGAAGGTCTGTGACACCCTGGACAGGTTACCCGTTTATCACAGGGCTACAAGTAGAGACAATCACAAATGCATTCACACCTACGGATTATGTAGAATCCCCAATTAACCTCAGCCTGTTTTTGGACTGTGGGAGGAAGCTGGAGTACTCAGAGAAAACCCATGAGAACATGCAAACTCCATGCAGAAAGATTCCAGGCCCAGGCCAAGATGCAAACCAGAGGGATTTTGTAGCTGCAAGGTGACTGTGTTAACCACCGAACCACTGACGCACATAACAATATGGCTTTGCTCTATTTGCTATATAATGCAGGGCAAGATGTGACACCCTGGTTTAAGTTGTATTTGACAGTGTCTAGAACACTGTGAGCTCATAGATTTGTTCCACTGCATCACCGTCCACTTGCTCTTCAAGGAATGTCACACGTAGTTGTGGCTGGTGGACCTTTAATGATGACTCATGTTCTTTTGCTTCCAACTGTCATGACAACAGAACATCTATCTTTACAAGGTTTCGCTCATGGCCTCTATTGAGTTACAGGGTCAATACAGGATAGCTTAATGAGGAAATGCTTTGTCTTGAGTTACACTCAACAGCACTAGTTTAAGGCCGATTACCAGCCGCTAACAATATTCCTAGGCCATTTGCTGCATGAATTGGCTGAGTGTCACCAACATACCATTAGCCTGGTTGTCAGAGAAAGAGAGAGGGATCTGTTGGTGGGCTTAATGGAACTTTAACAATGTCATTGTTGATTGTTGGTGATGATAGAGTTTATTACTGTGCAGAGTTTTGAAAAACTATGTCTTATATGTTAGAAAGCAAACAAAGTGATGCATTGTTTTTTTTTTTATGTATTTCATTAAAAAGGGGCGATTCTGTCATAAATACACAAACTTGCTCCAAAGGAGGCCTTTCTTCATATGAAAGAGGCTAAATAAGACTGAGAAAAAGAACCTGGACTTTAACTTTTCTAAAAGCACACTATCCTGCAAAAGTTTGAGGTCACTTAGAAATGTCCATATTTTTGAAAGAAGAGCATTTTTTCAGTGCATATAACATTAAATTAATCAGACAAACAGGCTAGACATTGTTAATGTGCTAAATGACTATTCTAGATGGAAACGGCTGATTTTTAATGGAATATCTACATAGGGGTACAGAGGAACATTTCCAGCAGCCATCACTCCTGTGTTCAAATTCTACAATTGTGTTAGCTAATGGTGCTGAAAGGCTAACTGATGATTAGAAAACCCTTATGCAATTATGTCCCCACGTGAATAAAAGTGTGAATTTTCATGGAAAACATGAAATTGTAGGTAGCGTACTTCTACAAGTGTCATGTCTTCTGTGTTGGAGATGTAATGACAGGACAGGCTGACCAATCATTTGACATAAAACACAACACTTTTGTAAATAATGATGATTATCAATATCTATATATACACATATAAAATACTACAGACTTGTAAAATAATTCTCTGTTAGGAAACTGGGAAAGACTCTTGTCATACACCTCCTGCTTTGTGACAAGAATAAAAGGCTTAGTGATGCCTTATATTATAAGCGCCATAATTTGGCTCAGTTTGAGTTGTTTTGCGCTGAATATATTTTAAATTCAACACAGTCTGATGGTGTAATGAGTAATTAGAACGGATACATTTTAAATAGCATTTATTGTATCCTGTAACGCCAAATTAGGTCAGCTATTTTTAGCACTGCCACTTATGCATAAAAGATCATTCAGATAGAAAAAAAACCCAGAATTCAACATACTACTTATGGGGCTGCAAAGGATTATTTGTCACATTGAAATAGAAGACAATGCCGTGGTATATTAAAGAGGAATACGAGCTTATGCATTTAGAGTATCAGTATTCAGTAGCCATTCTGTCGGTCACATTAAATTAACATTAAAATATGTCGATCCTGCCCACATCGGTTTAAACTAATGTGCTCGATCGCACTTAAAATAGGATTTATCGGCGCTACGTAATGTTGTTATTTTTAAAAGGCAATTATAGGCTATTGCATTTTACCTATAACTAAAAATACAATTTAAACCTGAGGCTAAATGACAAAATACGTAAAGTAGGCTATACCACAATATCCTAACAGTGACCACAGAAAGTGCAAGTGTTACAGTCTGTCGCTTGGAGTCGGGACAAATATCCGCGTGGAAAACCCACAACCTGCTCCAGCACTTTCATTTCATCTGATATGTGCGTAAAAATGCGTTAATAGTCGCCATGAGACTGGAATAAAGTCATTTCAGGCGTGTATCTGCGGTGTCGTGTTAAGGTCACTCGCTGGCTGCCTGAATTCCCCCTCTTTGTGTTTACACATCCGGGTTTCCCTGTTTGCAGCCCATTCCCCATTTAGAAGCCATTTTGGACACAGATCAGTAACATGCATGTAAACCCCGACCGACCTCCCGACGCAGCGGTGCTACTATTCAAGTGAATAACCTCAAAAAAGAGCGCTGAGCTTTCGTCTCGGACGTTGTAGCGGCTTCACATTCCGTTTTTTGGGATTCACTTCGAAATGCTGCACGTATTGTTGGACTAAGAGCCCCGGCAAGTCAGTTAATCGCTCCTATCTTTTCTTGCAACATTGTTGCAGCGTCGCGGCTATTGACACGCGCTGTGGTGCTGGTGCTGGTGGTTAGGCTGCTGGAGGGACCGGAGGCCTGTGGTCGGTTTGATCCTGGACTGATGTTTCGGACAAGCTGAGTTTTAATGTTCGCGACGGAAAGCGGGGGATACCTCTGTCCTGTATTTCAAACGGAACATGTCTTTTTCATGGCTGACTTGTTCACTTCTTCTGGGAACTTTATGCGCAGGTAAGCTTGGTATTTGCAACAGTTTTGGTCGAGTCGTTTCTGTGTGTATTTGTCTGCCTTTAAATCCGAGCCTTCGTTTTGTTAGTTGGTTAAACTTTGTTGGCAGTGCTCGGGTAATGTATTCCGGCTGGGCTTTTAGTCTCCCTGCCGTTATCAGTTACATTTTATCACTACAATTGGGAATTAATTAAGAAGTGACCGTTCTTGATGCTGTTATTATTAATATTATTATTTATATTTATTAGGCAGTATCTTGTGCGGGAAAAAATAACCAAAATATGTGTCCATATTTAAAACTGTTGCGTCCCCTAGCTTCATCAACAGTGGCAGGAATAGAAGGCAGCAGCTGCATCAACATCCTGAAACCTTAGAGGATACATCTCCAGTCCTGTTTGTGGTAACAGCCTCAACAGGAACCTTTGGAACACACTAGCCCTGGAAGGATTTTTTTTAAATTAATCAATAGTCAGATTGGAAGAGACATCAGCTGCTGTGTGAAGTCAGGTCTTTATCGTGAATTGAGGTTACTGTTACACCACAGCCTTGCTACCACGTGAAATTGAGCATGAGCCTTGTTTTTCTTTTGTTTGGCTTTTTTTTTTTTGCAGTCCAAATGGCAAGTGTATGTTAAACCAGACATAGTAATACACTTCTCTCCTAGCTCCACTCTACTATTACTGAATAGATTTTTTAAGAAGAACAAGCCCAATAATATCCACTTTGGGTTTTTTCTTCTTCTTCACGAACTGCAATAAAAATTTGATTGGGCCACAGCTGTGTGATAAATAGCGGTATGCCTGATGCCTTTTTGGTTTATAGATTAGGGCTCGGAGTGTACAGTAAGCTGCTTCTCCACAATTCATGTTATTGTGGTGTAAAGGCTCAGTAAGTGACAGAGGGAGGGGGTTGGGGAATGATCTTGTAGTAAAAGTCCTCCCGGATCATGTGACCACAGATATCAGAAATGCCATCTCGGCTCAGTGGAGCATTGAGCATCACTGCTGTGTGTGTTTAATCCTTACTACCTTTCTTATTCCCAACCTTTATTATGAGCATCATGTTTGCTCATTGCATGCATCCCAGTATCCTATAATGAAGTCCATTGTATGGTGCTGGGCTACTAAATGTATGTGTGTGTGTGTGTGTGTGTGTGTGTGTGTGTGTGTGTGTGTGTGTGTGTGATGGGTTGGTGGGGGTAACACTGGGGGATGGGCAGGCTCCTATAGGCAGGGATTTAAAGAGACAGGCACTATTTTTCTCTGTGAACAAAGATTAGACATGAATATCCAAACCATATTGTGAATGACCTGCACGGCATGTTATCTTTTTTAGCGGTCATCACAGATATGTCTTCTGTGTGCTGACAGTGGCGAACATTAAATCCAATTAAAGAAATAATGAAACATTTAAAGAATACAGCACATGGAGATTGACAGCTATTGTTACATTTCAGCATAGTCAGACTAAGTGTTCCCATTTAAAAGCCTGTAAAGAAAAAAAAAAAGGTCTTATCTGTCTTTCCAGATGTGTCTCAACAAAGATACAGGAGTGTCTGTCTATAGAAGGTCCATACTGGTGTGTGCATGCTGTGTTTCTGAACTACAGCGGGGTATATCATTGTTTTATAGCTGTATTTTTCCCCTTCCTTTCTACCTTTTACTCTGTGGAAAGATCTTTTAATTAATAATATTCTGCCGAAATAGTGTTCAGTCACAATTTCTTAGCCAGAGGAACTCCCTTTTCACTACAGAGAGCTCCCAAACTTGGCTTGGTGCCAGAGTGATGATAGAGGTTCTGCTCAGAGATGTTTCTTCATGGCACAGAAGGGATCCTGCACCATATGTCAGTGCTTCCGCTGTTGAGTTTCAATTCATTACGATGTGAGCTGACTGAGGCCTTCTGTCCATCTCAGGGTACAGTCTTGGCGAAGCAGAGACCCGGGAGTGTGTGTACTACAATGATAACTGGCGTACGGAGAGGACCAACCAGAGTGGCTTCGAGCGCTGCGAGGGGGAGAAAGACAAGCGACTGCACTGTTATGCCTCCTGGCTCAACTCCTCAGGGACCATCAAGCTGGTGAAGAAAGGCTGCTGGCTGGACGACTTCAACTGCTATGACAGGTCTGGTCACTGAGTGAGGGCATTTCCACCGTGCATTTATATTTTATGTATCTGGCTTGTACCCAGAGGGACTGGCACTGAGAACAGGAACATCTGTCTCGGTATCCACAACTAGTTCAATACATCCTTTTTTTTTTTTTGCCTTTGCTCGCACTTTCAAAGACAGATGAAAGTTTTGATGCTGAAGCAATTTGTCATGTAGCCATCTGACGGAACATATGACAAACATTTGCTGATTGTAGCTTCTCAAATGTGACAATGTGCAGTGTTTTTTTTTTCACGACACACAAAAATGAATGTATTTTTAGATTTAACCACATGACTTAACAAAGCAAACATTTTTAAAGATATCACCTCATACTCTGGAAATGTTTTGGCATATTTTGAATTAATCATAAGATCAATGAAAAACTATAGATCACAAAACCTTAAATCAACCAAATCTGACCAAAAAAAGAGATGAAGGACATCTTACCAGATTAATTGTAGCCCATTTTCATATTGTTATATAATTTTTTTTTGTGGGCTTCATCTCCAATATAAATCTCAGTACATATTACATGAGTTGGAAATGATACTATATACAAGCCACTGAAATTGTAAATAGACTACTGGGTGCAGGAAGCTCTCAGAGCCCATGATATATTCAGAAATGCATATTCAACTTTCAGTCAGCTTTTTCTGTTTGATCAGTCAATGAAATCACAGGGTATTTAGTTTACAATGATATAAATCACAGAGTTCTGAAAATACTTATTTTTTAAATTTATTTTTAATGTTTATTTGACAGGGACGATGCATACATGTAGCACTTGTAATGGTGGGCGAAGGGCTAGGCTATGAAAGGTTTGGCACTGGGAGCTGTGTGAAAATTAATGAGCACAAGACTCAGATTAGATTACCGGTAATGTATTTAAAAAAAAAATACTTGAATACATCAAGTCCAATGACCAAAATAATAAACCAAAACAATAACAGAAAATCAGATTGAGAATAAATCAAACATTCACCTATAATTCAATAGCTTCACTTTCAACAATCAAAAGCAACAGTGCTATATTCAGTTTGACAATTCAAATAAATTCAGGTGAGCATGGTTCCACTGTCGCCAGTGGTGTTCATCAAAATCAAAAGACAAGTCTATAAACTAGACAAAACAAATGCAACCAGGGTGAATCAATCCTACCACACCAGTGGGGAAGGGATGAGGCTGTGAGGCCTGCCAACAGTGGGGTGGGTGAAGGGGTGAATCTTAGCCAACTGTTTCCAGCTCGTTCCAGGGTAGCTCGCCATCAAATCAAATTCTCCATAGAATTCTAACTTGTTCAGACAGGCTTCATTATTATCAATCAATCATTTTCCATTAATTGTTGCTTACCAACATTCAGCACAGTATAGGTTCAGGTGGGTGACATCCAGAAATCCAAGAGCATGTTTCCAGGGGTGAAGGCCTGTTAGCATCAGTATGACCATTAGCATGACACTAAAAGGCTTTTAACATGTTTAAGCAAAACTTAACACTGGTTTCCAGAGATGTCTGAGGTGATCCTGTTCAAATTTCTGCTGTGTGTGTGTGACTGAATGAAGCTGATATGCTTCAAACAAAGGAATGGGGTGGATTCCAGGTGAGAGAGACTGCTGGTGATTGGTTCAGGTGTGTTGACTGACAGTGAGGAGGTCCAGTAATGTGGAAGTGACTGACTGTAACTGCTTGTGTCCGATTGTGACTAGCAGGTGTCTTGTTCATGTTGGAATCTTGATGGCCAACAATGAACTATTCCAGAGTGACGACAGACTATTGCAGAGTGAGTGTTACATACAACATTGCCACAAAAGGGAAAGTGTGATGTACATAAGACGTCTAGCTTCGGCTAATTTGCAGACTTGGTAAATAACTTGGTAGGAAAGTGATACCGGCAAATATTTAGCAAGTCATTTCCACAAATAGGGATTCATGTTGAGGTAATACTCTGCAACCAGCACAGCTCCTAATTATTCTTTCTGCAAATAGCCAGATAGCCTGCATCAACAGTGCAGAGTACAGCTCAGTAACCACAGCCTGATGATGACAGATAGACATGGTGGCACCAGGTCAGTCAGGATTGTGGAAGCCAGGAGGAGAATTCTAAACTACTCTTTATCAGCAGTCAGTGTAAGGTTGTGTGGCACAATCAAACTTTCCAGTTGTTAATATTCTAGCCACAGCATTTTGAATAGGCTGTACACCTCTGGTGACTCATGAAAGGAAACTGGATTAAAGAGAACCTTAATAATCAGTCCTAGTTTACACATCTGTGTGTTCACAATGTCTGTTTTGTGATGATTAAGCTTCCTTTCTCATATTTATTTACAGCTAGTTGTGATATTGATGTGTACTTGTCGCAAGCTGTTCTTCTGAGTTAAAGTGTGGAAACTGGAGAATTATTAGCTTGTGACTGCGTTAAACATAAACCAGGCTTTTAAAAACTTCACTAGAATGTTTACAAATTGCTGGTTTGGGTGCAGCTTCAAAGGTGGTGACAGTTTCGATAGTAATTGTTTCGCCCTGAGCTGCTGGGTGAAATTGCAGCCATAGAGGAAATATAATGAAACGTGGAAAAATACATTTGTTGCTGCTCAATTTGATCTGAGTGTGAAGCTCAGCAAATGAACAGGTATGGAGCAGGTGAGAGATTTGGAGTTCCTTGACAGAAAAAGTCACACTGATTAATGGTAGCATCTGCAGCTACAGCTGCACATAGGCTTAGAAATCCTGTGAAATAAGAAAACTGATTAGTTTATTCGTATTTATTGCAGAGAATATTCAGTCAGTAACATTAGTTTCACTTTGATTTGGCCACAAATTAAACTGATTTCCTTCATTATGAGATGGTGTCAGAGCTACATGCACGTAAATACAATATCATGTTTAAATATATTAAGTTTGATAGTTTTATTGTGTACCTGTCTGTTAGAATTAGTTAGCAGCATTCATCGGTAAAATAAATACATTAACACACATTTAACAGTTTTCTACCAGAATTCCTGTCTTGCATAATTTCCAGTTGCAGCTTTTAGTACCTTCATATGATAATATTCCTCATTGTTCTCTGTTAAAACAACCTGTTGACTGAAGCAGCTGCACAAGATCGGTTTATTTTGTGGAGAAAACGAGTCAAATGATGCGTTAAATGCTCCTGTTTGTGTGATGAGTTTGAAGCAGAAAATCTGAGTTAAAGAAAGTTGAAAGCCACCTAATACCTGTTAACTCTGACCGAGATTTTAGTTTTTGTTGACTCACACAAAGAAAGCCTGACTATGTTAAACCGTCTTCGTAGTTCAGCCTCTGATCTGCTAAATGCTGTAAACATTAGAAAAGCTGCACCTGTTAAAATAGAAGCATCTCGTCAAATTAAAAATCCCTTAGAATTTATTGATTATAGGTCCTGGTCCATACAGGATGAAGTCCTGTACAGGTCCAGACTCAGACCGTGGTATCTAGTGGATTAAGCCAAGCCTTGATTCAGAGAATTTTGCCTCGAGAATTTTTAGTAGTCGAGTTACTTGGAAAAACGTCAGGAATCGTTTCATTACAAGCTAAAAGACAATAAGAAGACCTGTATCTACTTGGTTTGTAAAGTCTAGATAGCAAAAAGCAAACTATGTCTTTTGAAAAATGGTCTTATTTTGAGAACTGGTTTGGACATTCTGTAATCAGAACACCAATGTGGGTGTGTCATACATTGTTTCAGGCAAGAGTGTGTCTCCATGGAGGAAAACCCTCAGGTCTTCTTCTGCTGCTGCGAGGGCAACTACTGCAATGAACGATTCACCCACCTTCCTGACATGATTGGCAGTGGCAGTCGAGGTGAGTGGCAAATGGGTCCTATATATAGTACAAGCAAAACATGCTTTTCTTCTTTGAACAGTGGGAGTGGAGCTGTGCTGTACAGGTGTAGGTACAACATCATAAGTGTGGTACAGATGTGATCCCTGTTGCACAGCTATTGAATTTAAATGTTGATGTTTAATGTTGCTTTTTTAAATTCCTTGTCAGCTTGGTGTGTAGAAGAGACGACCATTAAATGTTAAACCGAAACTGTTGTTTTAACGTTAAGAAATGACTGCACAAAGGAGGTGCTTTTGAATTTGGCAGTTTTTTGGCAATTAGGTGTTTACAGAATGTGAAGGTATATTTCTTGTCACCGTTATTGGCACTCATAAGATTTACGTGCATTATCTAAAATATCTCTGTTGAAACAGCTTTGGTCCACAGACACAGGTGCTTGGTCCAGACCAGCAAAAGTTGAAAGAATAATCAGTGTCAAAAACGACAGCTGTTGTAACTGAAACACTGCTGTGACGTGAGTTTTGGAAGCCTTCAGATCAGTTTGAAAATGAATTGATATGCAGTATTACTGTGAAGTTTGCTATACATGTAATGGTCAAGTACCATCCTGGATGCTGGGGAGAGGAAAATCAATGTGAAAAGTCTTAAGAGGTTGGTGCAAACTGTGGGAAAAACTGCCACGTAAAACATCTAAAGTGCTTGGGTTTGACCTGGAACAACCTTGCGTCATGGTTTCAATGCTTAACATACACCGCACACTAAACCAGTAGGAGGTTTTGTACAGGCATGACTGATCTTTGCAAAAAAGTACAGAGACAAACTACAATCCCTCTGGGCAAATGTTGTGTGAACAGACATTTATGGCAATGCAAACAAGCAATTTGTTTATTGATAAAGAATTTAAATGTATGAGGAATAAATAATATCAATATTAAGGAAGGATGGCTTTATTACTGTCCAGTCCACATTTTCTGCTTGTTTTCTGAAATTACTTCTTGGGCGATAAAAATGATGTGAAATTGCTTTGGACATCTTGTTAAGTTATTCTAATGACACAAATGCCTTACATTTCCATTAATTTCTGAGGATACAACAAATTCAGGGGTTCCAGTAATGGATTCCAGAAGTGTACAGTAGGGTTATTTGACTAGTATGCATGCGGTATTGATTGCATCATTCAGTATCTTTATGTACATAGCTCAATACTGATTGATAGCTGCCTAGTAGGTGACAAAATCAAGTAGCTTTAACCCTTGACTGTTTGCTACATTTATCAAAACTCTATAATCACTCATTTGTCAATCAAGGATCAAGGTTTGGCCTAGATACCATCTAACCTCATGTCAGAAAGCTGGTGTGCTGCAATTATTCTGTTCCTCCTTGACAGTGAAAATTCGGCCTCCATCCCGAGTGCCGTCCCTGCTCAATGTGCTGGTGTACTCCCTGCTGCCACTCTGCGTGCTGTCCCTGGCCCTCGTCCTGGCCTTGTGGATGTACCGTCACCACAAACCTCCCTATGGCCATGTAGACCTGATTGAGGTGAGAGAGACCATACTCAGCTCTGACTTTCAGTTTAAGTGGTCATTTGAGCAGTAGCAGTGTAGTGCTAACTAGTGGTATTGGTGGTCAGTTTTGTATTTTGTAAGTAGTGTTATACCTTTAGTAGTAGATAACTGTTCCGTTTTTTCGATATTCAGGATCCTGGACCAGCTCCTCCATCCCCTTTGGTGGGTCTGAAACCATTGCAGCTGCTGGAAATCAAAGCTAGGGGGCGCTTTGGTTGTGTTTGGAAGGCACAACTGATGAGTGAATATGTCGCTGTAAAGATCTTCCCTGTTCAGGTGATTAACACTAAATCAAGGCACTGTGCAGTTTCCTGTCAATCAGTTTTCTGTAAAAGATAAATCCTGATCCTGAGGTTATTTGTGGACTGTTGTTGTAACATGCACTGCTGTACACTACTGCCATTCAAACATTTGTTTTCACCCAGACAATTTCATGTTTTTCATGAAAACTTCCTTTTATTCATGTGCTAACATAATTGCACAAGTGTTTTCTAATCATCAATTAGCTTTTCAACACACTTAGCAAACACAGTGTAGCATTATAACACAGGAGTGATGGTTGCTGGAAATGAGCCTCTGTACCCCTATGTAGATATTTCATTAAAATTCAGCTGTTTCCAGCTAGAATAGTCATTTATCACATTAACAATGTCTAGCCTGTGTACCTAATTCATTAAATGGTCTCTTCACTGAAAAAAATGCTTTTCTTTCAAAAATGGGGACATTTCTAAGTGACCTCAAACCTTTGAACGGTGTGAGCATTAAATCAGAAAAACCTACGCGTAACTCTTTGTGCTTGTGTTTGCAGGATAAGCAGTCATGGCAAAATGAGCGTGACATATTCGTGACCCCAGGAATGAGACATGAAAACATCTTGCGTTACATTGCTGCAGAGAAGCATGGAACCAACCTGGAGACAGAGCTATGGCTTATTTCTGAGTTTCATGAGAGGGTGAGAACACAGCTACCTCTATACAGTACACCCACAGACCCACACATACACCCCACCGCAAATTCATGGTGGGATATTGGGCTTCTATATATCGACCGCAACTGCTGGACATTTTCTAATATTGACTGAGCCTTTTATTTACCTAAAAAAAAAGTGACACTACAGTTTTTATTAAAGAAAAGATTTTATCATATACGTCTGATCTGCAGTTCCCAGTACATCTAAAAGCAGTAGAATCGGGCTGCTTTGATTTACACAATTGGGTTTTTAAGCATGTCACGTAAAAATAATTCGGTTTGCATTTGATGTCAAAAACTACAAGGTATTATTGTGCGCTTGCCTCAAATAATACTGCACCGATGAAACGCCTTTAGGCTGCCAGAACATCCTGCTTATTAATCACAGGATTAAGCACTAAGTGCCACAACCACAAACGTGGCATTATGTTTATGTGATGACTTTCAAGGCTCGTCCTCATAGTGCCTTTTTATTCTTGGTAGTGACACAAATGTGTTTAGTTCCAGTTGCCTCAGTATGATTAGTGCATGCATAATCTCTTTTTAGGTCAACAGTTTTGTGTGTATTTTTAATTTTTTGCACTACGATGTATGTATTTGGACTGGTAGTATATTAGTGAATTGTCAAAGCTATTTGACTGGAAAGTGGAAGTGAAATCTGTCTCTGCTTCTCAGTGGATCCGACAACAGTTCTTTGGTTATGGTTGGCTCCTTTGACAATGACCAGCAGTAGAGCTTCTGAGGAATGGATTTAAAGTTTGACTCTTGTGCAGATGTTAATCCTTGTTTGTTAATCTTTTGTGCATTTGTGTGTGAGCAGGGCTCATTGACAGACCACCTGAAGGGTAACACTGTGACCTGGACTGAGTTGTGTCACATAGCAGAGACCATGTCCCGCGGCTTGGCCTACCTCCATGAAGACATTCCCAGCTACAAGGGAGAGGGGCCCAAACCCACTATTGCACACAGGTAGGAAAAGCATAAGCCATTCCTGGATTTGTCTTTAGGAAAACCTGTGGGTTATTTTTGATTTTGCAGTCCTTCCAGGATTTCGCGGGCGTTTTTCGTGATTGTTGCGGCCGAAAATGCCTGAATTCGCGGCAGCTTTTCTAAAAAAATTGCGATAAAAGTTACGATGTTTTAAGCGTGTTTATTGTGATGAAATTGTGAGAGACAGTGACAACTGCTAAAAAGCTGCATTTTTTTCCAGCTTGTAGAACATGTTTCAACACTGTAATTGACAATATTTATTCCGAAATTAATTATTTTGCGTTCCAACTCATTTCCACAAAAGCTGGCACATCACAGTGGGAAATTAGCAGCAGCCAGATACTGGTTTAACATGACGTGGTTGGTAGATTTGCGGCACAAAATGCTAATTTACTATTGAATGAATCATATTCGGACATATCTGTCAGTGGCTTAAAAAAATTAATTTCACATCCTGGCACACACGTGTTCACACACACGCTCACGGCTTGTCACGTCAACTAACAAGAACAGCACTGAGAGAGCGCAGTCCTCCACCAAGACAGGGTGTGTGTTCTGCATGTGTACATACTGAATCGCGTGACCTAAATATGTAGCCGGCGACAGGAATTGATGGGACTCAGAAACACCCCCACAATTTAATCAGTTGTTCCTTGTATCATTTCCGATACGTCCACAGTGGTAGATTTGTTGTAGGATCACAATGATGTGATCGTCAGCGGGCCGCTGAGGTAGCGTTCACTTGTGGCCATGGTTACCGTGCCGCTATGAGATGCTGTGCCGCTACTTCAATGGGAAATCCTTAACAAATCCGTTGATCCAAACTTTAAGCCGTATCACTGCCGAAGTCTAATCACTTGGTCCTTGTGTCATTTCTGACCGACCCTGAAAACTTCATTGAAATCCCTGAGTCTGTTTCTGAATGATGTTGGTAACAGAGGAAGGATTCACACATGCTGATCGTCTTCTTAGGGGGAATAAATAATCCAATTTACCTTAATTCTTTCAGTGCTCTAACAGATCTGGATGCAACAGTTTCCATCATGGTGATTTATGTGGTCTGTTTTCTGATAATTTCAGCCGGTCTAATATGTTTCGTGTTTTTTTTTGTTTTTTTTTAAGTGTATCAATCAATGATTTTTTTTTCTTTTTAGCACGGGTGTAAAACAGTTTAGCTCCGCTTTGGTGAAGAACATCAGTGAATTAATTGTTAATCACGGTCTTCAGCAGTAATTTTTGTTGGTAAATGAGTGACATTAGTACCGCACATGTCTGCATCTTCAAACCATAAACAAGGAAGTGAATTCGGTGACATACGTGCATTAGGTTTGCGCTGGGGACTGCTCTGATTGGTGGAACTCACGGGAGGCGGGCCAAAATTGTGGGAAAGTTGTGGTGATTGGACAAAATTGTAAGGCCGCGCAAAATTCGCGGAGATTGGTTGATTTCGCGTGAATTCGCGCGGTCGCAACATCGCGAATTCCTGGAGGGACTGATTTTGAGTCTAACTTAAATTAGTACTGTGTCCCTTTAAGTGTAATCTAGCAGTTTTACCCTGAAAGTCTGTGAACTAATTTGTGTGACTAAACATCTCTATAATTAGGGCTTTGTAATGACTGTTGTGAAATTCATTCCCCAGGGACTTCAAGAGTAAGAATGTGATGCTACGAGATGATTTAACTGCAGTCATTGGCGACTTTGGGCTCGCTGTACGATTTGAGCCAGGAAAACCTCCTGGAGATACTCATGGCCAGGTAGAAAATAACGTTACAATGTTCTTTCAGTGTCTGCATGTACTCTCCCGTGCAGGTGTTTAGAATTGTCATTTAAATTTCTTTGACACTGACCGTAGGCATCCATACTCTTTAAAAATTTACTTGTAATAGATGACAATTTATGCAGACAATGTGTACATTCTGTTTTTATTTAATGCATTTACATATTAAAAAGCCGTTTTGCATTGAATCAGTGTTTCTACAGTGAGCATGAATTAATAATAATACACTATGGTCATTCCTTATAGAAGGCAGAAGGGTAACTCAGATTAGCTTGGGGACTGCTGCTCTGAGCAGAACAAGCTAATATTGACGTTGTTTGATATTAAAGTGTAGTTTCTCTTTGCTACAATATACCACCTTGTACATTAACTGTGAAGTTGCCAGCAGAAACTGAGTTTTAAAATAGTTAAAACCACATTTATTTTTCCAACAGTAGCATACTTGCACAATAACACATGGGTCGTTCCAGAATTGGAGGACATTTGGACTTCAGACTTTTTGAAAAATGAATTTCTTTTTCAATTTTCTGCTCCACTTTCATCAATAATAGGTAAAAAAAAAAAAAAAAAACTATCAAAGGCTTGATTGGCTCAACTTACATGTCAGTGGTACCATATTTTTCCATTTTTTATTGGTTGTTTGCTAACCATACTCTAATCACAGTAACAGGGTTGCTAATCTATGCTAATGTTAGCTTTTTCTCTGGAGTAGAAGCTAGATATTTAGCTAGATGTTACTGCTGACCAAGAGAACAAACTTACTGATGGAAAAAAGTTAAATAATTAGTCTTATCCTGATAATGTGCACATCAGGGTTGCCTGAGGTAGAGGGAGACTTTTTTTTTTTTTTTAAGATTTTGTCTCAGGACAAGTAAAATGACACAAAACTGCATGTTTTAGTATTTTGCACATGGATTATTTGAAATTTGGTAAGTGGGATGTAAAATGTCCATAACCCACGTACACATCCATATGGTTTTAAAGGTGGTGCCTCTCCCCAAATGCTGTCTTTCATGCACTCATATAAACTTGAATCCATTGTCTGTCCAGGTGGGTACGAGGCGGTACATGGCTCCAGAGGTGCTGGAGGGAGCTATCAACTTTCAGCGAGACTCCTTCCTGAGGATAGACATGTATGCTATGGGCTTGGTGCTGTGGGAGCTGGTGTCCCGCTGCTCAGAGACAGACGGTGAGTCAAACAGTGCAGGAATGCTGCTTCACCCACAAGTGAAAGGTCACTTTGCCTAATAAACAAAGGATTACCCTTCCTTTGTCTGCAAAAGGAGCTTGGTCCAGGGTGCAGTTGATAAAGTTAATCTCTAAATGCAATACGCTAGTTTGGATTCTGCAATGTCTTTTCAAAATACAAATACTTCGCTGTTTACTTGACTTGATTGTTGTGCACTTTCAACACTTTCAACTCTTTTATCCCTCTTCAGTTACAGTTGGTGAGTACATGCTGCCATTTGAGGATGAAATAGGCCAGCATCCCTCCCTGGAGGATCTGCAGGATGTGGTTGTGCACAAGAAGATGCGTCCCGTCATCAAGGACTTGTGGCTCAAACATCCTGTGAGTAACAGTGAAAGAATAGCTACTGCAAATACCTCAGCAATACCAGGATGTTGCACACCCCTGTTTCCAATGAATGAAGCTTGATCATTAGAGGCTAGAGTTCTCAGAATTAGTTTTGTTTTTGTTATTTCTGGAACGTTGTCAGCATGTAATGTCTCGAATCGAGCCCCTGATAAAGTAAGAGATTTTTGTCATCTGGAATTAGTACAACTTAAAAGTTTACCCTTTAATAAATATATGAAAATAGAATTAGAAATCTATCCTCCTCTGACATCTGTTTATCGCTGCAGGGTCTAAGTCAGATGTGTGAGACCATCGAGGAATGCTGGGACCACGACGCAGAGGCACGGACTGTCAGCAGGCTGCGTCGAGGAGCCGTATCAGCCAGATCACCAGGACGATAGGCAGCACTACCTCAGACAGCCCCGTCTCCATTGTGACGTCTGTCATCAACGAGGACCTACCTCCCAAAGAGTCCAGCACCTGAACTGGTGACACCATCCCTCACCTGAGCTCCTGACTTTCATTTTCAAATCCAAACTCAGCGGATCTCTGTGAATATTTAAATGCATAAAAAAAAACGACAACTAGCAACTTAAATGCAGCTGCTATTTTATCCCATACTGGTATTTTTTTGTTGTTGAATGTTTCTTCTGTGTTTAAAGTCAGACCTTACTAACACATCCATCTGCTGTAGTTTGAAGTAGTAATAAGCTATGCGATGGGCACATCCGATAACACCCGTGTGTCAAATCTTAAATGTTGTCATTACCTCATGTATTTTCTTTTGTGTTGGTCTATTTTATTACCTCATAAGTTGTCATCTTTGTTGTTTTTCCTGTCGTGGTCATGATCGTCTGCGGCCAAATGAAATGAACCTTTGCTCCAAACCTCAGACGACGTGCTGCACACCTCGGAGGAACCGTTTTGAGACTGTTAGACAAAATATATACATCTTCCTCAGGGGTCAAAGCTTCTCGATTTTTAAACTCGGAGCGTGCTCTCTTATTTAAACCTGTGAATTCCTCAGAACGAGAGAAGATCAAAAACATCGGAGCACAGCTGTTTTATCAGAAGTGAGGGAGCTGAGTGGGAGCTGAGCAGTTGTACTGGACATTTGGACTTTGTGAAGATTTAGGACAAGCGTCTTGTCCTCGGGGAACTACCTCTCAGGTATCCAGTAGGCTTCTTTGGAACATTTTTCTCTTAAGTTGAGAGCCAAGCTATCCAGCTAGCTATCATGAACATATTCCTGGATTTTTTTTTTTCTCTCAAATTGTTGAAATACAGAGTTGCGCCTTTGCCAGTGACAGGGGCATTGACATATGCTGTCTGGAGTTGTAATGTTACACATTCTTAATTTTAATGGTCCTGTGTGAATGCGTGTATGTGTGAGAATTTGAAGACAAAATGACGTGTGATGGATAGAGAACATGTTTTAAAGTAAGAACCACGGGCAGGTAGTTGGGGGTTTATCCTTGTGAGGGCCATACTTGAGTAAGCAACATGTCTGTTTTTAATTTCCTTGGGTGTTTGTTCAATAGACTCAGTTGGACACCAGTCCCCAGATACCTCAGTCACTGTATGTCATGCAAGGAGAGCTCAAATTGTTGCCTTTGTCCCAAATGCAATGCCATAGTTGTACCATAACATGAATACCATACATTGAATGTCCGTTATGCTGCTGTGACTATTCCAGGATACTCAAGGATTTGTAGATGTACATGTATTCTTTGTTAATATAATGCTAACATGTGATAACTATCCACGATATTATATGCGGCTAGTATTCTGTTTTTGTGTTTATTTTTTTCGACTGAGTAAGCCCTCAGCTGCTTACTCCTCCAGACTGACCTCAGATATTCTGACAAGTACCTCAGGCTTTTTCTACATGTATATCAAGTTGTGTTATGTATTTTTATTGTGTTTTAGTAGTTGAGATATTTTATTGCTGGTTGGGCCTCTTGTCTGTGGAGATTTTTTTAATAGGGCCTGACTAGTTTCATGGTGTTAATGCTCTACAAACCTAAAAGAAGATAGGCAGATTCTTGTAAATATGCGTGTACACACAGTTGTCGAACACTGATCTTTTTTTTTTTTTAAATGCAAATCAGGGCATTACTGTTCTCAATTGACAGAAACAGAAAGGGATTTCTTAGTTCCTCATCTACATATTTAAATCATATTAACAATTAGCCCTGTGATTGTTTCCTTTTTGTTTTTTGTTTTTTGTTTTTTTTAGTGAGGTGGTTGTGTTACTGAATTCAGTAAATAATGGCATCAGTTTCTCTGGATCAGAAGTGTGGGTAACGTTTGCATTAGAAAGCTTGGGATGTACACTGCTGTTCAAAAATTTGGGGTCCCTTAGAAAGCAATTTTTTTTCAATGAAGATAACATTAAATTAATCAGAAATACAGTCTAGTAAATGTGGTAAATAAATATTCTAGCTGGAAATGGCTGATTTTTAATGAATATCTACGTAAGCCCATTTCCAGCAACCATCACTTCTGTGTTCTAATGCTACATTGTGTTAGCTAATGGTGTTGAAAGGCTAATTGATGATTAGAAAAACTTTGTACAGTTAAATCGGCACATAAATAAAAGTGTGAATTTTCATGGAAAACATCAAATTGTCTAGGTGACCCCAAACTTTTGAACGCTAGTGCATATTATCAAGAACACACACAAAAAAGAACCCTACCAGAAGTTTCTTATGGTTTGGTGCTGGGCAGCTTCTGTGATCTGCCACTTGTTTGAAGTCCCTGTTTGAACAGTATTGCCTCAATATTAACCTGCTGATGTGATGGTCAGACCTGTTGTAGTGATAGTTTAGCCACGTTGGACGAAACACAGGCTCTTCCTTTTTGCTTCGATTAGTGCTGTGGAAAGATGGTGATTTTAACAGTGGTCTGTAATGCTTGCTGATGTGCAGTTTTAGTGAAAAGGACATTTAAAAAAAACAAAACAAAATCAATCGATAGAGAACAATGTTTTCAGTGTTTAAAGTCATCGTCTCTGTAACCACATGATTGATGATGCAGCACCATTAGGATTCATGAAAACAGTGGCATGTTCATGATCCAAGGGTCCAGCAATATTAATTATACAGCAATAGTCATTTGAATATGATAGTTTAAGTCATTAAACTCAGCTGTGACTTAGCAGGTTTCTTCTGTAGATCAATAAAGTCCATCTCATTACACCTGGATCATGTTCTTATGGTGAGGACACATGTTGAAGTATCCTAATAGAAGAATGCTATGGGTTGAATTTTTGTGTGTAAGCTGAATGCCCCCCCCCAGGTGCTTTCACAAATTGTGCCAGAAAAACAACAGTCATGTAGGAAAATCTGTCGTGATTGGTTGTTACCTCAAAATGCTGTCTTACATCCAGCTCTTCTGAACAGAAAAAAACCACTTACCTCATGCAGGACCTCGTTAGTAACACTAACATGGAGTCAGTCTCATCTTCAACAAAAAAGAAAAAGGAAAAAAAAAAAGAATTATCAAATATTGTGTATATATTGACAAATGTAAAGGATTTCTTCCGTTTCATGTGTGGAACCTGTGAAAGCAAAATCCTTTTTTTAAATTTTTTTATTATTTACAGTCGGCATATTGTTCATTACTCGTAGGTTGAATGGGTGTTTGACTGAATTGTGTGACCTTCCCCGTTTATGTGAACTCTGTGTGTGTGTGTGTGTGAGTATGTGTGGGGGCAGATGTGATGTTTTAAGTATGTTGGCTGGTTTCACTAAAACAGTATGAATGGTAACTTTATCTGTGAATTGAAATGCTTAGAAATATAAACTAGATGAGAATACATCCATCTTTTGTATATGAAAATAAAGACAAATCCTGATTAACCATGTAAATGGAATTCTTTGCATCTGCTTCACTGTGTTAAAGTCTAATGTGACATAAGTTCAACATAGTACCAAAAGAAACTGCTCACATTGTCAGTGTCAATGTTCTTTAGCTCTGTATGTACACTAGATGGCAGCAATGGTGACAGTAGTTTGGTTTTAGTAATTTATTTGAGCAATTCCCATTTTAAAAAAAGTGCACTGACTTTATCAGAACAATTATCCATTTTCTGGATACATAAAATTTGAATCAGGATTATTGGCTAGCAGTATTTTAATTGAGTATATTGCAGTAATTGTGACATTTTGTGTTTGTTTGCACCACAATCATCACATTTCCTTTATTTTTTTATTTTTTGGCAGAGCATAAACACAAATATTTCCATAGCATACAAGATGGTGTAGTTTACAAAAATAACATAAACAGAGCCACTAGTTTAAAAAAAAGAAAAAAAAAACCTTTTTGTTAGGAGTAAGGAAAGCAAGTAGAATGATTAAAATACAACTTTATGTTCTATTCCATCTTTTGACAAAAATATATATACGGAAACAATGTAATCACTGTGCCAAACAGCAAACAGTAGTATCAAATAAGTCATCACCATTATCATTAACATTAAATAAAATAACTTTGATAAACTCCATAATAACAGAACAGAAAGCAAAGGTGTTATGCACACTAAAAAACAAATGCAGTAATATGGCTTTTTTTTTGTTGTTGTTCTTAATTAATTTAACACTTGAGAAGGAAGCTATTAAGATAAGATAATCCTTTATTACTCCCATGTGCAGGGGAAATTTCCCATGTTACAGCAGCATACATATTACAGTTAGAAATCATCAGCTTTAGTTTAAATGCTTTTTGCGTGACAAAGAACTGAAACAAAAACAAAAGAGTTGGGAAATTCGAAATATCTTTGTGCAATACATATTACAACACAAATATATGGCACCAAGTATTGCCATTATGTCTGATGTTCTGGCGTGATGCATTCATTGGTTCTCCGCACAATGTACATCTAACCTCTGCCGACATGATCTTATAATGTATTCGTCTAATAAAGCCTGATAAATGTTACACATCACAGGCGACGCAGTGATTTAAAACCACAAACAAGTGTTCTCTAAGACTTTTGCATATATATGATAAAGAAATTGTATCATCTGTGATAATGAATATAAAACGTACTCAGTTTCAAGTGAGTGGTGATTTGATACTATATTGACGAATACAATTCCAAACTGTCCGGCAGCACGAGAAGGCATCACCGGTGAGACGATCTGTGGCCAATCAAAGCGCGTCTGTAGCATCATGTGACAAACCGACTCGTAATTACGATTGACTCTGGAGCTGCCGATAGTCAGCTACTTCTCGGTGTACAGTGAGTCAAAGCTGACAATCTTCTGCCTTTGTTGGAGTTTTTTTTTTTTTTTCTAACGGAAATGTTTCGGCGGTTTTGACTGCCTCCACTAAGCAAAGTTCTGTTTGGATACTGTGGCCAGCATGTCAGTAAACTACCAAACAGGTGAAGTTTAAATAGGGTATTTTGGCTGTGTCTACAAAGCAGTTTGTGACCCGGTCGGCTGTATTTTTTTAAACCGGGGAAGCAGCATCACTTTTCACTATAAACTGTCCCGAAAATGAGATGTTGTGGTGGCTTACTTTTCGTTACTATAGTCTTTTTAAATTCCTTTTCTGAGTTTACTACGTCTTAGCTTTTATAATGTGAACTAAATAGTTTTTGTAAAACTGTGTTGACACATAATGGTATGTTTTTCAGACGTACCGTTAGCTATGTTAGCTAATAGCAAAAACATTGCCTAATGTTGCAACAGATATAACGAAGTAAAAAAGGCTTGATGAAATTTGCTGTGGCACAGTAGAGATAATTGAAAGACATTTGAGGACTTTTATTGAAGACAAAACAACTATATATTTTATCAGTATGTGTACCGTAAATGCAGTTGATAGTGCGCATAATTTCCATAAAAAATACAGGTATGAGAATAGAAACGGGTTGAAATGGTTACCATAGCTGTGTGACAGGTTTTTTAAAAATGGGATTATTTGGTAGATTAATGAGTTTGAAGAGTAAAGCCCCACCTTCACGTGCACACACAGTCACACGCCTCATACTCACCCATCATTCTCTGTCTTTCAGGCTTCCGGGCACAAGGGCAGCGGGGTGAGTTTAGGGGCTAGCTGTCCTGCTGTACCCCTGTAAAGGGTGGCAGCTGCCCTGGCTGCTGGGATGCTACGGAAGAGCAGCAGCAGCAGCAGTGGTGGTGTTGGTGGTGGTGGTGTGGCAAAACACACCCAGGGACTTTCACAGCACCTCTCCAAGCCCCTCACAGAACCTCTCTTGGCCGGATCCACCAAGACCTGGGATATGGGCCGCAGCTCTAAGAACCCCAACCCCCTGACGAGCATGGGGGCTTACATCTCGCCTGATGGGGGCACCAGGAGTGGACCCCAGAGTATGTAATGCAGCTGGTGAATGATGTGCGGTGGTTTGCTGAATGTGCTACACAACCTCAAGAACGCTTTCCAGTTGATAAAGGTGAGTTCAGGAGAGCTGGAATGGCAGAGACCTTTGCAAAGCGCTATGGAGGTCAGAGAACCATAAAATGACAGAAATGCCAAAACCCCCTTGGCTACTCCTGTTACGACATTTGTTCTTTAATTATCAGATTCAAAGTACGTCTTGGGGTAATTTG
The DNA here is from genome assembly GCF_021347895.1 of Acanthochromis polyacanthus. Lineage (NCBI taxonomy): Eukaryota > Metazoa > Chordata > Actinopteri > Pomacentridae > Acanthochromis > Acanthochromis polyacanthus. The sequence continues at coordinate 17,262,559 of NC_067121.1, read as the reverse complement.
TGTCATAGTGGCTATTGCCAGAGTCTATTAGAGTACAGAGTGCTTTCATTTGTCTACTTCTCCTTCAATTGGGAATTCTTAGGTAAGCTTCAGAGACTTATGAACCCAGAGAATGGTGAAGAATGTTTTTATATTTGCATGAGGATTGAGAAGGCAATATCCATAGCATGATAAGAGCGAGAAAGTTAAAGTTTTTCCAATTGACTAAGTCCTTTATTTATATCAGTTGCATTGCTTTCTTGTCTAAAGAAGCATCTGTCGGTGAATAACACATTCCTGTCTGTTTATAATTGAATTTCTTTTTGTGTGAGTGATGACCATTTGTTGAACTGGGATGTTCCAACGATGCATAGATGGCTGAAATATGTCATGTTATCTTGCATTGGCTGGTTTTCCAAAGGAATAACAAACAGCAGTGTGCTAAACCCACCCACAATTTTTACAGTATGCATTTTGAATTTTATGGTCATTGTTTGTATATCACAACCAGTGCTGGCCCTCCTCTGCTTTAATGCATTCTGATGCCACAAAATGTAGTTGCAGAATGGCTATGTAAACTGCTTCTAAAAAATGTCCAGGAAGAAATAGGAAACTTTGCCCTAGACAGCAAAGCCAGAACCACCTGTGGAGTGTGGATAACACCTTCACTTATTACTAACATGGAGGCATCTGTTAGTGTTGTGTTTCAGCTGCAACTACACTCCTCAACACACCGACTACATACACGCAAAAACACAAGAGGAGCGACATCAGAGCAGAAGCAGGCTACTCCTTCTTCTGTTTTTCTCACTTTGGTGTGAAGGCGTAGCTTTTGCTTGCAGACACAGTCGGACACTCTGCCCACACAAAACCCCACATTACTTGATAGTAGTATAAACACTAATAGTAGCTTGATGTGGTTTTGTAGGGATTATTTGATTTGACTGACCGATCAGTTGCGGTAGATTAAACAGGTCCTGCATCACAAAGTAAAATTATGAAATTGCATGTTTTGTGTAACCAACACTTAAAAGCTCAAAGATGCTCAGTTTAATCACGGAATAAATGTAAAAATCCTCTCAACACCTACGGCATATATTTCTTCCATGTGTCGTAGCAATACATTGTGTCCTGTCACCAAACCTGATTTTGCTTTTTGATATCATTTGTAAGTTCCTTCTGTGAAAGCAAGACAGTTTGTGCCAGTCAGCTTTGCTGCTCCTACACTACTGCTAAAAGACCCCCACCCACCACCCCCACCCCCCACACACACACACACTCTTGGGTCCTACTGTAGGTCAGGCAGTGGGAGTATGTTGTTAAGCCATTCCTCTGGCTGGGGGAGTGAAGCCTCTGTGAGAGAGCCTTGGCGTGTGCTGTGCCTCTCTGAGCCATCACAAAACATCCGGGGTATTTGCCGCTCTTTTAACAATGGTCTTTATTCAGCAGGTGGGATGAAATCATACCGTATGGACCCCATAATGTCATTTGGAATTAGTGGACTATTTTGCTGGTCTCAGACACTGACACATTTAGAATGACAGAGTAACTCATGTTACGATGCCTGCACTTAAGTGGCAATAAAAAGTAAACAATGAGTCTTTTTTATTGGATGAAAATGGTCACAGTATCAGGCATATTAGTCAGTATTTCTAGCTGTGAATAAGCACCAAACAAACTATTAACAGAAAGAAGTTTAAAAAAAAAGTGAAGAATGCATTTTTCAGGATGTATTCTTTAGTCCCATATAGCATACATCCTGAGTATTGCTACTGATGAGTTCAGCTATTATTTGTTTCTTTATTGTACAGTTGTCTCCTAATGACAGAATAGTTTATTGCCTTTGAGTGTTATTTTCTTCTTTTGATATGTTCCAAGTCCGTTTAATCTCAACATTCAAACGCAAAGGTTGTTACACATGATATTATTGCCTAAAATATATGAATTATCTGAATGTTATGGCGTTTAAGCTTTGCTTAATTATGAGGAAGAGCTTTTTAGCTTTAGTTATTTTGCTCTACATTGTCTAATGACTTCATGATGTCACATTCTCATGTGTATATCTGCTTTTATCTCAAATTGGATTACTTTTTTTGCTTTTTTTGCACAGATAGCTCAAGGAGTTTTCAATGTATGGACAAAATAGCTGTCAAATATGTCTAAAATGATTTACAGTAGAGTATGTCTATTTTAAGATAAGTCTAATAGATGAACAAGAACAATAGTAATATAACTACTTTGTACCCCTTTCAGAATAGAATAGAATAGAATCGCCTTTATTGTCATTGTACCGGGTACAAACGAGATTAGGATACCAGTTCCACAGTGATAAACAGTAACAATTTAAAAAGAACAATAATATATGTACATAAATGTGCTACATCAGTAGCAGCATGAGTCTTTCAGGTGTCGAGGAATGTGAGTGTCAAAGGTAACAGACATGAGGTACGTAACATTGCTGGCTTCATCAATCACTAAAGTGACTTCATCCTGTCATTCACTCATGAGTCACTTTTCCATAAATGGTTGTCATGGCTTCATTCAGATATACCCTCCACAGTGGCCAACAGAGCTATGATACGCGACAGAATATGTGTCTTTCACATAATAGTAGACAATCCACCACTGATGTATAATGCACTAATAACAAATGACTAAATATGAACTTGTAGCAAATTACTCACAGCTTAATTTATTTATGATTCCTAAAGATGGAAATTTCCATCAGTGTATGATGATAATCTAACTTCTACTTTATGAACAGTAAAAGAACAGTGTGACTTCATGTTAGATTCTGATCAATTTTATCTGCCTGTCTGGGATAATTTATAATTATAGCTGATTAATGATGTTAGTGTTCTGTGTATAAATGCACACAATTCCTCTTGTTTTGGAAACATTCATGTGGATCTTTGCTGCTCTATTTAGTATACTTAGAGCAAAGACTCCTCAAAATCAGCTGGAAATAACAAACTAGACTGCTATTCTTTGTGTGACAGGTTACCTGTCTAATGTGAAGAAAAGTACAGTGTAACTTACTGATTGGGATCCTGACTTGGACTGATCCTGTCCCCATGTCGAGCATGATTATTCACAAGAAGTTAATGAAGTTAGTGGCACTGTTGTTTCCATGTACACAAATGTGTGCATACTTGAAACACTCACAGGTATGACTGTGATGTTTTGAGATGAATTTTGCTGTTGAAATGTAGTAAAAGCCTTCCTGTTATCACTTCCATAAGTCAAAGAACTGTTTGCTTGTGTGTGCCTCTCCATTATGTGGCTGGGTGCAGTTCAGACTTTTGCCTGTGTTGAAAAGCGATAGAGAATGGTTACTAGGTCTGACCTAGAAAGATTTCCATTGTAACGTTTGCTGAAGAAATGAACAGGTTGCACATTCAGACAGGAAGGATACTTCAGTTGTCATCAGATTCACGTGAAGGATTGCAGATCTGAAAGGGGTTATGAGTGAATTGACTATAGCATGCCTAAACAATGCTTTCATTTGTAAAGTAATATTTGATTTTTAAAGTTTTCCAAACAATCTGTGATGATGATGATGCACTTTGGACGAATTTCTGTTGCATTTCATTAAATCACCCTTTCACATGTGGACCAACACAAATCTCTTGTAATGAATTCACATCATTCTGTGTAGTATTGCCGGTGTGCACTGTGTTTTCTAAATGACTACGGCTAAGCTGAGTTACAGACAGGGCTATGCTTCACTCTGTTTCTGCCTACAGTGTTATTGTTGTGTGATTAGCAGCATGTGTTATGTGTCTTTCACTTGAAAGACTAACAGCGTCGCAGCAACAGGCCTCTCTGTGGTTGAAGGAAGCTGCAGGAACAAAGTAGTGAGGGAGTTGGGGAGGAAGTTAGCAATGCACGTCAGCGCTTCTGTTATTCTTTTCATATTCGGAAAGGTCTGTCACCAGAGTTTCTACGTTGTAGATTAATACTGAAGATTAATACTTTTTGTTTACAACATAATTCCATATGTATTGTTTTATAGTTTTGATGTCTTCAGTAATAATCTACAGTATATAAAATAAATAACTAAAAGAAATTAATGAGATAGTGTGTCCAAACTTGTTAAAAGTTTGGACAGACTATCTCACTTAATGATTTTTCTTTATTTTCATGACTATTTACTTTGTAGATTCTCACTAAAGGCATCAGAACTATGAATGACCACATATGGAATTGTGTAGTAAACAAAAAGGGTGAAATAATGTCAAACATGTCAAAACGTGTTTTCTATTTTAGATTCTTCAAAATAGCCACCCTTTGCGTTGAGTACTGCTTTGCTCACTCTTGACATTCTCTTCATGGCAGAAAAATGATAGTTTAGCTTAATTTTGTTCTGAGAGCTCCCACCTGTTTTTAACTGGAGGCATCATCTGCACACAACATGCTTGGCTGACTGAAACCCACAGGGGACCTCCTTCAGAAGCAGTAAGCTTGCGTGAAATAGACCCTTCACATTCACATCTAAAGCTTCACACCTATAGGTTCCGCCAGGTCAGACTGTGGTGTAGAATTACACTTTCTCTCATAACAGGACAGGACCTTCAGTCATAGTGTTTACAAGAACTGTGGCCTATCAACAATCAAGTGGTCAAAGAATGTAATCCATGTAAAGAATGTGAGGCTGTATGAGTTTTAGCTAAGCAGGTGACCCCTATCCATGTGCTGCTTTTTCCCCAAAATGATCTTCATCCACTTCAAAGGCCCATCAGCACACACTGTTGATCAGTGAGCCTTACATGTTATCCCTCTGCATTATACTCAAAATTATGTTGTTAGTTAGAATGAGATTCATGAACTATAATATTTGAGTTAAATTTCCCCAAATGGTAAATACTGAAGCGTTGACATGGCAGTATTGTAACATATAGTTTTGGAGAGACTGTAGAAACCAACAGCATGACTTATAAATACAGAAATACAGGAAAAAAACAGTCATGTAGTATGACATCAAACCACATAGTAATAGTTTTATTGCTGTTTACCCAAGCACACCTAGAGAGTTTTAAATTCCCATTATTGGCAGTATTACAAGCATGTCATAGTTATAGTACAAGTGTAGTAATTGTGCCGTGCTTCAGGGCCAGTATTTAAATGAGGCATGCAGTAGAAATGTCAGGACATTTTCATTATTTCAGTGTATTCTGTTGCAATAGACAGTTTAGTTGATGGGTTTTAATCAGCATGAAAAAGGAGTCTTCAACACAGAGCTGAGCTGCTGTCCCCCTCCCATCCCCCCAAACTACTGCATACTCTACATTCCTTTAGAACAAATGTTCACTTGTAGCTATAGTGCCTTCAACAGACTAGTGGTAGGTGTGAGGCACATTGACTATGAAGCCTCCTAAAATAATTTCCCATTACTTTGTTGTTTTATTAGCATGTTTCAAAAGGCAATGTAGCCAAGCTTGGTTCTTTTTTCCTTCTTCTATTTTTAAGGACTCTAACAAAAACAACTTCACTGTAACAATGCAGTGTTTTAAACTACACAAGAGTATATGCATGGCTGAATTACACTAGACAAAACTATTACTTAAATTAAACAAATTTAACCTGTAGCCACAAGCTTATATGCTAGGCAATAAGTCTTCTCACCAGTGGTCATTTTCGTTTCCCACTTGTTTTTTGGTGAGGATGAAGAAACAAGTCAACTGCAAATTTCTTCCTAATTTCTATGTTTTTTTTCACAATTTTCAAAGTAACTCAGAGGTTTGTCTATCACGCTAAAACATTTTAGGAATGTGTGTTAAGAAATAGTGTTCTAGCCAACAGGGCTGAACAGGATGAGGTTTTAACTTTAAATGACTCTTGTGACAGCAACAGATAGCCATCAGGATGCCATCTAAAATTCTTTTCCTTCAAGATGTCTTTCCTCAACAGAACCTGGTTTATGTATTTCATTATTATAGCCTCAGGTAGAAAATAGTTTGACACTTATACTGGTCCACTTCAGGATAGGACAAACCTCTTACAGCGTAGTTGCAGATCATAAGGTTAAAAGCTTATTTACTCAATGTATAGTGTACACTGTACAGTTTGTTTGGCCACAGATCCACTGTGGAGCTACCCTACGGAGCTTTTGTCTTCACACAGTTTAGTGCCATGTAGAAAGCATTTACTGCTCTTAAATGAGAAAGAACACGTTTAGCTGACTCACAAAGCCTTCTTGTTCAAGTATGACAATAGTTTTTGTGTGTGTGTGTGTCATCATGACACTCTGATAAGATCTGGCTGTAGTCCAGTTAAACTGCATTGTTCTGCACTGTACCAGTCTGTAAGTTTGATGTCAGAAAAATAAGGATTTGTCAATTAAAGTGTTCAGAACGCATAAAAGTCTACCTTAATGCTGATTTTTGCAGTTGTTTACTCATGAACTCGTTTTTCTCTCTGTTCAACAATGTGTGTACAGCAGTTACATGGCAGTTGGTAAATTTCTGTGCAGCCAATTGAAAAAGATCTGTGTCCTTTATTAGGCTTGTCAGAGTAAATGTCGACATTTATGTTCCCGCTATAACTGTGGAATTATGTCAGTTTTGAACATTTTAAGTTTCATACCCAGTTATTTGTTGTTAAGGCACTACCACTGTGAAGTATTTCTAGCATTAGCTTCTACAAATATATCTCAAACAAATGCCTCTGTGCCAACTGAAGGGCCGCTTGTAGGTGGTGCCTCCAACTGAGAGAAAAGCTGAAATCTAGCACATATTGGTTTAATGGTTTGCTGCTTTTAAGAGAAAGAAAGGGGAGATTTGTTGGGCAGTAACTTTCTCTTGTGATGCTGACTGATTTTTTTGTGCAAGTTTGTGGTCGGGGTGTGTTTCCTGGGGTGGGATTTATGGTTATAGGCTCTGGATGTTTGTGTAGGACATTGGTCATGGCAAGGGGTGGATTACCCATTGGAACCCCTGCTAGCAGGAGATGTTACTGCTGGTGATTAGGCAGCCTGCTGAAATTTACAGCAGTGAGGCAGACTTGCAGTAGAGTAGGGGTCAAGGCATCTAGTGCTGTTTGGTGAGGAAGACTATTGTGAATTTTTTTGCAGAGAAGCAAAAACAACTGATGTTTTGTTTGTGTGGATTTATATGAAAAGACATAAGAAAAACAATTGTGTATATCTCTACAATTTTGTGGCATTCATTCAGGAAGATTAAGGTTCCTTTGCAAATTCATGTCCTGGGAACTTCTGCAGGTTAAGTCACGTTGCAGATATGCATGTTTGGGTACAATACTAGCTGTTCTTTGACTTGAGAGAATTACAACCAGGACTGAACAATCAATCAATTTCAAATAGAGATCATGATTTGAAACAATGCTATTATTTAGCAGACTGGAAATACTGCAATTTAGGATACACACATGGACAAAATTGTTGGTACCCCTCAGTTAAAGAAGGAAAAACCCACAATTCTCACTGAAATCACTTGAAACTCACAAAAGTAACAATAAATAAAAATTTATTGAAAATTAAATAATCAAAATCAGCCATCACTTTTGAATTGTTGATTAACATAATTATTTAAAAAAACAAACTAATGAAATAGGGCTGGACAAAAATGATGGTACCCATAACTTAATATTTTGTTGCACAACCTTTTGAGGCAATCACTGCAATTAAACGATTTCTGTATTTGTCAATGAGCGTTCTGCAGCTGTCAACAGGTATTTTGGCCCACTCCTCATGAGCAAACAGCTCCAGTTGTCTCAGGTTTGATGGGTGTCTTCTCCAAATGGCATGTTTCAGCTCCTTCCACATATGTTCAATGGGATTCAGATCTGGGCTCATAGAAGGCCACTTTAGAATAGTCCAACGCTTTTCTCTCAGCCATTCTTGGGTGTTTTTGGCTGTGTGTTTTGGATCGTTGTCCTGTTGGAAGACCCATGACCTGCGACTGAGACCAAGCTTTCTGACACTAGGCAGCACATTTCTCTCCAGAATGCCTTGATAGTCTTCAGATTTCATCGTACCTTGCACACTTTCAAGACACCCTGTGCCAGATGCAGCAAAGCAGCCCCAAAACATTACTGAGCCTCCTCCATGTTTCACCGTAGGGACAGTGTTCTTTTCTTCGTATGCTTGGTTTTTGAGTCTATGAACATAGAGTTGATGTGCCTTACCAAAAAGCTCCAGTTTGGTCTCATCTGTCCAAAGGACATTCTCCCAGAAGCTTTGTGGCTTGTCAACATGCATTTTTGCAAATTCCAGTCTGGCTTTTTTATGAGTTTTTTTCAGCAGTGGTGTCCTCCTTGGTCGTCTCCCATGAAGTCCACTTTGGCTCAAACAACGACGAATGGTGCGATCTGACACTGATGTACCTTGGCCTTGGAGTTCACCTTTAATTTCTTTGGAGGTTGCTCTGGGCTCTTTGGATACAATTCCAACGATCCGTCTCTTCAATTTGTCATCAATTTTCCTCTTGCGGCCACGTCCAGGGAGGTTGGCTACTGTCCCGTGGGTCTTGAACTTCTGAATAATATGAGCCACTGTTGTCACAGGAACTTCAAGCTGTTTAGAGATGGTCTTATAGCCTTTACCTTTAAGATGTTTGTCTATAATTTTTTTTCGGATGTCCTGGGACAATTCTCTCCTTCGCTTTCTGTTGTCCATGTTCAGTGTGGTACACACCTTTTCACCAAACAGCAGGGTGACTACTTGTCTCCCTTTAAATAGGCAGACTGACTGATTATGAGTTTGGAAACACCTGTGATGTCAATTAAATGACACACCTGAGTTAATCATGTCACTCTGGTCAAATAGTTTTCAATCTTTTATAGAGGTACCATCATTTTTGTCCAGGCCTGTTTCATTAGTTTGTTTTTTTAAATAATTATGTTAATCAACAATTCAAAAGTAATGGCTGTTTTTGATGATTTAATTTTCAATAAATTTTTATTTATTGTTACTTTTGTGAGTTTCAAGTGATTTCAGTGAGAATTGTGGGTTTTTCCTTCTTTAACTGAGGGGTACCAACAATTTTGTCCACGTGTGTATATATACTATGCTGCACATCTAACCAAGGTTTGAAACTGTTGTTGTGATCTAACAAATTCACATTTTTGAGCTTCACTTTGCAATTATATTGCAAATCAAATATCTATAATAAAAATGTCAAATCGATATTTTCCCCAAATTGCTGAACCTAAATGACAACATTGTTTTTGGAGCTTAACCAAATAGTTAATTAATCGAATTGAGTCTTTTTTCAGGAAAGAATGCAGAATTTTGCTTGGTTCTAGCAATTCAAATGTGTACATTTGGTGATTTTCCTCTTGAAACAGATATCTTTGATTTTTAAAGGTTCATCAGGCAAAACAAGCAATGTCAATGTCACTTTTGCGCTCAAAATTTGTGAAAAATAAAAATGTCTAGACAAATTGGATAATCGTGAAAACTTAGATATTAATCAGAATGGAAGTTATTGGAAACTGATGCCCTAGCTACTGTTATCTAATTGAAGTAATACAACAATGCAAAATAAATTTGTTTGTTTGTGTTCCAAAAAGCTATGATTTGGATTACAGTCTGTGCGCAGATTTCTTACCCTGGCAATAGCCAGATTAATAATTGTGTAGTACTTGATAGTACTCCACAATATCAATCTGGGACCGCTCCATGTAAATCCGTTCGGAGGAAAGAGGCACGGATTGGACAATGCAACAGTATGTCCCGCCTCTGACAGGTTTGTTTTTAGCCAATCGCGGGATCTTCACAACGAGCCGAGCCAATTGGTAGATTAAACTCTTACCAAAACCCGTAGGTAAAAAAGCACAAACATCTTTACCATCCAGAAATGCGCAAAGCGCCTCTCGTTGTTCTTCCTTCAAAGAAGCGATACGAGATTCGGCTAAAACTGACTTAATAGCAGCATCTACACGATCGTTGTCCTCTGTTGCCATGTTTGTTTTGATCTACTGGCGCTTGGTGTCGTCTAGAGTGCTGTCGTCTTCACACCCGGATATCCCGCCCCACACACGAATACTGCTGCGTGATTGGCCAGTGCCAACTTGGCTCTGTCCGAACAGTGAAAGCGGGAGCGGTACAAGATGCTTTCTTGAGATATTTGTGAAGTCACAAATATCGTGAGAAATCAACTTGCTGGCAAGGTTACAGATTTCTATTGTAGCTAACACCTGGTATACCACTGTATGTTTATTCAAGCCCAGACTTCACAGAGTATAGTTCACTAAAGCCCCTGTCAGACATGCACTCCAATATGTTCATCTGACGGCAGTTTAACATGTCTGAATGTAAACCTTGGTCACGTTCCCGTAAAAATTACATCATAAAAGTATCACTTTCACGTGACACAAATGTGAACTGAACCGTTACTTTCATAGACAGGCACACACAAGCAACGACACTGTTGTGTGAAGTGATTTAGGAAAGATTTTTTTCCACAATTCAACACCAATATTGATCTGAAAACATCATAGAGGGGCTTAATACATGGTTGTGTAACAAAATCCCAACACACTTTATTTCAGGCATTGTGCTCTATGATTTCAAACCTATTAGGCAACAATATGAAATGTCTATAATAATGAAACCTTACTGCAATAAAAGCAGACACGAATAGCTTGAGGATTAATGATACTCACTAAGAATGAATGTCATCAGAGTGTTTTTCCCCACAAGATGTTAAGAAGAACTAAAATTTACTTTTTCCAACTGTTTAGAACAGTTGGCTCAAAGTTATTTTTATTCCTGCAGCATCAAACACCAGCAGGAACTATTTGTGAGTCTCCAAAGAGAGAGAGAGTTGCACACTTTTGCTCATGAAACCACAGCGTTGGTAACTTAATTAAATTCTTATAATTAAAAATTTTCCCGGACTATGCAGTGGCTCGGTGGTTAGCACTGTCGCCTCACAACTAGACGGTCCCCGCCTTCCCCGGATCTGTCTGCATGGAGTTTGCATGTTGTCTCTGTGCACGTGCGGGTTTCTCCAGGTTCTCCAGCTTCTTCCCACAGTCCAAAAACATGCTGAGGTTAACTGATAACTCTAAATTGTCCATAGGTGAGAATGTGAGTGTCCTTGGTTGTCTCTATATGTAGCTCTGAGATAGGCTGGTGTATAGATACTGGATGGATTAATAAATTATTCCTAGGAGAGCACAGAGAGTAGCTCAGTCTGGACCAGGATCCCACAGCAGGTCACACTCTATCGGTCTACATGTCTTCAGATCAGACAGATAAGATGTCACACAGAATGACAGTTTGGTTTCCTGCTGTTTAGCACTATTTCTTTGTGGTTTATTACAAACCTGCAGCATCAGAGTGTCTCTACAGAGGGAGCAGCGTGTACTTAGAGCAACAGTAGTAATGACATTAATTAGGTACTAATTAAATTCATCCCCTCATATGCCAATCAGCATAAAACAGCCAGCCACACTGTGAACTTTTATTCACCTCAGCCAGGTGAGCTGTCACAGACAGTTATAGTTTATACACTGCAGTTTAATATGTTGACACATTGCTGCCATCCTGAGCCATCAGTTTCACTGTTTTAGAAATCAGAAATAAACTGGTCTGTCACTTGTTTGCACACTTTGATCAGCTGCTATTAGTTCAGAGTGAGTCTGTTATTGCATTATGATGTACTGTACATCACTTGATGTATTTCTTAGTCTCACCTGAATGACACATTTGGTGTGTGTACCGTAGCATTCCTGGGCATTATGGTGGGTATATTTGAAGGAGCCATGAGGAACATTATAAGAAAAGTGACCTATGCCTGAATGAGTACAGTGACGATACTTAAACAGAGTATTGACACCAGCAATGTCCAAATGGGGCTTAATAGTCCTAGAGCAGGTAGCTGGTGATGAAGTGCCTGCTGTTTGCTCTCTGTATGATGTCTGGGGCTCGCTCCGTCTCCAAACAAGGCATTGGAAAGACAGAGAGGTACCCAGCAATGTTGCGTTTGTTTAGACAGAAGGGAAAATTAGTGTTTGGAGATGGAATCCTGACCAAACAATTCCACCTGTTGTAGATCAGGTTGCAGGGAGTTCAGCAATGCAAACAGAGTCTGTTATAGTGAGTACAGTGATGTTTTCTGGCCTTATGGTTTGTGAAAGGAGAGATTTGTGGATAATCCTAATGAAGCTCAATTTGGGAGGAACAGAAAGTGGCCGTTCCCATTCTGAAGGGTTCATTTCGCGTGTTGACTGAATCACCACAGGAAATACTGTGTCACAAATCTGGAATGTGGGAGATGGATACACAGCTGACTGAAAATCTGAGAATTATCTGCTGCTACAGTTGTAAATGTGTCACCCTCCATTCTTCTTTTAAGGAGGAGGAAGAATGCTCAAGGAGAAATATGGCCTCTTTGGTCTTTCAGTAAAACCCTACAGCCATTTCCCAAGCAGCACTGTGTCACCAGAGCTTCCGAGACTTGTTTCATGTTGAGCAGATCGCGTGTCCAGACGGTCGAGGTGATTGCCTGTTGTTATCAGTGGAGGGAGCAGAGGCTGTAACCTCTGTTAGGCCGCCTGAAGATAGGGATTAGATTGGTCTTTCTCTGCACCAGACACAATGGGGTTGAAAATAGGTGAATCTGGAGACTTGAATTTTAAATTCAAAATGAAATTGAATAGAAAGTATTCAGTAAATTTAGAGCTGAATCATTTACTGTACCATTTCAGGCACGTGATGGATTTGCTACAACATCCCAGTTTAAACTGTGATACAATGTGAGCAATTCATTGACTATTCTGTCAAAATATATTCTGCAACTATTTTGTTAATTCATTTTCTGTTTAAGCTACATTTCATGTGAAAGTATTATATATTTGTTTAGTGTTCTAAATATCTATAAACATTTGTTGTTTTTTGTGTTCCTCTTCCTTGTTTTGGTTTAGGAGAAAAATACATGCTGTTGTGATTTGTAGAATACTGAGGTCTTTTATGGTGTAGAATGGAAATAACCCCGACCGAGCATGAAGCGTGGCTGGGAAACTATCCCACCTCACCACTGTAAAGAAAGACACAGCAGATTTGAGCGGCATTGGCGCTGGCAGGGGGTCTTCCTTTAAACAATATGGCCCCGCTCTCTGCCTCACCACTGTTATCTCTACCAAAACAATGGAATGGCCTCCACAATCACCAGCACATTTCCAGTGGCATTTTTGATGTCACTGTTGTGACGAAACCACTCACCACGGATTTTTGCCTTTAAAAATTTAAAGGTGAATATTTTTTTAATCTGGGTTTACAACATGAAAACTTAAAAGTGATCTAAGTAGTCGACACAGACTATGCTGGCATACAAATGGGAATTGTAAGCACATGTGCACACTTGACTTAAAAGGTTTAAATGCCTAATTATATTTTCAAATGTGTAATAAATACATTTCAGTTTGCTAGTGTATGTTTTTATTCCCTAAACCCAGTCTAAGATAGTGACTGTTCTTTATCTACAGATTTTTTGCCTGGATCCATGTACATTTTTTTGTATAGAATTTTCATGCTCGTAGAAATGTGAAGGGAAATATTGCTTAAATAGATACATGAAGCTCTGCTCTCAGTAGTGTGCATGTGGTCTTTGTTTAGTGAAAGTTGCCAACATTATGTTTGTCATTAATTGAAATCGGTGGCTGCTATTTATTTGTTTGTTTGTGCCACTCTGTTAGAGTGATTTAACTCTGCACAGTGCTGCATTTTTGACAGCGGGTAGTGGGTATCAAACAACAGAGGAACAAGGCTTCACCTCTTGTCCAGCAGTTTGGATGAGGACATTCGTCTTTGTTGCCACAACGTCAAAGCTTATTGGTATTTCCTTGCATTTTGTGCCTCTATTGCGGCTCTGAAGACTACATTAGTCTAATTAAATTCTTTTTAGAGGAAAATGAAATGTGTAATCCGAACCTACATTTCTGCTGTGATTCTGTTGCAGTTACTTCAGTAATGCTACACTTGTGTAATTCCCAGGTGCACACCTCATTAGGACTGACTCTTATAACCAGCCCACACACGTCTTTGATAGAAAATACCTTTAAAAGCCAGTAAGCTAGCCATTAACACCCTGATGGCCACAAGAAGGATAAAAGGACAGGGTGGGCGGTCACTGAAGGCTTACTATCAGTGATGGTAGGGAGGAGGACTTTAAAGCTTGTGTTGCAAGGTCCTCGACCTCTCACCTTGGGGCAAGAGAGCAGGTGAGCCCCCTGCTGCAAAGGACACTTTTTTTTAACTAGAAGTGGAAGCAGGGAACAGGGACTGTTCAGTGTCTGACAAGGAAATTGAACCTCGCAGTTAAGCAAATTATTTTTATAGATTATTCAAGAAATGCCTCTCTTTGTCTTGTTAGTAACATTATCTTGCAATTCTTCTCTTGCCGACATCATTGTTATTGTTTATTACTCCGCCAAGGAGGTGGAGTTATTTGACGATCGGCATTGGTTTGTCTGTCTGTCTGTCTGTCTGTCTGCAACATTACTCAAAACCAGATTAAGGGATTTGGATGAAATTTTCAGGAAAGGTCACAAATGACACAAGAACCAAGTGATTAGATTTTGGCAAAGATTTCTGTATCACTGCAAGATAGTGGCACAGTGTCACTGTAATCGTGACTACAAGTGAACACTACATCAGCTGCCTGTGGACGATCACATGATTGCAATCCTACTACAAATTGACCGCTGCAGACCACAAACTTTTTTAAAGATTTCATCCATCGGAAATCAGACAATGACTGAGAAGCCTTGGCGAAGTACTGCGCTCTGAGTGCTTTTCTTGTGTCTCCTGTCATTCATGAAATAGTGTGACAGATGGCCAGGACGTATACCTGAAGCCCAGATAACATCTCTTCTACAGCATTTAACACCAGTTTGTTGATTTAGTATTTGTATGTGCATGAACAAGACAGGAGTGGAAAGAGTAACGTACACTCACACACCCAGGCTCTCATTTTCATTCCCTCTGTAATTCCTTTTAACGTTCCAATAAATTCAGTCTCTCCTCTCACCCTGCTGCTTGGTGGGCTAGCCTTGATGAAGAACAGATGACTTTTCTGTTTCCAGCCAGTGCCCCTGCTTCTTCCAAAACAATGAGCTAGACATGAACTCACCTATTGTCTGGTGCCAACCTGTGGAGCCTCCAGTGATGAGCTTTGATCAGGATAGGACACAGACTGTTCCTCTCCTATTGTTGCTTTCACGTTTGCAGAAGTTCGTTGTGTCACGTTTTTATGCGGATTTTTATTTTGCTCAAACACTCCAATTATCTGTAAAGTCCAACACCGCTTTGAAAAGTTCTGTAGGAATGATAAAAAACGAACAAACAATAAAACATAGAGACCTGGGGCCTCATTTATAAAGCTTGCGTACGCACAAAACAGGGGTAGAAAGTTACGTATGCCACTTTCTACGCAAAGGTTGTGATTTATAAAAATAAACTTGGAGTTAGAATATGCGCACCGGTTCCTGCCCGCGGCCCTTTGCTGCATGTCTTCCCCCTACTCTTCTCCCTGTTTCCTGTCACTCTTTGCTGCGACTATTGAAATAAAAAGGCAAAAAAAGAAAAAAATAATTAAGAATATGTGCACCAATTAGTATAGAACCACTAGCGGAGATGATTAGATCAAATTCGGGAATACAAGGAATAGATGACCAAAAGGGTACTATGCACAAAATTGCGTTATTTGCAGACGATATTTTACTGTATATAACAAACCCTGAAAACTCAGTCCCAGTCATAATGAACAGTCTAAAAAAGTATGGAGAGTTGTCAGGCTACAAGATAAATGAGACCAAATCAGAAGCCATGATGATAGTGGGAAGTTGGCCACCCCATTTGAACAGTATAGCACCCTTCCACTGGGCTAGTGAAGGATTTAGATACCTGGGAACCATTCTAACCCCTATGACCAATCAGTTATATCAGGCTAATTATGGGAAGTTAATTTCACAAGTTAAATCAGACATTGCTAGATGGGAAATTTTACCTCTCTCTGTCTTGGGATGAATAGAGTCAGTTCGAATGAATGTTCTACCAAGATTTCTATTTCTTTTTCAGTCTTTACCCATACAAATACCTGCAACTACCTTCAAGATGTTAGATAAGCTCCTATCAAAATTTATTTGGCAGAAGAAAAGACCCAGAGTTAGGCTAAAAACACTCCTTTTACCAAAACTCAAAGGTGGTCTGGGAATGCCAAATCTTAGAAACTATTACAGGGCAGCCCAACTACGGATATTAGCGAATTGGATTAATAAAGACTTGGACACAGGATGGGTGGAGATTGAACAAAATTCAATCCCAGAGTCTCCTCTCCGATCAATAATATTTTTGGGGAAAACACACTGGAAAAAAATTAAGATTAGAAACATCTGGGTACAAAATACATTGAAGGTGTGGGAAAATGTAAGGACAAGGATGAGAGGACCGAGTTCAATATCAAGGGCTATGTCTATAGCTGATAATATGGATTTTTACCCATCTCTGTGTGATGTGGGCTTTAGAAGATGGGCTGACTTAGGCCTGATTACAATTAACCAGTTAATGGAAGGTGATAAGTTGAAATCATTTGCACAGCTACAGCAAAGATTTGGGTTGCCTGCGAAGGACCTGTTTCGTTACTTTCAAATAAGGCATTATCTAATGACACACAGTGAGTGGGAAGCAATAAAGGGACCACCAACAGGTATCGAACAGTATTTTATTGACATGATTGAAAAAAATGTGACAGCAAAAAAGTATATATCAAGTATTTACAAAATCTTGCAATTGGAGGAGGCAGGAGATACTTCATATATTAAGGAAAAATGGGAGTTGGAAGCTAATGTCATAATTAATGTTGAAGAATGGGAGGAAAGTAACATAACAAGCCATAAGATCACAAACAGTCCTATGTGGAGGGAGTTCGACTGGAAAGTTAAGGTCAGATACTTTAGTACCCCCAAAGTGGTCTCTGAGTTCATTAAAGGAACCTCACCACTATGTTGGAGAGGATGTGGAATGGTTGGTGATCATACACATATTTTTTGGGACTGTCCGAGACTACGGAAATTTTGGGAGAATATTAAAAATGAGATTGTAGTTATTTTAAATGTTGTTTTACCTTTGAACCCTTTGTACTATGTTTTGGGATGTATACCGACAGGTCTACTCTATGGAGACAATTTGTATATCTTAAGGGTGCTATTGTTAATTGCAAGGAAAATGATAACTGTTTCCTGGCGGCGAACTCATCCTCCTACAGTGGAACAATGGACTGGGAGACTGAGACAGGTATACATAATGGAAGAACTAACTGCACAATTGCAAATGAAAAAAGACATTTTTGTACGTAAATGGACACCTGTAACTCGGTACCTGGCTGAATAGAACATTATAGAGATGATAGCTGCCCCTTTACAGTCCCTTGTGAGAGGAAAGAAAAGCAAAAATTATTTTGTGGTATGTTTTTTTTTTTTTTTTATTAACCTATGGTGTTATCTCTTAATTTCTTTATGCCCTTCTGAAGAAGAATTGTAATTGTTAACCAGAAATGTCAAGGAGCTTTGTTCTCAAGGAGTGTTCTAGATTGTACTATCTTGATACTAAATAAAATTAGTTCAAAAAAAAAAAAAAAAGAATATGTGCACCAGTGCGCCAACCTTGATGCTTGCTTATGCACATTTTGGAGACAGAGGGAACGGCAGTGCCGGAGGGTGAAGTGGTGAATTGAAACCAGATTGATCTCAAACCTTTATTGTTATCACATATTAGACTTGTAGAGCCGGATAATCATAAACCCTCATTGTTGTAGATGTTCCTGTAGTGCGCCATTCGGCCTACGACTGTATTTGCAGAATTATGTTCATATATCAAACTTCCATCTTCAAATGATATAGAGCTGTGGGTGGCACTGATTGATTACTAATCGGGACAAGGCATGTGACAATCAGTCCAATCGCTGATCAAGCAGATAAATAGCGGATGACAGTCGTGCGTAATGTGGCACAATGGATGCGCTAGCATTGCTGGAAGTCACATAAATGGTAGATAAGAATGGAGAGATATTTTAGGGATCACGGAGATTTCCTGCCCCATGATGACGACTGGCTAACAAGCCGATTTGGATTCCCTAGAGTAGTGCTCTTGGATCTATGTGCTGAACTGGGCCCTGTCTTAGACCGACCCACCCGCCGAAACCACGCCATCCCGGTACAGACACAGGTACTGACCACTCTGGGGCTTCTGGCGACCGGCTCCTTCCAGCGGGAAGTGGCTGACAGGTATGTGTTTTATATGAAGAATATATGAGGTTGCATTTGTTGTCTAAATCCCGTTTGAGTCTGATATACAGTTAAATGATGTCCTTTAAGTCTGGGATATCACAACCATCCCTCAGCACAATAATTAACTATTTTGGATGACATTATAAACATGACCAGTCAATACAGCAGGCTTCCTTACACTGTGGGTGAACAGCCAACATTAAACAGCAATTTGCAGCAATGTCCGGTTTCCCAAATGTAATCGGCGTAACTGACTGCACTCATGTTGCTGTAAGGGCTCCGAGTGAAAATGAATTTGTCTATGTGAACCGAAAAAATGTACATTCAATCAGTGTACAAATTATTTGTACATCGGACATGATCATAACAAATTTAGTGGCAGGGTGGCCTGGGTCAACACGACTCATTCATCTTGACGCACAGCAGTGTAGGGAAAAGACTGCAGGCTGGCGCTGCTTAAAATGCCGTGGATCAGCAGCTTATGTATATGCAGATACATTCATGAGTTACTTTGCATTGACCGTTCATGGTAAAATGTTGGTGTGTTGTGGGCGGGATGTGAGGTGGATCCACCTGCGCAATCTTCCAGCTGGAGTGTGATTTTAAAAAGGGGAAATTGCATGCCGCTGTGCGTACGCACAGTTTTATAAATCAGAATATTTTTTGGCGTACGCCTATTTCAGATTTTCGGCATAGTCAAACTTTTAGTATGGATCCTGTGCATTCTTTTATAAATGAGGCCCCAGGTGTTGAGTTAAGAAGAAGAGCCTAGATGACCAGCAAAACCCTTTGGTAAATGCATGAATAAAAGAGGTACTCTTCTTCACTGACTTGCCTTTTCCTGCAGGAACGGGATGTCTTTCATAGCAAAATGATTGACAGGATTTAATATGAAAAAATAAGAACAGAGAATCGTGAATGCTTTTTTTTATTTTTTAAAAAAAAATCTTTTCCTCCTCCTGTCACTTTCTGTTTACACTGTTCAGGGCAGATGGCAGACAGCGTGTGTGGCATCGTGTGGGTGAGCGGTTTTCTGATGTCAGTGTTGTGGATGGAGTGGCCCATGGTGGCGGTAGGGTTATGGTATGGGTAGGCGTCTGTTATGGACGAAGAACACAGGTGCATTTTATTGATGGCATTTTGAATGCACAGAGATACTGTGACGAGATCCTGAGGTCCATTGTTGTGCCATACATCCAAGAACATCACCTCATGTTGCAGCAGGATAATGCACGGCCCCATGTTGCAAGGATCTGTACACAATTCGTGGAAGCTGAAAACGTCCCAGTTCTTGCACGGCCAGCATACTCACCGGACATGCCACCCATTGAGCATGTTTGGGATGCTCTGGATCGGCATATACTACAGCGTGTACCACTTCCCGCCGATATCCAGCAACTTCGCACACCCATTGAAGAGGAGTGAGCCAACATTCCACCGGCCACAATCGACAACCTGATCAACTCCATGCGAAGGAGATGTGTTGCACTGCATGACGCAAGTGGTGGTCACACCAGATACTGACTGGTTCCCCCCATCCCCCCGACTAAAAGAAAACTGCACCTTTCAGAGTGGCCTTTTATTGTGGACAGTCTAAGGCACACCTGTGCACTAATCATGGTGTCTAATCAGCATCTTGATATGGCACACCTGTGAGGTGGGATGGATTATCTCAGCAAAGGAGAAGCGCTCACTATCACAGATTTGTGAACAATATTTGAGAGAAATGGTGATATTGTGCATGTGGAAAAAGTTTTAGATCTTTGAGTTCATCTCATTAAAAATGGGAGCAAAAACAAAAGTGTTGCGTTTATATTTTTGTTGAGTGTAAATACAATGTTTAAATGTCACTGTTTACTCACTAGTTTTCTGAACTAGCACATTTCTGTCCTTCAGTATTGATTCTGCTTCACTTGTGGCTACAAAAAACACATAATAATATCTGTATTTATCCTTTTTAACCTGTATTTGAATGTTAGAACCGTGACTGAGAGTTTAAGCTGTCTACAATACACACTTTCCCATTGTACATGGTGTTATTTTCTGCCCGGAAGAAGCAGGTTGCATCACAGTAGTTTCATGCAACTGAGTTTGTCACTGTCTCTCAACCACAACATGTCCTCCTTCCACTTTTCATAGTGGAAACGTAACTACGGACACAAACAAAACATACCACAGCAGGTACTGTTTTATTCGTCTGAGGGAAATTGTATAGATTGTCACTTTCAAGCTATGAAGCTTTGCTATCGTCTTTTGCCCAAAATATTTGTAAAGTCATGTGTGACAATGACAAAAGAAATGCCAAAAAATGATTTGACACTGGCTACCTTTATACTCAATATGCAAAGTATAAAGGTGATTTTACAGATCAAAATGAGCGATTGCAAACTTGGACTGCTTCATTCTTGTTAAAATCATGATACGTACATGACTTCATTTGGCTGACCTACTTTTGACTTCTTTTTTTTTTCCAGAAAGCCTGGAGAGTCTTCAGGAGGTGGTGCAGGAACGGTTGGCAGAATTACTGCGCGTCCTCAAGGCTGTCATTGGGAAACACCAGACCCTCAACTCTGTAGACATCCTAGGAGCAGCTGGCACGGTGATTGCCAAGGTCAAAGGTCAGCAATTACTCGCTTGCTTGGGTGCACACAGACTTGCAGGTAAAGACACACAGGAACCCAGATAATGCTCAGATATACTGGCATGAAATCTTACTGTTACATCACTGAGTCAGGATAAGGCTGTATGTCAGCATTGCAGACCCATGTAGGAAATACCCTTTGAGTTGGCTTGGAGATATGTTTTCTAAAAGGTCACAGTGCAAGAAGTTATTATTCCTCAAGCAACAGATCTATTTCCCCTGCCCTGATGAACAAAGCACGGGAAACTCACAAGTTCATCTGCTAGAAATGTGATCCACTGCAAGTGTATTTTCTTTCTTGACTTGCACACAAGAATTTATACAGTGGAGACGACATGACTGTAATTTTCATTCCATATTTCAGCGGCTGCAGAGGCCTCTTGGCAGACTGCTTGTTGATCAAGCACATCCATGTGTCTTCATTCTTTTTGCTGTGTTGAGAGCTGTCTGATCGTCTGACGCATCACCTACACTGTTTCAACATCTGAGCTGTGACTTACTGTCTATGAATGCTTCAGAATGCGTTTCTGCATTCTGTAGCCTGTTTACTGGTGCTTTGACAGTGTTTAGAATGCAACAAGGAAACAGCAGCTAAGATTTAATCAAAGGAAATATTTGCATTGTTGAGATTAATTCTGAACTTGAATCCTTTAACTTGAGTCACAGGATCGAAGAATGACACGATGACTACCGGCAACCAATTCACACTAACTTACACCTATAGTTTTCTCTCTTTTGTCTATATTTATGCAGCAGTTAAACACAAATTCTTCTTTGAAACCCTGTTAAACGCACATGGCATGTCAAATATCGGAAAATCTTTGCTTAAGTTGATACTGAATAAAGTACTTTTTGATATCACAATTAGGATGTACAAGTGGATGAAGCAGATTGGTCTTGGTGCTGTCCTTATTAAGTGAACTACGTATAGGCCACAGTAAATGCACTTTCTTAGTTAATGCAGTTGTAAAAATACAAGTTACACTTCTTCAGTCATCTCCTTTTGAAGTGTCTGACCTCATGTGGACTCTAGGAAAAATTTTAAATATATTAAAAGAAAGGACTTGTATCAGGTTAATGTTCAGTACCTAGAGTTGGCTGTTGGAATCAGTGTCTCAAACAAAAATTCAACCCCCCAAAAATTTGTGAGTATGAAGGCATTATTATTCATCAGAAAAGAATCTCACCAAGATGTTAATCTACTGGTATGATGAAACTGGACTAAGGTATGAATACACCACCCTACCTCTGATAGAATGATGGTGATACTGCGTATGACAGTGTACAGTGTCATCGTTCTTTTCTAGGAAGGTCTGCCATTTACTACCGCTAAATAAAACTGTTTTATACCTAGTTGATTCAGGAGTTTGCCTGTCCACAAGGGGGTGCCTTACATCAACTCACTGTCCCTAATGACCAGTAGGTAACACAATACTGACACTGAGAGTGGGCCAGTAGAGGACTGAAAGGGAGAAGGATGAATCTTTGAGCCATCAGAGATGAAAAGTCAAAGGCTTGGATGATAACAGGCCTTGTGTGCCTCACTGTCTTCAGAGTGTGTCGTTCCTTTTAGAAGCTTGGTCATTACACCTGGGGCATTTGGACAGCTGCCAAAATTTATTGGAAAAAACCTCCTCCCTACTTCTCTCTGTTCCTCTACAAACACATGGCTGTCTAACCAGTTTAAAATGTTGTCATATCCGTTCAAGGCATTCTTCTGTTATTGTTTTTCATTTTATATGCACTGTGTGCAAATGACAGGAACACCTCCAGCTTCACTTAAGCATACACATGATTTCTTTCTAGATGCAGACTGCTGTTGTTACATGCTGCTTCTTCTCTGTTTGTGTCAGAAAAAATATGATGATTTCACAGGTTTTCATTTGACTTTGAAGAGACCCTGACAAAGTTTCTATTCTAGTCACATTTTGAGAGGGTGAAGAAAATGTTAATTTGTCCCTCCCCTACTGAAAACTGTAGGGCACTGTTATAAAAGATTTTACTTCCTCATCCTTTTGAAATTCTTTCCTCACTTTGCGTCCCCATTTGTCTAGAGAATATGCTTGCGTCCCCATTTGTCTAGAGAATATGCTTGGAGCTGACAGTACGTGTCTTGTATGTGTGTGTCAGCAACATTTTTATGTCCTTAAGCAACCTATTGTAAATTTGTTGTCTTTTTTAGTTTCCCTTACTGATAAAGCTGTCACATTGAAAAAGTTGCTGCTGCCATGACACAGAAATTAAATTTAACAAAACGGAATGATACGCACGAAAGACATTTTTCATGGGCTAATTGTCTTAGTTGTGGCTCAACTGTGAGAAAGCAATGAGGCCTGTACTTGAAGGATGCAGTTTCCATATTTCAGTCACGACAAAGGGGGCCGAGCTCTGGAATCATTGTTATGAGACCCACAGGATGTCCTGAGGAAGAAATCAGTGCAGAGTTGTATGCTAGCATTCAGGGCCAGTGAGGTGCACGGCAGGGAAGCTCGCAGTGTGCCTCCTCTCTTTTGGTGTCGTCAAGAGTATCCCCTGAAAAGTGGGATTGCTGCCCCAACCTAGGATGCCATGACCTTTGTATACTTCTTCATGGGCTTGCAAGAATTTACCCATCGACCACTGACACGGATCAAATTTACTCTGATGAAGAGAAAATGGAAGCACAAAAAGTAGACAACAGTCTGGAAACTAAAACTGTTTAGAGGTTTTTACCCCACACTCTCCAACTTTCGGAAGTTTTCTGGTCCCAGTTACTAGACAATACCAAGAGGCAGAGAGAAAAGGTAAGTGTTGTCATGGTTATCTATAGTGTTACATGTGACAGAACTCAAGCTGTGTGAGTGTTTCCTGTTGCAAGGCAGACAGGAAGTACTCAGCTTAGTCGGATTTCACTGACTGTGGCTTTGGTTCCTCTGATTGCTTTCTGCAAATGTCTTCTTGCTGAGTAAAGTGGTTTCTGTGAAGGAAAGCTGTGTTTATGTGTTCACAAAGATTTGTCAAGCTTAGATGGCCTTCTAAAATCAGAGGATGTCCAGCTGTCAATAGATTCCAAAGCAAAGAATATTTTCCCTTTGTCATGCATGGTCAGTATACATGATGCCCCAGGTGATTCTAGCACATTTGAACAAAGTAGGGAAAATTTGGGATTGTTTCTGAATATTGCATTGAATATCCACCCTTGAAAATCTTTGAAGCTGTTCCAAGGCAGTATTTGAACTCGCTATGAACACATGAAGAATGCACATCTTTGACAACCTCTGCTCTGATGGTTGCAATTTTACAGCTGTTTTCTTAGCTGTTTTCTTCACTTTAACACTCTTGAACCCGTGTAACCGATTAGTGGGTGGACTTTTTGTTTGTTGTCAAGAATGTCAGCACTTACTTAAAACAGCATTAGCCCTTGTGTAGACAACAGCCAACTTCCTTGCAAAAGTCAGCCAGTAAACTGTGTTCGTTGTGGTTTATGATTGCAGAGGGAAAGCAATACACATTGCAGTTTGTTTTAAAAATGCTATTTAGTTTGCTTCATTTATATGTCATCCTTTTGATGTGTTTCCCATGTGTTTCTTCTATTGGTCGTGAAGACCTCATCATCCAACCACATGACTGAGTTTACAAAAGCTGCTGTGAAATTCTATTTTTTTTTATTCTAAAGTTCTTGTCTATTTTGTCATCTTAACAGGCATTAACTTCAAAGAAGTGAACCCAGAAAGCAGAAGCGCTATATTTGGCGAGATACACACGTCCATTGACACTTTGGCATTTACATTCGGCAATGTGTGAGTGAAATGCTTGTTTTTTCCTTTTCAACACCACTAGACTTTTATGATTTTACTGTGTTACAAACAAAAGAGTTCAGTTAATTTTAGACAGCAGACTGAAGCTTGTTACTCTTATTTAGCCTATCATTATCTTGTGTTCTCCTATGTCTGCATAGTAGGTTTGCTTTTTGGTTTTGAATCCATCCTTGTAAATACAATACTTAAGTGTCACTTTGTTACAGTTTTGACCATTTCAAGCTGTACTTTTGACATGTATTTTGTCATATGTATATGTATATATCTCTATATATGCTGCTCAGAGTTTCTGACTTCCTTATGGGAGATGTGGACAGCAGCTCAGGGTTGGGGATCACCCAGACCAGGAGAAGCAGGGTGAGATGCCATTTTTCTTTTCCCAGCTTTTAGGCCAGATATTTTTTTGTCAAGGCTTTATTTAGGAACATGACAGCTTTCAAAAGGGTGCACTTAAAGCAGCAATTTTACCACACCCCTGTTAAAAAAAGCTTCAAAGACTGTACTTAATTGGGGTGTTGAAAGCCCAGCTGCTTCTGATGTCTGACTTTGATTGGATCTTTGCTATTCCCTCCTTATAATCTGAAATGTCTCTTTCACAGTCTTTTGACAACCTCTTTGTGGATCCTGAGGAATATGTTTCAGGGAAAGATGATCTTGTGGGTAAGTGTTATTCATATCCTGTCATTTATCTCTGATGTTAATGTACGAGTAAAATACATTCACTCTGAAATGTAATAGCTGTTAATGGCTTTTTAAAACAAGTTTTTAATGGTTGCTTTTCCGCCCAGGTTAGAACTGGAATGTCAAGGTTGTGAGGTAGCTTAGTGACTTAGGCTTTGGACTCTTGAATGCCTGAGGTAGACCCGCCTTAAACCTCTACTTCCACCCCTGTTATTTCTGCTGCTTTTTTCATACTAGTTGCCTGTTTCCCCTCCTTGTCCACATATCTGACATTCCTTGCCTGGTGAAGAGTAGTTCCATCTGCCAATGGAAACACACAAGGTTTGTGTTGAATGAGATGGTGGGTGGCTAGGAGAGGTTGTACAGTAAAAAGAAAATATTGGCATTAGAAAGATACTGGGCACTTTTATATCCTCCTGCAATGAAAACTTCCCTGACGTCATTGTTTTTTAAGTTCACTTCCCACATGTCTGATGGAATAATAGAACTGAGATGCATCAGTCCAGCAAAGGGATCATTTGGTCATATTACCTGTTTGGTAATTGTGTCTCCTCTACTAACCTCACAGGCCAAGAGGTGTCCCTGTCACGGGAGGAAGAAGTTGACTTGACCCTGCTGAAGAATAACAGTGGGGTGGAGTCTGCTCTACTTTATGCCAAGGCCTGGTCCAAGTACATTAAAGACCTTCTGGCCTGGATGGAGAAACGGCTAGCCATGGGTGAGACATTGACATTAGTGACACCTCACTTGGTTGCAAACGGGACTACTGCATCAGGACATTTTACCTGATAGAATGGAAGATTGAGCCAGGGATGAAATAATGTTTTGTCTCTTGACTTCTGAATCATGATGTAGATTTTGTTTGTGGACAGCTCATTTTGTCTTGGCAGTATGTTCTTGACGAAAGTGATTCATTCCAGTCAGTGTTGAATGAGAGCTGGTTATTTTAATCTGAAGAAATATGTCACCAAAACGTAGAGAATGCTTTTACCTACATACAGTGCAGTGAAAAAGTAAATCCTATCAGAAATGCTCTACTTTTTGCATATTTCTCATGCTTGTCAATTCCAGATCATCAAATTAATGTTTATATTTACTGAAAAACAGACAGAGTTAACCTAAAAAACACAAAATGCATTTTTTAATGACGGTAAAAGATTAAAGATTTATCGAAAACTTGTATCATCCCTGTGAAAAAGTAATTGCCCCTCTGAACCTAATAACTGGTTGGACCACCCTTGGCTATAACAGCTGCAGTTAAATGTTTTGTTACAGCTTGTGATCAGTCTTTTAAATCATCTTGGTAGAGTTTTGGTCTGCTGTTCTCTGTAGAATAGTTTTAATTCAGTTACATTAGATGGTTTTCGAGCATGAGCTGCCGTTTTTCAGGTCTTTCCACAGCATCTCATTTGGACTGAAGTATGGACTTTGACTTGGCCACTCCAAATCCTTAATGTTGTTCTTTTAAGCCATTCAGAGATGGGCTTGATCGTGTGCTTTGAATCATTGTGATGTTGCATAAATCATTTGTACCTGACCTTTAGGTCATGAACTGATAGTGGATATTCTCCAGGAGGATTTTCTGTTAGAGGGTTGAATTCATGGCTCCATCAGTTATGACAAGTTGTCCAGGTCCTGTGGAAGCAAAGCAGCCCCAAACCATCACACCACCTCCACTGTGTTTCACTGTTAGTATCAGGTTCTTCTTATGGACACCAGATGTAAAGGACCCCATCTTACAAAAGTTACATCTTTGACTCATCAGTCCACAAGATGATATCCCAAAAGTCTTGAGGCTCATTCAGATATGGTTTTGTAAATGCTGGACGAACCTTTATGTTCTTTTTGGTCAGGAGTGGTTTGCGTCTTGCAACTCTACCACGAATGCCATTTGCTCCCAGTGTCTTCCTTATTGTGGAATCATGCAGATGGGTCTTAACTGAGGCAAGTGAAGCCTGAAAATCTTATGAGATTCATCTGAATTCTTGTATGAATTTCTGGATTAGATGTGGACTGTACAGTGGAGTAGTGGTTAGCACTTTCACCTTGCAGCAAGAAGATTCCTGGTTCACGTCCCGGCTTTCCCGGGATCTTTCTGCATGGAGTTTGCATCCTCTACCTGTGCATGCGTGGATTTTCTCCGGGCACTCCGGCTTCCTCCCACAGTCCAAAAATACGCTGAGCTTAATTGATTACTCTAAATTGTCCGTAGAGGTGAATGTGAGAGTGATGGTTTGTCTGTATATGTAGCCCTGTGACAGACTGGTGACCTGTCCAGGGTGTCCCCTGCCTTCACCCAAGCCAGCTGGGATAGGCTCCAGCACCCCCGCGACCCGAGTGAGGATAAAGCGGTGTATAGAGAATGGATGGATGGATGGATGGATTAGATATCGACGCGCTCTTGAAGAAATGTTGGTAGACCGGCCACTCTTGGAAAGGATAACCATTGTTCCATGTTTTCTCCATTTGTGGATAATGTCTGTCACTGTGGTTCTCTGGGGTTTATGAGCGATGACTTTGCAACCTTCCAGACTGACAAATGTCAATGACTTTGTTTTGCATCTGTTCTTGAATCTCTTTAGAACGTAGCATCATATGCTGCTTTTTGAGACCCTTTAGCTCACAGTGACAGACAGGTTCTGTTTAGTGATGTTAAGTTTCAACAAGCCTGTCAGCAATCATGTCTAAATGTGGATGGTGAAATTGAACCCAACTGCCAAATGAATTTGGTCATTTGGAAGATTGGTAATTATGGGGGCAATTACTTTTCAGACAGAACAAAAGAGACTGGACTGCATTTTTCCTTCAAAATATAAAATCATCTCAAAACTGCATGTTTTCTTGGTTTGTCTTTGTCTATATTAAAATTAAACTGATGATCTGTAACATTTACAAGTGACAAATATGCAAAAAATGAAATTTCTATATATATTTTCACAGCACTATCTAAGCTTTATTTGGAAAAATCCTAATTGCAGTCGAAAATGTGTCTTTTATTCAATGTGTCAATATATACATGATTATATGCATGCAATAATCATGTATCAACATAGCTGATTACATTAACAAGCAAATATTGCTGTAGAGGGCTACTGGAACGCCACAAAAATCCGTATTTAGTTTGAAGTTATTTTGCTGAAACAGTTTTTTTTTTTTTTTTTTTTTTTTAACTGTTACTTTCATTTATAGTGACTTAATTTCATTCCATCCAATATATAGCGCCCTCCATAATTATTGGCACCTCTGGTTAAGATGTGTTCTTTAGCTTCTAATAAATTCATTTTTTTTTTCTAAATAATATAGAACCACAAGGAAAAAAGAGGAAAATCCAACCTTTAATTAAAGTGCATTTATTCAGTGGGGAAAAAAATCACACATTAAGAAATAATTATTTTACATCACATCCTATGCGCCACAATTATTAGCACCCCTGATGTTAATACTTTGTACAACCCCCTTTTGCCAACAAAACAGCACCTAATCTTCTCCTATAATACATTTTTCTACAATTTCCAGTATGAGAGTATGCTTCTGCAATAAAAAAATAATTGATTTTAAAGCTTTCAACACATCTTAACCAGCCAATAATTATGGAGGGCACTGTAAATGGAATATAATATAATGTGTAATGTGATCAGTAAGTTCTCGTATCACCCGAAACTCATGAATGGGAAATCTTTGTTTGAGGCAGACATTGTGCTCTTATCCAAAATCATTGCTTCACACTGATTAGACATACAGTGGGTCCGGAAAGTATTCAGACCCCTTGAAATTTTTCACTCTCTGTGTCATTGCAGCCATTTCCCAAAATCAAAAAAGTTCATTTTATTTCTCATTAATGTACACTCAGCACCCCATCTTGACAGAAAAAACAGAAATGTAGAAATTTTTACAAATTTATTAAAAAGAAAAACTGAAATATCACGTGGTCATAAGTATTCAGACCCTGTGCTCAGTATTGAGTAGAAGCACCCTTTTCAGCTAGTACAGCCATGAGTCTTCTTGGGAATGACCCAACAAGTTTTTCACACCTGGATTTGGGGATCCTCTGCCATTCTTCCTTGCAGATGCTCTCTAGTTCTGTCAGGTTGGATGGTGAACGTTGGTGGACAGCCATTTTGAGGTCTCTCCAGAGATGCTCAATTGGGTTTAGGTCAGGGCTCTGGCTGGGCCAGAACAACGGTCACAGAGTTGTTCTGAAGCCACTCCTTTGTTATTTTAGCTGTGTGCTTAGGATCATTGTCCTGTTGAAAGGTGAACCTTCGGCCCAGTCTGAGGTCCTGAGCACTCTGGAAGAGGTTTTCCTCCAGGATATCTCTGTACTTGGCCGCATTCATCCTTCCTTCAATTGCAACCAGTCGTCCTGTCCCTGCAGCTGAAAAACACCCCCACAACATGATGCTCCCACCACCATGTTTCACTGTAGGGATTGTATTGGGCAGGTGATGAGCAGTGCCTGCTTTTCTCCACACATACCACTTAGAATTAACACCAAAAAGTTCAATCTTGGTCTCATCAGACCAGAGAATCTTATTTCTCATAGTCTGGTAGTCCTTCATGTGTTTTTTGGCAAACTCTATGTGGGCTTTCATGTGTCTTGCACTGAGGAGAGGCTTCCATCGGGCCACTCTGCCATAAAGCCCCGACTGGTGGAGGGCTGCAGTGATAGTTGACTTTGTGGAACTTTCTCCTATCTCCCGACTGCATCTCTGGAGCTCAGCCACAGTGATCTTTGGGTTCTTCTTTACCTCTCTCACCAAGGCTCTTCTCCCACCATTGCTCAGTTTGGCTGGATGGCCAGGTCTAGGAAGATCCTCCCAAACTTCTTCCCTTTGAGGATTATGGAGGCCACTGTGCTCCTTGAGTGCTGCAGAAATTCTTTTGTAACCTTAGCCAGATCTGTGCCTTCCCATAATTCTGTCTCTGAGCTCCTTGGGCAGTTCCTTCGACCTCATGATTCTCATTTGCTCTGACATGCACTGTGAGCTGTAAGGTCTTATATAGACAGGTGTGTGCCTTTCCTAATCAAGTCCAATCAGTTTAATTAAACACAGCTGGACTCCAATAAAGAAGCAGAACCATTTTGAGAAGGATCAGAAGAAATGGACTGCATGTGAGTTAAATATGAATGTCGCTGCAAAGAGTCTGAATACTTATGACCATGTGATATTTCAGTTTTTCTTTTTTAATAAATTTGTAAAAATTTCTACATTTCTGTTTTTTTCTGTCAAGTTGGGGTGCTGAGTGTACATTAATGAGAAATAAAATTTTATTTTTTGATTTTGGCAAATGGCTGCAATGACACAAAGAGTGAAAAATTTCAAGGGGTCTGAATACTTTCTGTACCCACTGTAAATAGTTCTTTATCCTTCTGTACAATTTCTTTTTCTTCCATTTCAGATATTGAGTATGCTAAAAGTTATGCCAAAATGGCAGAGTCTGCAAAGGCACTGGCCAGTCAACAGGTAATAACAGAAACCTCTTTTTTTTTTTTCCAAGTATCTGTCATTATTATGGAAATTTTACCAGAATTTACGGGGTATTGAGCGCACCTGAATATAAACCCCGCCTACTAAATTAAAAAATAAAATAAAATTGGTAGTGTCTACGGATACGGGTCCGTATCCGTAGCCCACAGGCTACGGGTACGGCACTTTCCATTTGCCAGACAGATACGGACCCGTACGCGAGTCTCGCGAGTCAAGAAGCTGCTAACCACTGCAAACTGTTGAAAGGTAAGCAAAGGTTAGGGTTAGTGTTAGGGTCAGGTTTAGGGTCCGTACCTGTCGTACCGATGCTACGGGTCCGTACAGCTAGCGTCTACCGGGAGTCACGTGACCAGATCTCGCGTATCTGATTGGCAAATGGCAAGTGCCGTATCCGTAGTCCACAGGCTACGGGTACGGGTCCGTACCTCTAGCAACAACCAATAAAATTTGGACATATGTAGGCCGCACCTGATTACAAGCCGCAGATGTCCACGTTGTAACATGCGATATATACACAGAAAGATCTTTTTGAACTTTTAATTAAATAAATGCTTTTTTCTGAACAGTGGCTGTAACACGGCAGTAACACGCATTGAGTCAGTTCATGCTGCCGACGCCAACATGTCACCATGAATTCATTGATGCCAAGCTTACGTGCAGCAGCTCTATTTGCTTCTTCGACAGGCAGATCGATTGCCTTTAACTTAAAAGCTGCATCTTATGCATTTCTTCGTGTGTTTTCTGTGATGAGTGTGTGCAAGAAGCACAAAGTGACTGATCTGAAAAATTTAGTGTGAATATGTTTGATTTAATTCCAACAGTTTCATTGTTGCATTGTGACCTGTTCAGTAATTTCATTCTGATGTGACGAGGTTAAGCGTACTGACCGTATGAAGCCTGCCCGTAAAAATCTATACATTGGCCACATTGTTTTATAAGCCGCAGGGATCAAAGCGTGAGAAAAAAAGTAGCAGCTTAGAGTCTGGAAAGTAAGGTACTTTATATCCTTAGAAAAGGTCATTTTTGTTGGGAAATTAACTGAACATGAATTCCCTCATGTCATTTGTTTAAGGACTACATGCCATTCAGTGACATCTACGTTTCCACATTCAAGAAGGACATTGAATACAACCAGCAGCTTATTCAAACTGCAGTTGCTCTTCAGGCCAATAAATTCATACAGGTAAGAGTAAAAAGAAGAAGTAGACTGTGGAATTGAAAACCTTTTGTTGCTTGGTCATTTCAACATGTCAGCCAACATATTAAAATACTGTTGTTCTTTGCCAAGATGTATGATTTGCAAGAGGTTAAACTACCATGATGAAGCCACAGTCAAATCAGTAATCTATTCCATTTACGGTATGTGAATTTGTACACGCCCAAGAACTTGTCAAAAAAATTTGGAGTCAGACAAAGTTCTGTGGTTTCTTTGAAGGCCTCAAGCCAAGTACCTGCTGATTGAGATACAGACACAAATGTAGTTAAGCCCTTGTTAGCTTCTTGTCTTTAATGTTAAGCTTTTTGAGGAATACACTCAAAAAGTCTCATTTGAAATACGTCGAGGTAATTGCTGACCTTTCATTTTTTTTCTCAGCCTCTTCTGGCTCGCAAGAATGAACTCGACAAGTTGAGGAAAGACATCAAGGAGCAGTGGCAAAGGGAGCAAAAGAAAATGGTATGTAAAAGGTTTAAATGTTACCTGTACCTTTTCAGTAGTTGAAACTAATCAATGTTTCATAGCAAATCTTATGATGTTGCCATCCAGCCAGGGGACTGGATGTGTAAAATATTACACATAATAAGCATATTCAGAATCATGATGTACAATCTGAAAAAAGCACAAAATAAATTAATTTGCATCTTTGGTGATATATAAGAATGAATCTTTATAAGATATGAGTTTTTTCTACCTAATTTGTTTAACTAAGGAATGTTTATTTGCAGATTAATAACAGTCACTTTTTCTCCATGATAGCTCTTGACAGACTTTACTGTGTAATCCTCAAATTTGTATCTGATTGTACTTAACGTAACTTTTGCACACATTACAGCTGAAGAAAAAATTATTAGCCCCTCCTAAGAATTTTTTTTTTTCCAGTTTCCCAAGTGCTGTTAAACAGATAAAGGATTTTTTAACACAGCTTTTCCAATCATCCTAGTTTTATTTTGGATGTTTACATAATTTTACTTTGCACACAGAAACAAAATTATTTCTCAAAAATCAAAAAGTACCAGGGTCAAAATTATTAGCCTCTCTGATGCTAATAATCAAGTTGTGTTTCCATTTCACTAGATAACAGCTTGCAGTAGTTTGTAACAAGTCTCTGACACATCTCCTGAGGAATCCCAGGACAATATTCTTTGGCAAATCTCTCAAGCTCCTCCAGATATAATGGTCTTCTGACATGGATCCTGGTCTTCAGTTGACTCCACAGATTTTAAAGAGATCCAAGTCAGGGCTTTGTATAGGCCAGTCAGTAACGTTCACTTTGAGCTTCTGGAGGTGGTTCTTCACCAGGAACAACATGTGTTTTGGATCGTTGTCATGTTGGAAGACAAAGCAACTTGGGAAAACTTTGAAAAAAACTTAAAATCTCATTGAGGGGCTAATAATTTTGTCTTTAACTATATGAAACACTTTAATCACATGCGCTATGAGGCTAATCTGTGTGGTGTTGGCAGCAAGAGACAGATACAACCTTGCGTAAGGCTCGAACACTGAAGGCCCAGCGGAGAGAGGAGTACCAGAAGGCTCAGTCATCCACAAACCGCTCCCAGGAGGAGCAATCTACTGCCGGGAACAAACAGCTGGAGAAGAAGAGGAGGCTAGAAGAGGAGGCTCTGCAGAAGGTGAGCAGCAGAAAAGCAAAACCAGGAAGATAATTTGTGTCACTGTTTGGTGACACCAGTTATTTGTTGTGAAGAATGAATTCCTGCACAATATAGTAGTGCTTTCACATCCTAATGCTTCCATTGTTATGGGAAGGCGGAGGAGGCCCAGGACCAGTACCAAAGCTGTATGGCTGACGCAGGCGTCAGAAGAATGGATCTGGCCAACGCTAAGAGCACCATCCTCAGTCAGATTCGAGAGATGGTCTTCCAGTGTGACCTCACCCTCAAAGCAGTGAGACTGTATTTAATTTCATTAGTCAGCTAACAAACCAATGAACACAGAGAGAAATATAAACCTATATATACCTATCTCTTAGGTATAATGTACAGTACAATTGTAAACAAATCTGTAGTTCCAGAAACAAAAATTGAAACAAACAAAAATTAGTTTTTGATTTGACTAAAAGAACATTTATTATACAAACTTACTCTGAATGGCACATTTTTAAAGTTTTTGAGTGATCGAAATGGTAACAGGATATAAATTGTTGATATTTTTCTTAAAGTCTTCCATAAGCCGTGTGAATGTTCAGGAAATGTTCAAAATGAAAACTGACCGGTGTTTGGGCCGTGATATTTGTGCTATGTTCTGTGCTTTTTGTGTTTGGCAAGTTTTGGACAAAAACATTTTCTCCTACATTTTACAAGATTTCAGCACGAAAGTTTAATGATGGGAGTGGTTAACCCCACTATGCCTAGTGGACTGAGTTGTGAAATCAGATTTCAGAAAAATTCCAAGTATTAAAAGTTTGATATCACTACTTGATCAGATTCTCATCCTTATGAATACAGACAATGTTTGAATGTTCTTCTTATTGATTCTGAAATATTGAATCAGGAGTACATGCAAGAATATTTGCTATTTATTTTTTAAATGTATTTGCAATCACTAGAATACTCATTTGCTGACTCAGCCATTCAGTTTTATTAAAAAAATCTGTTTGTATTTTTTTTTAGGTGTCTGTGAACTGGTTTCAGATGCAGCAGGCGCAGACTGTGTCATTACCTGCCCACTACCAAACCCTGAGTGAGAGTGCCAAGTTGTATTACCCAGGCGAATGCTTTGCTGAGTTTGTCCGTAGCCTGCCCAAAAATCTGCCTAAAGAGTACCTTCAGTCAGACTCCATCTCTTCTGACAATACAAGGTATCAGAGACTATGAATGCACACTCACCTTCTGGAAACTCTTCCTGAATATTCAGTCAACCAGAAAGGATACTTAGTGGCTTTAAAATGACCATGCGAAACATGAAACTAGCCTGTTCAGAGTTAAGGCTGCTCAGGTTTTGATTATTGGTTCATAGTTTAAAATTAGTCATCACAAGGTAGACTGTTGAACAAGCTGTCATAATCTGACTCTTAGTGTTAACTGAAACATGCCTGATACAAAAACTTGTCTTTTTGCTGTTGCAGTAGTAGTTATTGGGGGATTTTGGGAATATACTTCAGCTGTAAGAGTACAGTGTTTTAAAATATCTTTTTAGTTGTTCCCACCCTTTCCGAAGTTGCACACTTCTTCTTTCAGCAAGGGACTCAACAGTGAGTCAGAGTGGGAGGAAGAGAGAGAGAGGGAAAATCTAGAGGAGACCGAACGTGTGTTGAATTCTTTGCCCTTCCTCAGGAAATCTCTGTGGTGCAGGCTGAATGCAACGGGAATGATTGCAAGTGTGAGAGTTGTGCTCTGGTTTGGAGTTTTTCAAAACACTGTACTTAAGTTGTCATAGCTGTGCCACAATCAGCTTCTCACACACACACTCATTATCACTAAGAAAATAAGCAATTCTTCATAACTTCAGTTTTATCGTTATATCTTAATAGTAAGATAAGTGACATTGTAACACTAATAGTTCCAGTAAAGAGGAAATTCATGCTGAATAATGTCTTTGTGGCTAGAATGTAAATTTAGTACTTATTCCAAGTTTGCACCTCATTATTGTGGAGTCACAGACATTTTTAACATCACAGTCCATGTTTTAGCAGTCTACTGCAGAGACTGATTTCAGTTTCTGTTCCTGTTCTTGGTCTTCTTTTTCAGTCTTGACTACAGAGCAACTGACTTCTGAAAAAGCTGTGATGATTAATCAAAACAAATCAATGGAACCAGGAGTGTATGTCCTCAGTGAGAGGTCTTTAATGAACATAAAGCATAGTGGCTTTTTTTTTAAACATGAAATAATGGATCTTGCTACATATTACAGAGACCTTAGAGACACAAACTGCAAAATACCTATAGTAGAGGGAAATATCATAATAATACCATTGTCATTATTTTCATGAGACTGCTTGTGCTCTTTCTGCCACATGTTTACCAGAAATTGAAAACCAAAAACTAAAATTCTTGGTAAAGTAATGGTTGAGTGACTGGTGTTGATCAACAGTCCTGAAAAACCCCAACAGACACACGCTCTGCAGTATAGTGATGCCAAGCTATGGAGCATTATAAATCTGTCTTCCAGCTAAATTTATGCAAAACTGTGAATGTTGACTTCATTTTTCTAGGTTTGTGTTCAATAAAAGGTCAGTGGGCAGCACTCATTCCTCACATGGCAACCTGTCGCAGGCATCAATCACCTCCTGTGATGTGTTAAGTGGAGATGAAGTGGACAGTCAACCACATCGACCTGCAAAGATTAGTGAGCGAAGGTCCATCAGCAGCACAGACATACAAGGTACATAATCCAACTCACATATCAGTGTCAGGATGTACGATTTTATTTAAAAAAAAAAGCCCAGAATGACTGGTAACGGCTCACAGCAGTCTGTGGGTTCAGGAAGCCTCCAAACATACCTGTGTTTTTGTATGAGCCACTTAGGGACTTAACCTGTGTTCTGAGTCATGGAAATGTATTCAGGACGAAAGTCAGAACAGTTGAAGTTGTGTAATGGTTACTCATCACAAGGCTGGAATATCTATGTGGATGCTTGTTTCTATAAATAACTGAAACTGAAGCTAACAATATCACTAAACAAACAGACACCATTTAGCTGCATTACTCTGCTGTTATTCAGTCTTTGTGTGACCAGTGGTCTGTATGTGATTTTTGCAGCACTGAGAAGCCAAGCTCCACTGAGATCCTGGGCCTCCAGTAGTCAGGGGAGCCAGGGTGGGATGTGTAGTGACTCGGAGAGTGCTGGAGGCAGCAGTGAGTCAAGGTCTATGGACTCCCCTACAGCCAGTCCAGGTAAGAGGATTTTACATGAAACTCTTTTGTAAATTTAGAAAAGTTCTTGATGGTATTTACACATAAAAATGATGAAGACATGAGGCAGGGAACTGAAACATTTGTGCAGATGAGATCAATAATTTTGGAAAAGATATTTAAATGAGAAGAACAGAAGAGAGGCAAAGTTAAAGTTGCACAACTCTGATCAGAATGTATGGATTTTTATTGTGATCTTCTTTTGGTGTAGTTTCCTCACTGCATACTGGGCAACACCTCTCTCATCTTAGTGGACTTATGAAACCCTTTGTCACAATGTAAAGCTATGGAATATTTAACACTGAATTTAACGTGACTGTAATTTATTTGTGCAGGTGATTTCAAGCGAAGGTTGCCCAGAACTCCTTCCACTGGAACCATGTCCTCTGCTGATGATTTGGATGAGAGGGAGCCCCCATCCCCCTCAGACAATGGTGAGTGTCTGTGTGTGTTTGTTTTGTCTTTGTAACTGTGCTTTGTGTATATTTTTCTGCTCAGGCAAGTGTACGCATTTTTATGTATAAAAATGTTGTTCTTGTGTCTACAATAACAAAAAGCTAACCAATGTATCCATTTATGTGACCGTGAACTTCAGGAAAGGAAGGAGAAATTGTTTGAGACTTTCAACAGTGTCATGCATAATACAAAGCGTTATAGTACTAGTCTGTGTCTGTTGTGGATTGTTGTTGATCTTGTTAGTCTTGGTGTGTGGTCTTACATTACACTTCCTGTATCTGTGTTGGGCTCTCCCAGTCAGTAAGTTTAAGCTCTTATAGAGACTGGAAGAAGCTGAACAGGTCTTCGGTTTGACTTATAATATAATTGTGAATTCCAAACTACCGTACATGACTAGGACTAGTCAATTTATGCATAAAATACTTGACAGCCCATTCTGTTTGTTTTACCCTAAGTAGCAAATGTTTGTTTGTTCTTTTTTTTCCATGACACACTTCTGAATTTTTCTAAATTGGGCTGTGAATTATGTACGTGAATCTGTAAATAAAATAAAATGAAAGGAAAAGTGCCTCAAGCTACACTGTATGTTGTATGGTGAGCCCAATAAAAATGCTGTAACATTTCTGAACACCAATGCTCAATTTTTGCTGCGTGTCAATGTCCCTACATTATGATGTCAGCTGCTTAGTTTATTACTTTAATTATTAACTGCTCAAATTTTGTAGGTCTGGCAGAAATGGTGACAGAGACAGCCAGTTCTCCTGGCCCCTTCAGAAATGCCCAGATGTCCAAAGCTGCACAAACCCATAAGCTACGAAAACTACGAGCTCCATCTAAGTGCAGAGAGTGTGACAGTCTGGTTGTTTTCCACGGAGCCGAGTGTGAGGAGGTATATTGCATAAACTCTTTCATCAGCTGTAGAAATGATAGCGGTGTTGTGTAATACGTATTAATAAAGCACGAAAGGCTTAGAATTCTTTGACACAGAAAAAACAAGTATGAAGAAATCTGCCACTTTGTGTTTCTTTGTTGAACATGGACTGTCTCGTTTTATTTGCCAGTGCTCCCTGGCCTGCCATAAGAAGTGTCTGGAGACACTCGCTATCCAGTGTGGTCACAAAAAGCTACAAGGCAGACTACACCTGTTTGGTATCGACTTTGCCCAAGCAGCAAAAAACAGCTCAGATGGTATCCCCTTTATAATTAAGAAGTGCACATCTGAGATTGAGAGTCGAGCCCTCAACATCAAAGTAGGTATTTTTTAGGATTCATCTAGTGCAGTTGTTCTGATTCATTACCTGATATCTTGTTTTGAAATGAATGAAAATTATTATAGCACCATAAATACCATAGTTGGGTTTATATATTTTTCATGTGATTCTGTTATATTAAAGATATCCTGGACTTTTTACTGCTTTTATTCTCACAGGGAATTTATCGTGTGAATGGTGCCAAATCACGCGTGGAGAAGCTCTGTCAGGCATTTGAAAATGGAAAGGACTTGGTTGAGCTGTCTGACCTCTCACCTCATGACATCAGCAATGTCCTCAAACTCTACCTGAGACAGGTGAGTCTTAAATTCTAACTTAGAAATCAGAAAGTTATTGACAGTTAGTGTGTAAGTTCTCCATATTGTTGTATGTAGTACACAAGTACATTCAATCAATACTAAGTTAAACTGATCTTAAGTTTTACTCTTATGTAATTGTAACTGATTGAATTGAACATTTACGTTTTTATACAACATTTTCTACTGGTAAGGACGTAAAACATTGCTGTTTCCTCAGTTACCAGAGCCATTGATCCAATATCGATTCTACAATGACATCATCGGCTTGGCCAAAGAGTGCCAGAGGGTGATTGTGGAGGAGGCTGATAAACCTCACAGCACCCAACCAGGAGAGAACAGTGGGCCAAGCATCCATTTGACCAGAGTCATTTTTAAGATCAGAGACCTACTCTGCCAGCTCCCTGCAGCCAACTACAGGACTCTGCGCTACCTTATTGCACATCTAAACAGGTAAGGGCTCTAGACTAAAATGCTGAGCTATATCATTGTAGGAGCACTCTAGGGGAAAATGAGACCTCCTTATATCACAGAGGAAGCACCAGAACATAAGAACAGAAAACTTATCCTCAGTTCATTCCCTCATTTAACAGATATTCAAATCTAACAGCAGGGCCAATACCTGTGAAAAAAATTTCCGTAACTAAATCATTTAAAATTTATATTACACACATTCTTAGCCTATAAATTACAAGTATTTGTTTACTTAATTGTATAGGTGAGAGTAATTGTAAGCTTTTAGACCATTACATCACAGAAAACGACATTAGTTAATAGCTTCCTGAAACAGGCTAAATATTTCTTTAAAGACTCTTGCCATCAAAGGTGGCTCAATTAAACTTTGCTTGCACCTTTTTTGGGCAACACCCTTTGACCAAGTTTGATTTTATATATTGGCCACTTCTGCTCTCTGTCTCTAATTGTGACTCTGTGTAGCATTTCTCAAAACACAGACCAAGATACTTGAACAATACCCAAAAAAGAGATTAACTCTCATTATCGCTCTTCCTACCACAGAGTCACCGAACAGGCAGAGGAGAACAAGATGACTGCAAGTAACCTTGGCATTATATTTGGCCCAACACTGGTGAAGCCACGACAGACAGATGCCGAAGTGTCCCTGTCCTCCCTGGTGGACTACCCCTACCAGGCACTGATGGTGGAGCTGCTGGTGCGAAACTTCCAGACAGTCTTTGATGTGTCTACTTCACCTGTGTGCGACATGTCCACCACTGTACAGGCATCCCCCAAGCTCCCTCCACAAGAGAAGGTGAGACAGCTTGGCAGACACTCTACCTCCCTGATGGACATCAAAGAAGTGAGTGGCATTTGAGTTGTATTGTTCAGAATGTGACTATACTAGAGTATGAGCAGTTAAGTGAGATAATCTTCAGACTGACATTTAAACTATACCCTAAGTAAGAGATGTGCGGACTTACTGACGACCATTATATCTTACATTTGGTAAAAAGAACTGTAAACCAGTGCCATGATGTACTGGTTAAAAATGTTAAGGAATTCACAGAATTGATAAAGAAAAATGAGCTCCCTGCCCAAACCAAACCTTCCTTTGGAGTCTGCCAATCTTTTGCTGACTGTGGCAAAGTCGAGGGGTTGTAACTAAAAATGCATGCTCATGCCTGCTTTTCAGTGTGGTCGTGGAGTCAGCTAAAAGTTTGTCATTAGCTGCTCTCATGGGCCAGCCTAGGTTTCAAAGTTTTCATATAATATGGAGCCAGACCATGGATGCCCTTGTAGATAATTAGTAAATTTTTTAAATGTATGCTAAACTAAATGGTCAAATAGTAAAGTGATGTTAAAACTGGGGAAATATTACACAACCTCCTACATTTAGTTGATAATCTGGTTCCTGGCTCAAGATAAAATGCAGTGGGTGTTTAGTTTTTACTAATGCTGCATTTGTAATCTGATTGTTAATTATGCCCCTTTCAGAGCGCCAAAGTGTACAAACGATACTCCTCGGTAATCCCATCCTCACACATCCTGGACGAGATGCAGAAGGTCCAACCAGGAAGAGACAGAACAGAGGTCTCTGCCATGGACAGACTCAATGGAATCCCGACTTCTAGTGGAGAAGTTCAAAAGTCAAACCTAGTGTTTGGCCGTCCCAGCACCACCGTCTCGTCCAGCACCATCACAGCACCAAAGGTCCAGCTACGCACCCAGCGCGCCAGACATATATCTCGACCAATCAGCATGCCCCTGGAACGCCTGCCCACTCCTGCTCAGATCAGTGAGAGGAATAATCGAAACACTGCTGATAATGTTGATGCAGGCTCTGTTGAGCGAGACACCATCACTGAAACTATACAGGAGATACCAGAGCCCGAGAAAGCTCGCCAGAGTGGTTCATCCAGGGTTAGCACCTACTACATCACTCCTTTTATTGACACTCAGACTATGCAGCGCAGAACATGGGACAGGAAATACAAGCACTATGATGTTACACCAGGACTGCTATGATAGTAGCCAACCTGCCGTCTACCAGCTCTGGAGTACAGCCTGTAAAGGCCACGATCCCTGTCACTGCTGGCCCAACGGTAACCACTGCCTCTGTGGTCTCTACCACGAGTAGTGTTACCACCATGTTCTCCAGAAACGTCTACACAATGCCAGTCAAGCCTGTTTGGACTTCTAAAAGGGAAAATGACACAGAAAATTCAGCTAGTGAGAACAGCAACTCACCAAACTTTCTACTAACTCTCAGGGCACCAAGGACTCTGCAGCCTCCTCCTGGAACGTTCTACAAGCCCCCTGGTTCCATTATTAACAGAGCCATGACACTTCCAAACTGGACTACTACAGTAACCACTATCACCACCAGCACCACCAGCACCTCCTCACTTGCCCCCCCAGCCATGCCCAGGTAGTCTCCCCATCCCCTGCCCTTACAACCCCCACACAGACACAGCTCCAGTCACAGGATTCCACTGACAGTGCGATTGACCC
Source organism: Acanthochromis polyacanthus (assembly GCF_021347895.1). Classification (NCBI taxonomy): domain Eukaryota; kingdom Metazoa; phylum Chordata; class Actinopteri; family Pomacentridae; genus Acanthochromis; species Acanthochromis polyacanthus. Next base: position 17,220,636 of record NC_067121.1, on the reverse strand, counting down.
CGGGGTCTCGACTTCTGCAACCCTTTCACCCTCCCAGTCTCCACTCCCCAGCAGCCCTGACGACCTCAGCCCGAGTGAGACGAAACCCATCTACCAAAGACTGCGACCTCGGAGGGTGCAAGAGCTTGAACACAGAGAGGCTCATTTTGTCTGACACCAAAAAACTTTCAATGTCTGTAAATATTAATGTATCTGTGCCATAATGTATACCGGGGCAAACAGTTTTCTGTACAAAGCCAAGACTGGAAGGAAAAGTGGCCCTGTGAAAAAAAAACCATGAAAGTGTTATAAGTACTAATATATTCAATTTTACATGTAAAAGTCATGGTGTCAACAGTGGTTGCTCTGAGCATTCAAAGCAAGCAAACACTGTCCTATTTTTTTTTGAATAAATGAATGCATGAATTGCCTTGATGTTATGCCAAAGAAAATTTGCCAGCCACAAAATGGATTTCTGTCTGTAAAGAACTGTAAGCCGATCACTTTTCTTGTTTAATGTCTAATTTGTTTCAAAAGTAAATTTTACATTGCGTTAAATTTTAGAACTGGTTTAATTCATATTTTATTTCACAGGAAATCGATGGACGTATTCTTTACACAAGGTTCTTAATTATAAAGAATTCAATGTTTTTACCTTTAATGTGTCCATGGTAACCTGTGTGTGATTGGTACATCTTTTCTCAGTATATAAACCGTATTTATCTGTTTACATTTTTTATATTCATTCATATATACACCAAGCTTGTCACCACAATTTTGTGTTGTTGCATTATTGTGCCTGTAAAGAAAATGACATGCAATAGTTCTTTCTGCAAATTAAAAGTTTATTTTCAACAGTTATTTGTTTTCTGATATATGTATTATTTATGATAACTGTTACACAACTTTCAGTGTCCTAGTAACTATTCTGATCTTTGGCTTTTCTTTGTTGTTGGGTAAATTGAAAAACAAGACTGTTGAGTACCAGACCTGGAGATTTTCTTTATTAATATGACTATTGTTGATTTGTTAGTCATTTAATTTGTTAATTTTCAGATCATACTGATAACAATCTCAATCCTAACTCTCCAGAGCTCAAAGTGATGTCTTAAGATTACTTGTTTATTTAATGTGCATTGCTCGAAGACAGAGACAAGTTTAAAAAAAAAAATTGTAGCATTTGAAAAATTTGCCCTGAAAATCTGTGCTTTTTCCTATAGTGCTGTAGACCCAAATTTACATTCCGTTCATTGTTTTAGTGTATTACTTGTAACTGCATTTTGTCTTTCAGCCTGTCTAGTTTTTTGTTATATTTTTCTGTATTTGTTATTATTTCTGTATTTTGCTTTTTTTTTTTTTTTTTGTCCAGGGCTAAACCTGGTGTAGATACAGCCCACAGCAGGGTCAAGCAGTTTTAATGTACTACTGCTAATGGTTCATTTTCTCCTCACCTAATTAACCAAGTCACCTTTTCCACCTCGGCAAGCTGGTCAGAGGAGTCAGCCATTTCAGATGCATGCATCACAAACCTTGAAACAAACTCTCTTCTCTATTAGTCTGATTAGTTCTTATATGATTAACTGCAAATTGTAGCTTCTTCCACAGGTTCTTAACTGAAAGACGTTCTTCCACAGAGGCGTATAATGACTGTGAAGGGAAATCTTGCTGATGCGTCTTTTGATAAACATCCCTCACTTTCAGTACGGAACAGTGCTTCTCTCCACCAGGATCTTCATTCCCTCTTCAGCAGATATCCCCCTAATTCTGCCTCAAAATGGATGACTGTTGTCTTTTTTTCTGCCTGCCCATGTTGAGCTGGGAGATTAGAGCAATCAGCTTAGGACTGCTGCTGACCTGCAGGCAGAGGAGAGTGAGTGGGCAGCTAGGAGTCATACGGAGCGCTTCTACCTTGCTTAATGTTTTCCATTACTTCAGCTTGTTTGTGAACCTCTTTCTCTAGATGTTGTTTGACTTTTTATTATTCTATAAGAGGTAAGCATCAGAATTTATTATTTAAGTCTTTCTGTTGATAAGATTGAATGTGTTGGATGATCATGTAAGAGCTAACAGGTGTGTGTTGCTAGTTTTTCCTATATTTAAATTCTAGCAAAAGATTATGGCATAGTTGTGGATGACTTTGAAATGTTTTTATTGATTTTGATATTTAGATGTTACTTACTCGTGCAGTAATTTTTTGATATGTGTCTGCCACAACTACTTCTTTTTTTTTTTTTTTTTTTTTTACATTTTTTCTGCCAAGATTGTGCAAGGAAATTCTGTCACGTGTAATTACAGTTTGAGTAATGAGGGGATTTCAGAGAAGTCAGACACATAATGATAGCCTTTACTCTCCTGTTTTAGTCTTACAGTTCCCCCATTGTTTTTCTACACAAGTGTTTATGTCCCTGCATCCTCTGTCTGGCAGTCTGCAGTAATCTACTGGACATGTCACTCTGAACAAATAACTTGTGTTCAACATCCTCTGAAGTTTCATCAGCACATAACCCATATATGCTGTTGACATTTGTTTTTCCTTGTATTTCCAAATTGAATTTGTCTTTCATAATAAATCTGGCAGACAGAGGAGGTCCAAATTCTATTTATCATTCAGGTTTACAGTTTGACATCAAGGTTACAATGGTCTTAATGCTAGTGTTTGAGAGTAATAATTTTAATATTATACCAGCCTGTACTACACCAGTGGGGAAACTCTAAACCTTTTGTCTTCATATGCCTACACAATAAACTGGTAGGGATATGCTCAGGAGCACATCAGCAAGGTGTATGCTTTACCAGAGGTGGTTTAAAGGATGGTCTGTCACGGCCACCTTAAACAAATCCAACTTTAGTTACAATTTTAATTCTAAAGCCAGGTATAGTGAAGTTTAAGACAAGGTCAGTTCAAACTCACATCCAGAACAAAGTCAGTAGATTTGACAATAATGTCTGCATGCCTTTCTTCATGGAGTAATAATTATTTTTATGACTTTTGCTGCTAGTGATGAAATAGTATTGACAGTTGTATCAATATGTAGAAGTTTAAGTATGTTGCTTTTTTAATAAGATTGTGGAAATACATTGAAAAAGTAAAACGTACACTTCCATTCAAAAGTCTGGGGTCACTTAGAAATGCCCTTATTTTCGAAAGAAAAGCTTTTTTCCAATGACGATAACATTAAATGAATCAGTAATACAGTCTAGACATTATTAATGTGGTAAATGACTATTCTAGAAATGTCTGATTTACAATGGAATATCTACATAGAGGTACAGAGGAACATTTCCAGCTACCATCACTCCTGTGTGCTAATGCTACATTGTGTTAGCTAATGGCGTTGAAAGGCTAATTGATGGTCAAAAAACCCTCGTATAATTATGTTAGCACATGAATAAAAATGTGAGTTTTTACGGAAAAGAGGAAATTGCCTGGGTGACCCCAAACTTTTGAACAGTACTGTATCTTTGCGAATGCTTTAGGAAATCATTGGAAAGTCAAGTCCAAGTCTGGTATTAAAATAATCAGCTAGACCAAGATAAGGCAAGTGTTATCAAAACCAAAGTACTAAACCCTGAGTCCTACTGTTCACCAGTAATGTGATGTCGTTTGTTGAGTGTCTCTATGCCATCACTAATAGAGTTGTGTACCTGCAGGTTTATCACAGTCTGATGACCCCTTCTAGGGGTTGAGCTGCAAAGCAATGAAGACAGGCTCTCAAATCCGCCTGTTACTATGGAAAAATTGGACTCTTCGCAAGAGACAGAAGGTAAAATTATTGAGCTTGGACAAAAGTTTAGATAAACTATTCAGCATGATGCAACGTGAAACAACACAACACTGCAAACTACAGCCTCAGAAACTGTATTAGCATCAGTCTGACATAGAAATCTTAATAAAAACTCAACGTATTTATGTTTAAACTTGGTTGCCTTATTTTGTGGCAGCTGCATTGTATCATGCAAGTGTTTCTTGTGTTCTGGTAATATGCTGTATGTGACTGTTTCACCTGTTTCTGTCTAGATTCGCTTCCTGGTGGAGATCTTCTGGCCAGTGTTGTTATTCATTGGCCTGGTGTGGCTGAGGAAGGCCAACCCACTGTACCAACAACATGAGTGTAAGAACAAATTCCTGACTACGATCCATCAGCACCAAAAAGCTAGATTACAACCTGTATCAGCTGGATTTGTTTTTATAGGAAAGATAGCCTTTTGGAAACACTTAAATTGACGTCACAATTCCTCACATGCCCGCCGTGTAATCTCTGTTTCTTCAGGTCATTTCCCTAACAAGGCTATGCCGTCAGCAGGGATTCTCCCCTGGATCCAGGGCATCATCTGCAACAGCAACAACCCATGCTTCAGACATCCAACCCGAGGAGAGTCCCCAGGCGTAGTGTCAAACTATAACAACTCAATGTAAGCATAAAATCAACACTTGTAAACCTTACTTTACCTTGACTGTAATTGGTGGTTTGTCTAAAATCATTCGTTTCCAAAATGTATTTCAGTTAATTCAGTGATTAGATTTTTTTGGTTTATTCTAGATTGGCACGGTTCTACGTTGATGTCCAGGAGCTTCTGCTCAACGAGACGGAGATCCAGCACCTCCAAAGGCTTTGGCAAGAAATGTCATCCTTCTCAAACTTAATGGATACTTTACGCAATAACCCATCTGTGGTCTCAGGTAAAGGGCAAATGGTCAGACAGTAAAACTGCTCATGAGAGTAAAATACTTCCTAAAAAAACATGTTTTTTAGCTCTGTAATTTGAACCTAAAAAAAACTGTTGAGAATAAGTTTTCTTTTTTGTGTAGCCTTTTTAAACAATGTAACAACAAAGGTCTTCATATTTTACCTTTAAAACATTTATTACTACTTCTTAAATTAACCAGACAAAGCAATAGCTGTTCTATAACATATCACAGCAACACAAACATAATCCAGAATCGTGCTTTGTAAACTCTTTAAAGTAGTTTTCCTGTTTTCCCTTTTATTTCCAGGTGGTATTTACATTATTCTCCATTTACGTGCAAAGAAATGATTTAGAACTGGGCCTGAAGGCACTTACAAGAAATATTATTCTCAATATTTCTATCACTGAAATTAGCTTCGCCTTTTGACAGGGACATACGTACAATCACATTTCCTCCTGCTCACTGTTCTCTACCTGAAATACAAAATTGCTGCTATTCCGTCTAAATTATTTCCTCTGAGCAGTTCAATACCAGTTGGGTTAATATTGTTTTTTGGGGATCTGACCTTTCATTATCTTTGTTTTTGATCTTCTGTTTAGGCCGTGGGCTAAAGATAGATGATATTCTGAAAGATGATGAAGTTCTTACGGCCTTCCTGTTAAGAGATGCCAGCCTCTCGGAATCTGTTGTTTACCAGCTCGTCAATGGACAAATACGACTTGAACAGGTGCTGTTTAGACCTATGCTTGGTCATCTTGTCTTCAATATAGTGGTTAAGATGAGTATTTGTAGTGCATCTCTATGTAATAGACACACTGAAGAAAAAGTGTTTCATAAGCTTTTGCAATTACATATGTTGAATCTTTCAAAGTATTTTGAATTACACATTAAGAATACTTTTCATCCTTTAATTTTTTACGTCTAGCTTGCATTTGGTGTCCCAGACCTGCAGCTGAAAGACATAGCGTGTAGTCAGGCCCTGCTGGAGCGTTTTATCATCTTCCCCAGTCGTATGGGACTCCACGGGGTTCGCAACGCCATGTGTGCTCTCAGCCAGCAACGGCTGCAGAAGATTGAAGACGTCCTCTATGCGAACCTGGACTTCTTTAAGATCTTCAAACTGGTGAGTTGAAAGTTCTTGACACAGATGCTCAACAACAGGATATCACACATATGTATCAAAAAACACAGTGGGACATCATATCACTACATGATGATCCTGTATGTCAAATGACCTTTGTCTCAAATGTTGTTTCTTACATCTGTCTATGGGTCATTCCAGAATTGGTTCACATTTTTGAAAAATATACCTTCTCCTTTCCAATTTTCTTCTTCATCAGTAATAGGTAATAAACTATCATAGGCTTGATTGGCTCAACTTTATACATCAACGGCACCATTTCTATTGCATGTTTTATTTTTTTATTTTAATCACAGTAACAGAGTTGCTAATCTATGCTGATGTTAGCTTTTTCTCAGGAGTAGAAGCTAGATATATACACACGTGGACAAAATTGTTGGTACCCCTCAGTTAACCCTTAGGGCCCTAGGGGGGTTTAGGTCCGTTTTTGACAAATTCTGATTTTACCTTTATATTTCACCTTAGAAGCTGTTGATCTTGCTTTGCTTGGTATCTTTTTTTTCAGCACAACCTCACCTGTGTGATTCTATAATTATTTAGACATTTTGATATAATGTATGGACACACTTGACCTAAAATAGCAGAAAAAATACAAAATCCGAGTAGAAAAAAGTTAGATTTTTTTGCTGTGGACACCATAAACATGTGTAACGAATCTTTTTCAGAACTTATAATGTAAATATAAATTGTTTGTCATAAAATAATGTACAAATTTAGCAGTTAACACAGTTCTATACCACTATTTGCACTAAAATGGAGGAATTTTTTTAGGCGTTTTTGCACAACTATTTACAAAATCATGAGGAGTCCCAATAAAATTTTACATAAATGAATTTGTACCATTCCAAAAAGCCTTTTCTGTCCACCACAATCTCTACAATGACAAAAACAATAGAAACAGTCTTTAGGACCACAGGGAGAATCCAGAGTCCTGGTGTTCTCCATTGCTAGAATATGTTTATTATGAATGTTATTATTATTGTTGTTTTATTATTATTATTTTATTTTTATTATAATTATTGTTATTATTATTTATTATTATTATTATTAGTAGTAGTAGTAGCAGTAATATATTACATCTGAAACAAAATCTTCATTTTCTGTGCATCTTTGGTGTCTAGCAGAGAGTGATCTGTGGCCAAAGCCAGTGAAGGACGTGCTGCTCTCCCAAAGAGTTATAACTATCACCTGACTAAAAAAAATTAAAAAATGATGGAAAGTTCCAAATCCGCACTTTGGCCATCTCTCCTCTGTGTATTTCTAGAATATTCCACTCTCTTACAATGAACACAGAGACTGGGGGCGTGTCTGTGCGGCCGCTCCCCGTCAGAGCGTCTCTGTCACTCAGCTCCAAGTTTCTCAGTCACCTTTGGGGAAATCAGAGAACGCCAGGTTTGTGAAAATCTGGTCCACATTTTCCTTCCTACACCAAGCATAACTCCAAAGGTCTGTGTTTCTCACCAGATGCTTTCAGCAGAGAGGACTCTCTGCAGAGTCCAAAGTTCAAAATTTCGCCGCGCATAAAAGACGCTGGAAATAGCTCCGGTGAAGTTCGGTAAAAAAATGTGGCGTTTATTATTGATCATATCTCTGGTTTTACTTGGCCGATCAACTTGATTCAAAAACTGGTAGAAAGTTCAGAATCTGTACTTTCAGCACACGTTTAAAGGGAGACTCGCCGACGCTTCATTTTCCTGCTTTGTTTTGATTACCGCGGAGCAACAAGAAAACGCGCCAGAGCGTCTTTCGGGTGGCAAGGGTTAAAGAAGGAAAAACCCACAATTCTCACTGAAATCACTTGAAACTCACAAAAGTAACAATAAATAAAAATTTATTGAAAATTAAATAATCAAAATCAGCCATCACTTTTGAATTGTTGATTAACATAATTATTTAAAAAAACAAACTAATGAAATAGGGCTGGACAAAAATGATGGTACCCATAACTTAATATTTTGTTGCACAACCTTTTGAGGCAATCACTGCAATTAAACGATTTCTGTATTTGTCAATGAGCGTTCTGCAGCTGTCAACAGGTATTTTGGCCCACTCCTCATGAGCAAACAGCTCCAGTTGTCTCAGGTTTGATGGGTGTCTTCTCCAAATGGCATGTTTCAGCTCCTTCCACATATGTTCAATGGGATTCAGATCTGGGCTCATAGAAGGCCACTTTAGAATAGTCCAACGCTTTTCTCTCAGCCATTCTTGGGTGTTTTTGGCTGTGTGTTTTGGATCGTTGTCCTGTTGGAAGACCCATGACCTGCGACTGAGACCAAGCTTTCTGACACGAGGCAGCACATTTCTCTCCAGAATGCCTTGATAGTCTTCAGATTTCATCGTACCTTGCACACTTTCAAGACACCCTGTGCCAGATGCAGCAAAGCAGCCCCAAAACATTACTGAGCCTCCTCCATGTTTCACCGTAGGGACAGTGTTCTTTTCTTCGTATGCTTGGTTTTTGAGTCTATGAACATAGAGTTGATGTGCCTTACCAAAAAGCTCCAGTTTGGTCTCATCTGTCCAAAGGACATTCTCCCAGAAGCTTTGTGGCTTGTCAACATGCATTTTTGCAAATTCCAGTCTGGCTTTTTTATGAGTTTTTTTCAGCAGTGGTGTCCTCCTTGGTCGTCTCCCATGAAGTCCACTTTGGCTCAAACAACGACGAATGGTGCGATCTGACACTGATGTACCTTGGCCTTGGAGTTCACCTTTAATTTCTTTGGAGGTTGCTCTGGGCTCTTTGGATACAATTCCAACGATCCGTCTCTTCAATTTGTCATCAATTTTCCTCTTGCGGCCACGTCCAGGGAGGTTGGCTACTGTCCCGTGGGTCTTGAACTTCTGAATAATATGAGCCACTGTTGTCACAGGAACTTCAAGCTGTTTAGAGATGGTCTTATAGCCTTTACCTTTAAGATGTTTGTCTATAATTTTTTTTCGGATGTCCTGGGACAATTCTCTCCTTCGCTTTCTGTTGTCCATGTTCAGTGTGGTACACACCTTTTCACCAAACAGCAGGGTGACTACTTGTCTCCGTTTAAATAGGCAGACTGACTGATTATGAGTTTGGAAACACCTGTGATGTCAATTAAATGACACACCTGAGTTAATCATGTCACTCTGGTCAAATAGTTTTCAATCTTTTATAGAGGTACCATCATTTTTGTCCAGGCCTGTTTCATTAGTTTGTTTTTTTAAATAATTATGTTAATCAACAATTCAAAAGTAATGGCTGTTTTTGATTATTTAATTTTCAATAAATTTTTATTTATTGTTACTTTTGTGAGTTCCAAGTGATTTCAGTGAGAATTGTGGGTTTTTCCTTCTTTAACTGAGGGGTACCAACAATTTTGTCCACGTGTGTAGCTAGCTGTTACTGCAGACCAAGAAGACAAACTTACTGATGGAAAAAGTGAAAAGAATTTGTTTTATCCTGGTAATATGGATAACAGGGTTGCATGAGGTAGAGTGAGACATTCAATCAAGGCTGACAATGTTATGAAAATATGAAAAATAGAAGAGAGTCAATAGCTTTGCTCTACTCATTGTTTTGGTAAACTGTTTGATGTTAATTCCTGCATATCATGTGATTTACAGTTTTCTTCTTTTTCTACCAGCTAAAAAGGTGATGCTAACAGGGTTGATTGCATGTTGTGGGACACACATTTCATGCGCAATTATTATTTTTTTAAAATATTATGTTGATTTACACTTTTTCCCCACAATTACAAGAGACATCAATGAAAAAAATCTTATCAAAAAAGGAAATTTCAATTTAATTTTAGGTGGGGGTTTTTTGAGATTCAATTTGGTCATCAGGGCTGTATTACCGTAGTTATAGCTGTGTTAGGATATAGTTTTTTTCATTGAAGGACCACTTAATACTTATGCTTTAGCATCCTCTTTAGACTTTAGAATGTGTGATATCCCCTGTTTTGGCTCGCAGACTGTTTTAGATTTGCAGTACCTTCTGTGACTTCTGAGAATTATTAATGTATATGGAAAGCTATTTAAAAAGCTATAAATACAATCTGAAAAACTTTTCAGACTATAAGAGCTAGCTAGCTAGCTCATGCCTGCAGGGATACATGTGCTTCCAGCCTCAGGCATCACTTATCCTCTCCAACTATGGTTCTTTTCAACATGTATTTTAGTAGAATTTGCTACTAACTACACTACCCTTCAAAAGTTTGGGGTCACTTAGAAATGCCCTTATTTTTGAAAGAAAGGCAGTTTTTTCTATGAAGATAATATTAAATGAGTCAGAAATACAGTCTAGACATTATTAATGTGGTAAATGACTATTCTAGCTGGACACGGCTGATTTTTAATGGAATATCTCCATAGGGGTACAGAGGAACATTTCCAGCAACCATCAATGCTGTATTCTAATACTACATTGTGCTAGATAACTGTGTTGCAAGGCTAATTGCTGGTTATAAAACCCTTGTGCAATTATGTTCGCACATGAATAAAAATGTGAGTTTTCATAGAAAACATGAAATTCTCTGGGTGACCCCAGACTTTTGAACAGTAGAGTATGTCAGACCAATTCACTCTGAAGTCTTTGCAGGAAGAACACAGATTGCCAATAAACACATGTAACCAGTCCTTTACAGCTATTGGTCTACAGCAGGGATGTCAAACTCATTCCACAAAGGGCCGGTGTGGCTGCAGGTTTTTGTTCCAACTAAGCAGCATCACACCAGACGTGACTCATTTAATCAACCGATCTCAGTCTCCAGACAGGTGATTGGTCAGACTGTGTGCTCTAGATACGTTGGAACTAAATGCTGTAGCCTCGAGCACACAGTCTGACCAATCACCTGTCTGGAAACTGAGATTGGTTGATTAAATGAGTCAGATCTGGTGTGATGCTGCTTAGTTGGAACAAAAACCTGCAGCCACACCGGCCCTTTGTGGAATGAGTTTGACATCCCTGGTCTACAGGATTCTTATCTGAACTTTTTCATAATAGCAACTGTAAACACACATGCACATTTTTATTTGAATTATGTTATGAGTGTTGGTTCTGTGTACAAGTTTTTGTGTAATATAGTAGCCAACTCTAGCTAGCAGGTGACTGCCAGATCTGTTCACCCTGCCAGTGGCTTTATTTGGGTCTTGGAGTAAAGCATGGATTCTGTCTCGAACAGTTTACACATGTATTTATTAAAAGCAGGCTTCACAGAGACAGAAAAACAGCCCTTTCAGTGACACCTCTGGTTGTCATCCTTTTAATTTGTTCAAGAAAAATCCCTCTTAATAATTTGTTCTTCTCATTATTTTTATTATTGTTACAAAACTATAAACTCCATTGTATTGAACCCTCTCCTTTGACACCCTATAGTTTCTTTACTATTTGTGTGCATTCAAGAAAAGTCAGGTGACTGGCTCAAGGAGTTCACCTGGCATTATCCCTCTTGGCCTGTTTCTCTAATGGGCTTAGCTTGGGCCTGCCTAGAGCCTGTGAGGTCTTCTGTAAGACAAGATGCTACGCCTCATATAAATACATTACCAACATGTGCCTGTCTAAAGAATTAAGTCAACATAGTCAGCGCACTTGACAAACTTGACTGTAGGACTGAAAAAGTAGGACAGGTGTCTACTTGTCTTTGTAGAAGTCATAGCAATTGTGACAATCAAGAAGTTTAGGTAGATGATTTGTAAATGAGTTCCATAATAAAATAACACTGGCAATGATGAACAATAGCTGACATCTCTTTCTTATTTTGACCAAAGAGTATTTATTCTCTTCTGTTTTATTTAGTGCTTTAGCGTATTTAGATGTCCAAACTAATCTTGTGACGTGGCTTTTTGGAGTACAACATTGGTCGGTCCATCCAGACCGGAATACCTCAACATCTCCTGAATGGATATTTATTTATTTATTCTGTACGTTGTAGGGAGAGAAAATCCGAATGAGGTTGAAATGTTTCAACAATTATTTAACAAACCACTATGAAATTTGGTGCACATGTTCATTTTCCCCTCTGGATTAATTGCAACAAATTTGTTGATAAAAATTTTCTAATGAAAACAATTACTCTGCTAAAGAACGTGGCGGAGTTGTATCATGATAAGCGTACATTTGTCTGTCTGTGCGCAGCATTACTCAAAAATGGAATAATAGATTTGGATGAAATTTTCAGTGAAGGTCAGAAATGACACAAGGACCATCTGATTAGATTCTGGCAGTGATGCGGCTTATAGTCTGGATCCACCAATTTGTTAAATATTTCCGGTTGCGAGATAGCGGCACTGTAACTATGACAACAATTGAACAGTATGTCAGCTACCTGCTGACAATCACATGATTGCGATCCTATTACAAATCTACCACTGCGGACTTATCGGGACTTATCCGTCGGAAATCATACAAAGAACAATCAATTAAATTGTGGGGGTGTTTCATCAATTCCGCTACATATTTAGGTCACGCGATTTGGTATCCGTCGATAACGCACACATGCATAACATGCCTGTGCTCAATCTAAGGTAATTTTTTGTTAACGATTTCCTCCGTAGGAAATGATACAACAATTGAACAGTCTTGTTGGAATACTACGCTCTCTGAGTGCTTTTCTTGTTATTTTCTTGTTATTATACATATTTTTATAAGTTAAAGTAAGAAAAATATACACAAATAGAAGTGATTTAACATATGGCAAAAAATTGATACCAGTAAATTACGTGAAACTGTGTAAAAACTACATAAATGCAAGCATAAAAACACAAATATTAAAGTTTCATTTGTCTAGTGAAGCTGATGCTTGGCCCTCTTATACAAAGCTGTTGTAAAAGGCAAGGGCACTATGCAGCATCCTTATCTTAGTTCTACTCTGGGAAACATTTAAGAGACCAGAATATTTGCTCTAGTGGGATTTAAAAGCTTAAAGCAAAACCTAAGAATGAACTCTAAAATTATATGAGAACCAGTGAGCCTTTAAAACCAGAGTAATTTATGTTTTTGTGAGAAGACATGCTGCCTCAGTTTGGATCATCTGAAGGTTGTCTAAAGTTTTCTTTGGGAGGCCAATGATACTACTTTTACACTACTATAATTGTTAACCTTTTCTTGACATTTTTCAGTAAATATTACAGAAATATGACAGATAAACATCTTCTTGAAGGCTTCATACACTCAGCACATACCCTCCTTGGTTGGTGTACTACAGTAGCATCTTTACATTTATCCCATTAACCACATTAAGTTTAAAGCCCATTACCACACTGACCTCTTGTAACAACTTTCCTCCACTCTTGACTCCTTTCTCCCATCAGCTTCTCAATACCCTCCCTTCCTAATCCCTTGCTTTCTCTCTTTCCCTCTCACCATACTGCCTCCCCCCTTCCTTTGTTCATCGAAATGCAGGCAGAAGGAATGTGAGAGGAAGGATATCTCATGAGTGTGTTTGTCTTGGCGCTAAGCATTTCCTCACTCTCAGCACTCTGCCCTGACCAGGCGTTTTCTAACACCTACTGCTAATGGTTTCTCAAGAACATAAATTTAGTGAAGGAGATTTACGGGAACAATGTTAATGTGGCCCCATATCAAACATCGGATGAATGTCCAACATATCAAGGTTCATCAAATGGAATTGTGCCTTTATAATACATATTAGATCCAAAACGTCTGGGAAAAAAAAAAGATTGGATTGGATTGTTTGATGTTTTGCCAAGTAGACTGCCAATTCTAATTACCATAAAAGAAAGTGTGCATGCAAAAATGATTTCCTTTCGCTATAACAAATATTTCTTAGAAATTTCCAGTGCTTTAAGGTTGTTGTTTACTTAGTTCTAGTTTCTAGTTTCTTGCTAGACATGAATGCCTCAGGTAATCATGGGACATGAAGTACAAACAGCACAGATGGTTTTGACACAAAACAAAGGGCCAGTTGTGCTCAAATCTCTCATTTGATCTATATTCATGTTAGTTATTCTGTATGAATATTCTTATCCAATATATCTTATGACTTTGTTTCCTCAGATGTCTAAGGTTTTGGACAGCAGCTCTGAAGGGATTGACCTGCATTTCTGGGGTCGGGTTCTTAAGGCAGCATCAGAGAAGATCCAACTGGTAAGAACCACAAGGGCCATCAATCCCCTCCACTCCTGCTCTGCTGAACCGCTCTCCCTCTCAGTTCTGCAGGATCACAGGCATTGGTATTTTTAGTCCTGCAGGAAACTCGCCTCTTCCGCTGCTCCCTGTTCACAGAGGATGCTGAGTGATGAGCTCAACAATGTTGGGGTTACATGCGTGTGTTAACGACCTACATGTGTAAATGTGCAAGTGCTGATATGTCTCTGTAAGCTGTAATAAGTGTGTGAGGCTGTGTGCATGCACATTCATGAATGGTGCATGCATGCATCTATGCAGATGCATGTATTGTTAATGAATACATATGAAATACAAATCACAGTGGAATAGAATAGCATAACAATAGAATAACAATGTAGGCAATGTACATATTGTCGAGAAGTTGAACAGAATAGAAGAGACCAAGATGGTATACAGTACAGGCGGCACGGTGCTGCGGTGGTTAACATTGTTGCCTGTCTCCTGGGCCAGTTTTCTGGGTTGGAATCTCAGCCTTCTGCATGGAATTTGCATGTTCTCCTTGTGCCTGCATGAGGTTACCCCAGGTGCTCCAGCTTCCTTCCACAGTCCAAACACATGCTGAGGTTAAATGGTAATTTTAAATTGTCTGTTGGTGTAAATGTGAGTGTGATCGTTTGTCTCTATATGTAGCCCTGTGATGACCTGTCCAGGGTGTCTCCTGCCTTCACCCTAAGTCAGCTGGGATAGACTGTAGACTTCAGCCCCCCATGACCCTACTAAGGTTAAAACATTATATAGATAATGGATGGGTTAATGCTATATGGTGTGAGAATAATGGATGTTATAAAGAATAATTATATACCCATAGAATAGCCAGAATAGAAATTAATACAATATGTGTATTTATATACATTACCAGTCAAAAGTTTGGACATGCCTTCTCGTTTACTGGTTTTTCGTTATTTTCATGGCTATCTACATTGTCCTCATTGAAGGCATCAAATCGATGAACATAAATGGAATTGTGTAGTAAACAAAAAAAAGTGTGACATAAGTCAAAACATGTTTTATATTTTAGATTCTTCAAAATAGGCACTCTTTGCTTTGTTTACTGCTTTGCACACTCTTGACATTTTCTCCGTGAGCTTCATGAAGTAGTCACCTGAGATGGTTTTCCAACAGTCTTGAAGGAGTTCCCAGAGATGCTGAGCACTTGTTGGCCCTTTTGCCTTCATAACGAAATAACGAAAAACAATTCAATTAGAAGGTGTGTCCAAGCTTTTGACTGGTAGTGTATATGTTTATGGATTTGATCTCTACTGCATGGTGAACACACACACACACACAAATGAGTGAGATGTGTGTTTCAGCACGTTCACTGTATGTCCCAAGGGGAAAGTGTATCCCATCGTCACCTTAGCCATGGGTGAGAAAAGAATGAGAGGGGTGGGAGGTAAGGGAGAGAGAGAAAGGGAGCGGGACATTCCTTTGAGGTGACACATCCTGAAGGTGGGACCTTTGTATCACCATGGTGACAGAAAGGCGAGCCAAATGCTCTCATTACCCACCTTTCCTTCCTTTCAGTTCAGTCTGTGTGTGTGTATGTGTGTGTTTATGGGAAATAATAATAAGGACCTGGAAGAAGATAGAGTGTGTGCATACGTGTGCGTATTCACACGTAAAAAATTTGCTTTGACGGGGTGGCAAAGAGTAATAAGTCATTCCAATCAGAGACCTCTGCTGGTGACACCAGAGAAATGTCATACAATCCCTACTCGCAACACCCACTTAAACATAAAACTATGAATATTAGCAACCTCCTCCATATATTATTAGAGAGGAAATGGTACATAGTGGGGAGAGCTGCACTTCCATGAAGCTATTTTTGTTCTGTCAAAAGGAAGATATTTAGTCCACCTTTTGATTATCCTTGTATAGTGCTGTCATGTGTGCAGAAACATCTCTCCAGCATGTTTGCTTATCTTTCAAACTGCTGTTTTCTCATCGTCATTACTCCACCAAGGAACACGGTGGAGTTATGTGACAGTTGACGTACATTTGTCCATCTGTTGGTCTGTCTGTGCACAACATTACCCAAAACGGATGTGGATGAAATTTTTAGAGAAGGACAGAAATGACACATGGACAAAGTGTTTAGATTTTGGGAGTGATGCGGCTTATAGTCTGGATCCAACAATTAGTTAAGGATTTCTGCATCATTGCAAAATAGCAGCACGGTGTCACTGTAGCTATGACTACAAGTGAACAATATGTCAGCTGCCTGCTGACGATCACATGATTGCGATCCAACTACAAATCTACCACTGCGGCCTTATCGGGACTTATCTGGAACAATTGATTAAATTGTGGTGGTGTTTCCAAGTCCCCTCAATTCCCGCCACATACAGTATTTAGGTCATACGATTCAGTGTCCATACATAACATACACGTGCATAACACACACCTGTGCTCATTGCAACCTCAGTTTGTTTATGGGTAAATAAATGGCCATATTCTATGTTGCTGATTGTTGTTGTTTCTGATCATCATCAACTAATAAATAAACAAATGCTGCATTTCTACAAAAAATATGCTGCATTCCTGACAATACTGTATGGGGGAATGCACAAACTTGGTTGATAACTGTACTCTCTGAGTGCTTTTCTTGTTAGCAAATGTTTTCACTAGCATGCTAACATTAGCATTTAGCTAAAGCCACTTCTGTGCCAAAGTAGACAGCCTACAGCCTTGTAGAGTGATGTGACTGCAGAGTGTAGACGGTGGTGTTGACTGAACCCTCATTGTGAGAAGGCCCTTGTCTTTGAATTATGGTCGTGATCCTGTTTGTGGTAAACTTTGTACTTCTTTTCTTTTGTGTGACAGACACAAAAACTGAAGATAGCAACCCAAAGAGAGATACTGTAGGTTGCCATAGAGCATGAATGACCTCGCCTCTCTATGTCTTGCACAGTTGATGGAGCGGGAGAGCTCTCAGGATCTCCTGAAGGTTGTGTCCCCTCTGTTCCGAACTCGAGGTCCTACCTCCTTCAACCAGTTGATGTCCAGTGTGTCAAGCCTCTTTTGCGGATATCCAGAGGGAGGAGGCTCGAGGGTCCTGTCCTTCAACTGGTATGAGGATAACAACTACAAGGTGTTTCTGGGGGTCAATGGCACCAAAAGCCACAGCTATGTCTATGATGATACTGCCAGTAAGTAAAGATTTTTGGACTGCTGTTTAAATATCCCAATTCCATTTTACTTACTGTACTTTATGGTAGTTACCGTAGACTTATAGGATTCCAGTATAATGTAGTATTTCAAAAAAATCTGTTTATTTTATAGCTGCTGAAACACATGATTGTCAAAAAATATAACTTGTCGTGGAGCTGTAAATGCTCACATTTTTTTGAGAGCACTTTAAAGAGTAAGACTGAAAATTTGCTCTTGATCTTCCTAACAGTAGTTGAGAAAACAATAAGGCTAAAAGCTCAATTTATTGTCTTTTTCTTGGCTTTTGATCATACTGGAGTTTTAATTGCTGTTTCGGACAAGAAGTGATGACAAGAAGCTGCTGTAGCTAGATTGTGTAATTCAGCCCCTGTCAATAAAACTACATAAAAAGAGGAACAACTGTTTTTGCTAAGATGCACTTTTTTTTATCACCTTAAGCTATCTCACTGTTTTTCACAGGTAGTTTTACTTTTTCCAGCTGAGTGTCCATTTTACCTCTTTCACAGAGGTTCATATGCTGTTTGCTACATCAAATGCTACAATAATTATATCAGAAAGGTGATGGAAAATTACTAGTGGGCCACTTTTTCATATTTCTAATCTTTTATTTAGAAACTTAGTAAATAACTTCTGAATGGCAGACAGTTGTGAGGAATATAAGAAAGGCTCATTATCAGAATCATTACCCATAATGATCCCTTTTTTCTCCTCTTTTCCATTTCTCCTTTTATCTCTTTTGTCTCTGCATACAATACTTTTTTATTTACAATTTTTTTTTTGACATTTTTGTCTGCTTAGCTCCCTTCTGCAATGGCCTGATGGAGACCCTGGAGTCCAACCCTGTCACAAAAATTGTGTGGAATTCAGTCAAGCCCCTGCTGATGGGAAAAATCCTGTACACTCCCGACTCCCCTGCCGTCCGCAAGATATTAAAGAGTGTAAGAGAGACCACCTCCAGACCGACCCTTCACCTCTCTGCCTTTGTCTGCTCACTTTTTCTCTTGTTCTTCATTTCTTTCAACACACTCAGTATCTGTGTAGATGTAGTACAAACCCCCACCCTTCATTGGAATGAGCTGGCTACTGAAGCAAAGGAGAGAAGTGGGGGCTGGCAGTCTTACTGCAGTGTGAGGAAAGAGAAGCGAAGGGAAAAGTAAACAATAAATTGAATGTGTGAGTGCAGTTGTGAAAGGATAAACAGATCTGTCATATTTCTTTGATTACTCCTCTAACAGATCTCAATTCCAGGGGGAGTTTTGGTCATGAGAATTCAGGCAAATAACCTAATGTGACTGTTGCTACCTGTGTTGTTTTAAAAATATTGCAGTTTAGAGCTTAGACAAATCAAATGTTTGCTTTCATAGGCCTCTTATATATCATCTGACACTACTCTCATACAGTAGAAAAACTCTACATGACTCATTAGCACAAGACAAAGGTATGAAAGGTTAAGTATGCTTCTTGATTGTTGGTGCACTACTCTAGCAATTTTATGTCAGTTCTGAATGGACCTGCATGTGTATTTGTGTGTATCCAGGCCAACACAACATTTGAGGAGCTGGAGAGACTCCGGAACATGGTCAAAGCCTGGGAAGAGGTGGGACCTCAGCTGCAAGCTTTCTTCCACAACAGTGTCCAGATGAACATGATCAGGGTATGAATATTGCACATACCTGCTCACTAATTTTCAATGGAATGGAATGTACAAGTTACAAAAGTGCCACATGCAATAAACGTGAGAATATTTTTATTGTAGTATTTCAGAATATATAATGCTTGGTTTAATTTAGCCTTACTTAATTACAGCATATCCAGTGTTAGAACCAACCATCCATCCATTATCTATACACTGCTTAGTCCTCATTAGGGTCGTGGGGGCGGGGGTGGAGTCTATTCCAGCTGAGTGAAGGCAGGGGACACCCTGGACAGATCACTATTTCATCCCAGGGCAACACATAGTGTCTAACAATCACACTCGCACAGTCTGTTTTTGGACTGTGGAAGGAATCCGAATACCCGGAGAACACCCACACATGCGCAGGGAGAACATGCAAACTCCATACAGAAAGATCCCAGGAAGGCAAGGATGCAAACCGGGGATCTTCTAGCTGCCAGGTGAAAGTGGTAACCACCCAACCACTGTGCAGCCACACTAGCAGAGGTGTGAACATCAAATCATTAAATAGCTTTACGTCAAATTTAGCCCTCAAATTTGACTTCAGTGAGTCGTGTTTCTTCTTTTTAGGCTTGAAAAACATGATACCTTCCTCAAGTCCAAAACAGAAGAATCTTATCTAGGGCAGTGTATTTTAAAAAATGAACTGTTATTACTGGTTTTATGTCCATGTACAGCCAGGATGCTTGCCAGCTTCCAAATAGTTAACATTCAGTTGGCAATGCAATTTACTACTGAATGCTGACTACTGACAAAACTACTGACATTTTGTAATAGTAGTAGTAAGTCGGATTAATCATGTTTATGTTTAGTATTAGTTTGCCAGCACAATGATTCAAAGGCATTTTTTTTAAATTGTCCTTTATATCGTACATACAATGCAGGCAGGGCTGCACAGTTGCTCAGTGGTTAGAACATTCGCCTTGCAACTAGAAGATCCCTGGCCTTCCTGGGATCTTTCTGAATGGAGTTTGCATGTTCTCCCTGTGAATTACTCCGGCTTCCTCCCGCAACATGCTGAGGTTAATTGATAGCTCCAAATTGTCTGTAGGTCTCTATATGTAGCCCTGTAATAGATTGGTGACCTGTCCAAGGTGTCCCCTGCCTACCATTCAAAAGTTTGGAGTCACTTAGAAATGTCCTCATTTTTGAAAGAGAAGTATTTTTTTTTCAAAGAAGATAACAATAAATGAATCAGAAATACAGTGTAGACTTTGTTGTCATGTGGTAAATGACTATTCTAGCTGGAAACGGCTGATTTTTAATGGAATATCTACATAGGCCACATTTCCAGCAACTGTCACTCCTGTGTTCTAATGCTACATTGTGTTAGCTAATGGTGTTGAAAGGCTAATTGATGATTAGAAAACCCTTGTGCAGTTATGTTAGCACATGAATAAAAATGTGACTTATCATTATAAATATGAAATGGCCTGGGTGACACCAAACTTTTAAATGGTTGTGTGTGAATACGGCATATTTATATCACGCATAGTAACTGCACTCTTGTCTCTGTCGCTGCAGGACACCCTGAGAAACCCGACAGTGATGCACTTCATGGACAACAGTCTGGTGGAAACAGACTTTACAACTAGAGATATTCTGAACTTCTTGTACAGTGGTCCAGAAGAGGAAAGGGAGGCAGGAATGCCGAACTTTGACTGGAGGAACATTTTTAACATCACTGACCAGATCATACGGATGCTCAACCAATATGGAGAGGTGAAGAACCTGTCTCTATTGCTGCGCTTCATTTTAGTTCCTATTTTCCAAACCCTACATGATCTCAGGACTATGTGCTCAGTCTTTTTTTGTGTTTCAGTCTCAGTTAAACAGACAAGAACATTGGTCTTCCAGCCACCTAGCATGGCTTTCAAGCCGATTTAACGTCCAGTAGTCAGTGGAGAGAACAAGCCTGCTGTCACTCCCTTCCTTTGCTTCTTTTGTGGAGCTAGTGATAAAGTAGAGGGTAGGTGGGAATGAGTCCCCCCTCTCATGAGCTCAGTGGTGTTTTAGGGTATGGCCCTGAATTGAAACAGACCCCCTGTGCCTGCAACATAAAAGAGGGCAAATCACTCTATCCATCCTTTACGCCTTTCCTCTCGCCTCTCTAATTTAAAAGGAGGCAGGGGTTGAGATTTTGGAGAGAAAAAAAACATTAGTGCAAGCATCTCAATCTGTCCTTTGTCAATGTCAAGTTCAGTGGCAAGACCCTGAAGAGCCCCACAAACAAACCCAGGATTTAGCCAATTAGATATAGCTGTCAGCTAGCATTGGGCCATAGGATAGCTGCTGCAGTTAGCATCAGGTCCTCTCAGTCTTTCAGGGGTATGCATCTCACACTGAAATCCCATTGGAACATGTGTGTCGGTGAGGCTCTTTCCTCTCAGCCCATCTCTGAGTGAACATTGTTGCGTTGTGAATGTATGGTCCCATAAAGATGAATAGGAAGCAGTCTCTGGTCTTTCTTTGAGCGGTCTCAGGGTATTGTGCACTACTGTGAACGGAGACATTAGACACAGTGTACTTGGGAATGTTAGAGAGCTGAGTGTTCATGTGTATGAATGGGTGGGCGTTTCACGTGTCCATTACACACGAGAGACAGTGTATGTGAGAAAAAGACATTGTGCGAGGGTTGTGCTCATGTGTGCTTAGATACATGTATGTGTGCTTCATACATTTTGCTTTCTTGGATGCTTGTGGGATCCTGTTTGTATCTGTTACTGTGGAATGAATATAGTGTCTCAGATTTCCCCATGTCACCAGATCACTTTAGTGAAAAGCATTTCTAGTTAAACACAGAATAATGCATAGGATTTAACTCCACACAGTACGCTGAATCTGTCAGCAGAGCTGGATATTTTTCTGGTGACAAAGAAAACCAGAATTTTAGGACAGACCCCTAATTATTATTTGTCAGGGTGCCATTATCCAAGTATGAGTGTTAAACATAGAGGAATATTTTTCTATAAAACTTGTCTTTTATTTGCTGAAGCATATCATTAACAAATGCATCTTTGCTTGCTACAAAAATCAAAAACAAACGAACAAAAAACCCCAGATTGGAACATAAAAGACTTTGGCTTAATAAAATATTGCAAAATTTTTGAGTTGTTCAGAAAATAGCAGAGCTAAACAAGGGAAAAAAATCGAATGCACTGATGAAACTTTAATCCCAATATTTTCTTTAGATTCCAATACATCATAGTATGGTGGTAAGTGGACATTCTGATGCACTCACACACAGAGACAGTTACAGCAACATTTGTAGAGAAGGACCAAAAAAAACATCAATGCTTCAAAGATGAAAACAACCAAGCACACTTTTTTTATGCTTCTAAATCTAATGCCATATCCTCTCTCTTTCTCTCTTTGTAGTGCATTAATCTGGATAAATTTACAGCCTACACAGATGAGTCTCAGATGATCCATCAGGCCTTATACCTGCTGGAGGAGAACAAGTTTTGGGCTGGTGTTGTCTTCATGGACATGTATCCCTGGACCACAAGTGTTCCCCCACATGTCAAGTACAAGATCCGCATGGATATCGATGCAGTGGAACGCACCAACAAAATCAAAGACAGGTTAGCTAGAGCTGTATAGATGGATGCTTTTTTTCTATAAGGACTACTCAGTTTTGAAATAAAACTTAAGGACTGCTTCTAACAACAAGGTGGACTGCGTTTGACTATGGTTTCGAAGTGTGACAACAAAATATTTTTCTCTTTCAATCTGATACCCAAGGGTGCTGTTTTAAAAAACACAAACCACACAAATTTAGAGTATAAACATTTTTGGCAAAGAACAAAAGGCTATTCATGGGAGTTGGATTGGATCTAAACAGTAACATTTCAAACACCAAAAAAGCCTGCCAGCCTGTCGTTCCTACATGTTTTCATGTTTCATGTTTTCAAAAACCGCTCCAGCTGGCATCAGTGTGTCTTACAAAGTTTATTAGGGGCTCCATATTAACTTGTTACCTGCCCTTTCATCCTCCCACATGCAGCTTTTACATGTATTTTCTTTCCTTTTCATCTCCCATTCATAAGGAGACAGAGTTTGACTAGCCCCTGGGGTGAACAAACAGTTTAAGCTGTTTACAACACACCAACAGGCTATAATGGACCCAGTGGGAGTCCTGCCTCTGTACAATTGAATAATCAGATTGTAAGAGGGCTTTGACTCAGACTTATCCGCTTAAGTAAAAACATTGTGCATGTGGTATGTGTGTGTGTGTGTGGCTTTACAGACTTGTGCTACAGGATGTTTCAAGATTAATAAAATTTGAATGAGGACTGTGGTAGGGGTTATTTCCTAAACAAAACAAAACCTAAATGTATTGCTTGTATCACGGTGTATGTGATGAATGATCCTGAAGCAACATTGTCTCTGGAATTTATAGGCGTCTGTCATTTATTCCTTTCAGGTACTGGGATCCTGGTCCCAGAGCTGACCCTATGGAGGACCAGAGGTACATCTGGGGAGGTTTTGCTTACCTGCAGGACATGATTGAACACAGCATCATCAAGCTTCACACAGGCAATGACTGGCCACTCGGGGTCTATGTCCAGCAGATGCCATATCCGTGTTATGTAGATGACCTGTGAGTTAACCAGTCACCTCATGTAACTACAGACCATATAAGTAGTGGATTTTAGTGTGTCTATAACACTATGCTTTTTGACATGGTTGTCTCAAATGGGAAAATGGGTGGGTAACAGCACTGATTACTTTATGACACAAAGTTTTTCTTTTTTCTACCACTGTACTTGGCAAAGTCCTGCACTTAGCTGATTTGAGATTTCCTTCCTTTTTTCTGTAACATGTGTCACTAAATGCTTTATATTTTTGCAGAGAGAATATGAAATCACTGGCATCACATCCTAACTCCACCTCTGATCCTTCTCTTCTCCAGTTTTATGATTACCCTGAATCGCTGTTTCCCGATGTTCATGGTGCTGGCCTGGATCTACTCTGTGTCCATGACTGTAAAGAGCATTGTGCTGGAGAAGGAGCTGCGCCTGAAAGAGACCCTCAAAGCCATGGGAGTTGACAATGGGGTCATTTGGTACACGTGGTTCATCGACAGCTTTATCATCATGACTGCAAGCACAGCTCTGCTCACTTCCATCATCATGGTGAGAAAAAGTTGGAGTGAGAAGATGAAAGAGGGAGGCCATGATGAAAGGGATTTTCTTTTCACTTTGCTCATGTTTTGGTAGCTGGCTTGGAGGGCCCATGTTTTTAGAGTCTAATGGCACCCTCTTGTGGGTGATGCTAAAAAGATTTGTGGAGAGGAATGTTTTATGCCTAGGGCCAGTGGTTCCTGTTTGAATTTGTGTTTCAGTGCTTCAGGATAAATCACTGAAGGGATCATCTCACACCTCATATCTACTTTTGTCTCAGGTTGGAAAGGTGCTGAATTACAGCGATCCAATCCTTGTCTTCTTCTTCCTGCTGACTTTCACTGTGGCCACCATCATGCAGTGCTTCCTGATGAGTGTGTTCTTCAACAAGGCCAACCTGGCAGCTGCCTGCAGTGGCATCATCTACTTCACCCTCTACCTGCCCCACATCCTCTGCGTTGCCTGGCAAGACCGCATCACCAAGAACATGAAACTGGCTGCAGTATGTTTACTTTTTGTCTATGGAGTTATCTAAATCAAACAAACCCACAAGTACTTCTTCAGCACAAACTATGTAAGAGTAGTACGTATTTAAAATGAAATTGTATATCATTGAGGGGGATTACGCAGGCAAAAAAAATCCCCACAAAACAAACTCTCTGTAAAAACTTATTCTGATAATGGTGCTGTAGCAGTGCTATGATACACAGAAAAGTTATCTGTTTGTACTGTCCTGGTTGAACACATAGAATTGCCTTCAGTTAGGAGAATATATGCAAGTATCAAAGTAAATTTTATTACAGACATTATTAAAACAAAATGAACTAAGTCTCATTACTATAGATGTTGTATTTATTCTGCAAAATTTGTCACAAAACCGAGTGAGCATTCTTTGTGCATCCCTTTGCTATTCCAGAGCTTGCTGTCTCCAGTAGCCTTTGGTTTCGGGACAGAGTACCTGTCACGGTATGAGGAGCAGGGTTTGGGTCTGCAGTGGAACACCATCCAGACCAGCCCATTAGAGAAAGACACTTACTCCTTCCTCACCTCCATCCTCATGATGATGTTTGATGCTGTCCTCTATGGAGTCCTAGCCTGGTATCTGGATAATGTATTCCCAGGTTGGGCTGCTAATATATTATATGATGTACAGTTTGCAGTGTATGTTAATACTTCATAGGTGATATGACTTTGTTAAACGGAGAATTAAAGTATATTTTTTTCTCTACAGGACAGTTTGGCATTGGTCGGCCATTCTACTTCCCATTCCAGCCTTCATACTGGCAAAGTCCTACACCCTCACACTCAGAAATGACTGATCAAGGTTAGTCAACACAAAGGCAACCCTATGAGTCAGTGTTTGTAATTTTTAAATTTGAGTCAGAGCGGTGAATACTTGCAATATCCATTGTATTAAAATGTGTATCTTATGACCAGTGGAAGACTCTTGTTGTCCATTAAATGTCAGTGTAAGATATATAATGAGTCAAGGCCAACACCAGAGTCAGTGTTCTTTCTTGCTACTACCAACACTTCCAGAGCAGAAAATGGAATCAGCTGCTTGGTAAAACACAGACAAGTAGAGAGCACTTTTGTCAGCACAAAATGTAGGTCCTCATTTTAAAGAATGATTATTTTAATCATACTGTGGTTTCTTCCAGCCAGTGCTATGTTAAAATGAAGAAAAAAGTGCACTTATTACAAAAAAAATCTGACTGGAAAGTGGAAACCTACGTAAAACTAACTCTCCACCTTATATCTGAGTTACCTTTTTATCATAGGATAAAATGGCATAGCCTGAAATAATACCCAAATAAATCACATGCGAGAAAGAAACATAGTACATTTCCATGTAATACCACGCAAGCCAAATCATTTTTAAGCCATGTAGCTGCAGGTTGAGAACTGAGATTTCATGTTTTAACAACCAGCAAATAGATTTTTTAACAAATCTGTTTGACACTAATTGCATTGGCTGCAAGATGGAAACTTTTCCCATAAACCAGATAAAACTCATCAAAGAGATCCGAATGAGGAAATGACTGTACAAACTCTTCTCTTTAGTTCCTGAACAACCTGAGCAAGAGAGCCAAGAGAAGGATGTTGAGAGCAGAGGCACACCAGAGACATACACCTGTAACGGCTCAACCAGAAAAACCTGCAAGCACCAAAGTAAGAGAGATCGCCTGGAGAGAGAGAGGGAGCAGATGAAACAGCTACAGGATACTCCAAACCTGGAGGATGAGGCTCAGGATGCAGAAAACGAAGGTGAGGACACAAACACAGAATAGAAGCTCAGTGACTCACTTGCCACACTAAACAGATTAAACATTGAGGCTATGCAGTGAGTAATGCCATCGTTGGATACATGGAGGGAACACTCTGAGGACATCTGGTGGACAGGCAGGGAAACACACCACATCTTCATGACAGAAAAGGAACAGCACAGGTGCAGAGTGAGAAACACAAGAGGACAAATGGTGTTATATCCAAACGTACACTACTAATCAAAATTTTGGACACACCTTTTGATTTAATAGTTTTTTTCGTTATTTTCATGATTATTTACATTGTAGATTCTCACTGAAAGCAGCAAAACTATGAATGAATACACTGAATTATGTAGTAATCAAAGAAGTCTGAAATAAGTCAAAAAATGTTTCATAAGTTAGATTCTTTAAAATAGACACCCTTTGCTTTGATTATTGCTTTACACACTCGTGGCATTCTCTCCATGAGCTTCATGAGGTGTCACCTGAAATGGATTTCCAACAGTCTTGAAGGAGTTCCCAGAGATGCTGAGCACTTGTTGGTCCTTTTGCCTTCAGTCTGTGGTCCATCTCATCCCAAACCATCTGGATTGGGTTTAGGTCAGGTGACTGTGAAAGCCAGGTCATCTGATGCAGCACTCCATCACTCTTCTTCTTGGTCAGACCCCTTACACAGTCTTTAGGTGGGTTTGGGGTCATTGTCCTGTTGAAAAATAAATGATGGTCCAACTAAATGCAAACTGGATGGGATGGCATGTCGCTGCAGGATGCCGTGATAGCCATGCTGGTTCAGTGTGCATTTTGAATGAATCCCCAGTGTCACCAATTTACACCCCCACACCATCACACCTCCTCCTCCATGCTTCACTGTGGGAACCATGCATGTAAAGACCATCCGTTCACCTTTTCTGCATTGCAGGTGGAACCAAAGACCACATATTTGGACTCATCAGACCAAAGCACAGATTTCCTCTGGTCTAATGTCCATTCCTTGTGTTTCTTGGCCCAAACAAATCTTTTCTGCTTGTTGCTTTTCCTTAGTAGTGGTTTCTTAGCAGCTATTTGACCATAAAGGCCTGAACAGTTGTTGTATAGATGTGTCTGCTACTAGAACTATGTGTGGCATTTATCTGGGCTCTAATCTGAGGGGCTGATATCCCTTTGATGCGCAGTGCGGGTCAGGAGATACCCATTTTCCAATGGATTTGAGTCACTTTTGACCTACACACGTGGACAAAATTGTTGGTACCCCTCAGTTAAAGAAGGAAAAACCCACAATTCTCACTGAAATCACTTGAAACTCACAAAAGTAACAATAAATAAAAATTTATTGAAAATTAAATAATCAAAATCAGCCATCACTTTTGAATTGTTGATTAACATAATTATTTAAAAAAACAAACTAATGAAATAGGGCTGGACAAAAATGATGGTACCCATAACTTAATATTTTGTTGCACAACCTTTTGAGGCAATCGCTGCAATTAAACGATTTCTGTATTTGTCAATGAGCGTTCTGCAGCTGTCAACAGGTATTTTGGCCCACTCCTCATGAGCAAACAGCTCCAGTTGTCTCAGGTTTGATGGGTGTCTTCTCCAAATGGCATGTTTCAGCTCCTTCCACATATGTTCAATGGGATTCAGATCTGGGCTCATAGAAGGCCACTTTAGAATAGTCCAACGCTTTTCTCTCAGCCATTCTTGGGTGTTTTTGGCTGTGTGTTTTGGATCGTTGTCCTGTTGGAAGACCCATGACCTGCGACTGAGACCAAGCTTTCTGACATTAGGCAGCACATTTCTCTCCAGAATGCCTTGATAGTCTTCAGATTTCATCGTACCTTGCACACTTTCAAGACACCCTGTGCCAGATGCAGCAAAGCAGCCCCAAAACATTACTGAGCCTCCTCCATGTTTCACCGTAGGGACAGTGTTCTTTTCTTCGAATGCTTGGTTTTTGAGTCTATGAACATAGAGTTGATGTGCCTTACCAAAAAGCTCCAGTTTGGTCTCATCTGTCCAAAGGACATTCTCCCAGAAGCTTTGTGGCTTGTCAACATGCATTTTTGCAAATTCCAGTCTGGCTTTTTTATGAGTTTTTTTCAGCAGTGGTGTCCTCCTTGGTCGTCTCCCATGAAGTCCACTTTGGCTCAAACAACGACGAATGGTGCGATCTGACACTGATGTACCTTGGCCTTGGAGTTCACCTTTAATTTCTTTGGAGGTTGCTCTGGGCTCTTTGGATACAGTTCGAGCGATCCGTCTCTTCAATTTGTCATCAATTTTCCTCTTGCGGCCACGTCCAGGGAGGTTGGCTACTGTCCCGTGGGTCTTGAACTTCTGAATAATATGAGCCACTGTTGTCACAGGAACTTCAAGCTGTTTAGAGATGGTCTTATAGCCTTTACCTTTAAGATGTTTGTCTATAATTTTTTTTCGGATGTCCTGGGACAATTCTCTCCTTCGCTTTCTGTTGTCCATGTTCAGTGTGGTACACACCTTTTCACCAAACAGCAGGGTGACTACTTGTCTCCGTTTAAATAGGCAGACTGACTGATTATGAGTTTGGAAACACCTGTGATGTCAATTAAATGACACACCTGAGTTAATCATGTCACTCTGGTCAAATAGTTTTCAATCTTTTATAGAGGTACCATCATTTTTGTCCAGGCCTGTTTCATTAGTTTGTTTTTTTAAATAATTATGTTAATCAACAATTCAAAAGTAATGGCTGATTTTGATTATTTAATTTTCAATAAATTTTTATTTATTGTTACTTTTGTGAGTTTCAAGTGATTTCAGTGAGAATTGTGGGTTTTTCCTTCTTTAACTGAGGGGTACCAACAATTTTGTCCACGTGTGTATGTGCACCAAAGGGGTAGCTCCTATAAGGTACAGTCAATTCCAGCCATTTTCAGTACAAAAAATTGCTAATATTCTATTTGTAAATAAAAATATGACGAGAAATACAGGGAATATTGGACGCGCGTCGCGAGGTGCATTTCCTCGAAAACGACCGATTCGTGGATTATATACCGACTTCAAGACATGTTTTGGAAAAAATATTTTACTGGCTTGTTTCGTCTGGATGTCCAAGGTTGGATTATGGCCGTTTTTTGTGGAATATTTTTATCTGTGTGTAACAATGAACCTGCAAATGTGAGTCGCGCTGTGTACGTTAAAGCCGTGTATAGAGAACGGATGGATGGATATTCGTTGTTTGTCGGACAAATGTGTTTATATTACCCACTGTGGTAATCACATCTGAAAGTGCTTTATACCGGCGGATTCATGAGAATCTGAGCTTTCCATCGGTGTATAATGTTTCGATCATCGAGTTGGCAGTGTCGTTCTATTTCGAAAAATGCTTATGCAGATATCAAAACGGCCCGCCTGCGGGCCGCTGAACCGCAACGGGGTTTTAACTTGCCATTTCTGAGGCTGGTGATTTGGTCGAACTTATTCTCAGCAGCAGAGGTGACTCTTGGTCTTTCTTTCCTGGGGTGGTCCATACGTGAGCCAGTGTCGTTGTTGCGTTTGATGGTTTTTGTGACTGCACTTTGGGATACATTCAAAGTTTTTGCAGTTTTCTAGACTGACTTACCTTCAGTTCTTAAAGTGTCCAAAGTCTCAAAGCAGAAAAGGTGTTTCTAAGTTCTAGAATGTATTCCTCCAAGGTCTGCATCTGATTTTTATTCAAGGTCAGAGATCCAGAACAATTGGCAGTAAGACGATAAATCATCAATTGCATGAGGGGTTTCATGCAGATTTCTAAAAGTCTGCATTACTGCAGACTTTGCTTAGCTTATACTTCGAACACAGGATCACCAGGAGAAGGCTGGAAGTGTAATTGTGATTTCCAAGGAAAGGCCCCTACTTCTGCTGTAGATAGAAAGAACCTCATGTAATTATTGACATTAAATTGTATTTTTGTTCATCTAAATCTACCAAACTGGATGCCCTCATTTGGTTTAATCTCCATAAATTGGTGGATTAAAATATCTTGGTTTTGAAGCTTCCTTTCACAGCAAATTCCATTTAATATTATTACTTTTTAATGTAGGGTAAATTAAGAATGTAACTATGGCGTATATTGTACCACAATAATTTTTCATATGTTTTCCAATGCAGGCCAGTTGTTCTTTGAGCCTGACCCGGTGGGACTTGTAATGGGGGTGCAGATTCAGGATCTGGTAAAGGTGTTCGATGGACGCTCACGTCCAGCTGTCAATGGACTCAACATCAGTTTCTACGAGGGACAGATCACATCCTTCTTGGGACACAATGGGGCTGGCAAAACTACAACAATGTAAGCTGAAATTAGACTTAAGAAACAATGAATAGCTTATATTTCTAAGTGCTGGGAAGTTACACAGCTTAGTAGCAATTTTATAAATAAATCTGACAGAAACAGACGGAAATTTGTAAAATCAACTAAAACAATTGAACTGTTTGTAAAAATGTCATGCAGTCTTTTGCTCGTGTAGGTAGACATTAAAAAAATTGCTCTGAACTTTATCGTGTTACATTTACACCATGAAACAGGTACTGCAAAATAATTTACACACTACCATTCAAAAGTTTGGGGTCACTTAGAAATGTCTTTATTTTTCAAAGAAAAGCTGCAGTCCCAAACTTTTGACCGGTTGTGTAACTGCATAGCTTTTGCAGCATCCTCCAGGTATTTAAGGAGCTCCTGATCAGGATTTTCCATTTGAAGACAAGAATCAGATCTTACTAAATTCTTCATACATTTGCTTTTTGAGAGACCCTTTTGTGAATGTGGGTTGCAACTCAGAGGTTGACCCAAATGTTGATATCAAATTTTTCATAATACTGATTCTGAATACTTTTTTTCTCTTTTTTTTCAGGTCCATTCTGACTGGGCTCTACCCTCCTACATCTGGCACAGCCTACATTAATGGAAGAGACATTAGAACTGACATAGACATCATCCGTACCTCTATGGGAATGTGCCCGCAATACAACATCCTCTTCAAACAGTGAGTTACATTTCAAATACTCACATCAGTTCAATGCAAATAAGTCCAAAAATTACCTGCTTTTCCAAAGACACTTTGAGTCACAACAAGAAACAATGAAAAAAGGATGAGCCAAAAATTAGTTAATGACTCTTAAATTGAAGACTTTTTCAAGAATCAATATGCAGTCTTCAAAAATACAGTAAACAGTTTTAAAAAAAAATCTTTTACACAGTGGAAAAACAGCCACAGCAGCAGCTTTACACTTTTTGTGTAAACGTGTTACGACTACTCTGTTTTTAATCCAGTCTCACAGTGGAGGAGCATATCCTTTTCTACTCACTGCTGAAGGGTCGAACCCAGGAGGAGGCAGAAAGGGAAGTCGAGGACATGCTAGTGGATCTGGGGCTTCCTCACAAGAGAGACGACCAGGCTCAGAACCTCTCAGGTTTGCCATTTGCCATTCTTTTACCCGAGAAGCTAGATGCTTCCCTACTTCTTGGTTGACTTGCTTTCAAAGTATTTATTGCAGTATGATGGAGCACACATCAAATGAAGCTGCATAGCTTGACCTTTCTAACAATCCTAGTTGCTTGTCTGTGTAATTAAGTGTTATGAGAGGAAATCATTTTGAATTGTCATCCTATTTGTCATAGTTACAACCTGCAAATAGCTCCTTGTTTTAATAACTCATGAACTCATCATTGCATAGATGTGCTGATACCTAGATGTGTGTGTGTGTATGCGTGCATGCGTGTGTGCCTGTCTGTCTGTCTGTCTGTGTGTCTAAGTGACTGAAGGTCTGGTTGGCCTAGACCAGGGATCTCAAACATAAGGCCTACGGGCCAAAATCAGCCTGTCAGAGGGTCCAGTCTTTCCTGCGTGATGACCTTGCACACTGTAAAAATTCCAGAGGTGAAAATTAATCCTTACTGTGAAATACTTATAGAATTGACCATTGTGCAATATAATGTGAGTCAGCAGCTTCAGTACGACAGAGTTTGGTTTGGGGGAACCCCATTGTTGATGTACTGATGCAGCTTTCATGCATTTATAATGTACAAATTTTACACATTTATAAAGCAGGGAGACAACTGAACATTTTCCTTTAGAGTTCTGTCTTTAGTTGTGCAGTGTAGAGTGTCAGGATCACTACACAGACATGAAAAATAATTTCTAGATCTTGACAAGTTGTAAAAAACTATAATGTTCAGTTCCAGATACCTGAGACTAAATGTTTGATGTCTTTGTAGGCACATTGTGATCTGTAGGTTGCAATGCACAAATGGTAAAAGGTTAATATCGCTAAAATTTCACTTAGTTTTCTTAAGAAATTTCAGGTTGCTCATAATGTCTTGCAAAAACATATTTCATTGAATGTGAACGTTTTCAGAATGTACTTTTTGCACTAAAACAAAGGAAAAACTTTGGAGTTGTCGTTATTTATTGGTTATTATGCTCTGATGTTACTGGTCCAGCCCTCTTGAGAACCAAATTGGGCTGCATGTGGAAGCTGAACTAAAATAAGTTTGATGCCCCTGGCCTGGACTGATCTGAAAAAAATAAGGTACTGCGTAAAAGAAGAGCTTGGCCGTGAAGGTGGGGACATTACCCTGAAAATTACCAAGTAAACATCCGTCTCATGCACATTACAGGTGGAATGCAGAGGAAACTGTCCGTTGCCATGGCATTTGTTGGAGGGTCAAAGGTCGTCATCCTGGATGAGCCCACATCTGGAGTGGACCCCTACTCCAGAAGATCCATTTGGGACCTCCTACTGAAAAACAGAACGGGTAAAATGACCAGTTCTGTAGAGTCACATTCAACCCAATACATCCACATTTTTGCACTCCATAATAATATTTTGCCACTTTAGTGTAATGTTCTGACTCTCTAAATGCACATCTTACCCCTGCAAGCACATGCTGTATCTCACCCCTGAGGTGCACTTTTCACTGTTGCACAGAAAACAGGGAAGAAAGAAACTAAATCTCTTGCGGCTTCACAGTTCTCCTGAGGCACTTGAATTAAGTTGTGAACTGATCAGATGGAAAAAAAATTCAACTACACAGTCACAGAAAAAGAAGAAAATGTAGTCAGAAAATCGATATGTTCTAGCGACTGCTGGCAAAGGTAGTTTAAAGCTGAATTTTTTTGTGTGTTTCAATGAAAGCACTTTTTAAAGAGTTTGCTCCCTGTGCAGGCCGTACAGTGATTCTGTCCACACATCACATGGACGAGGCGGACCTGCTGAGCGACCGCATCGCCATCATTTCCAAAGGGCAGCTGCATTGCTGCGGGTCCCCCCTTTTCCTCAAAAACTGTTTCGGAGTAGGTTTCTATCTAACACTTGTGCGCCGCATGAAGGATCTCAGGAAGAAGGAGGTGAGGTTAAAGTTTTGTGCTCAGTCAACAAACTGCAATGTTTTTCATCACTGTCTGTTCCTGCAGTACAGAAATACTTTCCAACACAGACACACAGAAAAGAATACTTGATTTTCTCTCACTGAGGCAAGGTTCACTTTTCCATCAGGAAATACTTTTTTTTGCATTGTTAAAGGTGTCCTTGTCTTTTTTATTTCTGTCAGAATGACTGTGACTGTGCCTCTGACTGCTCTTGTTCCTGCTCCATCTGTACAAGATACAAAGATCAGTCTCAGAATCAGTTCCAGCATCTAGACAGAGTGCTAGATGGTAAGTGTGTACTGTACATTGCTTTCATCTGCTTCCTCGGTTTAGAGTCAAAATTCATTTTTATAATGCATTTCTGGAAAATGAGGACATTTTGGCCTGTTTGGGGGTTAGCAGTTGGTTTTCAGGTTAAAGTTAAGATCGGAATTAAGTTTAGGGTTAGGGTTATTTTTACATATTATTTAGTAAGAGGTTTAGTTAGGTTGGTATGGGAAGGAATTTATCTTATTATAGTTACGATGATTTGAAGTCTCTCACCAGTCTTTGATTTAACACCTAAAAGCTCATCTCTGTGCATCAGAGTTACAGTGGTAGCCAATACTTTAGACCGAAGTACAAAACTGAATGTTATTGCATCAAACTATTCCACACAATCTTGACATATTTATTGTGAATTACCCAATCAAATTCACATTTAATAACATCACAATTGAAATTTTGTTACACATAACTAAAGAGAAAGAAAATGTTTTCTAAATTCCAGGTGGTCTACACTTATGACTGTTTTTTTGTGCTTCAATATGTAAAGAAAATTAGTCCTAAATTGAGCTCAAACCACATTTTTATTTAACAACTACCAATAATATAGTCTATGTCAATAATTTGTAGGGTATCCCTTCTGCTTGATGACTTCTTGCAGCCTGCGAGGCATGGACTCTACCAGTTTTCTGCAGATGTCTCCAGTAATTTTTGACCAGGTTGACTGACAGTCTTCCCACAGCTTCTCTTCATTTTTTTATATGAGTGGACTTGTCCCGATAGTGATTAAGGATTTCCCACAGGTTTTCAATGGGGTTCAAGTCTGGAGACTATGGTGACCACTCCAAAACTTTAAACTTTATCTTGCTCAGCCACTACTTGGTCTTCTTTGCTGAATGCTTCAGGTCGTTATCATGCTGGAAAATGCCTCGCTGATGTCCCAATAGCTTCTTCATACTTGGTAACATCGACTTCTGCAAGATGTGAATGTTCTGCTCTGTCTCCATGATGCCTTCAACTCGATGTATACGACCAACCCCACCTGCTGACATGCACCCCCACACCATGATGTTGCCCACCTCTACAAGTACAACATGAGAGCATCAGATGGCACAGTGTATGTTAGGAGAAAGGCAGGAGAGGGTGTCAATCCAAGAAACTTGCGTGGCACAGTGAAACATAGAGGTGGCAATATCATGGTGTGGGGGTGCATGTCAACAGGTGGGGTTGGTCGTATACATCGAGTTGAAGGCATCAGCAAGACAGAGCAGAACATTCACATCTTGCAGAAGTGGTCTTTAAATATCGCTAAACTCTAACCTCTTCCAATAGAGTCACACACACCTAAAACCAGTGAACACATACTAATCTCCCCTGTGAAATAACTAAGACTTGTCCAATTTTGAGTGTTTCCTTACTACCAGTAAAAAATTGAATGAGAAAATCTCCTCAGTGAGTCCTTCATGCCACTGAAGGCCTTCACATGTCTAGCACTACAAATACAGTATGTGTATGTGCAACCTGCAGAGTTGTTCATACTTGTGTGTGTTTGCGCTTGTTGAAATGAAATTTGCATCACAGGCCCACTTTAAATAGCAAAAGAGACTTAAACAGAACAAATTCACATTTATAATTTAATGGCAGTATTGACCCATGAGCTTTTTCCTCCTTTTCTGCCTGAGGACACACAACTTAATATGCAACGCTATGGAGTTGTTGAAGTACTAATTTGCTCATGCATTTCAGTGGTTGAATAATAATGTTTGTTTTTTTTCATGCATCTCAAGCAGTTTCCCTTCCTTTGTCCTTATCTTTGTTGCTGCTATTTTGGAAACACTTAGCTCTTCAGCAGCTCATCCATATGTGATTTTCTGTCTTCTCCCCAGGGGACATAGACAGCATCACTAGTCTTATCCACCACCATGTCCCCGAGGCCAAGCTGATTGAGACGATCGGACAGGAACTGACCTATCTGCTGCCCAATAAAGGGTTCAAACATCGAGCCTATGCTAGTCTGTTTAGGGAGCTGGAGGAGACACTTTCAGATATGGGTCTGAGTAGCTTTGGCATCTCAGATACGTCTCTAGAGGAGGTAGGGACGTCACCACAGTAACGTCTGTGTCACTTCCTTGCCTCTGTTGCTCATAGTGAATCCAATGGCTGCTCAGATTGTTGGGTTTTCTGTTCTCTTTAATTTGTAAGGTCTGTACCTTACTGTGCTAAGCGCTTTGAGAATGCATATGTTGTGAATCTGCACTATATAAATAAAACTTAATTGAAAATGTAATTGAACTATGTAACCTCACCATGTGTATTCAGGCCTATATTATGAATCAGATTTTTTTTTTCTGCTTTGTGCATACTGATATGATGAATAAGTCAGGAAACATAGACTGTTATCAAGCTGAGCACAAGTATACATAAACATAATTATTTTCCTTCTATTACCTTTAGAGTCCCAAAACAACTACCCTCATGGAAAAGCTCTCTCTTACTGAGTACTTTCTGTCTGTTTCTACTTCCCTATTGTCTTGCTGTACTGTCAGAATGTTGTATTTATGCTTAAGTTTAAAAAAATTATACTACTTCAACACTTCAAGGTAGTGCTGATATTTAATGTGTGAGAAGTTTTGAAAGCTTAAGGAAGTTCTTCTTTCTGTCCAGATATTCATAAAGGTCACTGCAGACGGAGAAGCAGCAAATAATGCCACCACAGCTGGTAAATACCACCACTGATATTCTCCATGGCCTTTTCCTGGAATTGAGTTTCTGACCCATTGCCCAGTCTGTCTAGCATGTTGTTAATCCCTTTGCCTCACACCTGTTTTATGGTGTTTTTGTTGTTTATCCCCAGACTGGATTATACAGCTGTGACTTGAACAACAGTTACTGTACTTGTCTAGACATTGCATGTGATGTGGTGCATCATGTGTCTGTTTTAGCCCTCTAGTTTGTATTTTGTGTTTCATTTTTGTGTCTTGCTCCCACCTCCAGAACAGTGGATGTTACAAGAAAGAAAAAATGGCACCAAAGTGGGTGTAGAGGGAAATGAAGGTCAGAGAGTGAAGAGCCACTGGACAGACCTCTGACAATATAGATGCTTGCCTCCTTTTTTCCAATGAACATTCAGGACCTGGGTCAATTACATCATTTTTTTGTAAATTAAACTGTGTACAATTCCTTTTTCATGTGGGTTTTATCATATAAGGGCTGTTTTGATGTTATTCTTGTTCTGTCCAACCTTTTCTATGATGTCTAGATTTTACTGTAATATGTTTGTTAAGCCAAACTGTTCTGTACTTCCAAGCAGTTTGAGTGACCCATGTCTGGGATGTTCAGTTTGTACTGTACAAGAAAGCAGGCGGATTTACTATTTACACTACCGTTGAAAAATTTGGGGTCACTCAGACAATTTCATATTTTCCATAAAAACTCACACTTTTATTCATGTGCTAACAGAATTGCACAAGGGTTTTCTAATCATCAGTTAGCCTTTCAACACAATTAGCTAACACAATGTAGCATTAGAACACAGGAGTGATGGTTGCTGGAAATGTTCCTCTGTACCCCTATGGAGATATTCCATTAAAAACCAGCTGTTTCCAGCTAGAACAGTCATTTACCACATTAATAATGTCTAGACTGTATTTCTGATTCATTTAATGTTATCTTTATTGAAAAAAAACTGTTTTTCTTTCAAAAATGAGGACATTTCTAAGTGACCTCAAACTTCTGAATGGTAGTGCATATTGCAGCTTGCATTTACTATTCTCACCCAGGACTGCTTCAGCTTCATGCATTTATACTTGCCTGGCACTCAGAAAAACAAATCTCAGGTTTGAGTGCTTTACTGTGTGGGACACTCAGCAGTAGAGCTGACCCACAGCCTGTTACCACTGCCCTTCTTAGAAAATATTGTATCTTGCATATGTGTGTTTTTAGTTTAATACTTAGTGTTTGTATTTCTATTGACCATAGAACATAATGGAGTGAATGGCACGAACCACGCATCAGATAGCAGCGCAGGAAAGGGCTCCAGGCAGGTGAAAGGTGCCACTCTGATTCTGAAGCAGTTCCATGCTCTGCTTGTGAAGAGGTTCCACCACGCCACACGAAGCCAGAAAGACTTCTTGGCACAGGTACCTCATGTAACAAACATGGGAATGCACTAATGACTGGACGGCCGGTATAGGGATCAATGTGTGCTACATATAGACTGAGTACAGACTGGGATATACTGTTTCCGAGCACCTCTGGGTGACATGTGAGAGACGACACAATTTGTGCTAGACATTCTATAGATGCAATGAAAAAAATCCTTGGTGACAAGCATATTTATTTTCCTTTATTGAGCCTTAATGACGCAAATTTGACTGGATGGATTTGCAAATGTGTGAGCATGTGTCTGTGTATTTTTGAAAAAAACATTTTGTGAACTGTGTAATTCCAGATTGTCCTCCCTGCCAGTTTTGTCCTGATAGCGCTGATCTTCACAATGATTGTTCCTCCGTTTGGGGAATATCCCAGTCTGACTCTGACTCCCTGGATGTACGGACAACAGGTCACCTTCTTCAGGTCAGCCCTCATGACACAGACTCCAAAATTATTGTTTGACATCATAAAATTTGTGACACCATTCTCAGATTGGCATCGTGGTAAGAAGCCCTGGTGAGGGAGTTTACATTCAGCAATGATCTGTCAGCATATGAAATAAATCTTTGTTTAGCTAACAGGGATTGATGGTGAGGATTTTGCTGATATTTCTCCAGTTTCTTTGACCTTATCTTCTTTTGTGTTCTTTTACGTACCATTTTCAGCAATGAGCAACCATTTGACCCCAAAATGAAACACTTTGCAGAGCGCTTGTTAAATCGACCAGGCCTGGGCACACGATGCATGGAAGGAGAACCACTCGGGTGAGTATTATGACTAGAGGTAATATCTTAACTATCCCACAACTGATGCATTCATTCACGTGCCTCATCCTCTGCCTTGAAAACATTTTTTTTAAAATTCAGTTTCAATTCAACTTTATTTATATAGGATAATGGATTGTGGCTGTTGGAACTGCTGATGTAGAAGTAATGGTTTGGTTTAACTGAGTGTAAGAAGTTATTTTAAGCACAAAAAAGTTGCAGAAATTAGCTGAGTTTCTGCTCAGCCAGACGCGACTGTCACTGACCTGTCAGCTGTTGCCACGAATGAAAACCTGTGGCTGTGATATTCCATTCAAGGCTCCTCAGGCTCTGACATAAATAGTTTTTAACTTAATGCATCAAACACTAGAACATAGTATTGATTTTTAGAGCTATCAACTGTGTATCAACCTGACTTCTGCACAACACAACTGATGGTCCCAACCCCAATTAAGAAGGCAAGAAGTTCCACAAATGAACCTTGACAGGCACACCTGTGAAGTGAAAACCATTTCAGGTGACCATGTCATGAAGCTCATTGAGAGAAGACCAAGGGGTTGTAACACTGTCAGCAAAGCAAAGGATGACTACTTTGAGGAATCTAAAATATAAAACATGTTTAGAGTTATTTCCCTATATTTTGCTTCATAGTTTGGATGTGTTCATTATGCATTTACAATGTAGAAAGTAGTAAAAATAAAGAAAAAACATTGAATGAGAAGTGTCCAAACGTTTTACTGGTAGTATCACATCAGCGCCCTGATGACGCTGTGTTTCTCCTCTCCCTTTAGACTGCCTTGCAGTAATGGATCCTCAGAGTGGGAGTATCCTGATGTCTCCCCTGTGGTCAGCAACATCTTACTGAGTCCTGAGTGGAATCAGAGAAACCCATCCCCCTTGTGCCAGTGCAGCAGCACTAAGAAGCTGACCATGATGCCCGTCTGTCCTGTCGGCGCAGGAGGCCTACCCCCTCTCCAGCGAGTAGAGGTCACAGGAGACACCATGCTGGATCTAACAGACAGGAACATCTCTGACTACCTGGTCAAAACCTACCCCACTCTCATAAGACTCAGGTAGAGCTCAGTATAGTTTAGTTTTGCATTCAAGTGGTATAAATAAGAAAAGATTTATGTGTCTTCGCAACTCTGGAGATGATGATGCTGTAAACAAAAATCACAGAAAGATCTTCTTTAAAGCTAAAAAAAATCCTAATCCTAATTAATGCTTCGAATGCTCCGTAAATAATTCTGTTTGACGAGTATTTTTACACAGTTTAATTAAACATTCTTCTTGATGATATTCTAAATTTTATTTCACAGTTTGAAGAGCAAATACTGGGTGAATGAACAGAGGTAATAATTAGTCTTTTGTGTCATTCAGTATTCGTCTCTGTGTTGTGAATATTATTTAGACGAGTTGAAGTGGGATTTTAAATGTAAATCTTCACTGTTATTAGATATGGAGGTCTGTCAGTAGGAGGACAACTTCCCATCCTGGATGTGAACCCTAAGGACATCCAAAATGTTTTCCATCAACTGGGACAAATGCTCAACATCACAGGGGTAAATATTCTGCTCTTTTTCATTTGGATACAAGAGTAAAGTGTCAAATCTTTCAGGTTAAATGAGCACTGTTGTTTATAGGGTTACTACAGTGGGCTTGCACTGAGGGAGATTGGTCCTTTCTTACGATACATGGAAAGTGAATTTAATATTAAGGTAAGTGTGAACTGAATATAAATGTGTTTTTCTTTACAAATAGTAAATCAGATTCAGAGTTGCTTTCCACTTAAAGTGTAATGACGGTTATAAAGAAGGTTATCTTTCACCCACAGTATGTTGTATCAGGATGATACTCATCAAGCGAGGCATTTCTCTGTTAATTCTGCTCTCCTTTGTTAGGTGTGGTATAATAACAAAGGCTGGCATGCCATGGTGGCCTTCATGAATGTGGCTAACAATGCTATTCTAAGGGCCTTCCTTCCGTCATCTGCCAAACCTGTCGAATTTGGCATCACTGCCATCAACCACCCTCTGAACCTCACCAAAGAGCAGCTTTCTGAAGTCACTGTGTAAGCATTACCTTGTATATTTTTTTGTTTGAATTATTTAACCTGATGGATTCATCCATCCATTATTCACAAATCGTTTAATCCTCATTAGGGTCGCGGGAGCTGGAATCTCTTCCAGCTAACTTAGGGTGAAGGCAGGGACACCCTGGACAGGTCATCAGTCTATCGCAGGGCTACATATAGAGACAAACAATAACATTCACATTCACACCTATGGACAATTTAGAATTATTAATTAACATGAGGATGTTTTTGGACTGTGGGAGGAAGCTGGAGTACCCGGGGAAAACCTATACATGCACAGGGAGAACATGCAAACTCCATGCGGATAGATTGGGAACCAGGGATCTTCTAGCTGTGAGGCAACCGTGCGAACCTTGAGCCACCATTCGGCCCTGTTTTGTACATTAAAACCACAATTGTGATGCTAGCAAGAGTGCAGGGTATTTTTTACTGTTGTGTTGGGTGATGTGGAAAAGACATATTCTTGAATATTATTCAGTTCTTACCATCCACCAAAGCCTTAAATCATCCATCCATCCATCCATTCTCTACACACCGCTTTTTCCTCACTAGGGTCGCAGGGGTGCTGGAGCCTATCTCAGCTGACTCGGGTGAAGGCAGGGGACACCCTGGACAGGTCACCAGTCTGTCACAGGGCTACATATACAGACAAACAATCACACTCACATTCACACCTACGGGCAATTTAGAATAACCAATTAACCTCAGCATATTTTTGGACTGTGGGAGGAAGCTGGAGTGCCGGGAGAAAACCCACGCATGCACAGAGAGAACATGCAAACTCCATGCAGAAAGATCCCAGGCCCACCCCGGGATTCAAACCGGGGATCTTCTTGCTGCAAAGCGAAAGTGCTAACCACTAGGCCACTGTGCAGCCCAGCCTTAAATCAGTTCAGCTATAATAACATACATCACAGATTTCTAAATTAACATGGTTCCTTGTACTAGACGTAATAATAAACATTTTTTTTCAGTTAGACAA
This sequence comes from Acanthochromis polyacanthus, assembly GCF_021347895.1. Taxonomy (NCBI): domain Eukaryota; kingdom Metazoa; phylum Chordata; class Actinopteri; family Pomacentridae; genus Acanthochromis; species Acanthochromis polyacanthus. The sequence continues at coordinate 17,178,820 of NC_067121.1, read as the reverse complement.
TAATTTTTAACCTTGTTTCTTTAATATTTCTATACTTTGGGAGACTGCAAAACAGCTTATTCTGAAAGTATTATGGCATGTTTAGTCTTCTAATGGCAAAATCACAGAGCAGAATACACCACACTGACTTTATTCATTTCCTTCTTCAGGTTGACCACTTCAGTAGATGCCGTGGTGGCAATCTGTGTTATTTTCGCCATGTCCTTCATTCCTGCCAGCTTTGTCCTCTACCTCATTCAGGAGCGAGTGACCAAAGCCAAACACCTGCAGTTTGTCAGTGGGGTCAGCCCTTTAGTTTACTGGGTTTCCAACTTCTTCTGGGACATGGTAAGTGAATTGAGGTTTGGATCAATGTGAGATGGACATCACATACACTACCATTCAAAAGTTTAGGGTTACCCAGGCAATTTTATGTTTTCCATGAAAAACTCACTTTTATTCATGTGCTAACATAATTGCATAAGAGTTTTCTAATCATCAGTTAGCCTTTAAACACCATTAGCTAACACAATGTACCACTCGAACACAGGAATGATGGTTGCTGGAAATGGGCGTCTGTACCCCTATGGAGATATTCAGTTAAAAACCAGTCACTTCCAGCTAGAATTGCCGTTTACCAAATTAACAACATTTAGACTTTATTTCTGATTCATTCAACTTTATCTAAATTGAAAAACAATGTTCTTCTTTCAAAAATGAGGACATTTCTAATTATGCTTTTCCACTAGCACCTACTTGGTTCGACTCTACTCGGTTTGTGAGTTCTTCCTTTCGGACGTAGAACCTGGTACCAGGTACTATTTTTGTACCTACTTGGCCAGAATTCCAAGTGATCTGAGTCGAACCGATAATATGATGTCTACAGAGTGCAGGGCCACTGATTGGACAGGGAGGGATGACACATGAGAGCGACTTCCTTCGCGAAAACCAAACCCACCATTTATTAAAAAATTGGTAACAGCGACAGTCCGCATTGCTCTTCACAGAACAGGAATCTGACAAAAAACCATAGACTAAGCAGCAGGTATGCCATCGCCTCGATGTCCTCCATTGTTGTGTTGCGTTTGTGCTGCACACAAATGACGTTAAGGGACTTCCAGGCCGCCGTGCTATGACGACTCCACCCATGATGATGTGGTACTCAGTTCTAAAGGAAAACAACCTAAACCGAATTGAGTCGAGTCGAGTCGAGCCGAGTAGGTGCTAGTGGAAAAGCGACTTAATTGAGCTCAAACCTTTGAATGATGGTGTATTATCACTAAAACCTCACTTTCTTTTATATAGAAGATAAGTTCCATAATGACAAAAAGTTTTTCAGTATGAAAGATATTACATTTGTGAACAAGAACAGCATTCAGAGAGTGCAGTACTCCGCCAAGGTTGCTCTGTTGTTGTATGACTTCTGAGGGATGAAATTTTTAAAAATACCTGCTCCGTAGCTGTCGATTTGTAGAAGGATCACAATCATGTGACCATCAAAAGAGAGCTGACGTACTGTTCACTTCTTGTCATAGTTAGTGATGCTGTGCCGCTATCTCGTAATGTCACAGAAATTTTGAACAGTCCGTGGATCCAGACTATAAGTCACATCACTGCCAAAATCTAATCACTTGGTCCTTGTGTCATTTCTGAGCTTCACTGAAAATTTCATCCAAATCCGTTGCTCCATTTTTGAGTAATGTTGCGAATAGAAAGACAAACAAACAGGTGGACAGACAAACTATCATCACATTACTCTGCCACATTCCTTAGCGGAGTAATAATTAATGCCAATTATTATGGGCAATAATGATGTCTTATTAGTAGATAGATAAGATACTTCAAGCAGTTCGATGTCTTAAATTAATTCTTACATCTTGCTGTTTTTTTTTTTAATCATTTGAGAATTCTGTCTTTGTACTCACTTTAAGCGTTTGTTCCTCCAGGTAAACTACTCTCTCAGCACTGCAATGATAGTTGGCATTTTCATGGCTTTTGACAAAAAGTGTTACACATCATCATCCAACCTGCCAGCTCTGATAGTGCTGCTTCTCCTCTATGGGTAAGCTGGTGCTTCATTTAATTAAATTCAGTTTTGTTTTGCTTGTGAAAAATGGTAAAACACAAAACAGAATAATAAATGATTGTGCTGTTCTGATGGTTATAATGTGAGCGCACCCCAAGGTTCTCATTAGAATGCCTCACCAGTGAAGAAGAAACAAATATGTGACTGAATGACAAAAGAATTGAATAACTGCACTTGTCAGGGCCCCTCTCCTCTCTGCCCTGTCAGCTGGGGTTTCTTCTGCATGGGTGTGCAGGAAGGGAATGTTGCTGATCATTCTAAATCACCTGCGTAGACAAAACAAAGAAATTCATTGAGAACAACATGCATCAAACAGAGATGACATGAACTGATGCATACAGAAATCACTGATCTAAAACAATGTATGTTTATCTTTTCTCAAACTCACCTGCCTTTAGGTGGTCAGTGACACCAATGATGTATCCTATGTCCTACGTATTCAGCATTCCGAGCACTGCATATGTGTCTCTGTCCTGCATCAACCTGTTTATTGGCATCAACGGCAGTGCCATCACTTTCATCCTGGAACTATTTGAGAACAATCGGGTAAGGACATATTGATTATAACATACTGCACAGTCAATAAATGTCTTGTTGTTCCTAAATGTTACACTGCAGATGGTGCATATTTGAATTCACGCTTAACTCTGACACCAGGGTTTGTATTTGGACGAATCTGCTTTTCAGTTTAAGTTTAGCTGTTTTACAACACTTATATTACTTCTGGTGTGAGGCACCGTGTGCAGTTCAGGAATATTGGTGTTGAACCTCATCTGCAGAAAAATACTAGAATCTCAATGGTTGCATAAAGACAGATAATTAAGTGAATCAGTGGTTACAGATACAAATTAAACCTACAGTAGTTTATTTTTTTGACCACTTAAGACCAGCATGACAGCTGTAACAACTCTGAAATGTTGCTGATCATTCAAAATCTGTTTTCCTTTAATATGAAACAATGCAGCATTTAAAGGTTACAAATCTGTATTTTGTAGCAGCAGATGTTAATATCGATATTCAGATTGTCAAAAAAGTTGACAAATGAGGCCAAATGTTGCTCTTCTTTTATAAAAATAGATTTTGCCAATTTCAAGTGGCCAAAAAAAAAAATCTAATAAATTAAGTGCAGCCTGGAGTCTGTAGGTCATTAGAGAGCGGATAAAAGTGCAGTAGTATGAAGCAGCATCAAGACCAGAGGGGACAAGACAATCAAAATTAGTTTGACTCAAGAAAATCTAGCGTGTGAGAAGACACTGGTGCTCTTTCACAGCATGGTAGAAAAAGCATTAACAGTGGCTCAGTAGTTATGACCTTTCCACATGTACATGGGCATTATTTGAAACATTGCTCTCTGTGTTACATTGACAGAGTTTTTGGCTTGTGATATTAGAGTTTGTACTATCATCCTAATTTTGTGCAATGGCATACGTGACCAAAATTGATAACAGTACTTTACACATAAATGTATAGTTACTCTTTCTATATGTCAAGGCTGATGTTGATTACATCACTTCAGATTTGAGGTCTTTGCACTGGCTTCTGGTCTCTCAGAGGATAGACTTTAAAATACTTTTGTTTGCTTATATAGCTCTGAATGGTTTAGGACTCAGGTATACCACTGACCTCTTTTTACCATATGAACCATCCTCAGGTCCTCTGGTACAGGGCTGCTCTATGTCCTGAGTGTGTGAACCAAAAATGGAGTAGCAGCTTTCAGTTTTAATGCTCCACATATCTGGAACAAACTTCCAGAAAACTGTAGGTCTGCTGAAACTCTCAGCTCCTTTAAATCAGGGATAAACACTCATTTATTTACTGTTGCCTTTGATTATTGCCTGTCTTAATCCCAGCACTGCATTGTAACTTTTGAAGTGATTTTATTTGATTTCTCATTTAATCTTACTTTTTAATGTCTTTGTTTTTATCATCATAAAATTTCATGTTGATTTTATTGCTTAAATTATGTCACACGCTTTTAATGTCTACCTTTTAATCATCTTTGCAATAAATTTCTTTGCCATTGTAAAACACTTAGAATTGCCTTGTGCATAAATTGTGCTGCAGAAATAAACTTACCTTGCCCTGCTTCTTTAAAGATACTGATTGGCCAGTGTGCTGTAAGTTTAGGGTTATATTGCTGCTTATTGTTGTTGTGGTGCACCTTTGAAAGTGCTTCAATTTCGTTTTTGCGTTTTTTGCATTTTCATGTGGATAGAGATTCATTTTGATTACAGAGGAGGAAACAAACACGTTTAAAAAATACCCATGTAGGGCCTAAGTCAAGACAGTGACAGTGAGCCTGAAGACACCACACTTGAACCCTGTCATTTCAGTACGTATACTGAATGCAGTCACATCTGTTCCTGTGCTTTTCCTACTCTGACATGTCAAAATGTCTTCTCTTAAAGGTATATCTGACAAAAACTATACAGCAAATTTAAACTGAATAGAAGGTGCCTACACAAAGACTAGTAATTCACATGGTGCAGCTGGGACAACATGAGGAGTGAAAAGCAGTTGAGTCATAGAGTGCAGTGCAGGGGTACACTGAGGGTTACAGTTAGACACCTAAGGAGTGAATCTGAACACGTAAGACAGCAATAACAACTGCTAACAGTCGCTCTGTCAAGCGTTTCAAGAAAGAAAAGAGAGGAGGAGGAGTAAACAGAAGGACGTGGTCAGGGGACAGATGCTGCTCTCATTGTAACAGGCGACTTCCTGCTCAGTGAAGACAAGGAAATAGTGTTTGCCACCTGTTGCACATCTGCACTCGTCTCTTCTCAGCTCTCTGATGAATCCCACAACACATGAGTCATGAGAGAACCACTGGAGGTGGGAGTGAATAAGTGTTTTTATGCAAAAGCACAAAACTCGAAAAGAGTTTGTCTAAGCATTTTTGACCAAGTAAGAATCACTTTGCTTTAGCCAATACATGAAGAGCACTGAAAAAAGGTTCAGCGTTGGATCTTGATGTTGTAATAAGGGTAGGGGTGCATCCATGTGTGCAAAAAAAATAAGACACAACAGGGATTATTGGGCAAAATAGAGGTTTTTGTTTCATCCATCCATTATCTATATACTGCTTAATCCTCATTAGAGTCATGGGAGGCTGGAGATAAACAAACACACTCACATTCACACCTACGGACAATTTAGAATCACCAATTAACCTTAGTCTGTTTTAGAACTGAGGGGACAAGCCGCAGTACATGGAGAAACCCACGCATGCACAGAGAGAACATGCAAACATGCAGAAAGATCCCAGGAAGGCTGGGACGCAAACCAGGGATCTCCTATTTGCAAGCCACTGTGCAGCCCGCTTAGATATCATGCAGTTCAAAACATTTATTAGATATGATGCAAGTATTGTCTGACAAATGAGATATTTAGCACAGTACATCTCATCATGTAATCCAAGATGTTTCTCCTGCAACATGATCACATATTGTATCTTACTAACTTGTTTCTGTATAGAAATGTTGTCTCAGGGAAAAGTGAGCTGAATATAAAATGAATGTGTGTGTGTTTTTGTGTTGCCAGTCTTTGCTGATGTTCAATGAGTGCCTGAAGAAAGCCCTGCTGGTCTTCCCTCACTTCTGCCTGGGGCGAGGACTGATAGACATGGCCATGAACCAGGCTGTTACTGATGTTTATGCCAGGTTTGGTAAGTTCTGAATACATGGGTTATGACTTTAGTTGATAAAATTCCATGTTACAAACATTTTTAAATGAAAATGTTCAACAGGACTGAACAGAATGTACTCTTTTGGTTCATTATATAGTAGTCTGCACCCTTAATATCACACTGTATACAATTTTGACCAGCCCAGCCTGAACTGTGTCATAATCCTGAGAGAAAGTTAAGCTCTGTCTGTTACAATTAACTGAGTCTGTGCGATATATGAAAGTTTTATTTTTACTCACTGAAGAATGAGTTCCTTTTTAATACAGACTTTATCTCTGTTTCCAGGTGAAGAGCACACACTGGACCCTTTCCAGTGGGACTTTGTGGGAAAAAATATTGCCTTCATGGCAGTGGAAGGCTTTGTCTACTTCATTCTCAATCTTCTGATACAGTACCGGTTTTTTCTGGACCACTGGTAAGAGCTTGACACACCAGCTATTCTTTGGAGTAAAGAAAAATAAAAACGGAATCATTCTTTCACACTGAGTCAAAACTTAATGATTGCCAGTTACAATAAGGTGCACCTCAGTTGTAGTTGAAGCCTTCCCATGGATGTAGTTCTTTCCCCTTCAGGTTATCGGACTGCAAGCAAACTCAAATACAAGATGAAGATGACGATGTGGCAGCAGAGAGGCACAGAATTTATGATGGAGGGAGCAAGACAGACATTCTGCAGATGAAGGACCTCTCTAAGGTAAAAATCACTGACATGTCTGTGATGTCATCATGGTGTTGCAGTTTAGACTGTAGCAGTGCACGTATTTTAAGCTCCTAGGTTTTGTTCAAGGTCATGATGAAATATAATTTCATTAGTTTTAATTTTCCCATTTTGTTTCATTTTCAGTTATTCTTTTGTTCATATTCATAGAAGCATCCCATTGAACATAATGTTTAACACATAAGAAGCAGAATGCATAAGTCACAAAATAGAAAAAAGACAGAATAATTTAGAAAAATGCAAAAAAAAAAAAAAAAAGGACAGGGGGGCACAAAGATACAGGCAAAACAGCTTACAAATAGTGTACACTACCATTCAAAAGTTTGGGGTCACACACAATTTCATGTCTTCCATGAAAACTCACACTTTTATTTATGTGCTAACATAATTGCAAAAGGGTGTTCTAATCATCAATGAGCCTTTCAGCACCATTAGATAACACAATGTAGCATTAGAACACAGGAGTGATGGTTGCTGGAAATGTTCCTCTGTACCCTTCTGTGGATATTTCATTACAAATCAGCCATTTTCAGCTAGAATAGTCATTTACCACGTTAACAATATTTAAACTGTATTCCTGATTGATTTAATGTTCCCTTCATTCACTTTTCTTTCAAAAATGAAGGCATTTCTAAGTGATCCCAAACTTTTGAATGGTAGTGTATAAGCAAACTCCTTACAGTGACTGTACATAACATTTATTATGTTAAATTCACTTTGAAACGATGTCATGTTTGCCAAACAGTCGTACTCAAAGTTTCCACATACTTGTAAAAAAACATGTACATCATGACAGCCTTGAGACGCCAATGACTCTCATAACTCAGTTTTCTGTGATGGAATCTGAAACACATTTCACTTTCATAGATTTATTATAGGTCTTCTGAAAATATGACCAAATGGTCTGGGTCAAAAATATACACACAGCAACAGTACAAAGCTGCGGTAATAAAATTGTCTTTGTGTCATGGCCTCTTAGCTTCTAATGACTGATTACAGTCGACTACATCTGCTGACCCCTCTGAGACAGTTTAATTAGGGCTCATTTGATGCATTATTTAGACTCAACCACAAACACGACAGTGAAAATTGTGAGAAGCTCAGCAAAGATCTAAAAAGCAAATCACTGATTTAACCCTCAAGCAACCAAGCTATTTTAGCGACTAAAATGACCGACTGGGGTCATTTATGACCCCACTATATTTTACACAGAAATATGTCTACTTTAGTGCCTCTTTTTGTGCTTTCTTACCTATTCCACGCCACTGCATTTTAAGATGGATATTCTAAAATAACCTTCTGTAATTATTCATGGATTTTAATCATTTTTGACTGAGAGCTAAAGTAAAACCATATGAACAATATGATGCATTGTAAGAACGCAATAACATTTATTTAGACACGCTTTGTCTGCCACTTCTTTTAAAACTTTTCTCCTTTTGTTTCCTCAATAGTTAATCAAAAGTACATAAAAACAAAATCTACACAAACATCTTGTCTGTATGTGTGCAGTGTAACATGCAGAGAAGTATTTAGATTAGGGGTGGCTGTGGCTCAGGTGGCAGAGCCCTTCGTCCAATGCAAGACACTTTACCCACCTTACCTCCAGTGCTGCCACTTACACTGGTATATGAATGTGTATGCTGTGTAATGTTGGTGGTGGTCAGAGGGGTTGTAGGAGTGGATTGGCAGCCAGTCAGTCTGCCCCAGGGCAGCTGTGGCTAAAAATGTAGGTCTACCAGCTATAGTGCACTGCAAAACACTGAAATATAGCAATTAGAGGTTAAAAATAAATAAATAAATAAAACTAAGGCCGACAATAGTGAAAAACCTATACATCTTTCTGGGGTCATAAGTGACCCCAGACAAGTTTCCATTATCCTTGTCACACCAGCTGGCCGATCTCTACAAAAAACTATGAGCAGCTGTAGGACAAGTAGATTGACAAATTCATGGTAGGAAACATTTTTTGGATAAAAGATATAAAAACGGCAAATATAATTATATGGCTGGGGTCATAAATGACCCCACTCGGTCGCTTGAGGGTTAAACAATTCAGGAAAGTCATTTGGAGAAAATTCAAAGCAGCTGTAGATCCCACAATCAACTGTGCAAACAGATTCTTCTTGTATTCTTTTCTTATTAATTTATTCGGGTTCAAGTTGTGTTTTCATTATAATGTTATGTTTGACAGAAATATGAGGAGGAAGACTATAGTGAATATGAATAACACAGCAGACAAGCAGAGGAAGATAAAGAAATGGAGAAGCCATCTTGTGATAGGGTCACATCAACCACGATGGCCATCAATAAATTTCTCCTTTGTGAGATTAATAAAGTCTATCTTATCTTATCTTATCTTACCCATGAGCAATTTGTACCCATTTTGTTTATTTATTTATTTTCCCTTATTAATCCCCCGAGGGGAAATTCTGATTTTCGCATATCCCCCCATCTGGGGGGGTCAGAGTGCAGGGTCAGGCGTGGTACAGCGCCCCTGGAGCAGGAAGGGTTAAGGGCCTTGCTCAAGGGCCAAACTGTGGCTGCATCAGGGTTTGACCTTCTGATTAGTAGTCCAGAGACTTAACCGTTGTGCCACCACTGCCCCACTGCCCCACTGATTTCATAAGTACTCAGTAGACGTGGGTCTGGCAACATCCATCTTTGAGCTCAGCCTTCATTTTCATCCCAACTAGACCTGAAAGCTCTGGCGTTATATCTGACACAACTGTGGATGCTATAATGTTGAGAAAATCTGTTCACAGACTATAAACATCTGCTATTTGTGGTCGTTAACACTACAGCAACACACATCTTGTTTTGCTATCCTCGTGTTGGTTACTCACTAACATATTTCATTTCATAACTCCTTACCTTCACCATCCCAGCTGACCCCCTAAACCTAAGTCTCACCTTTATCCTAACACCAAATCTTAATCCTGAAAAAGCAGTTAGCTTAAAGGTGGGAATAACAAACATGTATGCAGATACATACAGAGTGAGAAGATAAAAACAATAGCATTTTTGCTATTGTGGCTGTTAATGAAGAGAGTTCTCATTGTCTCCCTGCCCTTTCTGCACAGACGTATGTGGGCAGGAAGAGGGCAGCTGTGAACCGGATTTGTGTGGGAGTCCCTGCAGGAGAGGTAAAGTCACTTAGTTCATTTGCATCTAATTCCACTACTCTCTTGTCTGTTTGCCATTAATTTTCTCTTTTTGTATTTGTTCAAGCAAACCTACAGACTGATTTAGCTTTCAGCCAGAGTACTAGAGATGCACTACAATATGCTATACAACATACAGAACTGTATTTGATCTGGTCTGTTTTATCTCAGAGTATTTGTTATTTTTCTCACATTCTTTTGTCAGTATATGAAAGTACATCGACTTCTCTTGTCAGTCTAGATAAGAAAATTAGAGTGTTTGAGCCATAATGATGTTGATTGGCATTCTCTATAGTTGTAAGTTCATTTCAGCATTTCATTTTCAGTATTTTATTTGTCCTTGTATTGAGAGCTTGGTTGTCTTTTTTGTCTTAGTGCTTTGGTCTCTTGGGAGTCAATGGCGCTGGAAAGACGACAACCTTCAAAATGCTGACTGGTGACACTGACGTCAGCTCTGGGGAGGCTACTGTGGCTGGTTATAGGTACATAAAGCTCAGGCAAAATAATGTCCCTGGATAATAAAACTCTCTCTTCAAGGCTGCATGGAATGATATTTACATATATCAAAAAAATCCAATCTCTTGGTTTATCACTGCAGTTTCAAATGGGTGACAATCAGAAACAGTTCATGGAGTTAGACAATCCCTCTGTTGTTAACTGTGTGACAACAAAATGGACCTGATTCATTGAATTAGTATCTGAAGTCCCACATCTCATATAGTTACACTATATTTCAAAAGTTTGGGGTCACTTAGAAATGTCCTAATTTTTCAAAGAAAAAACATTTTCCAATGAAGATAACATTAAATTCATCAGAAATCAAGTCTAGACATTATTAATGTGGTAAATGATTATTCTAACTGGAATTCTAGCTGATTTTTAATGGAATAACTACATAGAGGTACAGAGGCCCGTTTCCAGCAACCATCACTCCTGTGTTCTAATGCTACATTGTGTTAACTAATAGCTTTTAAAGGTTAATTGATAATTAGAAAACCCTTGTGCAATTATGTTAGCACATGAATAAAAGTATGAGATTTCATGGAAAACACGAAATTGTCTGGGTGACCCCAAACTTTTGAACGGTGGTGTATATAATCATGGCTTGGGATCTTCCTGTGTGGAGTTTGCATGTATGAGTTTTCTCTAGGTCCTCCAGCTTCCTCCCACAGTCCAAAAGCAGGCTGAGGTTAATTGGTGATTCTAAATTGTCTGTAGGTGTGAATGTCAATGTGCTTGTTTGTCTCTCTGTGCAGCCCTGTGATAGACTGGTGGCCTGTCCAAGGTGAACCCTGCCTTAAAAAATCTTGACCCTACAACTTTGACTATGCAACACTGCTAGGCACTGACGTCTGAGATGACAGTACTTAATGGCAAACATGTCCAGGAAACTAATATATACAATTGGCAAAAGGATTATATGTCACTTTTTACGATGTTTTTGTTCTTATTTATGCTTTTTTTTCAGATATATCAGCTTCCTCACAGCTGTAGAATGCAGGCTTAAATAATCACTGTAGAGGTCTAACTCCATTCAGACATTGTTTGATGTTTTGTTATTCCTACCATGTTTTGTGCTCATCAGCTCACTGCAGTGACTGGCACTTTGTGTCTTATTTTGTAGCATCCTGACAGAGATTCTGGATGTTCACCAGAATATGGGCTACTGCCCACAGTTTGATGCCATCGATGAGCTCCTTACCGGCAGGGAGCATCTCTACCTTTACGCTCGTCTCAGAGGAGTACCTGAGTCAGAGATTGCCAGAGTAAGTAGGACTCCAGCTGCTGTACGTAATGAATGGTCTAAGGACGTTTAACTCTGCTACCCAAATGACAGGTTGACAAAACTCTAGACAGAGAGCTTCTGTTTTGTCGATTTTGTGTTGTACTCTATGTCCTCTTTACTGTTACTCAGTATTTACTAATGCTTGTTTTGTCCTTTTAGTTTTGCTCTATCATGTTGCTATAAAGGCTCGGGTAGCAGTGGGGATCCCATTCTAAAAGGTCATTTTTGGATTGAAGTAGACACTAAGCACAGCACTTCTCCCTGCAGGTGGCAGAGTGGGGCATCCAGAAGCTGGGGCTGACAGAATATGCAGGCTGTTGTGCAGGCACTTACAGTGGAGGCAACAAGCGCAAACTCTCCACTGCTATTGCAATGATTGGTTGCCCAGTTCTGGTGCTGCTGGTGAGTTAGCCAATGATGAAAAGCTAATTAGTCCATTGTTTGGGTTTTTGGGTTTTATGCAGGGATTTGTCAATGAAATGGTCTATGGATCCAGATGGGAAGCCATATGGGTTCAGTCAAATCTGGCCTCGAATGTTTTACACATTGGCAGGAAACTGTGCAGTTCAATTCAAATTAGCATAACTCTGAGATCTTTGCCATATGCTGATAGAGATAAGGATTTAGTCTCTGTTCGTATGGAATTATGTGCTCACAGACTAAAGTTTGTTGTTTGTGGTTGTGTGTATTTAGGACGAGCCCACAACAGGGATGGACCCACACTCTCGGCGCTTTCTATGGAATGCCATTATGAGTGTCATTCAGGACGGCAGGGCCGTGGTGCTCACATCACACAGGTTCAGCATCTAACAATGAAACTTATCCACTGCACACATTTTCTGCAGCAGCTGACCAAACACAGTTTACTGTTCTGCCAACAACTGTTGATGAAATCATGACTAGATTGGTATTTGCTTGATTTTACTACAAAGATCTGTGAAATGAGGATTTATTGCTCGCAGACTTGAAGCAGCAGCAGTAGAAATAAAGATGGATTATGTTTGATTGTTTTCCACCAGTATGGAGGAGTGTGAGGCTCTCTGCACTCGACTGGCCATCATGGTCAATGGGACCTTCAAGTGTTTGGGTACCATCCAACATCTCAAATACAAGTATGTTTGTGTCCAGCATTCTCATTCACTGTTATGATTCTGCTGAAAAATCTGAATTAATGCTGTCAAAAAATTAAAGGATTAAGTTGCCCCAGTGACTGTAACAACTAAGAACATGTCAGACGTGGTCAGACAACATATATGATCTATTTTTTCTAGCATAACCAACCCTGTGGTTTCTCAGTAGTGTAATACACATTCAGACTTTGACTATGCCAATAACCTATACTCATAATGTTAAGTTGTACAGTTGCTTGTGGGCTCAAAACTACAGGTGCAAGAGTCACAGGGAGGATTTTTTGATTTGCCCTACCACACAACATGCTTTCCATTCCTTCTGATCCATATCCTTCAGTTTGTATGTCGGTTCAGTGCCAGTATAGAGAAACGCTCATATTAGATGCTACAGAAAGGTGAGATGATGTGACGTTCTACCTGAAGCAATGAGTGCTTTTTGATTGTTTCAGAAAAATCTGATCATTAGCTGTATCCAGCAGCTGGTTGTGAGCTGACCTGCAGCTCCTCTGCCTGGCTGCTATGGTGAACCCATGGGTGTATATGGTTACTGCTTAGACTTAGAGGGGATTTAGTTTAAATAGTGGGAGATGAACACATAATATCAGTTTCACCAAAGATTTAGCACTAAGATCTGGTAGTGTTAACAACCAGCAGCTGGATACAGTCAGACATCAGTCTTTTAAAATCAATAATGAGCAATACATCCAAGTGTCACGTGGTCTCTCCTAAACTGGATGGTTAGATGGTTAGAACTAAACTGGACCAACACAGCAACTGTTCAAATCAATCAGAAGGAATCTAAAGCATAAGTTAAGGAGCATAAAAGTAGTTTTGCTGTGACCTTTAAGAAGGTTTGTACAAAACTTATTTGAGTTTTTGATCCAATACAGAGTCACTGAGTAATTATGTCAGTTATTGAAAAAGGTGTAATGTTAATATACTGTGTTTCTTTGATACAGATTTGGTGATGGCTATGTAGTGACCATGAAAATCAAGGCAGCTAAAGCAGGCTTGTCTCCAGAGTTGGAGCCTGTTGAGAGCTTTATGGAGAGCTCCTTCCCTGGGTGTGTTCAGCGGGAGAAGCACTACAACACACTGCAGTATGAGATCGCCTCATCTTCCTTAGCCAGGATATTTCAGCTGGTGGTGGCCAATAAAGACAGGCTCAGCATTGAAGACTACTCTGTTTCCCAGACAACACTGGACCAGGTATGAATGAGAGACAATACAATAATGAGAAATGTGTTTGATGGACAAGAAAAAAAATGTAATTTAAAAAAAATACATACGTACATATATATAGTAACAAATATTTGCATTGCTGTATGTATATTTTTGACTGAAGCAGATTTTTTTTATATTTCCATATAAGTAAAGTATTTCCTATAATAAGTAAAGTGCTTGTTTCTGCACCTATAGAAGGAGTTGTAGTTGGACAGACAATTGTTGGTGTGCTATATATTAGGATGTCTTCATTCTAAATATTGTTGAGGTTGGGGACTCTTTGGTGTCAAGAAAAAAAACTGTGAAGAAAAAGACCGAAAGGAAAAACAAATATCTCTACACTAAAGCACTCTTTGGATTAAATTATCTTGTCTATATTGGCATGTTCTAGCTGAACTACTGAAAAGGTGCCCACCCACAGCAGGTTTTGCCTTCTTCAGGGCATAAAACAAATGAGCAGAGGAAGGTAATCATTGTCACCCACTGCCGGCTTATCAATGACCTGACGCTCACATGACTCAGTGTGTGAATGGTGGTGAAAATGACTGGGCAAGAATGTCAGGATTGCTCTAAATGTGGCCCAAAAAATGTGTCATGGACCACCTCCCCTGTTTAGAAACTTCTCTCTCAAACCTATGACATAAATACATTTACACAACAACTGCATGTTTTAGTATTTTGTTCATGGATTGTTTGAAATTTGACGGGGCAAACGTAAAATGTCCTCCAATTCTGGAATGACCCTACTATTTAACGATAAATTTGTCTGTTGTTCAGGTGTTTGTCAACTTTGCCAAGCAGCAGACAGGAGAGGATGAGGACATCACGTTACACAGGCGAACGGCAGGCGGAAGAAAAGACATCAAGATCGCCCCAGTTAAGAGGAAAACATGAACAGTCAGGTGTAAATGTTCAAACAATGAAGTCATGTTACTCTGCAGGGGAGCAAACTAACACGACATGTTCCAAAACTCAACCCCAAATCTTTATTTTTCCACTAGCCAAATTGCTTTTTTAGAATAGAGACAAGTGTGGCCAGTTACCTGCCAAAGTCAATGGTGGAACAGTTTCATTTCCAGCCACAGCCAAACTTTACAAGCCCATGGCTGCAAAAGGGATTCATTTTTTGTTGATTTAATCTAAAACCAAGCTGTCTGACTCATTTCTACAACTTTAAACAGTGTTACTTTCAAAAACAGAAACTGATGTAAATATGTTGTTCTGCTGAAATATAGAAAAGAACGATTTTTGTCTTGACTGGCTGGCTCGTATAAATATGTACATATTGTATGTGTAATGAATACTAAAGCACCCTAGAAGCAATATTTTTTTATTGTCTGCATTAATGCACACAACTCATTTTCATCTACTGTGTTTAAATGAAACATAATTTAATGTTGGTTGTCTGAACACAAAGCATGTGTACTATTGGTTCCATTCTTATCCAACACCTGTTTAACATGCTTTAAACAGTGCAAACTTTCATAATGTATATGTGTAGTGCTGGATTTCTTATTAAATATTTCAGTCCTCCATGACTTCTCCTGAAGCTACTTGATGCTATTGAGGGTTCTTTGGAGACAAGAGTTGAAAAGCTTTTCACTGTGCTGCTGCTGACCTACAATAACTCCACTGACCTCCACTGAAAAGCTAAGAAAGCGACTACAGATCAGTGGAGTGGCTGAAAGACAGCTTTGCATCGGGGGCCAAGGCGACACTGTGTTGACTGGCTTGTCACAACCTGGATTTATCTGACACACAGTCCAATTACTGTTCTCCTGCTGCAAGTGGTGTTGGCACTGCCTTAGGCCGCCCACAAGCCTGAATTTCATCGGTTACCTCAAAGCCTCAAAGAATATGGATGATGACACCGTGCAATTCTGAGCTGCTAATGAATCCTCTGGTGGGGATCTCATGCTCCTTTTTGCCCATATGGTCACCTGGATGAAGCTGATGAGAACAAAACAGCAGTGTGGGAGAAGAAACGAGTCATACAGTAAGAGGGAGGGAGTGTTTTGCATGCTGCTGAATACCGAAAAAAAAAACAGACAAAAACACTAAATATTTTCTATATGTTAGAACCACGTTTTTGAAATACAAAATCACGTTGACAGCACTGAGTATATAGTGTTAAAATACAATGAAATTTGTGTGCTTGTAAGACTAAAGAGAGCAAATACTACAGTCTTCACATAGTTAAATCAAATCAAAATATACTTAATTAATCCTAAAGGAAATTGAGGCATCCCACAGCGCATTACACTACAAATATACAATAAGGCACAGTGAGGTATAAAAACAATATGAAATACAATAAAAGATAGGACAGTCTGATTATAAGTCCAGGTCCACCATCCCTGCTGGAACGAGAACTTAGTGAGTCTGTCTGTGGAGCATTTCAGCGACAGTAGCCTGCCTCTGAACATGCTCCTCTGTCTGTGCACAGTGCTATGTAGGGGATGGTTGGGGTTATCTATGATGCACGGCAGCTTGTTCAGAGAACGTCGTTCAGCTACCGTGACCACAGAGTCCAGCTTTCTCCCCACAACTTTGCTAGCCTTGTTGACCAGCTTGTCAGGTGAGTTCCTGGCCCTGGTCTTCACATTCCCACCCCAGCACAGCACAATGTAAGAACAAAGAGCAAGCTAACTAGCAAGAGTATAAACTTCATTATTCAAAAGTAGGACTGGGCACATTAACGCATCATTAACACATGAATTACTTAACGCTGACAATTATTTTGTAGAGTGTTTACACTTTTTTTTTGTAATATTGTTATAATGGACTGATATTGTTGTTGATGTTGAGGTTTCAAATTTTATTGTTCAGTTTGATATTTACCTAAAGTCAGTGAACGTGCCATGTTTAGTTAGCTTACTTGTGACTGGCTCATAGTCACCAGTAGTGTGTCTGGAGCATACACTGTATAATAAAGATTAGTTGTTCAACAAATAAGAAGCTCCTCACTGCATCAGCTTGGGTTAAATAAATTGTTGCAGCTGAAACATATTCATCACTGCAGTATTTGTCCAAGGGAAGGCTCTTACCTGTTTGCTTAGTTAAATCCAGGTGGCAACTTTTTTTTTTTTTTGGACAGGCATTGTATGTCCCACCTCTTGATCAAGACCACTGCAGTGATATAACCAATGTTACATAATTCACCAGTAAGTGGTTTTAATATTGTGACTGATGTGCTGAACTTCTTCAAACTGTACACCAATGTCTCATATACTTTTTTCTATGCAAAGTAACAATACCTGAATGAATATTAAGTACAAATACAGTTCTTCCTCCTGAAGTTAAAAATACTTAGTTGCAAGAAACTAAATGTCATACATGACTGAAAAACCCTCCTTGTGTGACAATTGAATGACAGACAATTGAAAAACCTTCACCATGTTTTAGTTCAGGTTAATCATTTGACTGTTAATTCTCAATAAATCCTCTTTGCAATCTTGTTTTCAGTGTGGCAAGAAGTCACTCCAGTGGAGCTGTTGCAAAATTACTGTGACTTCAAGTTTTTCACTCTTATTGTTTTAATTTACCTCTTCTCCATTATACCTATCAGCTAAATGCCTGAAATTTGAACGTAATGAAGTTTAATGAAATGTCAGCCTTATAACGACAGCCTAAAATAACTAACGGAACAACACCTATGAAAGCAGAATGAAGTAGATGTGACCTTTGAATATTATACACACGTGGACAAAATTGTTGGTACCCCTCAGTTAAAGAAGGAAAAACCCACAATTCTCACTGAAATCACTTGAAACTCACAAAAGTAACAATAAATAAAAATTTATTGAAAATTAAATAATCAAAATCAGCCATCACTTTTGAATTGTTGATTAACATAATTATTTTAAAAAACAAACTAATGAAATAGGGCTGGACAAAAATGATGGTACCCATAACTTAATATTTTGTTGCACAACCTTTTGAGGCAATCACTGCAATTAAACGATTTCTGTATTTGTCAATGAGCGTTCTGCAGCTGTCAACAGGTATTTTGGCCCACTCCTCATGAGCAAACAGCTCCAGTTGTCTCAGGTTTGATGGGTGTCTTCTCCAAATGTTTCAGCTCCTTCCACATATGTTCAATGGGATTCAGATCTGAGCTCATAGAAGGCCACTTTAGAATAGTCCAACGCTTTTCTCTCAGCCATTCTTGGGTGTTTTTGGCTGTGTGTTTTGGATCATTGTCCTGTTGGAAGACCCATGACCTGCGACTGAGACCAAGCTTTCTGACACTAGGCAGCACATTTCTCTCCAGAATGCCTTGATAGTCTTCAGATTTCATCTTACCTTGCACACTTTCAAGACACCCTGTGCCAGATGCAGCAAAGCAGCCCCAAAACATTACTGAGCCTCCTCCATGTTTCACCGTAGGGACAGTGTTCTTTTCTTCGTATGCTTGGTTTTTGAGTCTATGAACATAGAGTTGATGTGCCTTACCAAAAAGCTCCAGTTTGGTCTCATCTGTCCAAAGGACATTCTCCCAGAAGCTTTGTGGCTTGTCAACATGCATTTTTGCAAATTCCAGTCTCGCTTTTTTATGAGTTTTTTTCAGCAGTGGTGTCCTCCTTGGTCGTCTCCCATGAAGTCCACTTTGGCTCAAACAACGACGAATGGTGCGATCTGACACTGATGTACCTTGGCCTTGGAGTTCACCTTTAATTTCTTTGGAGGTTGCTCTGGGCTCTTTGGATACAATTCGAACGATCCGTCTCTTCAATTTGTCATCAATTTTCCTCTTGCGGCCACGTCCAGGGAGGTTGGCTACTGTCCCGTGGGTCTTGAACTTCTGAATAATATGAGCCACTGTTGTCACAGGAACTTCAAGCTGTTTAGAGATGGTCTTATAGCCTTTACCTTTAAGATGTTTGTCTATAATTTTTTTTCGGCTGTCCTGGGACAATTCTCTCCTTCGCTTTCTGTTGTCCATGTTCAGTGTGGTACACACCTTTTCACCAAACAGCAGGGTGACTACTTGTCTCCTTTTAAATAGGCAGACTGACTGATTATGAGTTTGGAAACACCTATGATGTCAATTAAATGACACACCTGAGTTAATCATGTCACTCTGGTCAAATAGTTTTCAATCTTTTATAGAGGTACCATCATTTTTGTCCAGGCCTGTTTCATTAGTTTGTTTTTTTAAATAATTATGTTAATCAACAATTCAAAAGTAATGGCTGTTTTTGATTATTTAATTTTCAATAAATTTTTATTTATTGTTACTTTTGTGAGTTTCAAGTGATTTCAGTGAGAATTGTGGGTTTTTCCTTCTTTAACTGAGGGGTACCAACAATTTTGTCCACGTGTGTACATGCAAATACAAGCACAGTAATGAACTGACAGCTGCAAATGACATTATGGAGACTTAATATAGGAGACATTTGCTAACGTGAATAACCTTAACCCAGAAAGGTTTTTTAAACCAGTCTTCTGTACCATATGCTACATAGACTAAGGTGCAAAATGTAAACCAAATACAAAAATATGCTGTAAACAACAAATAATCCTTTAACTGGCAGTTTATAAGTCAGCTCCTGAAATGCCGTTTCATAGTCAGACTCACTGGGTTGTGAGACATAATTGATGTAGCTGCAAACCCCTTCAATGATGCCAGTTAGTAGAAGAAGAAGAAGAAGAAGAAGACAAAATCAGCACTCACAGTCTGCACAATAGTTTTAGAATGTAATTAAGAAATGACTGATCTAATATATGGTCTTGTTTACCGCTTGTATTTAAAGTCAGACAAATATACAAGAAAGATCTCTGCATTATAACAGGTCTCTGAAAACATGATTTAAACCTGTAAAACGACTTCTAAGGATGTCCTTAAGCAACCTCTGCTGTGATTAAGTAAATGGCCCACACACTTTATCATAAAAAGGGCACACTAATTTTACATGTCAGTTGACTAGTCAGAGGGAATGTTAGTCAGCCTGTAAAAACAGACGTATATTGTCTGCCGTGACTCTGGGGGAGCTTTGTCACTGCAGTCTGGTCTGGGATACTTCAATAATGATAGTAATCTCATTATGATCTTGGACTAAAAAGCCTCTTCTACATGCTGTGGAAGACATGGGTATTTGCAAAGCAGCAACAGTCTAAGAGAAGGTGTCCTTTTCTTCTTTGTGCAGTCCTCCTACTATATGAATCTATATGAATGTAGAAAACTAAACCACTTGAGTAACCATTTAATGTTTTCAAGATGTACCTCTTCAGACTGTTAATTATTTATTTATATTTTTGTTTAACATGCTCTTAGTCACTGAGAGAAAATAGAAGGGGCAAATTCCATGCAGAAAGATCCCAGACCGGAACACGAACCTGGGA
Source organism: Acanthochromis polyacanthus (assembly GCF_021347895.1). Lineage (NCBI taxonomy): Eukaryota > Metazoa > Chordata > Actinopteri > Pomacentridae > Acanthochromis > Acanthochromis polyacanthus. The sequence continues at coordinate 17,158,703 of NC_067121.1, read as the reverse complement.
TCTTCCATCAGCAAGGCGATGGTGCTAACTACAAAGCCACTGTGCAACCCTATGATGTTACATGGCACACAATATGAATTTGACTTATTTTGCTGTTGAAATGTACATTTCTCTGTTTGCCCAAGGATCAAATTATTTGTCACAGTATATCTACCTCATATACTTTACGATCACGTGCACCTAGGACAGAATAATGAATCGATTCAAGCTGAAATCATGAATTGAAGCAACTGAATTAGGAACCTGCTGCGATTTCAAATTAGACTACATGTAATGCAACATGTCTGTACAGGGTTTGAGCTGTTTTATTGATATTCATGAGATTCATGCCATCCAACATGGTGTCTAATGAGGTAATGTTTCATCCCGTCCAAAATGTATTAAACTAGGAAAATTGAGATGAAGCAAAAAAAAAAAGTTAAAAAAAGCATTGCAAATCACATCTCATTATCCATTAGAAAAAAATGTTACTACATTTTTTATTTATTTATTTTTAAAATAAATGTTTAATTCAATGATATTTTTCAAAAGTCATTAAATGAAATACATATACATGAATATATACACACAACATAAAGAAAATTTAAAGGTGATGTCCAGGTACCTAGTCTGTAAGTTTCAGTTATGATAGCGTTAGAGGCAGACTATATGTGTTACGACGTGGGTGTGTTGTGAACCCAGGTGCAGACATAGTTGACAGGTAGCTGGGCATGATAATAATAAAAAGTTTATTTAAACAAAACTGTTACAAACTGAAGATGGGACTGAAACGGCAAAAAACTAAACTAAACTGTGGCAAACGACAATGCTACAAAAGGTACTTACATACGAGGGAACGAGGGAATCTTAAGTATTCCACTACACATGATTCAGTTTTTTTTCATGAACCACATAAAACACATTGCAAAATAAAAACAACAGCAATTTATTCGTAACTTGAGAGCAATAAAGTTACTATTTCAACAAAGTACAATATCAGAATAAAGCCCTGTTTATTTGCCACTTAAAAATACTACTACCACTACCATTGCCTTCAATAGCGGACACATTTGTGAATATAGTTAGGAAAATAACTATCAAAAAAAAATAAACAGAATGCCACACTTTTTACATTTGCATTGCAGAAATTTCATTTTACAAAATGCCAACAAAAAACATTGTAACAATCTGTTTCGCTGGCCATCTCAAAATCAATAATCTAACAATGTTAACACGTATTGCCATGGTGGGTGGCATGGCTCAGTGCGTAGAGTGGCCATCTTGCAACTGGAGGGTTGCTGGTTTGATCCTTGGCCCGTTGTGTGTGTGTGTGTGTCTCTCTCTCTCACATATTGCTCTATAGTAGCTCCAGTACTGCTCATTTTCTTTTCCAGAGGAGAAATAAAGGAGCCATTAAAAACACTGCATTGAGATTAGCAAGGTATCTCAAGTATGACTCCCTCCTGTCTCACCTATTTCTCCTAGTGAATTTTAGGAGAAGCATATGAGAAACATTTGAGACAAAATAGAAACTAAAATGAGGCTGACATGAGAATCTCAAATTTGTCTCCTGAGCTGTAGAAGAGCAAGCTTTGAGCAGTAAAATTTTCCTCTGGGAAGTTGGACTTCTACATGAGAGCCAGTGGCGTCATTAGGCCTCTTTTAGAGGGGCTTCAGCCCCCCTAAAATATTCTTAAGCCCCCCTAAATAGTTTTATGTTCATTTATTTTAAAATAAAGTTTTTTGGTTTTTCTTTACAAAAAAGTGCTGACAAATTCAATATAATGTGGCCAGAATATGAGTTTAAATAATCACATACCCAGTCATTATTAACTTAAATATGATCATACTGTAAATCTTAGTTTCCCTTCACTTCATAGTGGAAGGTAGAGAGTCTGAGTCGGTGCGTCATTATCCAATCCATTCCACCTGTTCATATAGACTGGTTCCATTTTCTAGAAACTAGACACCCCAAGGCATTTCTCTTCAGGTTATGTCATGCTGCATTTTTTTAATGTTTATGGTATGCTTAACTGATTTCATGAATATGACAAGCTAAATTTTGCCTCAGTTGGCCTTGGCAACGGACGTAAAAACATGGCCGACAGATGAAATGCAACTTTAGCACCCAATGGTATTATGACATACATAATAATGTTTTTTTTGTGTGTGTGGTAGTCCAAAAATGTATAATTATCATTAAAAAATATGTATCCATGCAACAGCAATGATAGGAAAAGATCTGAGTGAGCTCTGATGGGAAATAGGTGCTGTTGTACATGCATTGTTAACAGTTTATTGTAAGTAACAACGGTTGCTCACAATGATTTGCAACCATGGGTTGCAATTTTGCAACATTTATTTAAAGCTGTCTGGCTGCACTTATTTATGACTGAATGTAGACAAACACTACATATCCCAGCACCCCACACTCTCAACTGCAAAATTGCAAAATTTTTGGCGGAACAGAGACAGGTGGCACAATCATATATCACCGAAGTTGTTACACCACATTTACCAGCAAACAACACTTATCCAGACTTGCCAGAAGATCACAGACTGCTTCTTCTAACCAGCCTTCAACAAGTCAGACCCAAACACCTGTAGAGAAAATGCCAAGGAAGTCTTCAATGCTGAGAAGTTCTGTAGCGCCAATGAACTGGAAACTGTGCATGCTCTGCCAGGATTTTAGAAGTTACAGGGACATGGTATAATGTGGCCACTTTCAACACAAGCAAGCGTATTCTAGAAGCCTCTAAATACGACCCAGTAATTCATGTAAGACTCTCTGGAGTTTTTGACCTTATTGCATCAGAAGGAAAATACCATTTGAATTGCTACAAGAAATTCCTGTAGCGAACAGCAAAAACAAAAGAGTCGGCTGATGAAGAAGCAGGCGTGGCTATGGAATGGCTGATTTCAGAGCTGAAGAACGCAGCAAGGAAAGCACAAGTTCTTGATTTGTCAGAGGTATGGAACTACTACTGTGAACTGGTGGAAGAAATGGGAGAGACAATACCTCAGTCGTTCATCAGCAGAACGTCAGCAAAAGCAAACTCTACTTTCAAATTTGTGGCTTTTACAACTGTGTTGCACTACAACAACCTGAAAGACAGACCTCGCTTGTTCCTACAGGATACGGGGATTTTCCATTGTCAAAGTTGATGTCTGATGAAGGTGACATCTTCCAGATCCCCAAGTACAGGGCCACTGATGAATTTCTTGAGATGATCCACGTTGCAATGAAGCTCCGCTCTGACATACTGTTACATCCAGTTTGCAAATGCTTGGATGTCAGTGAGGATAAGATGATATCATCACTTCCTGAATCCCTGTTCATGTTTCTGAGATTGATGTTTAGCGGCACCACTTTGCTAGAAGAAGATCATGAGGTTGGAGATGAAGACCCCAGTGAAAAGGATGCCAGAATCCAAAGACGTATCCTTAGCATTGGCCAGGATCTTGTCTACAATGTCTGTGGTGGCAAGAACATAACCCCAAAACACATTGGGCTTGGGAGTGCCCTAAACCAAGCAACAAGATCAAAAGAGCTCTGTGTTCTCTTTCACAATGCGGGACATATCCCTCATTAAAAGAATATCCTGCTGATGGATACTGCTTTGGCAAAGAAAACTCTGGAAGCAATGAATCCTGAGACTGGTGCTGTTGTACCACCAAATTTGGTACCGGGCAGGTTTGTGTAGTCAACATCCAGCTTCAAAGAGGCCCAGACATTCCACAGGAACATCATCCCACAGGAAAAACAAAGTTCTCTCCTCTCAGAAAGCTTAAACAAACAAACTAAGAGCCCCAAAGTGGATTTTTATGGCTTCAGAGACATCTGCACCTTTCACCAAAAGCCTCGTAAAATTCATTTACGGTGACCTGTGATCTGACTAGGAGAAAACCCCCCCCTTTTTCAGACTCTCACATGGATTGTTGTATTTGCATGTTTTCTTGTATTCCTACCTTCACAGAAGACACTAAGACCCCTTGCAGAGAAGTGGAAGGGGACACAAATGTTTCACACCTTCCTAAATTTGCATCTAAAGGACTGTTTATTCCCTTTTGGTTCCTATCCTTTGATTAACTGAACTCATCTGCACAGACGCCATGCAGTCTCCCTCCCTCACGATCAGATACTGAGAGTCATAAATATCTAAGGACCTTTCCGTCACCCCGGGAGGGCTGCAGAAAGACACTCAGCCTGTTGGATGCCAATAAGGACTCTCTTTCTAAAAATCATGCTTCTGAAATTTTGTTTGTGATTTTGAAGATATCAAAGTTGAAATAATAAGTTGTTATATACAGTATGTTAGTCCAACTCCGACGTCTCTAGCATATTTCTGTCCTGAGATATTAATTCTGAAAGTTTATTGTCTGCCTAACCCATTTCTTCCACAGTTCAACATTGCCCCCTATTGACGTCGGAATGCCATGACATTATCAAGGATTTCACTGAAATTAATCATAAAATTGTGTTTTATACAGGTCGAAAAGAGTTGGAAATTGTTTATTTACCTCCTTATGTACACCATGTTGTCTTATGTACACTGTGACCCACATAATCATTAGATAGAGTACACAAACCTATGATTAAACAAATAACTCACATATTTTTAGTAGCTAGCATGTTCTATCGTGTTATACACTTTGATTGTGTTAAAAGTAGTGTCCTGGATTATGACAGAGTAAACAGATCGTTTTGTTTGCGCGCTTTAATATTTTTAATTCACTATCTGATCAGCTCTCATCTCCCATCCGGAGCCCACAGGGAGGGGGGAGTCCTCCAGAGTGTCAGACTCGCGCCTAAACTTCTAGGTCCCCTCCTCCTCTAGCCAAAACTATAAGAAGCTTCACGTTTCTTTGTTCTCTCTCTTTCGCCTTTTTCGACTCTTACGATCTTAAACTACGCTAAGCGAATCTTCCCTTTTTTCCTTTAGGCGCGCCCTGTTTGTTCTTTTTCCACTTTTCAAACTTCGCGGTTATAGAGGCTGGCTCTCTGTTAACCACAACTTCTTATTCAATTTTTCTTTTTGCTCAGAATAGATATTTTTGCTCATCTCCAACAACTAGATCTACAATTTTGTTTTATCTGCAATTTATTTTTGATAGGAACCAATTCGATTCTGTTCCGTCGCTTTTATCATTCCCCGCTGAAGAGTTCCAGTCTGTGCGGTCTCACCTACACCTGACCGGCCGAAATAGAACGTGAGCCCTCAGCCGTCGAGATCATTATTTTTGACCAGTCGACCCAGAAGAACGCAGGCTGTTCCAGCCCTCGCCACCGTCAGCTGACTACCAGACGAACCGGGTCAAGCCAGACCCCCCTGGGACACACGGGATTCGAAGTAGACAGGACGACGAAGCGTTGCCATAGCAGCCAAACAGCGCAGCTCCCGAGCCGACTCTCGAAACCAACGAGTGTCGTTGCCACAGCAACCCGTCCCAGTCTCTGAGCTTCGTGTGATCCCTCTTCTCCAACGCAAAGTAAGACCAGCTGACGTGTGATCTAAGCTAATGGTTGATGTCAAAAATAATAGCTTGATTTAATATTAATCACTCCGTTTAATCACTTACCGTCGTTCATATTCCAAATTATTAAACTCCTCGATAATTTTTCCACGGTCTGATTACTCAGTGCCATAATCTCAGATTAGAAATACAAACATAAATAACCTACACACACACACACACGCACCTACACACACCCACAGCATTTATTCATTCCATATTTGTCACTGTATTAATCCCTGTGTTTATCATTATATTGGTTAATAAATATCTTTCATTTAGACCAAAATTACAGTCTCTTTTGCGTTTATGTGTGTTGACTGGGGTCAATGTTTTTCGAGGATTCTCGACATTCAGATATTAGACTGACTAACTGATCAAATTTTCAATCAATTAATAATATTGTTATTAAGATTGATTAATATTTGTCCTGACGAGACGTCAGGTGGTGCCCCGATTAATAAACTATCAACGAGTGCAGACTTATTAAATTAACGTTTAATAAGGCAATATTGCTACATTTGTGTATTTCACATGTGACAACATCGATATCAACGACTCCAACTTGGACGGCAAAAACAGTTTTCATGCTATTCAAGTTGCGGCATGGCAAAGAGGCCCAGAGGCTGATATGGGCTTGGATGATGTGGAACCCTCACAAGAAACGACTCTTGATGTTCCTGATGCCATGGAAGACATCATGCCTGCTGGTGTGACTGAGGGAATTGCAAAGCCCAAAACAGTTGCTGAAAAAGAGTGGTTTCATCAGTCTACGAAGAAGTGCAATCAAGCATGTCTAGCTGCAGCGAAGGACATGGCGTTTTTTTGTCAAGAGGGGATGGACACACTTCAACCAGGTCAACAGTGGTATTGGTGTGTCTCCAGAACTCACTAGTGTTGGCTATTTGCCAATTGTTCAATCTCCAGCTCATGACCTTGACACACTACACATTGTTGTCATGCGTTGTAAGCAAGTAGCCAATCAGCTCGGCCAGCACTACATTGTCTTGACTGTTGATGAAGCATTATACTGGAGGCTCATGGAACTGAAATGGACCAAGGCAGAGTATCAAGACTTTTTGGTTGTTAGATTAGGGGGTCTCCATACGACCATGAAACTCCTTGAAGTCATTGGGAAGCATGTACAGTCATCCGGCCTTCTGGAAGCGTGGATTGAAAGCAACCTGCTTGGACCAAACACTGCAGAAATCATGCTGGAACATCTTCAAAGAACACCACGCACTCCTGTCAGCTCTGGGCAAAGGTAATCTCACAGAACAAACTTGTGCTAATGCAGAGGCCTTTATCTGCAAAGTGTACCGAGCAGACACCCTTGTTGGGTGGACGATTTCAGATCTGTACTCTTTGCTCGAGCCCGCCCTCTGGAAACCCTGCCCCGAACACAGGATGCCCTTTCTTTTCACATCAAGCGAGCACATCATCAGACATCAGTGTGGCTACTAGCTGACATTCAGCACCCTGTGCTATCTCCACCAGAGACCATGGGATGGAACATTGAATGTGGCGTCCTGGTTCCAGTCCTGATGTCACTACCCTCAGTTCCAGAGTCCTGCATAGCACTGATATGCTGCAGCTGCACAACCAACACGGTCTCACGGGGATTCGTGAAACTGTTACGTAAATTTTTTGTTTCTTTTTCGTGCGCACCAACACGATTTCGTCATGTTTTTCGTGCCGCTCACCACGAAATGTTTTTCGTGTTGCTCACAACGAAACCCGCTGTGGTAATCACAGCTGAAAGTGGTTTATACCAGCGGATTCATGACGATCTAAGCTGTCCATCGGCGTATACTGCTTGTGTGATCGCGTTTGCGGCCGCCGGCCGCCGGACATTCTTTAAATTCCTATGCAAATTGGTAAGTGTACCACCGGGTTATGGTTAGGTTATGGTTAGGTTATGGTTATGGTTATGGTTAGGGGTATGGTTAGGGACGATGTCATGCAAAATATAGCGTTGGATTCGCCATGGTTTTACATTAAAAATATAATACACACATTCGTTTGAAATACGTTCTGGGTGGCACGAAAAGTCCGCCGTTTAAAATACATTGGTGTGCATTTCGTGGTGAGCGGCACGAAAAACATGACGAAATCGTGTTGGTGCGCACGAAACCGAAACAAAAATTTACGTAACAGTTTCACGAATCCTCGTGAGATCGGGCTGGCACAACACAATGCAGTAGGGCCAAGTGCAAGTGCAAACCTTTCATATACTGATGCATGTAAGTGCAGCATGGGTAAAAATGAATGCATGAACAATTAATTTTACATGTTTTGGTGATATAACTGTTCAAGACAAACTGTAATGACTGTAATGAGCATCTTTTTTTTTAATATGTACATATCAGTTTTTGCCATTGTGTTGAGCTTTCAGTTGAAGTATGGACCCATAACTATTTCAAGGCCAGGGAATATGTGTGTTTTTGTTTGGATGTGAATAATTTTACTGAAAATTGCTGAATTAATGGGTGGTTCTTGAATCATTATTGTTGTAATAAAGCCTTATTGTTCACGCAGCCGCCATTTTGAATATTTAGTTATAACTCACAAACAACACAAAAATTCATCTGTCATATTCCAAAAATGGATTCAGCATACCCAAATCCTTCAGGAACAGTCAATAGAACATTGCTGAAGAGAAATGCCTTACACTCCTAAAATAAGCCCTTTTCTGGGAAATGGAACCATGCCCACATCACTGAAATCCAGTCCACATTTTCCCTCCAACCTAGGTTGCTCTTGGTACCTGCAGCATGTGTTTACCGGGAGGAGCACACAGAACCGACTAGAGCCCTGTAATGTTAAATTTCTCCTTTGTGAGATTAATAAAGTCTATCTTATCTTATCTTAGAGCAGTGCTACGAGAAGAACGTGAACAAGAATGGATATACGAAATGTTTTCAGGAGAGTAAGTATTCACCATTGCTGATAGTAACAATAAGTTAGCTCCAGCCCCCCAGCTAACAGCAGAAAGTCCCATGTAATTAATGAACCAAATGCTCCCTGTGTGACAAATAAAAACCTGGCTTCACACTCTGTAGGAGAGAGTCCCTGTACAGGAGGCAGTGTGAGATGCTGCTACTTAGCTAGCTAGTTAGTCTGAAATGCACTGTGAAGGTTCTGGTTGTTCATAGAGTTAGGTATGCGCTCTTATTTTTATTTTTTTAACCATATGCTATCTTTGGGGTGACTTCCTTCTGGAGCATCAGCTCCAGCATCAGATGCACACAGTGAAGCAGGAGCTTATGGGAATAATAAAATAAAAGGAGATTATGGGAATAAAAAAAATAAATAAAAATAAATAATAATAATAATCACTCTACCACCCCTATTGACCTGTAGGAGTCAGGGCAGAGGAGCAGAAAGAGGTGGAAAGGTGAGTCTAAAGGATTTCACAGGAGAGAGTAATTTGTGATGCAGACAGTCTTGGATTTTTATGGAACTTGATATGAATATGAAATATGAAACATTTCAGTCCAGGTGCACCATATAAAACTTATTTAAGTTGAGCTTTTGTTGAGGAGAGTTATGATTGGAACTTGGAGATTGCCAAGAGAAAGTTATATAAGCCTAATTAGCCCGACCCGAATATACGTCATAAATAAATAAATAAGGTCACATTATTATACACCATTATGGGATAATACTATAACCTTAGTTAATTTATGCTGGTAGAGAGTACATTGGACAGTTATCTGGTTCATGTGATAGACCTTGCAATAGTTGAAAGAAAAGGAGAAAAACATAAACCAGGTCAAACTATCAGGATTTAGACTGTTACCACAGCTACCATTGTAACATAAAAATGTTTGCTGCCTATCACCATCAGAATAAACTATAGAGGGTATGAATATGATGTAAAAACATGTCTGTTTGCATTGTACCATTCCATCAGCAGCAAAACCAGTGGGATTTTCTGAAGTTTTTGTTGAAGGTTCAATTTAAATTGTGCACAATTTAAATGTAAACAGAAAATGAAACCTTCAGATTGCACATTGAGTGGCAAATTAATAGGAAAAAAAACATTGGTTTTCTGGTTTTGCTGCTGTTGCCATGATGGAACGCTAACTGGCATCTTTTGCTAGTTTTGGACCTAATATGACTACCTTCTATAATGCTCTGTTTTCACTGCTTGGAATGAACAAGACTAAGACCAGAAAGAGTCTGGCTCTAGAGGGACCCGTCTCCTCTATTATGACTATTAAAATGGCTGGTTTGGAGCCATTCCATGAATGGGAACCAGAGATAAATATGGCTTCAGAAAAGGCCACCAGGGAGGACAACATGACTCTTCTTTTGAAGAGGCCCTCAGATGCTACAATCTCTGACCTTAAGGAGGAACTGCTACTTTCACTCTGTAACGAGATGACGGTTGGCTGTAGGGTACATCATGGTCTTTGGAATCCCAGAGGAGATGACAAATCAGATAAGAACACTCTCTTAGGATGGGGGTCTAGAACCCACATCAAACTGTCATTTTGGACATTGGACAGACCCAGAACTCTCTCCTCCTTCCACAGAAAAACAACCCCCAGTTTCTGGAGACATGGGGACACATGTATTTCTTTGTTCCTATCCCTTGCAGCAAAGGACACCCAGACCTCCTGCAGAGATGGAGCTCCCTGCAGAACATTAACACCTCAGAAGAACCATTTGAAAGACAATGACTCTCACTTTATGCTGTGAATGTTTCTTTTAATCAACTTTCATGCCAAAACTCTTTCTCCCCCCTCAGGAATGCCATGTTGCCTCCTCTAAGCAGGATCTGATAAGACAGGTTGTAAAATTTTACGACTCTCCTAAAGAAGTAGTTGGAGACTGGTACCAACTTTTTAAACTGAAAGAGAACATCCTCAAAACTCATATTTCTGAGATGTATTTTGTGTTTTCATGATTACCAAAGCTGTAGTGAGATGTTGTTGTGCATTACTTCCAAAGATGACACCTCTATCTCTTATAGAACCCAAGTTACTAAATGTCTTGTTTAATCCAATTTCTTCCACAGTCCCACAGTGCCCCCTACTGATGACAGAGAACACAATAACGTCGGGGTGAATCCCAATTATTACCTCCGCCAGGAGGTTATGTAATCACCGGAGTTTGTTTGTCTGTCTGTTTGTTTGTTTGTTTGTTTGTTTGTCTGTTAACAGCATAACTCAAAAAGTCATGGACGGATTTTCACCAAATTTTTACAGGATGTCCGGAAGAGCGGACATCTCTCAATTGTCCTTCGACCTTCAAAAAAATCCTGGATCCAGACGGTGATCTAGATCACCTCCAAAACCTAATCGATTGTTACTTTTGCTCTTCCGTAGCCTAGCCGCGCTCGACAACCCACGGCAACGAATTTAATTCTCTGCCAGGGTGGGTCTAATTACCCTCCATAAGGCTCGAGGTTGGATGCTCCTAAAACTGGCCAGACGAATCACCATGAAGTGTAGAGTCAGAAGGCGGGCGTAACTAAGTGACGACAGAGGCGCGACGATTCTGACAGAAACAACCGGAAACAACTAGCCTAGCCGCGCTAGACAACCCACGGCAACGAATTTAATTCTCTGCCAGGGTCGACAATAAAAACGACAACAGTCGTTAAGCTCCATTAGCACCGACTCTGAATAATCTTTCTGTTAACATGTCTGTAATATACTTGAGCTTCACCCATTGACTGAATAAATAAGGCTTCACTGCACTCCCACATCCTCTGATTTCCGGCGCTCTAGGAGCCTATTTGTTGCGCTGATTGGTTGTATACCTACCCAATTGCTGCAGAGTGATTTGATAGACAAACTTTTAGCCCGCCTCCCTCCCTGTCGAGCGTGCCTAGACCCTTGCGTCTTCAGAACATGGGTCTAGCGCGGCTAGGCTAGCTCTTCCAGACATCCTGTAAAAATTTGGTGAAAATCCGTCCGAGAGAGCAATCCGAGAGAGCAGTGACCGGAAGTTAGCCGACCTAGCGGAAGTGCTAATGAGGTCTGCTCTAGCATGGATTACTAACGTCACACATGTCGCTTTTAAAATAAATCTTCTACAAGACACAGAGCTGTAGCTCCGTTTCAGTGTGAGCTCTAATGTTTCTCTGTGTGACTGTGTCTGACTTCCCCTAATAAAATCCTCCTGTTCACTGCCAGCTGCAGCCACAGATATATCTATCGATTCATGTCTACCTCCCGTCTACTGATTCATGTCTACGGTCCTATCTACTGATTTATATCTTTACTCACTTGTCTGGTCCGATGCAGTCTCCATGATGACGTTTCATGAGTCAGTGAGAACCAAGTACTGACAGTTACGTACTGAGAAATGGTCACTGTCTTCTTATCGCAAAGGTACTAAGCTGCTCGTCTTCACCTCCGGCATCAGGAAACGTCTTCAAAGCTTCTTCAAATCCAAACAAAATACGATGGAAACATCAAACTAACGTCATTGGTGCATTCAGGTGCAGTCCGACAACGAAGTTGATTCAGTGATGTAAATTTCCAACAAAAAAAAAATTCTGGGGAGGGGGGAAGATCCCACGGAAGATCTACCACTCAATTGAACACTTTCACATTTTTCCCGTCTTATATCTGTCCCCTTATATCCCTGCTACTTAATGGGAGAACTGAGCTGCAAGTTGTCCTGTCAGTATTTTGAATCATGGTCTGAATGGTGTCGTGGTCGTTCGCAAGCACATTTGGAGCTCATTGGTCAGTCTTGTACGATATTTAGTTTGGATTATATTCATAGTTGAAAAAACTGCCTCATAACTGTATGTTTAGCCGAACATAATCAGCATGTGCAGGCCTACTTTCTTCTCGGTGTCACGTTATTTGTCTTTCTATCTACTCTGTCCTCTTGTCTGTCCTTTTCCTCTAAACTGTTTTCTGAACGCTGAGCTTGCTTAGTGGCTACAATGCAGAGATTTCATTGACTGAGTAGCGTCATGTGGGATGTCTGAATTCATATGTAATTAGTCTGTGTGTTTCCTGAGCTGATAACCAACAACGTAAACACTAGAAAAGCTGCGCTGGGATAATAGAAGCGACCCGTGAAATTTAAAATGTCATTACAATTTACTGATTACAGGTCCGGGGGAACCTGTTGACCAGCCCCACTAGACACCGGCCCACCGGGACAGTGCCCAGTATGCCAGACGACCAGTCCACCCCTGGCTGTGGCCTCTTTCAACATAATAATGCACGTGCCACGAAGCAAAAATGGTTTAGGAATGGTTTGAAGACCACAACAGCCAGCTTGAGGTCTCCAAATTCATTCCCCAGATCCCAATCCAATCTAGCTTCTGTGGGATGTGAACATGTCCGATCCATGGAGGCCCCACCTCACAACTTACAGGACTTAAAGGATCGGCTGCCGACATCTTGGTACCAGATACCACAGTACACCTTCAGGAGTCTAGTGGAGCCCATACCTCAACAGGTCAGGGCTGTTTTGGCAGCAAAAGGGAGACCAACACAATGTCAGGGAGGTGGTCATAATGTTATGCCTGATCGGTGTATATAGAAGCTGTATGATAACAAATACTCTGTTTTAGTAAATTCTGTGACTTCTGTGGTTATTCATGCAAGGATAAATCTTCCTTTTGTTGATAAGTTGTGTTTTTCATGGAAAACTTAGTTCAGTCCATGCAATTGTGAGACATGATGTGTGTTGTTTTTTTTTTGGAATATGCCTCTTTTTTTCATTTTAAACACTTAATGCTTAAGTATTTTTTTCATATTTTTTTTGAGAGCCAGAGATACTTTGGGTCATGAGTTTAATTGGGGGCATAGTAATAGTCAGAAAAGGTTCCTGGTGTTTCTATGCTGAGAGTGCGCACAAAATAAACTTCTGGATGAAAGACAAAGTTATTTTACAAGTTGGAACTGAAAAGACAAAAAAAGTTGCTTTAAAATTTGTCTGTGTGCTGTGCACTGTGAGAGATTCATGTTTACAGTGACAGGAAACATAGTCGTCATTTCTATCGACACGAGAACTAAAAATGGCCCTCTTTCAACACGTATTCAGCATTCAATCACTGTTCATTCATGCAGCTCGTCATATAGAAGACATGGTCTTTATCCATAAGTGCTGAGCGGCACAGAGGTCAGATACATACATGACTAAGACAAAGCAGCTTTCAAATCAACCTTTGAATTGTGTAAAGCTTGTTCCTGCAGTTCTCTTCTTCCTTTCCCTTTCTCCCCTTCTTCCATTCTGGGATGTGCTCTAGCAAAACCTGACTGGTCATTTGTACCTATGTGACTGAAACGTGAAGTTTTGAAAAACTTGGTTTTACAGGACAACTTTAAGACACAAAACTGACATTTTAACCATATTTATCCTTGACTCCACAGCTGACATTTCATCCGTTTTCATCTCTTACTCAACAAAGGAGAGCTCAACAGCTTCAGCATTTACTGTACACATCAAGTGATGATTTCGCTGCTTTCATTTTTTTTAAAAACTGAGAGTTTGTCTGCTTTCAGTAATTACACCCCAGCTGACATCTCAACTCCTTTCAAGTCTAAGGTCTTCACCTTTGCAAGAAAAAAAGAGTAATATCATAACTTCTACTGTTCATGCACAATTTCCTTTAACCCATTTTCATGCTTAAACATCAACTGACTTTAAATGACACAGCTTTCAGTTCATTTCAGTTTCTACAGCTGTCATCTCCAGCTCAAATTATCACATACACTCTGACAATTTCATTTCCTTTAAGTGCTTTAATTTCAACAGGGTCCTCAAATCCTATCCATGTCTTTGCTTCAGCTTTATTTGTGATGGAAATTCTTGTGAGGAGCTATAAGTAGGTAGATGAAATTGACTCTGGAGAGCCAAGATTGAGATAAAAACAAAAGTGTGAACTGAGTAGAATTAGACCAAATAATGATCCAACTAAGCAGCATTTGGGTCATCCATCCCTGTGTATATTACTATTCACAGAGCTCATCTTGTGCCCAAACAAGGTCAGTCTTCAGAACCCAGAGTCTGCTCATACCTCCATGGCCCTGGCTGTGGCAGACAAGGAACTATTGTTTATTTCTAAATGGCCTGTGTGTGGCCTTTGGAAACACCAATCTGACATCTTATTTTGAATAAGGAGTCAGTGGAGTCAGAGTGACCTTTTGGCAAACTGTCCAGAGAAGTGAAAGCAGAAATCCCCTAACAGCATTATTCACTTAAATCAACATTTTAGCTCAATTCAGGGTTTGCACTTCAAAAGAAACTTTAACTTCTACCAGCATTCACATCGCAACTACCATTTCAGCGTCTTGCACTCACATTTATCTAGCAGCTATTACTGATAATCATGTATTACCACAGCGTGAATACAATCTGACAATAGGGAAGATGTTGCTGATACTAATGAACTAACGGAGAGTCATCCCCTACTCTGCAGCTCCCCTCAGTTTTATACAGATTTCTAGTGAGTGTTGAGTGTTCAGCTCATTGTTAAGCACTCAGGCCTGTTTGGCTTTACTCTCAAGAGCCTCATATTGTTGTTTTCAGTCAGACTAGGAAGTCAGTAACTAGCTGGTGAAGATTGTGGAGTAATTAGAAGCTGCAGACAACCAAAAGCAAGACTTAAAACTTAATGAAATAAAGACAGCTCCAAATGAAGAAATTCTTCGCTAAAAAATTGATCTGCAAATAAGCAACCGATTTACTGTCAGTGTTGTGGTCACAAATTGTACGAGTAGCCCCTTTTGGATACACATACAACCAAACATCTGTCAAGTAAAATTGCTTTTTTGATTGCACTGGTGCACCTGATATTTAGCAGATCTGTTTCTTGGTGGTTGGTTCACCCAGGTCCAGAAGATCACTTGGGGGTCTCTGTTTAAAATTTCTAAAGTCGTCATCTTCCTATGTAAAGTGCTTTGATATGCCTTATGTTCCAACCCGGTCTCACGGGGATTCGTGAAACTGTCACGTAAGTTTTAGTTTCGGTTTCGTGCGCACCAACACGATTTCGTCATGTTTTTCGTGCCGCTCACCACGAAATGTTTTTCGCTGTGGTAATCACATCTGAAAGTGGTTTATACCGGCGGATTCATGACGATCTAAGCTGTCCATCGGCGTATACTGCTTGTGTGATCGCGTTTGCGGCCGCCGGCCGCCGGACATTCTTGAAATTCCTATGCAAATTGGTAAGTGTACCACCGGCTTATGGTTAGGTTATGGTTAGGGTTATGTTTAGGGACGATGTCATGCAAAATATAGCGTTGGATTCGCCACGGTTTTACATTAAAAATATAATATACACATTCTTTTGAAATACGTTCTGAGTGGCACGAAAAGTCCGCCGTTTAAAATACATTGGTGTGCATTTCGTGGTGAGCGGCACGAAAAACATGACGAAATCGTGTTGGTGCGCACGAAGCCGAAACAAAAATTTACGTGACAGTTTCACGAATCCTCGTGAGATCGGGCTGTATGTTCTGAACTGGCTCTGTACAAATGAATATAAATAGAACTGAAATGATCTGGGGGTCTCGGTTCTTGTCCCGGCTTGGGGTCCTGGCATCTTTCTGTATGGAATATGCATGTTTTCAGGGACGTGACCAATGTTGATTGGTGATTCTAAATTGTCTGTAGGTGTGAATGTCAGTGTGATTGTTTGTCTCTCTGTGCAGCCCTGTGATAGACTGGTGACCTGTCCAGGTGGCCCCTGCCTCCACCCAGAGTCACCTGGGACAGACTCCAGCCCCCCACGACTCCACACAGGGTCAAGTGGCTTATAATAATGGATTAATGAATTGAACTAAATTGAATTGCCACTCACAACAAATATATTCTCACACTGAGGCCAACATTATGCATCTATTGCAAAGAGTGTGACCAAATCTTGGCGGGGAACATAAGCTTTTCTGTTGGAGCATCAATGGTTTGAACTGAAATACAGTGAAATTTACCTCTGTTTACAGTACAAGAAAAGAAGCACTACCTTTTACTAACTTTAAGTCCAAGATCATCCTTCTAAAAAGTCAAACAGTTATCTGCACCTGCATTACTGTTTATAGTCATTTGCATAGTGTGTTTACTCATGTGTGTGAGAACTAAAGGTAACGCTCCATAAGGCATGGTGAAAGATGTTGTGTGCACCTAAAGTCTGAGCTGCTGCACCTGCCTCTTTCACTTAGGTACAACAAGTGTTAAAAGCACACCTGGTTTCCTATTCTTATTTTGGGATGCAGAGTTTTCACATAGTAAACACAACATAGCAAAAGGTGGCTGACTATGTACACTTATGAAGAAAAAAGGTCAAGTTCTGTAAAACTGCCCTGTGCCATAGTGTTTGTTGACAAAAGTCAGGTGATGTCAAGTATGGAGTTAACACAAAACTTAGCCAAATGTTCTGGTATGATGACTAAATGTACTGAGATGGTCAAACCTTTACAGTAAGCATTTATTCTTTGCAGGTCCAGAGCTGTAGAATCAGACAGCTAGGAGAGGAACACCATCAATCCAGTCCTTACTGAGCAAAAGCTCAGCTGTTTTCCAAATTAGCCTAATCATGGCCTTTTCCCTGAGAAGGCAGGACTCATCACTCATTTGTCGGTAATCGATCAGATACTCTACTGACTGAATCAAAGGTTTAGATGGAGATAGACTGTGGGATTTAGTGAGTATTATATATCTCAGAACTCAACAGCTGGAATTAAAGTTTTATGTTGTTTTGAAAATGTTTTTGTCCTACCTGTGACCCAGACTCAACTATATGAGGGCAGTAGGTTTATGTCTTATGTCAGTGAAGCAAGGCATCTCTGCTGAGGCATCTCTCTGTTGTTGACTCAGTTCTGTGCCCTGAAACTTCAGGTGGTTTTTGAAGTCTGGGGGAAGTGTGCATTCATAGAAGGAATAACTGATCAAGTGTGCTTTAAAGTGCCTCAGCTAGCCTGCATCTTCTCGCCTGTACATGTGTGTTCTTGTCTCGATAGAAGCTGCAGGAGCCACCACAGAGAAATCTCGAACAAATATTTCTCATGCAACAAAAAATGTATTTGTGAAATTCCAAAAACATAAAAATAAAATATACTGCTGGCTCAAACTTCCATTATTCAGACTTTAACATTCACGCTGGATTCTCCTGGTAATTTGAAGAAAATTGATGGCAAAATAGCTGTGAAAAATAATAATTTGTATACAAATTACATGTTTTTCGTAACCAGTCCTTACACAGTTCTTTGTAGTTATCTTTAGCGGTGCTCTGTACTCGCCAGAATGCGAGACACTCGGTCATTTGCATTTAGAGTGCACACTGTCCATAAAAATACACAACCTCAAAAAAAACCTCACTTGGGACTAATGGAAGAAGATGAAGTTTGATGCTGAATTGGTTTCAGGAGGCAAAAAGGGACAGAATAAAGTTTCTAGAGATGGCATCAGTAAATACATAACTTGAGAGTAAGTTGCTGTTGTTGCTCTTGGTAGGTGTGGGCCTCAGGGACTGAAATCAGCCAGCCCTAATCAATAATAGAATGGAGTCATCATTAGTTTGCCATTTCTGCACTCTTGCTGATGTGAATACCAATTTCCCAACTGTGAGTGTTTAGGCCATCCCATACTGTGGCACACTGTTAATGTTTTCACAGGTTTGGCTGTCAGTTTAATGTTCTCCCAAGGTGTCTCATCAGCTCAGCTTGGTATACAGAAATTCAAAATGCTAAGACAAGACACACTTGCTTTTCTGAAGCCATGATTACCATACATCTCAAGCCAAGGTGCAGTGGTGATATAGTACACCATTAGAGATATGACAAATACATTCATTAGCTTCCTCATAGCACCTCAGCTCCGAGCTATGACTCCCCAGGGAAAGTGTGGATAAGTTTATTGTTGCCTCTAGTGGCAGTTGTATCGACCCTAGGGGTAACAGGAGAAGATGATTGAGAACGATGGATCAACAAAGCTCACCTTCAAGTGCTATTCTTGGCCTAATGATTATCAAAAAGGTCTAGGACTGTTACGTCTCCCCTGCAGGTTTTCAGATGGAAATTTCAAAACTTCTATTTTCTGTGTTTCAATGTTTGCAACCAAACCTTGCATTTATTTTTAGAAAGAAGAATTTAAAGACAAATGCTGTAGATCTATGAAGCTGCCTTTGTTATTTAAAGGCGCCATATGATTAAACATTTTTTTTGTTGTGTTTATATGTTTTGTGAACTAGGAGGTGTAAGATTAAAGCTGTGAGAATAGGATGTTTTACAATGATAATAAATATTAACTGAGGATGCATTTTTAAGAACTTTTCATTTTAGTGAGGATGATTCCATCAGATCACATGTAAATCACCATCGTCCCAAAACAGGGATGTGATGCTGGAGGTGCCACAGTTACATACCAAGTTGTCAGCAATTAGCCCACTAATATCCAGTTTTCTCTTTCATTTAGCCAAAAAGTTCAAATTAACACTATAAATAAGAACCTCTACACCACCTTCTGACTGACAAGTGAGGAAGAGTAAGCTGACCACAGTGTATCAAACAAAAACAGGATGTATCGGACGTGGAATGATCAGCTGCCAGACAAACATCAAAGTATTAAAAAAAACTGTACTAAAGTTGTTTTTTCTAACAAAAATTAAAGAAAAAGAGCACTGCTTTGACTTTCATGTTGTCTGATGCAATGACACGTTATATTGCATGGCTTGAATCCGTGTGAAATATTCAGATTCTGTGTGCGCATTAGACACCTTAGGAAGTCTGAACCATAAAAGCTATGGTGGAAACTGAACTATGAAGAGTTCCCTTCTAAAGGTCAGCACACCTCATTTATAGAGTATAATTTAGTAATTTGCCTGAGGAATACGTTTGAATATCTCATGAATGCCAAATTGATTTAATTTTAGATTATTCAAAAAAAGAAAAAGAAAAGGCAGAGCATGTCAGGAAGTGTACAGCAGGTGCTCGACATGCACACATCCACTAAATATTACATATTTTAAGGTAGTAACAATCAAATAAATTCCAGATGATAGTAGCTAAGTGACAGCTTTTAGAAAGCTGATGTACATATCCACAATCTGCTTCAATCTGCCCAAAACCAGCAGATGTCTTTCACATAAAACGCACTACTGGCTCTGTCAAAGTAAAGGTTTGAGACTTTTAGAAGCATTTGCTCTCTTGACTGTTGTCTGTGCAGTAGGTGTAAAGCTGGGGGTAGGAGACAATCAGCCGAACTTAGCATAAAAATTGCAAGATGTGGAGCTTTCCTGACTGCAAAAATCAAAAACACACAAAAAAACTCAGTCACTGTTGTGTTTATGTTGTCGGTAGTGTATTGATTAACCATGTGCGACAGTCATCCATTTTTCAGACATCAGATGTAGATCCTCTAGGGGTTGGCTGGATGCAACAAAATAACCAGATGGCATTGATTTAGGTTAAGGGATTTATTGCTTAGTAGTAAAAGGGAACGGAAAAGTGACAATAAAACAAGACGAGTGGGTGTTGCTAAAACAAAGAACGGAATAAAACATAACAAAGGCTAACAGAGTTTGTAACTGAGCTAAACACAAAGAAAACAACTAAACTCCCTAGCCAAACAGAACTACAGAAGCAACACCCACCACCAAGAACAAAAACTAATACAAAAGGTGTACAGAACAAACTAAACAAAACTGGTGCCTCCGAATAAGTGTACATACTGAGCATAGTTCACAAAAGCTCAGTATACGAATTGGCTTCTACACGTAATTGGCCGACTACAAAAGTGGAGCCTCAGTCTCCACTGACACGTAGGCCTCCACACTAAACAAAAGCCGCCAACAGAAAGGTCGGAGTTGTCTGGGCACAACCACAAGTGCTTCCAGACCGAGAGACCACACAGAACAGTGATACAAAGCCACAATACACAAAGAGAGCACCAGGGTGGACTGGTCAAAGTACCAGCCACCAAGACTAATGGCGTGGTGGGACTTTATAGTGAGCAGGTGTGGTGCCTGGCTGCCTCAGGTTGGTCGGAGGAGGAGGAGCTGGAGGGTGGCCCAGTCAGGACGGCCGGAGGGCGGGGAGAACCAGACGGAAGTGCAGGTCGTCATCAGCTTCGTCATCAGCTGAAACGGCTGACAGCTGGAGCTCCAAAAGGCTCTGCAACAAGCCACAGCTGAACCCACACACAAATTTCTCCCAAACAAAAGGCCCAATAAAGCACCACCTCAAAATGAACGGCACACCAATACTGGTGGCCGTAACAAAATGGTATTGTGTCATTCAGACACAGTTACCTTTATATTAAAGTTCCTTAAAGCTTCATGTAGAAAGACAATGGACCTCATTCATGAACGCGTTCGTAGAAAAGCGTTCAAAAGAACGGCTTTAAGAACTCCCAAGAGAAAAGTACGTTGGATTCACGAAGCGTTCTTGACAAGCCAAATCTGTTCTTAGGAGGGAGATGCGCCGGATTCAAGAACAGTCTCTACGAACACCCTCCCCTCTCATTAACATGACATTTACATTGTATTGACTTGTAAATGTAAAAGGTACACCCTCTAAACTTCCTTAAAAGGCAGCAGCAAGAGAGTGTTTGAGACACGTGAGCACTGGAGTGCAGGTGAAACTCCGCCCACCAGAGTGATGGTCATTTCTGCAGATGACAGAGCTTCAAACAGCCAATAAAGTCTGACCTGAGACAGCTAAACTTTTATACTCAGAAAGGGTGTCTGTCGTAATAAAACACCCTCTGCCTCTGCTGCAGTGACAGGTAAAACTGCCCAGGCCATGTCCGCCTTGTCTCCCCGGTCAGTGCGCGCGTGCACACCGGGGCATGTGCACGTGGCGGCGGTCAGCATGGTGGATATTACGCTTACGTTGCAATAGTTATTGCGCGTGCACGTCATAGTGGTCATTGCGCTTGTACCTCCCACAGACCTCCAAACACGTTAATGTGACCAAGTGCAGCTTCAGATCTAAAATCTGATTTTGAGTTTAACTGGCACTGAACTATAAAACCATTGATCACTAAAATTCACTTGAATAAATCTAGTTTTAAATTAAATAATTTGTGGTAATATTTGAATCATTTTAAGAAAGAAATTCAAATTTTTGGATCAGTTTTGACTGTAACAAAATTCTAAAAGTACAGATTTTTTGTGTGTAAGAGTCCTCCTGAGTGTTCTTAGAATTTGTTCTTACTTTTAAGAACAGGTCAGTTAAGAACACGTTCGTGAATGCCAAAAATCTTCTTAAGAAGGCTCTAAGAACAGATTTGTTCTTAAGAACGCTTCATGAATGAGGCCCAATGTTCATATGATATTTGTCATGCACGCAAAATTGAACATTATATCAAGTAGCATAATCCATAATAGATCACTAATAAACAAAGACTAAATTGGAACTAATATCAACGACATCAAACTGTCCAAATAAGTAATAGCCAAGCATATTTATGACACTGAACATTCTGTCCATGTTTGAAGATAATCTAATCAATACTTACATTAGTACTACATACCGTATGAGGACAGCTGTGATGGAGATCAAGACTCAACCAGAGGACAGCTTCTATGTAACATATGATTACTCTGCCAAGGAATACAATGGAGTTATGTGACTATCGGCATACGTTTGTTTGACTCTGTGCAACATTACCCAAAAATGGAATAACAGATTTGGATGAAATTTTCAGGGAAGATCAAAATTTTCAGGGACCACTTCATTAGATTTTGGCAGTAATGTGGCTTATACTCAGGATTTAAAGGTTTGTTAAGGATTTCCACATCACTGCAAGATATCAGCATGGCATCATTGTAGCTATGACTACAAGTGAACACTATGTCAGCTGCCTGCTGAAGATCACATGATTGTGATCCTACTACAAATCCACCTCTGCACATTTCTTGGGTCTTGTTCATCGGATATTTAAAACAAAGGCTGAGCAGCCATGGTGTAGTACTGCGCTCTCTGAGTGCTTTTCTTATTTATGTTATGTTAACTGCAGTTTAAAAACTGGGACTGAGAATCAGGACTCAGATGAAATCAACAAATTGAATTGAAATGCTACAACTGAATGAAAACCTGGACTATTATCGGTGAATTATACTAATCTAACCTGTTAGTCCCTGACATTCATGCGGACAGACTCCTGTTTCAATTTAAAAAAAAACAAAATGTGCAGCACTTCGGCACCTTTCTTCTTCGGTGGTGTCTGTGTAAAACAATGTCCAACATGCAAACAGCACACCTAGCGCCATGAAGCACGAAATGCAGGTGTAAATCAATGGGGTGCTGAACATAGCATAGTAATATTCATAGCGGGAATAATAGATAATAATAATAATAGGTAATAGAATATTCTGAAATTAGGCTCGACTGTAGACAGGTATTTTGCAAACACTGTAAATACACACATACACTAATATATGTTAGATAATAGCAGTAAAGTCAATTATTTTAATAATTTGAAGAGAATATATTATTACGCTATATATACATATATAAACAAAATACTGACTAATGAACACATATTTCTATATAAAACAATATATATATAATATCATTTTCTGACATATCTTTTTTAATATATATGTATGAATTATACTGATAGTCTATATGTGATTTATATAATAATTTTCTCTGATATATAACTTTTATCTATTATATATATATATGTGTGTGAATGATGTTGATACTCCATTTATGATTTATATCACTTCTATCTATTGTTTTATATAAGAATATGTGTTCATTAGTCAGTATTTTGTTTATATATGTATATAGACCATGTTGAAGTTTGGAGACTGGAGAACACACCTACTCAGTCAAAGGTTAGGTACCATCTGGCCCCCTGTTGACCTAGGAGGCTGAAATTGTACATACCGACTCACGGGGGGGCTCTAGTACTTGTGGTTAAGATTTCGTCCTGTTCGGGCAAAAAATGAGGGTGAGGGCCTAATTCCATTGGCAGAAGGCTCTCAGGGTCGAAGAGTCTGACAAGGGTTAGGGTTTTCCTAACATGAACACTTGGTCAGATTTTTCTACTGGGACCCTGGGGCTGATCTTTTACTATGTTATACTAGGCTATATTTGGAGCTGAACTGTGGTGGTTTGGTGTCTCTATGACCTTCCTGTGACCCCTGGCGCAGGGTCAAAATGTCACATTTTTGGACATTGAAGCACCATAAATTGGTAATTTTTGCATCAAATGAGCTGAAACTTTTAGGGATGATTCAGGTGACCTTGGTGAACAATTGATTTGAAGCACAAGTCTCTAGGTCGTTCCTGGGGCTACTTCCGGTTTGGGAGGGGCTAGCAAAACAGTTCCAGTGGATTTAGATTTTAGATGTTTCAGAGGTACCAGATCCCAGGTTTCAGCTCTCTGAGTGTAACAGAAGTGAAATGAGAGCAAAAGAGTGACATTTATGAAAAAATTTGTTTTTTTGGCCCTCATTCCTTCTTCAGGGCCCCTGGAGGTCTGAAACGTGCATGAGCGTTCACATTAGCCTCTATATATAGAACCTGTGCAGTTTGGTCCAAATTGGTGAAGGAATGTGTGAGATTTTGACCTTTTTAGCCCGTTTTGAAGCATTTGGACATTAAAGGGTTAATGGTCGAGTGAAAAACCGGCCGTGCTCGGGCCCCTTTTGAGCTAACTCTCTGAAAAAAAAAATATGCAAGGTCAGGGCGTGGTCTAGTCGGAGTGTGTCCGATTTGGTGTCACTAGACCCAAAAATGACAGAGCAGGAATTTTTTTTTTACATGTTTGAAGGCCTCAGGCTTCATCACTGATAGCAGGCCTCACTGCTGAAAAAAGTGGGTTCCCATGGGGCTAGACCCTTGAAAACAGATACAATGCTTCATGTGACTGCTCTGAATAGTCCCACACAATATCAGACTTGAATTCCACTGGGAATGACTTTTATGATACTTGATATGTTGCACAAAATGTCTCCTTCATTTGAAGTCTTCTTCCCCGAAGCTGTCAGGCTACTGAACAGGTCTCTGTAGACTCTGTTTTCATATCATCACCACCTCTCCCCAGCAAATACACATGCATGCACACATCCCCACATACACACACAAGCATACACACATGCATACACACCAGTGATGTGTGGTCAGAGGAGGCAGGTGAGGCACAGCCTCACCTGTCATCATGACAAAAAAAAGAAAAAAGAAAGTGTACATAAATAAATATTTTGCTGCAAACGTCATACATGTAGCTATGATACAGGACAAATGGTTCGGCATATTCATTAGTCAGTATTTTGTTTATATATGTATATATAGCGTAATAATATATTGTCTCTTCAAATTATTAAAATAATTGACTTTACTGCTATTATCTGCTTCTCTAACATATATTAGTGTGTGTGTGTGTTTACAGTGTTTGCAAAATACCTGTCTACAGTCGAGCTTAATTTCAGAATATTCTATTACCTATTATTATTATTATCTATTATTCCCGCTATGAATATTACTATGCTATGTTCAGCACCCCATTGATTTACACCTGCATTTTGTGCTTCATGGTGCTAGGTGTGCTGTTTGCATTTTGGACATTGTTTTACACAGACACCACCGAAGAAGAAAGGGAAACAGGAGTCTGTCTGCATGAACCCAGTGGGTTTGGGGTTGTCCATGAGTTTGATATCTTGAATCATGTTAAAAAGTTTTACAGCAGTCCGTTTTTTCATATGTTTCAGTGAGGAGAAGAATAGAGACATTTTTTTGTGAAACATATTAAAAATAGGTTTACATTTTAGAAAACTGCATTTGTGTATGAAAAATTTCCCTAGTATTATAATGCAGCGGGCCGGAATGGAACCAGGACCACTGCGTCGGAGACCAGCTCCTGTACATGAGTCGCCTGCTTAACCCTCTCAGCTATATGGGCATCGGATACCCCGTAAGCAAAATTATTTAATAAATACCAGCGCACCGGCCCTTCGGTCAAACGGCCGAATGACGTTTACACAAATTTTGGCCCAAAGCCACATCTAATTGCCGACGCCTGCATTACATTATAAATATGGGACGATGTAATGCAAAATATAGCGTTGGATTGGCAACGCTTTTACATTAAAAATATAATACACCTATTCGTTTGAAATACGTTGAGAGTGGCACGAAAAGTCCTCCGCTTGAAATGAATTGGTTTGAATTTTGTTGTGAGCAACACGAAAAACACTGGTTTGAATTTCGTTGTGAGCAACACAAAAAACATGAGAAAATCGTGTTGGTGCGCACGAAAACATAGATTAATTTACGTGACAGTTTCACGAATCCTTGTGAGACCGGGTTGGGAAGACAGACAGGACTTCAGCTTCTCTTAAGGATTTGGAGAGAGCTGTAGAAGAAGTAAAGAAGGGGAAGTTCATATGTCAGGTGAAGATCCACAGAATAACTTTTCAGCCCATCAGGTCATATATGAACAAATGGAGACAGATCTTACATTATATGAGATGCAAAATTTTAAATTTTGCTTCAACATAATTGATGGCACAATTTACCCCCAACATGTTTTCTGAAAAGACTCAACTAACTCCAAGTTTGTTCCCTTTGGAAAGCCATATTCCTCATATACAATGACTACACCAGTGTTTCAGCATTTTACATGAACCCAAATTTATCCACTGTGTGCTTTCTTTACAGTAAATGACAGTTAAAAGTTTAAAAAATAACTACATTACTTATTTGCTGCTTTTTTTTTTACATTTAAACAAAGTAGTGCTGAGACTGCTGTCAGAATGTGACTACCTTGATTTCAGTGTCTTACGGCTTTCAGCAGGACAACAGGACTACACTGAAACTAGCAGGACATTGAGATTAAACTCAACATCAACCTGTCAACAAAGTCCAAAGAACCCAATATTTTTGAGGTAAGCGACTTCACTGTTCTGTTTGATGAAGCAAACACCAGAGGAAACATTCAGAAGGCAGTTTTAAAAATGTATTTTTCTACAACTCTGTCCAATTTGTAATGAAATCTGTGAGTCAGAACAGGATGTAACACTCAGTTTTTTACTTGTCTTGTAATTTTTAACATCTTGTTATTAAACAGTAAGATCTTAGCAGTGTGGAAGGGAAGGGATGTGTTCAGGTTTGGTCATAACCGGATAAACTGGACTAAAACTAACCAGTACTCCTGTAAAGAGCAGTACAAACATTTTTGTTAAGACAAAATTTGGTTTTAAAGCTGAAAACTTGGAATAATTTGACTATAACCATGACCAAATGCATAGATATGTTGGGATAGCAGGATTTTTCTACTGGGAAATATTCATTTTGGAGTATATAATGATAATCTGATGTGTTGATGTGAGCAAGATTTAAGGTCACTTTTTTCTGATAAGTAAATTAATTCAGTAAGTGTAATAAGTAAGGTAATAGCTCGTTCTGTTTCCTTAACTTGCAACATGGAATCCAAAAATGAAATTGGATTATGCTATCCAGCAATATTTTTGTTTTTGGTGGTACAACTTGTCATATCTGCTCAATCAGTTACTAAAGTTCATCACATTTTCTTTTTCATTTTTGTGACCAAGCATTTAATGTTAAAAAATATATATTCTGTATGTTTTGTTTTGTATTATCCTGGCATGCAAGTACAAAAGTGTCAGAAAATATCATTGGTTGATTTCTGCATTATTGTTTTTTTGGGGTAATGTGTGCTCAAAGATGAGACTTTCAGTGACAATTTCAATTAGTTTTTAAATTTCAATTCACCTGTTATCAGAGATTATTTCATCGACTTGCCCTGTAGTTGAAACTAGAACTAACCATAAAAAATCATGCTTTATCTGTATTAGTTCTTGAGATACTAAATAAAAATACTGAACAGATTTCTAAAAGTTAGCATTTTTAATATATTTGAAATCTATTTTATGTGAGAAAAAATCTGTCAAATGAGACATGGTTGAGCAGAAAATGTTCTAACAAATGAGAGATTTCAACAATTTATAACAACATTACTCAGAATATGTCACTATAAGTTATTAAGTGCAGATAGATGAGAAAAACAGGGCCAGTTTTAGTCATTTAAAATGCCATTTTCAAAATTAAACTATGCTGAGAAATTTTAAATTGTTTTTAAACTCATTCTAGAATTCATGACAAACACAAAAACTCTGAGTGGAGACACCATTTCAATTTATTTTATTGAGTTATTTATTTGTTTATTGAGTAGTTTAGTGAAACCAGCTTAACACCAAACTCAGAGACATCCACATTTCAGCAAAATCTAGATAACCAAACTTTTGTGAAGTAAGTAACTCCACTCTTCTGTTTAATGAAGTGAACACTTTGGAGTTTCTGAGGAAACAGCCATGTAGTTTTGCTGCAATACTGTCCAATATGCCTTATAACACAATTCAGAACAGGTTGTAACACTCGGTGCTGTTGTTTTATGATAACTGGTTCGATATTTAGCAAATATGATTGAAAACTGAGATCACAGAACAGTGTGGTAGATTACCAATGATTCAACAAGACATCCATAGAATATGGTTCTCTTTTGTGTCTGTTTCGCTTTCAGTCTTCTGGGACAAGATAAAAATGAACTTTCAAAGTTCATCCTCATCTTCATCCTCATCCTCATCCTCATCCTCATCTTCCTCCGAGGGGAGTATCACCTGGCAGGGTTTCGAATTGACAACAGGCTACACGGTGGTGAAAGAACTGAGAGATGGAGGCTTTGGAAGAGTGCTGGAATGTGTGAAAAACAACACTGAAGAGCACGTGGCTATAAAGATGCCCGTATCGAACAATCTCGACCATGAGGTAGGACACTGATTTCAGCTGAACAGTGACATAAAAAAGACATTGTTTTAAAAAGAGGTAGTACCACTACAAGATTCTGAGTAGTGGTACTGGTCATGCTATGTACTTTTTAGTTGTTAAGAAGAACTGATTGGACTATGTTGCTCAGCAAACATATTGTGTCTCCACAGGCAGAAATCCTGAAAAAGCTCATGAGCCACAATTCAAAGGAGTCCAACATCATTGAATACAAAGGAGACGTCTTCTTCGAAGATATGCGGCTCCTGGTGCTTGAAGAATTGGACATCGACCTGTGGGACGATGTGGAGAATTTAGCACAGCCAATGCGACTGGAACACGTCCGTACAGTTATTCAGCAGGTGTGACCTTCTATTGTCTCCTTATATTTCTCTCCTTCAGTAGTGCTGGAATCAACATCGGTGGTTCATTAACCTTGACAACTTCTACTTTTATTGTCATCTGACACATTTCTTGAACAAACTCCTGATAAATGTTGTTACTTGCAGATGGCTGTCGCTTTCAATGCAACAAAGAGTGCTGGCATAATCCACTGTGATGTGAAGGAGGATGACATCATGATGGTGGATCACGTGAAGCAGCCCTTCAGAGTCAAGCTCATTGACTTTGGTTTGGCCAAGTACAGATCCGAAGCCGAAGCAGGAGAGCTATTCCAAGTACTTGAATATAGGTATGAAATACTGATACTTTTTAAACAATGAGAAATCTTTAATTCAGTGCTGTCTCCTTACTGTCTACTGTGTCACATCTTCATTTGATGTTTTTTCTACATTCAGAGCTCCAGAAATCACCCTGGGCCTGCCGTATTCAGAGGCCATCGACGTTTGGTCCTTAGGCTGCGTGATGGCCTGGATGATGACTGAAGATAGTCTCTTCGGATCAAACTCAGACTCAGAATACTGGACAGTGAGTAAATTACTGCAGCTGAAACACATTAGAAGCCGTCACAGGATTAGCTTCAGGTCTAACATGGCGTTATGTTTTGTTTGCAGCTCCGACGCATGATCCGTCTGCTGGGTCTGCCACCGCAACATCTCATCGATGCTGGCCTGAGATCACAATTATTTTTTCAGAAAAAGTCTAATGGTTTGTGGCGGCTGAAGGTACAATACTCCTACTGTGATTTTACCTCTGACCTTTACTCACTCAATAAGATAAAGACTTTAGTAAGCATCATTGTTTTCTTCTTTCAGACACCTCGAGAGTATTTTGAGACCGATCTCGTCCACTCCGACCCCACAGTTTACAAGTTTGACTCTCTGGATGAAATGAAAACGGTAGGTAGTTTTGGAAGCAGCGGCTAGTTGCTGAAAAGTCCCGTTCATTTATGGTATTCACATTTGACGGTGGAAGGTGATTTGACCACTGTTGGACTTTCCAAATGTTTTCTGCACCAGGTGTATTCTGAGACGGACAACCCAGCAGAGGCTGATGAGAGGAGGGAGTGCATCGAGCTGCTGAAGGCGATGCTTCAGTGGGATGAGGACGACAGAATCACCCCCAGTGGTATCCTCAACCATCCTTTCATCACCAAAAACTACCTCAACAGCAGCTCCCCCACCAGGAGTTGGTAAGTGTGTTTCTATTTACTTTGTACACAGGTTGTGAGACATTAGCAGCCCAGCAGGTGACAAAAGACTGATATGGACTTCTGTTGATTTCCATGTT
Source organism: Acanthochromis polyacanthus (assembly GCF_021347895.1). Taxonomy (NCBI): domain Eukaryota; kingdom Metazoa; phylum Chordata; class Actinopteri; family Pomacentridae; genus Acanthochromis; species Acanthochromis polyacanthus. The sequence goes on along the minus strand of NC_067121.1, from coordinate 17,128,800 downwards.
TACATTCTCTGCTTGTCGGATGTAAACCCAACAGTGTATGTTTCCTTTTTTAGCCATGAACCTAAACCCTCCACCAGCAAGTTCATCATGGTTAAGCCTGCAGACCCTGAAAACAGAATTAACCTGACAGGCTTGCCTGATGAGGACAATGACCTTAAAAGCAGTGAGTATGAGGACAGTGACGATGCTGACACTGCTGAAGAGACTGAGGACAGCGAGGATAGTTATGATGATGAAGACACTGAAGTCAATGAGAAGGAGCAGAGAAAGACAAAGAAGAAGAACTGCTTCCAACGTGTCTTCTCTTGGATTAAGAAGAAGTTCTGCTGCTGCTGTGTGTCTGATGTGATGAACTGAGCAGCACTGATGGACTGGATTAACATTTCGGACTCACAGTTCCAGACCTCAGGATCCTTCGCTGGATTTATTGTTCTCTTGTGTTTTGATCTCATGAGTTTTCCGTATCCCGTTCTCAGTCTTCTTTCCCCTCACCCCAACCGGTCGAGGCAGATGGCCGCTCTGTCTGAGCCTGGTTCTGCCGGAGGGTTCTTCCTGAAAAAGGGAGTTTTACCTCCCCACTGTCGCCAAGTGCTTGCTCAGACAGGGAATCCAAAGGAAATTTTGGATTTGTTGGATTTCTCTCTATAATTTTGTCTTTACTTTTCTCCTTGAAGTGTCTTGAGATCACACATTTGAACTTGTAAATAAAATTGACTGAAAATGAATTGAAAGGGTCACCCAAAAAGTGTCTGGATTTTGGTCACATGGTTGTTGCTCAAAACTGCCCTGAGTCAGTCATGGCTTCTCAGTTGCCGTGCAGAGCAGAGAATCTTTGGGTTTCTTTTTTTACAAATGCCATCGTTAATTTTGGTGAATTTTTAAATTTGACATTTTAAATAAAGTGACTACAATGAAATCTGACAATTTGAAGCTTATTTTCAAGATGTTTTCTCTATGTAACCACGCAAAACTGATGGTATTTATTACAAACAGTCAGAAAGTTGAACCACTCTTTCCATTTTTATAGTTTCTGGCTCTAAAAAGAGTGTGCATTTTGAAGATTTTTTTAAAAAGAAAACATGCCTTGTAAACAAAGTGGTATTACAAGGGTTTAAAGTGACCAGCACATCTCATTGCAATGAGTGATGAAGTTATTTTTCCTGCACTCCACAACTTACAAGTCTCCCATAACTATCAATCTTAATCATTTGTAATCCTTTACATTTTCATTGTGTAGTTAATTTTGCAGAGCTCATTTTTTGCTCAGATGGTCAGGCATTTCCTCATGGAGCTAAAATAGAGACAGTATTGGTTGTCATTAAAAAAAAAATACCATTGAAAAAAATTGTCATTGAAAACATCATTTCCTCTACTATAGTCTTGAAGGTCGGACTTCTCCAAACCAAAGAAAAATAAATTACAAATCTAAAACAACCACATTTTCAAAGCAAAAAACATTACTATTATTGAATTTTTTGGTTATCCACTCATTCATTTTGCTGTCAAACTACAGTTCCAGTAGTTTCTCCTCTGTTTTCTTTTTTTCCACCATGTTTGTTTGCTGGGTCACTAGAAAGCAGGTGAGGTGAAGATAACCATGTTAAGAGCTTCCCAACAATCTTAACCCTTCTAAACCCAAACATGGACAGATGTTGACCTCAAACCTCTGAAAGTCAGGCCAAAATATCTGCCGTACTTATTCAACCAACCCAACCTGAATCTGGCAGAGACGGCAGTGAAGTTAGTTTTAGCCAGAACACCAGCAGCTCTAATGCTGCTGACGTTACAGCTGCATCCAGGGGCACTGCCAGGAATTTTGGGCCCCATGAAAAAAAATTAAATTGGGCCCCCTCTGTGCTGCTGCGCTACCGTTGTTACCACATCTCGAGGACCTAACTGTCCCATCAAAGCTTTACATGACTCTAATTAAAGGCTTGCAACTGTCTTTCTTCTTGTAGTTCTATACTAGTACTAGCAAGATTTACTACTGGTGATTTGTATCATCCAGTACAGACAGAAGGTTATTTGTTTATTCATAAATCATTTCATAATGCTCATGATGTGATAAAAAATAATTTGTTGGAATTTATGTCATTAATGAATATTTCATTTTCTTTTTTGTAATGGTGAAAAGAGCAAGATTGACAGAAATCCTCACAGACTCCCTGCAATGATACTAACTGACATGCCAATGTGAGTAGCACAGTGTTGCTCACCTTCTTCACTGGGGCAGGGAGGGTTGATGGTATGGGGAGACTGGGGTGCTGCTGACTCATCATCATCAGCTGCTAAAAGGGGCAGGGACAGTGATTTAATATGAATACTTCCTAAACGTTTCCCTGCACTGACTAAATGTTCATAAAATGTAAGCTAACACTAATCTATAGCTAGTTGGTTTATTTCACCATGGACATTAGTCTAAACCAACAGGCTAAATTCACAGACTGCAGGCTACTCACCTTTCTTATTGAAAAACTGGCTCAGAGATCGTACACCTTTCTTTTCTCTCTCCTCTCTCTCTTTCCTTTCCTTCCTCTTCTGGTAACCAGATTTTTGTTTTTTTTGACAACATTGTGGCCACACAGCAGCGACGTCTGTTTGGCGCATCTCCTGTCTGATTGCAATTAAGCACCGTTAGTGAGTGACGCTAAAGCGGACCAAACCCTTTCACGCAGATACAGGGGGGTGGTCAGTCAATGTAGATGTTTACTTTTTGTCAATGGATATTCAACTTTTAGTGCAATAAAAACATAGCGAATATGAACTGTATTATATTTGAAACACACAATAGTAAAATACTGTGCTTAATATTAAGTTTAATAATTTAATTTTTTTCTACATATTTTTGGGGGCCCTGTCATCCATGGGCCCCTGTCATCCATGGGCCCTTGGAATTGTCCTAACTTTTCACCCCTATACGGCGTCCCTGTCTAGAGCCAAGATGGATCCTATTCTGTCCTGTTGAGCTTGTTGGTGAATGCAGCGAAGGATCCTGAGGTCTGGAACTGTGAGTCCGAAATGTTAATCCAGTCCATCAGTGCTGCTCAGTTCATCACATCGGACACACAGCAGCAGCAGAACTTCTTCTTAATCCAAGAGAAGACACGTTGGAAGCAGTTCTTCTTCTTCTTTGTCTTTCTCTGCTCCTTCTCATTGACTTCAGTGTCTTCATCATCATAACTATCCTCGCTGTCCTCAGTCTCTTCAGCAGTGTCAGCATCGTCACTGTCCTCATACTCACTGCTTTTAAGGTCATTGTCCTCATCAGGCAAGCCTGTCAGGTTAATTCTGTTTTCAGGGTCTGCAGGCTTAACCATGATGAACTTGCTGGTGGAGGGTTTAGGTTCATGGCTAAAAAAGGAAACATACACTGTTGGGTTTACATCCGACAAGCAGAGAATGTAAACATGGAAATCAACAAAAGTCCATATCAGTCTTTTGTCACCTGCTGGGCTGCTAATGTCTCACAACCTGTGTACAAAGTAAATAGAAACACACTTACCAACTCCTGGTGGGGGAGCTGCTGTTGAGGTAGTTTTTGGTGATGAAAGGATGGTTGAGGATACCACTGGGGGTGATTCTGTCGTCCTCATCCCACTGAAGCATCGCCTTCAGCAGCTCGATGCACTCCCTCCTCTCATCAGCCTCTGCTGGGTTGTCCGTCTCAGAATACACCTGGTGCAGAAAACATTTGGAAAGTCCAACAGTGGTCAAATCACCTTCCACCGTCAAATGTGAATACCATAAAAGAACGGGACTTTTCAGCAACTAGCCGCTGCTTCCAAAACTACCTACCGTTTTCATTTCATCCAGAGAGTCAAACTTGTAAACTGTGGGGTCGGAGTGGACGAGATCGGTCTCAAAATACTCTCGAGGTGTCTGAAAGAAGAAAACAATGATGCTTACTAAAGTCTTTATCTTATTGAGTGAGTAAAGGTCAGAGGTAAAATCACAGTAGGAGTATTGTACCTTCAGCCGCCACAAACCATTAGACTTTTTCTGAAAAAATAATTGTGATCTCAGGCCAGCATCGATGAGATGTTGCGGTGGCAGACCCAGCAGACGGATCATGCGTCGGAGCTGCAAACAAAACATAACGCCATGTTAGACCTGAAGCTAATCCTGTGACGGCTTCTAATGTGTTTCAGCTGCAGTAATTTACTCACTGTCCAGTATTCTGAGTCTGAGTTTGATCTGAAGAGACTATCTTCAGTCATCATCCAGGCCATCACGCAGCCTAAGGACCAAACATCGATGGCCTCTGAATACGGCAGGCCCAGGGTGATTTCTGGAGCTCTGAATGTAGAAAAAACATCAAATGAAGATGTGACACAGTAGACAGTAAGGAGACAGTGCTGAATTAAAGATTTCTCACTGTTTAAAAAGTATCAGTATTTCATACCTATATTCAAGTACTTGGAATAGCTCTCCTGCTTCGGCTTCGGATCTGTACTTGGCCAAACCAAAGTCAATGAGCTTGACTCTGAAGGGCTGCTTCACGTGATCCACCATCATGATGTTATCCTCCTTCACATCACAGTGGATTATGCCAGCACTCTTTGTTGCATTGAAAGCGACAGCCATCTGCAAGTAACAACATTTATCAGGAGTTTGTTCAAGAAATGTGTCAGATGACAGTAAAAGTAGAAGTTCATCCCGTCTGTCTTTACTGTCCTTTTCCTTGCGCCTACACGTGGCGTCCTTGTGTGTGTCGTTTCTGCAACGACTGCACCATGTCTTCTGTCGACATTCTTTTGCTCGGTGGCCTTTGATTCCACACTTGAAACACACTATATCTGTGTCATCCTTGTACCGCTCACGTGTGTTTGTTTTGGCGGGCCGCCGCCCAACTCGTCCATGCGTCTTCATCCCACTGTCGCCTGACTCAGTGTTTAACTTCTCAGTTGCTTCAAAACTTCTTAGCTTAGTCTTGAAATCTGTAAATGTGATTTTCTCATCTGAATGTGCTACATGTATCGCGAATGGTTTAAAACTTTCGGGCAGTCCTTTTAATACCATGGCCACAAGTAGTCCATCTCCCATAGTCTCACCTGCATTCCGCAGTGCTGTGATGGCTTTTTCTGCTCTGATGATGTCGTCCGTCACACTTTCGTCGGTTCCCTTCTGAAGCGACGTGAGCACGGTGTACAGGTTAATTATCCGTGGTGTTCCCTTCCCAGCATAATACTCTCTTAGTATTTTCAGAGCCTTCCTACCATCATCTGCTGCATCTCTCATGATGAGTGAGAGGCTTTTGTCGTCCAGCATCTGTATTAGCTCAGCATAAGCGTTAGCATTATTCCCTGCATCCGTTGCTCTTTCGGGGCTTGTCGTCGGCTCCCCAAGCACGGTCTTCTTTAGTCCCAACAAGTGTAAATGTCTGAGCATTTTTGTTTCCCATAACTCATACTTTGCCTCATCTCCATCGAACGCCAGGCGAGGTCTGCTTACTGCTCCCCGATCCATTTTACTGTTTAGTGATAGCGGTTAGCTCACCACTCTTCTACACTGGATAAGCTGGCTTCTCCTTTTGTCCCCCGAACGTCTCCTGGGCCCATAACCTGTTGAGATCAGCGGTCTATCTGACGTTGCATTCGGGAGAATAATTACGATGAGATGAAACACTGAATTAAGCTTCAATGGGTGGCACATTTATTTAGCGACTGCCGCTTCTCGTACAGCACTGAATAGTAACGACACACAGACGTTGGCGCGCAGCATGTGACATCATAACTTGGGTTGCCACATCGGCTCAATACAAGTATCACACCCAAAATACCATACAGCAGTAACAGAACACCTTAATAAAGAATACATCACAGCATTACACAAAATGAGGATACATAAATAACGTTATCACTTAACACCAGTTGTGTGCCTAAATGCGAAATATTTATTTTTTAAAATAGTTTAGCAGCGTGACAGAATATTTGTGTGAGTGAGTCAATAAGTTCCATTTTATCTATAACTGTAACTGTAACTGAACAACAAATAATAATATTAAAATAATAATAACACAATATTGTAATAATACAATAATAATATCAATAATATCAATCACAGCAATGTGTAGAGAGAGACAGAGATCGAGAGAGAGACAGAGACACAGACAGTGAGAGTGTGTGAATGAATGTATGCGTATGAGAGAGAAAATGTGTTAGAGTCAAAGAGAGAAAACAAGGGTGTGTGAATGAAGGAGTGGAGGAAAGTGTCTCTATCCTTACTGCTACTGTCTCCCTGCTGCTTTGTTCCTCTTTTAATGCTGTTGTCTTCTTCTGCTTCTCTCTCCCTGGATGTCCATGTGTCTCTATCCTTACTAGTAACAAAAAAGTGTAAATTGTCATGAAAATAATTCAACTCAATAAAACTGAGTTGCTGCATCCTTGTAAATAATGCACCTACTCTTTTAAGATGAGTCAGGAAGTTAAACACTGATAGAATAACACCAGGTGTGAGCCGGCAAATCTGCCCCGCCCTGTCAAACTCATCAGGTTTAAAATGTTTGCTGCAGAGCACCGACTCATCACTTGCAGCAAACCCCACCCTCCTCAGAGCGGCTTCCCACTTCCTCCTCAGCCGAAAGTCTTTGGGAAACCTACATGGAGTAAGAATAACAGACAAAAAAGTAAATAAGTCTGTACACAACAACCAGCGGCGGCTGGCCAATTCACCTTATTCAGCTCCGCCCATTTTCCAACGGGCGGGACTTCCTGTTTTGAGTAGCACTTCCGGTAACTCGGTCATGGCGGTGTTTACAACTGAGAAAGTGATGCGGGAAGAAACGAAAACCTCTTTAAAAAAACAGAAATGGATCAAGTCTGCCTCATCCGCGACTTATTACAGAGTGGGAGGATGACATGAAAAAGTGGCCACAAGTCATGTTTGGCGATATTTTTAACTATTTCGTGTTGTCTCTTGGCATTGATTGCTCGGCTATGAGGGATTATAAGAGCACTGAAGCCTATCAATATTTGCACAGTAGTAAAGTCGGCACTGTTCTGTTACATCAAGAACGGGAATATACATTTCTTAAAGCTAATGTCAGCCCGAGTCAGGCTAGTACCTCCTCACACATGGCGTGGGTGTTGGTGACAGCTGATGGAGTGGTGGAGACGCTCCTGTATCGCTGGGTTGGGACAGTCCTGCAGTCACGCTGCTGCGATATTATGGAAGGTATGTTGATTTGAATAAAACTTAATTTGATTCATGTATATACAATGTGGCTGTGCAAACGGAGGTTGGTATTGTCATTTCTGAAACAGCTCCTGCATTTTACTGTGTTATTAGCCCTGTCACAAGCTAATGCTAATTCCCTGGAGCAACAAAAAACTGATTCTGACCAAACCGCAGTCACAACAACGTTTCAAAATAGCAGGGAGTGTCTTTTTACCTCACTGATGGCATAGCTAGGTCTTTAGTGGAAACTGAACTTTGTTAGAATCGCTGTAGCTGCGCTGACAGTGACCGATGCGAGCTGTATGTTTACATAGCCATGAGCTGGTCCGCAGCATTCAGATCTAACCTTTCCGTGCTCTAAACAATTCTGAGAGAGAGAAAGCTTCATCTTTCCCCAGTTGTTGTGGCACCCACGGACAGCGCAATTGATGCCAAACATGTTAAAATCGCTTAAAAGAACAGTTAAAAGTAGCTACAGTAGCGAGAGGACTCGATGTTGTTGTAGGGCAAAGACGGTCAATCGGAAGTCGCTCTCAAAAATGGCGCCGCCCTGCCTCACTTCCTGAATAAGGTGAATAGAGGGCACTCGGGCGCCCCCCCGTGGATAACTGTGACACTGTCAGTCACAGTGACAAGAGGAAGACTTGGCTAGTTGGATCTAGTCATGCAAATGCTTTATATTGCTTCCCATGTTTGCTCTATAAAACGGCTGGGAAAGACACGGCATGCACTGTTTCAGGAGTCAGAGATATGAAACATTTATCCGAGAAAATAAAGAAACACCAGAGCAGGAGGGCACATATGGAGAACGCCGTTAAGCTAACGATGCTAGGCAAAGCTAACATCGCAACCCAGCTAGATGAAGAGATGAAGAGTGACACACAGTTACACACTGAACTGTTCTGAAGTGGCCTCCAATGACCCCTGATCTGAATCCTACTGAACATCTGTGGAAGGAGCTGAAACATGCAGTCTGGAGAAGGACAGCCTTCACACCTGAGACAGCTGGAGCAGTTTGCTCACCAGGAGTCGACATGTGCAGAAGTCTCACTGAGAGTTACAGAAATCACCTGACTGCAATGACTGGTTCAAAAGGTTGTACAACAAAATATTAGGTTAAGGGTACCATCATTTTTGTCCAGGCCTGTTTCATATTCATACAAAGTAATCTTCAACAGAAGAGTACTGTCTGTATAAACACACACATTTATTCCCTTGACCAGATTTTTCTTTGTATAAAGTTTACCTTATCACAACACATCATCCAGCAATGTATTGCACTTAGTAATTTTTTGATATTTTGTCTAAATAGTATGTGTTTGCTTATATAATCTGCTTATCATTTTCTGGCTTGTTTACCGAAATGTTGAAATCATCAAAATTGTTGCAGATTGTATTTTTCCTTGTTTGCCAGTTGAAAAATCACTTAATTGTTGCAGTTCTGATCAGTTAGTAACATTTAGCTTTATCATAAATTACTGTACAGTATTTTTCTGTTCTAGTATTAATTTCTAACACTCAACATAATACTTGAGTCGTCAATTCAACACTAATGCACTGTTTCATGTGCTCAGCTGTATGGATAATTGATTGCCAAAATTATGGTTACGCAATATGTTGTGCATGTTTTGTGCAAAAATGCCTCAAGTTATTAATATTGGCATTAAATAATTATTATTTCACAGAGCACTGATATCCTGCCGTTTCTGTTCAGTTGTATCGGGATGGTTACTGAAACTGACTTGATGGCACAGCCCCACCTAGAATATTTTTCACCAGCCGCCACTGACAACAACATATCTAAAAATAAATCATGCCACTAAATGAAGGACAAAGAACAGAAGTAGCCAGTATACTAGAGACCAAAGCTATTTAACCCCTTAGGACTAAGAGGAGGTGCCTCAAAAACAGGGCTCAGGGACTAAAAGGTTAATTTGATAAGTATAGCCTTGTTTAGTAACATTTCAATTTTGTGAGAGCAGTCCTAAAGAATTGCCTGAAATCCCAATCATAAAATGGGTTTAGAGGAAGAACATAGATGGTAATCTATATATATGAGTTAGGCTTTATAACTACTATTGGTAGTATTGGTGGTATTAATAGTAATGCGACTACTACTAGTAGTAGTAGTAATACACCAACTACTGCTGCTGATACTGTCTTTGCTACTGTAACCCCTGTTAAAACTCCATTTAAAACCCCATTAATAATAATAATTAATAATATATCTGTTGCTTCTATATATTTTGCACCCTCCGGGTTGTCGCGATACTGGACGCCGTCTCGCGGTAACTTGAGTGTCACCTGATGCACGTGAGTCATGTGACTATAGTGTTTTTAATCATGGCGGGCGCATTCAGTGGTAGGCATTGGGGAAACACCTCACTGGGCTTTTACAGGTCAGTAATGCTGCAAAATAACTCCTCTAAATGATTTGTCTGTATATTCTGTGCCTTACCTTTACACGCTTCTAATTGTAGATGATTATGAGCGAGATCTGCTGTCCATTACGAACGCGATGTGCAGTTAGATCACCTCGAGTTGGTGTGTGTTTGTTTGAAGCTAACTGCTAGCTGTGGTCCGTCTATTCTTAGCAGCCAATGCTAGGCTCGGTCAATGCTAACTAATGTATTTTCAATGAGCAGCTGCTCGCTGTCTGTTGCGCTGGCAGTAGCACGTGGATATTCATATTGTGGTTTGTACTGTCATTGTTTTTACGCACAGTTACTCACTTAACCACAGTTCTATGAAATGTGTTTTATTGCAAATGATGAATGTTAATATTTATAGTGTCAATAATACACTGTACTCATTTATTAGTAGTTTAAGAGCTCTTTAGATAGATATTTGTGTGCACAATTGAATGATTAACTCACTGGTCCTGTACTCACACAGGCCGGGTTTTTTTTAAGATTCCAATGAACTACTAACATATCGATGGCGAGCTGAGCCCAGGAACCAAAGCCCTCGAACCAAAGTCTTCAAATAAAGCTCTCAGATCATCTGGTGCGGTAGGAGCTGCACAGCCCATATCCTCATTGCACTCACTCCACTCACTCAAACTAGTTGCTTGTTACCAAGCAATATGGACTCATAAAGACTCTTTAAAGACATTTGTATTCTACTTAAGCCTACAACAAGTCGGTACATGGATTTTGATGTAGTTTGGATTTGAATTATTCAACCTGTTTAAGCAATTGCATTGTAAACTTGTTACCTCTTTTACTATGGTCATGACCGAATTTCACTGTAATTACTTTGCACTTTCAACAAAATAATAACGTGTTTACCGTTAACCCTTTCTACTGTCTTTTATTATACTGATCTACAACCTCTTGGAGCGAGCTTAAGTCTTCTCTGCTAGTCTGATTAATCATCTAGGCCAATGTACCAAATTATTATAGGAAGTCAATCTATATAAACCTTTCCCACTCTAAAATATTTTGGGTGTTTTGCCTAGTAAATTTAGTGTGAGTGCTACACTACTACAACTTGTAATACTATTACAAATGCTGATGCTACTTCTACTTCTCTAACGGATATTTATACTACTACTGCTGCTGCTTGAACTTTTGGTATTACTACTACTGCTGCGTGTACTTTAGTATTACTACTACGGCTTGTACAGCTATACTTCTTCTTTTCCTTTCAGCTTTTCCCTTCAGGGGTCACCACAGCGAATCAATAGCCTCCATCTAACCCTGTCTGCTGCATCCTCTTCTCTCGCACCAACTACCTTCATGTCCTCTTTAACCACATCCATAAACCTCCTCTTTGGTCTTCCTCTAGGCCTCCTGCCTGGCAGTGGGAAACTCAGCATCCTTCTACCAATATATTCACTCTCTCTCCTCTGGACATGTCCGAACCATCTCAGTCTGGCCTCTCTGACTTTATCTCCAAAGCCTCTAACATGTGCTGTCCCTCTGATGTACTCATTCCTGATCCTATCCATCCTGGTCACTCCAAAGAGAACCTCAGCATCTTCAGTTCTGCTACCTCCAGCTCTGCCTCCTGTCTTTTCCTCAGGGACACTGTCTCCAGACCAAACAACATGGCTGGCCCACCACAGTTTTGTTAACCTTTCCTTTCATTTTAGCTGAAACTCTTCTATCACACATCACACCTAACACTTTTCTTCAGCCGTTCCAGCCTGCCTGTACATGCTTCTTCACCTCTTTTCCACACTCTCCATTGCTCTGGACTGTTGACCCTAAGTATTTAAAATCCTCCACCTTCTTGATCTCTTCTCCCTGTAACCTCACTCTTCCACTTGGGTCCCTCTCATTCACACACAGATACTCCGTCTTGCTGCGGCTAACCTTCATTCCTCTCCTTTCCAGGGCAAACCTCCATGCCTCTAGCTTCTCCTCCACCTGTTCCCTGCTCTCACGACAGATCACAATGTCATCTGCAAACATCATAGGCCATGGAGACTCCTGTCTAACCTCGTCTGTCATCCTGTCCATCACCATAGCAAACAAGAAGGGGCTCAGAGCTGATCCCTGATGTAGTCCCACCTCCACCTTGAACTCCTCTGTTACTCCTACAGCACACCTCACCACTGTCTTACAGTCCTCATACATGTCCTGTTCCACTCTAACATACTTCTCCTGCCACTCCAGACTTCCTCATACAAAACCACAGCTCCTCTCTGGGCACCCTGTCATAAGCTTTCTCCAGATCTACAAAGACACAATGCAGCTCCTTCTGACCTTCTCTGTACTTCTCTATCAACATCCTCAAAGCAAATATTGCATCTGTTGTACTCTTTCTTGGCATGAAACCATACTGCTGCTCACAGATGTTCACCTCTGCCCTTAGTCTAGCTTCAACTACTCTTTCCCATAGCTTCATTGTGTGGCTCATCAGCTTTATTCCTCTGTAGTTGCCACAACTCTGCACATCTCCTTTGTTCTTAAAGATGGGCACCAGCACACTTCTCCTCCATTCCTCAGGCATCTTGTCACTATCTAAGATCCTGTTGAACAACCCAGTCAAAAACTCTACTGCTACCTCTCCGAGACACTTCCATACCTCCACAGGTATATCATCAGGACCAAGTGCCTTTCCACTCTTCATCCTCTTCAATGCCCTCCTCACTTCATCATTACTAATCTTGCTACTTCCTGGTCCACAACAGTCACCTCTTCTACTCTTCGTTGTCTCTCATTTTCCTCATTCATCAACTCTTCAAAGTACACTTTCCATCTTCCCATCACACTATTGGCACCTGTCAACACACTTCCATCCTTATCCTTTATCACCCTAACCTGCTGCACGTCCTTCCCATCTCTGTCTCTCTGCCTTGCCACCTTTACAGATCAGTCTCTCCCTCCTTACTGTCCAACCTAGCATACAAGTTATGGAAGTCCCTTGTTTGGCCTTTGCCACCTCTACTTTCACCTTATGCTGCATCTCCCTGTACTCCTGTCTACTCTCTTCAGTCCTCTCAGTGTCCCACTTCGTCTTAGCTAACCTCTTTCTCTGGATCCACTCCTGCACCTCCTCATTCCACCACCAAGTCTCCTTATCTCCTTTCCTTCCAGATGACACACCAAGTACTCTCCGACCTGTCTCCCTGATCACATTTGTTGTAGTTGTCCAGTCATCTGGGAGCACCTCCTGACCATCCAAAGCCTGTCTCAACTCTTTCCTGAAAGTCATACAACACTCTTCCTTTTTCAGCTTCCACCATTTGGTCCTCTGCTCTGCCTTTGCCCTTTTCATCTTCTTCACCACCAGGGTCATCCTACACACCACCATCCTATGCTGTTTGGCTACACTCTCATCTACCACTACTTTGCAGTCACTGATCTCCTTCAGATTACACCGTCTACACAAGATGTAGTCTACCTGTGTGCTCCTACTTCCACTCTTATAGGTCACCCTATGTTCCTGCCTCTTCTGGAAGAAAGTATTCACTACAAGCCATTTCCATCCTTTTTGCAAAGTCAACCACCATCTGTCCTTCTGCGTTCCTCTCCTGGATACCAAACCTGCTCATGACCTACTCATCATCTGTTTCCTGCACCAACATGTCCATTGAAGTCTGCACCAATGACAACTCTCTCACTTCTAGGGATGCTCTGCATCACTTCATCAAGGTCCAACCAGAACTCTGCTTCTCCTCCAGCTCACATCCTACCTGTGGAGCATACCCACTAACAACATTGAACATCACACCTTCAATTTCTAGCTTCAGGCTCATAACTCGATCTGACACTCTTTTTACCTCCAGGACATTTAACCTAGATACTCTTCCTTCAGATAACTCCTACTTCCTTTCTCTCCTATCTCTACACCATGAATAGAAACAACTTGAACCCTGCTTCCTAAACTTCTAGCTGTACTACCTTTCCACCTGTCTCCTGGACACACAGTATGTCCACCTTCCTCCTCTGCATCATGTCACCGCTCTCTACCTTTCCTGTCATAGTTCCAACATTCAAAGTCCCTACTCTCAGTCCAGACTCTTGGTGTTCTCTTATCTCTCTTCCTACGTGATCACTTCCTCCCCTCCCTTCTTCAACCAACAGTAGTCCATTTTCCACCTGCACCCGTAGGTCGACAGCACCTGAGTGGTCGTTGTTAACCTGGGCCTCTACCGATCCGGTATGGAAGTCATACATTTGATTCGCATGATTGATTTGGCCAAAGTTTTACGTCGGATGCCCTTCCTGACACAACCCTCTGTATTTATCCGGGCTTGGGACCGGCACAATAAGACACTGGCTTGTGTCCCCTTGCGGCTACATTGGCTTGTACAGCTATACTACAGCTACTAATTAATTGTCTGGTGTTTGGTTGTCCAGCTGTTAGCTTGCGTTAGTGTTTTGCTAGCGGCTAACTGGTTAGCTCTCATAGACTCTGAACAAGATTTAACAATGAAAAAAGAACTAAAAAAAATTCTTAGCTATGGAAAGCTATTCCAAGTTTCCTTGTTGCCAACGTTCGATGTAGTGTGCCATTAAATGCAGCGCAATGAGCCGGCATTCTTCTTGTTTTAGTTTTCACCCCGTACACACCAATGGGAGACGCCAGTGTTTACAAACAGTGACGTCATGAAGTCATTTGATTCCTGTGCTGGTTGGCAAACGGAACCAGGCGAACAATGGCTGACTATAGCAATGCGAGCTACCCTTCCGTGGAATTGTACGATTATGCTCAATCCTTACCACCTGAGGCCCGACAAAGATACGTGAGTAAGCTGAGATATCAGGGAAACAGTAAACCCTTGCCAGATCCCTACAATTTGAAGACTGGGTGGGTTGAAGATCCTTCATTGTGGCTGGACATTTCCTTCACCGACATTTATTTTTACTTGATTGAGATCCCTGGGCAGTTCACCCACCCAAAGATATATAGTTATGAATTAAAAAATAATATATCTTCTGTTAATCTTCAACAAGATGTCAAAGAAACGTCAAGAAGTTGCTGTATTTTTTGTCTGCAGTATGGCTTCTATGTAACAGTAACAAACCCACAGCATTGGTGATCGAAAAGAGGACAATTCTAAAAAAACGATTGCTAGACGCATACAGAAACAAATATGGTTACAAATGTGAGGCTGCTGGCTTACGGAGATGTTACTGAATATGCTTCATTCGACTTTAGTATTCTTTCATCGCCTAAAAAAGCGATCGGTAACACATTACGACACTGAACCAAACCCAAATTGTAGACATTGCTTCACGCGAAGGATGCAACACTAAATCAATATCTTTTGGTAAATAAGCTCAAAGTTGGACATACTAAACATGCTAAACTGTTGAATAGTTTACCTGAAGAAAAGTGGGAGCCACAAACACGATCTCTGCTGCGTACTGGAGTCCAATTTTTCCTGTTGATGGCCGAAAGCCACCGCCATCTTCTCTCTCCTGAAATCGGTATTCGGTGAAATTTTAAGCCTGATCCCTTCTCAAAACGCTTCGTACAACCAACAACTACACATGATATTACCATTGTGGTAAATACATGTGCAATTTCATTCATGAAAAGCGATAACTTTATGTATTTGTTTCAAACCGATACCGTTCTCGTAGCAAGCCGTTATTTTACTGCAAGTTCTTGCCAACCAGCAGCGGTCTTGTACCACGTGACCATAACAAATGACCACACGCTGGCTTTTCCCATAGAAAAAACTGAAATTTTGCCCCCACTAGCCTTGTGTCTCCATAGGTACGCCGCTCTGAGGGGCGTGTCGTATCTACTCTTCATATCTATGGCGATCATGGCCTGGATGGAATAGTCCATAAAATAAATGGGAGGGGTGTACACGGATACTTTATTTCTTTGTATTTTAGTTTGTTGTCTTTGTTTCCCATTTAAACATACAAATTTTGTATTTAAAAACGCAATGGTTGGGGATCACTGTCCACAGGGCCCTGATTCCCAGCCGAATGGAGAGTGGGCTGCTGGTCTGGGGGCCCCTGCAGTTGGAGGGGCCCCAGGCAGTTGCCTACCTTGCCTCTATTGTAAAACCGCGTCTGCTGACATGCTCAGCTGTCAGTCAAAAATCACAGCTCACCTGTACTGACAGCAACAGAAGCCACCATCCTGAATAGGAAAATGTAAATGGTAAATGGTTGGCCTACTGAGTAGCTTTCTGAGTTCCTCCTGCATCACACAGGAGGTTGGGGACATTGAATTTGAGGGTCTGTACTGTCTGACAACCATTAACTCAATTTATAAGAAAAAGTCAGTCATAACAGCGTGCTTCAGCAATATGAAGAGTGTTACCAAATTATGATTTAATAGCCTGGTGGTTTTAAAAGTGCCTTTTGTATAATTTAAATGTATTTTTATGAAATCAGTGAACTGATAAACATAGAAACTTAAAAAAAAATTCTCCCACCTGGCAGTGAGACTAATAACACACTGTTGAATGGTTGTTGAAAAGAACAAGACATGATTGAACAGGACAGCGGCCGATGGCTCCCCCATATGAGTCGGGTTTTGCTCAAGGTTTCTTCCTGTTAAAAATGAGTTTCATTCCCATTCAGGCTTGCTCTGGGGGTTCACACACATGAGTTCTGTAAAGCATCTTGACAGTCTCAGTTGTAATTGACGCTCCATAAAAAAAAAAAAGAAATCATGTCAATGCAGAGTTTGTTTGGTACCTGAAGCATCAGAAACATTTGTTGGACATATTTACGCTGACATTCATTACGATTCTACCAGAATGAGGCTCAAGTGCAGGGCAAGAGACACGACAACAGGGCATTAAGGTAAATACAATTTTGTTTACAATAATCAAATCAGTACAGGAAATGAGACTACAATTAAATCTAAGGGAATACAAAAGGAAATTTCCCAAAGGTCATGGAACAGGAAGCAAACAAACCAACTTCAAAACGAAACCCTCTACAGCTACCTGAGTCTATGCACAGATATACCAATAGTGAAAAACTAACCTGCATAAGTCTAAGCACAGGCAGAAGGTGAAACTATCAGACCAGAATCCTAAGGCGTAATCTATGCAAATATGCAACAATAAACAAACAGGTTAACAATACTAAGACTGGCTGAGAGATTAAGCGAGAACTTAACTGTCACCAAAAGCAGAGAGGAGGGTACGGGAGGCCATGGTAGGGGAGTGGTGGCAAGGGCGTAGGTTTTGCATAGGGACGGTAGGACATAACACTACCCAACTTTTCAAGAGGGTTAATTTCCCCACCAACTTTTAAGCAACCTTATTTGCATTATATAATGAGTTTCATTATATAGTAATTTTGATTGTCTTCCCATATGTTGTAAGGATAGAATTGACCCTACCATTATTAATTGAATTATTTTCATTATATTCAGACCAGGTTCAGACTTAATATTTACCCCTTTTCACTTGCTGAATGTTGCCGGTCTAATCAAACGTGCGTTTGATGAAAGAAGGGACACAGCAGAGAAGTTTTCAAAATGTTCTTTAGTAGTTTTTGAAAACAAAGATTTGAATTTGAATGGTGTATCACCTGAACCAATACACATGAAAGTTAGTATAAGTCAATACAGATTTATTTTGCATTGATCATTTAGCTTATCAATTAATTAGGTTCATATTCGTGAGAATGTAGCCCTGACCCCTGTTCACCCAATCTGTTTGGTCTTATTAATGTCCCGTCCCCAGCAAAAAGTGTACATGCAGGTTATGCTGTTATATCGTCCCTACCAATGTTGAGACCAAACCTACGCCCTTGAGTGGTGGTATGTGGTGTGTGACTGAGAGTGGGCTCACTCCAGCATGAGGGAATGATAGACAAGGGAGGGAGGGTGCAGGTGGATCTGAAATGCAGATGGACGTTCAGACAGCCAAGGCTTGAGGCAGAAGAATCCAGGTTGGACACGAACAGGTAGGGAGTCCAGACTGAAAGGCAATGCAGACAGGATTAACAGAGAGGGTTTAGTTCAGGCAACTGGACTTA
Source organism: Acanthochromis polyacanthus (assembly GCF_021347895.1). NCBI lineage: Eukaryota > Metazoa > Chordata > Actinopteri > Pomacentridae > Acanthochromis > Acanthochromis polyacanthus. Next base: position 17,111,209 of record NC_067121.1, on the reverse strand, counting down.
TTCTTGTGATCTTGAAGATGTTCGCCTCTCATCCAAGAGGCTTCTTCAGTTCTAAAACTAGTTTGGAGAGTCCCAAGTATTTAACCACTAAAGGTGTAGGTGGGGCTAAGGCTGAAGGTATCTACTATCAGCAAGGACTCTCCAAACTTAGTTTTAGAACTGAAGAAGCCACTCGGATGAGAGGCGAAACGTCTACAAGATCACAAGAATAAGTCCAGTTGCCTGACCTAAACCCTTCACTTTAAGATGACTTGGATGACTGAGAACCTTCATAGACAGATTAACAGAGAGCCCAAAGCAAAAGAGCTAGACTGAACAGAGAATCAAGACTGACTATGACTGTTCGACGGTGCGGCATCGGAGTGATGTGCAGTCTGTCTTTATGGGGGAAGAGGTAGTTGGCTTGATTACTCCCACCTTCTCACGTGACAATTCTTGCTGATTGAATTGGCAGCACCTGTCTGCCAGCTCAATGCACACACCTGAGGAGAGAGAGGAAGGGAGGGGAAGGGAGAACCCTGCCACTACCTAGCATAGACATATATAAAGAGTAGACGCAGCATCGACCGCTACTGCCTATTGGGGCTGACGAGCGGTGGGGCTGCCATCTTGGTCCGGTCACCCGCTCCACTCAGCGCTGTTTGACAGCGCATTTAATCCATCTTAACTCTGAATATTAAACAGATTTTCACGCATTTTTATTTTTTTGCTGCAAACATCATACATGTAGCTATGATACAGGACAAATGGTTCGCCGTATTTTAATATCCATAGTGGAATATAGATAATAATAATAATAGGTAATAAAATATCTGATATTAAGCTCGACTGTAGACAGGTATTTTGCAAACACTGTAAACACACACACACACACACACACACACTAATATATGTTAGAGAAACAGATAATGGCAGTAAAGTCAATTATTTTAATAATTTGAAGAAACAGTATATGATTACACTATATATACCATAGACTGTATATATAGTGGACGTAGCATCTGGCTCCAGAATGAAGCCAACCCGGAAGTGTCAAAACTTGCAATATCACGCCGTCCGCTAGGGTTGGCTCCAAAAAGCTTTTGCTCCATATACCCCAATTCATTTTTGGAAAAAATAAAATTTGATAGACTGATTTTCTACAGCTCAGGATTTTTTTCCCGTTAGTTTTCATGGTCAAAATGAGAGGTCAGGTGGCCTCTCATTTTAAGAGCGTGATAGACACCCTCATTTTGAGTAACGTTCAACATGCAGTACAGTTGAATTTTCTTAATTACATTAATCAGCTACATTACAATTAGTTAATGGTAACATGCTAAGTTCAGAACTATAGTAAAGGTAAAATACAGGCCTGTGTATGTAGAGTTTTATGTACGTAAACTTATATTTTACATAATATAATAAGAAATGATGTCGTTCTTGTTATAAATATGTTAAAGAAGCAGCATTTTAGAATCAATGTTTCTGTTGATTTTCCTTTGTTTCTGTGAGTCCATTGCAACTTTGACTGATGAGTTGACCTCGATCCAAACCACCATTTTGTCACACTATATCGACCCTCCATCTCCAGAGACAGTCAGATCTTTCTCTTGAACAATGCCAAACTAATCGAGTGGTTTTCCAATGCCCAGCATGCACTTCAAACTAGATTCACACCTAAGCCCTTATGTAGTATACCATACAAACCAGAAACTGTCAGCATGCTTTGCCTTCCACCCCTCAGTTCGCTTCAGAGGCTGGTCAAGTCGCAATCTTATCCCGATTCCTCTTTCACTTCGAACAAGTCCTGACGCATCCAGAATCCTCGCATCTTCTCTGGCCACTCCTTCCGTATTGACACAGCTTCTAGCCGAGGGGTTCTGGGCCACCTGTATCCCATTGTCATCTGCTCCAATCCTCAAGATCTACGTTACACCCACTCTGTGTTTCATTCTTATGGGAAGCCTTTTGACAGTCTGCCAGCGTGGGAGCTGCTGCTGATCCATGACTAAGCTTTTCCCTCCACACCACGTCAGCTCAACTCGGTCACCACCAACATAGCACTTATTTGCATCCAATAAATAATCAAGCTTCAAATCGATGGTGTGGTCCTTGCTAGTGAAATCATTATATGCATGCCCTTTCAATAAAGGCCTTAAATAATCATACTGATATATCATACTGATCATTTTACTGTCAGTATCTGAAAAATCATAGACCAGCATATTGCTCTTTTAGAAACTTAAAAACACTGAAAGCAACAACCACTGAGAAGAACAACAGCCATATTAGGTGACCTGGAGTTTTAATGGGCTTGTCATGTGTGGGCTGAACAACACATTGTAAAATCCACAGCCAAACGGAAGCTAATAAAAGGGATGGATCCCTCTAACCTGAGTCAATACGGAGTCAACAAGTCTGGGCTGTGACAGATTTATTGAGGCCATTTATTCAGAAAGACGAAACCTTAGTTGCTGTGCACATAGATAAGGGATGACTGCAGAACAGTGCATCCAAATACACAAATGCAAACCTTAGAACGAGTGACATTCAACATAAATGCAACTAGTATGAAGCAGCAACAGTGTGAAGGACAAGCATCTTTCTCTCTGTATCTCTCTATGTATCTACACACGTGGACAAAATTGTTGGTACCCCTCAGTTAAAGAAGGAAAAACCCACAATTCTCACTGAAATCACTTGAAACTCACAAAAGTAACAATAAATAAAATTTATTGAAAATTAAATAATCAAAATCACCATCACTTTTGAATTGTTGATTAACATAATTATTTAAAAAAACAAAACTAATGAAATAGGGCTGGACAAAAATGATGGTACCCATAACTTAATATTTTGTTGCACAACCTTTTGAGGCAATCACTGCAATTAAACGATTTCTGTATTTGTCAATGAGCATTCTGCAGCTGTCAACAGGTATTTTGGCCCACTCCTCATGAGCAAACAGCTCCAGTTGTCTCAGGTTTGATGGGTGTCTTCTCCAAATGGCATGTTTCAGCTCCTCCACATATGTTCAATGGGATTCAGATCTGGGCTCATAGAAGGCCACTTTAGAATAGTCCAACACTTTTCTCTCAGCCATTCTTGGGTGTTTTTGGCTGTGTGTTTTGGATCGTTGTCCTGTTGGAAGACCCATGACCTGTGACTGAGACCAAGCTTTCTGACACTAGGCAGCACATTTCTCTCCAGAATGCCTTGATAGTCTTCAGATTTCATCGTACCTTGCACACTTTCAAGACACCCTGTGCCAGATCCAGCAAAGCAGCCCCAAAACATTACTGAGCCTCCTCCATGTTTCACCGTAGGGACAGTGTTCTTTTCTTCGTATGCTTGGTTTTTGAGTCTATGAACATAGAGTTGATGTGCCTTACCAAAAAGCTCCAGTTTGGTCTCATCTGTCCAAAGGACATTCTCCCAGAAGCTTTGTGGCTTGTCAACATGCATTTTTTGCAAATTCCAGTCTCGCTTTTTTATGAGTTTTTTTCAGCAGTGGTGTCCTCCTTGGTCGTCTCCCATGAAGTCCACTTTGGCTCAAACAACGACGAATGGTGCGATCTGACACTGATGTACCTTGGCCTTGGAGTTCACCTTTAATTTCTTTGGAGGTTGCTCTGGGCTCTTTGGATACAATTCCAACGATCCGTCTCTTCAATTTGTCATCAATTTTCCTCTTGCGACCACGTCCAGGGAGGTTGGCTACTGTCCCGTGGGTCTTGAACTTCTGAATAATATGAGCCACTGTTGTCACAGGAACTTCAAGCTGTTTAGAGATGGTCTTATAGCCTTTACCTTTAAGATGTTTGTCTATAATTTTTTTTCGGATGTCCTGGGACAATTCTCTCCTTCGCTTTCTGTTGTCCATGTTCAGTGTGGTACACACCTTTTCACCAAACAGCAGGGTGACTACTTGTCTCCCTTTAAATAGGCAGACTGACTGATTATGAGTTTGGAAACACCTGTGATGTCAATTAAATGACACACCTGAGTTAATCATGTCACTCTGGTCAAATAGTTTTCAATCTTTTATAGAGGTACCATCATTTTTGTCCAGGCCTGTTTCATTAGTTTGTTTTTTTAAATAATTATGTTAATCAACAATTCAAAGGTAATGGTTGTTTTTGATTATTTAATTTTCAATAAATTTTATTTATTGTTACTTTTGTGAGTTTCAAGTGATTTCAGTGAGAATTGTGGGTTTTTCCTTCTTTAACTGAGGGGTACCAACAATTTTGTCCACGTGTGTATATGTGGTGACGATCTGCCTTCCCATCTAAACTGACTTACCAAGTCTTGATAAAATCAGAAAAAGTGGCTTTCTCCTTTTTCTTCTGTTTATCTGCCAACATGAACAATCCCAGATGAGAATTCCTGCCCTGGGTTCACTGACTCCTTTTCGAGGACAGACAGAGCAGAGTTCTGATCACCTGTCATGGCTCAAGGGGCTGTGGCATTCATGCTGCTCATGAGAGTACAAAAGTTTTAAAACGCCCCAATATTTCAATTTTTTTAATTGAAATTCAAGTAGTTCAAGTCCAACAAATAGCTTAAAATATTACAAAGGTAAGTGGTGAACTGCCAAATGTTTAAAAAAAAATGCATGGTTACCCAACACTTAAAAATAATGTACATTTCAGAATTATACAAAAAGGCGAGATAGTCAACAGCTTGGTGATAGGTGGCTCACAGGACAACAGCTTCAAGTACAGCTTAATAGTAATAGACAGATAGACAGACGAACAGACAGACAGCTCGATAGACAGACAGACGGACACACAGACAGACAGACACCTCATTAATCCCAAGGATGGTTGTAGTAAGAAGTCAGTTTCAACTGTGAAGGGAAGACTTTGAGTTGCAGGTTTGACAGGCCAAGTTGCATCAAGAAAGCTATTGCTAAGAGGTCAGAATAAGAAAAAGAGCCATGCCTGGACTATGAAACATCACCAATTGACTATTGAAGACTCGAAGAAGGTATTATGGACTGATGAATCAAAATTTGAAATCTATGATTCATCACACAGGCTTTTTATACGCTGTGGCAGCCCGATCTCACGAGGATTCGTGAAACTGTCACGTAAGTTTTAGTTTCGGTTTCGTGCGCACCAACACGATTTCGTCATGTTTTTCGTGCCGCTCACCACGAAATGCGCACCAATGTATTTTAAACGGCGGACTTTTCGTGCCACTCAGAACGTATTTCAAAAGAATGTGTATATTATATTTTTAATGTAAAACCGTGGCGAATCCAACGCTATATTTTGCATGACATCGTTCCTAAACATAACCCTAACCATAATCCTAACCATAACCTAACCATAACCTAACCATAAGCCGGTGGTACACTTACCAATTTGCATAGGAATTTCAAGAATGTCCGGCGGCCGCAGACGCGATCACACAAGCAGTATACGCCGATGGACAGCTTAGATCGTCATGAATCCGCCGATATAAACCACTTTCAGATGTGATTACCACAGCGAAAAACATTTCGTGGTGAGCGGCACGAAAAACATGACGAAATCGTGTTGGTGCGCACGAAACCGAAACTAAAACTTACGTGACAGTTTCACGAATCCCCGTGAGACCGGGTTGGCTGTGGAGAAGGAGAAAGGATGGTTCTTCAGCATGTGACATCAACTGCAAAACATGGAAGAGGAAGCGTGATGATCTGGGGCTGTTTTGCTGGATCCAGGGTCGGTGACTTGTATAGAGTGAGAGGTACCCTGAACCAAAACAGCTACCAAAGCATTCTGCAGCGCCACGCAGTACCCTCTGGTATGTTCCTAGTTGGTCAGGGGTTCATCCTATAGCAAGATAATGACCAAAAACATAAGACCAAACTATGCCAGAACTACCTGAGGAAAAAAGGACAAGATGGTAAGCTTGAAAAAAATGGAGTGGCCAGCACAGTCTCCAGACTTAAACCCCGTAGAGCTGGTTTGGGATGAACTGGACGTAAGAGTGAAAACAAAGCAACCTACAAGTGCCACACATTTGTGGGAACTTCTGCAACAGAGTTGGGAAGAACTTTCTGAAGAATATTTGATTTCCATTGTGGAAAGAATGCCATGAGTGTGTTCAGATGGTATGTCTGCCACAGGTGGCTACTTTGATGAATCAGAAGTTTAGAATACATTTTGGCTTCTAATTTTATTTTAGCTTTATTTGTTCTATGCTTTCATTTCAGATTACAATGAAGCATTAACATGCATAATTTCCAGTAAAAAAATGGAAAAACTGGGGTGTTCTGAAACTTTTGACTGGTAGTGCATGTTTTTGTCCATAATGGCCTATAGAGCTGAACATAGGCTCAGGGACAGTGAGCTACCATTAAAACTGTAAAGTATCTGGACTGGTCTGTGATGTATTCTTGACTACATCATTTAATGCAGTTATAAAGGAATATCATAATCTCATTCCCCAGTGTTTTTCCTGCTGCAATATGTGTAGATAAATATTGTTTGACTTTGATTTATGATGAATATAATAATAGAATATAATACTTTAGTCTGTAGGACTTCCTTTTTTCACCTGCGTAATATTGTAAAAATCAGGAACATCCTGTCTCAGAGTGATGCAGAAAAATTAGTTCATGCTTTTGTTACTTCCAGGCTTGACTATTGCAATTCCTTATTATCGGGTTGTCCAAATAGCTCTCTTAAACATCTACAGTTGATCCAAAACGCTGCTGCGAGAGTACTGACAGGAGTTAGCAAAAGAGATCATATTTCCCCAATACTTGCTTCTCTTCACTGGCTTCCTGTTAAATCCAGAATTGAATTTAAAATCCTTCTTCTGACATATAAAGCTCTTAATAACCAATCTCCATATCTTAAAGATCTGTTAGTACCATATTATCCTAGTAGAACTCTTCGCTCTCAAACTGCAGGCTTACTTGTTGTTCCTAGAATTTCTAAAAGTAGAATGGGAGGCAGAGCCTTCAGTTATCAGGCGCCTCTCCTGTGGAACCTGCTCCCAGTTTGGGTTCGGGAGGCAGATACCCTCTCTATTTTTAAGACCAGGCTTAAAACATTCCTTTTTGACAAATCTTATAGTTAGGGCTGACTGGGTGACCCACAGGGGTTCGGCTTGTGTCTTCATTCCACAGCTGACTCCCTCTTGGACGTCCCTTAGTTCTGCCCCTAGTCATGCTGCTATAGCCCTATAGGCTGCTGGGGGACTTCTCTTGACACACTGAGCCCTTCTCTATCTACCTTTACATTTAATATGTATACCGTTACTGCAGTACATTCACTCTGTTTGCCCCTGTGCTATTTCTCCGAGTGTCCCTGGTCCCAGAGCTGGATGCTTCAGATCTGCGGTTGATGTTCCACCAGCTGGTCCAGTCTCCACCATGTCCACTGTGGGATGCTGCTGCTGACCTTCCTCCAGCCCTCTGCTTCCAACTCCCCTTTTCCACCAGTCAACTCTGCATCGCCTTCACTATACTTGTTATGCTAACTTACATACTGTTTGAATTTTACTGCTAGCTATATCTGGAGTATGTTTAATGTTAGAGCCGTACATCATAAGAGTAAACTATGAGTCAGTTTTCAATGTTAGCTTACACTTTGTTTGTGTCACATATCCTGTCATACATGTATCCAAATGTGTGTTGTGTTTTTCCTTGCTTTCCCACCCCTCCCTTTTCTCCCATCCCTCCCCCTTGCCCTCCTCTGTCCCTCTCAACCCGCCTGGCCAGCAGGCAGATGGGTCCCCCCTATATAGAGCCGGGTTCTGCTCGAGGTTTCTTCCCTGTTAAAAGGGTGTTTTCCTTGCCACTGTTGCCTTTGGGCTTGCTCTGGGGGTCAGGCATATGGGTTCTGTAAAGCGTCCTGAGACACTTTGACTGTAATTGACGCTATATAAATAAAATTGAATTGAATTGAATTGAATAGAGGGATTGTAAACCAATGCTGTGCAAATAAAAAGAGAGGAGCTGCTGATAGATTACACCGCAATGATGTTTAGGTCGTTTCTTCATGTTTATTTTTTGATTGTTCATAAAGTGTTCCTCCTTGTACTATATATTTAATTTTAAATACCAAAGGCTAGTGAATTGATTCCACTTGGGGTGACTCATGCATAAAAAGCTAAACATGAATTTGTCTATGGGGACATAACTGTCTCCAACTATTATAGTGCCATTAAAGTGAGGAATTTGGAGCTGACATTTTTCATTTACAGTAATCATTGTTTATACGAAGTGGATTGGCCTGCGGTGCAGATACAAACAGAACATTTCTATTTTAGAGCACTAGGGGTTGTTACCAAGCTCACTCAGAACAGACATCCTGAGATAAGATTGGAACACAACAGTGTGTAGGCTCTCTGTTTAAAAATGAATGATTTTAAGAGTATTAGTCATTGTAGCCAAATAGCTTGAGTTTCTAATGACTAGTTATTTTTCTGAGATGAAATGATTGAAGCACATGGCTAATACAACACACCTGTCCAGCTGGTGGGAGTAGAGCACATTCAGGCTGGTCTTACCACCAATATTAATCAGCACAAATCAAAAATGCGGTCTAAGGAGAAGTTTCAGTTTATGATATGTTGAATTTAAATTATTAGGCCCACGTGCAAATTTGACAAACTGCTTTTTGATGGGATTGCCAGGAATAATACCTGATCAATATTGAATGTCATCACTTCATTGAAGAAATAATTTGCGTCCCTAAAAATGTTATTACACAGAAACCATCCAAAACAACAAATCTTAAGTTTTTTTTACCTGTTATTTGCATTCTTCTGCTCAGATCCTGAGTACATGGTTCATCATCTGATTGTAATAAGGTACAGTTGATCCTATATCATCTGAGCTCAGGTATGTCATTGTCATGTAAAGCAGCTATATGTATTTGTGGGAGAGAAAGAAAGTCAACGTTTTTTAAGTGTACATCAGTGCTCTCTGATAAATGTCCCCATGCTAGCAGTGGAAGTCACTGCAAATCTGTCACAGAAGGATCCTCAAGACTATGCACCAATACTGCAAAGAATATGCTCCACATATACACTTGATTACTCACCAATACTACAAGGTACTGGTTCAGACTTTCAGGGTTTCATATTGAACAAACCATAGGGATTAATCCCAACTCAGCTGCATCATCTTTCTTATTAAGAATTGCTTTCTGTGTCGGTTATATGTATGGCTGAGTAACTCCAACATTACAACTTACCACTAGTGTAATGTAGAGTAGTTTACTAGTAGTAGTCCATAATAAAAAGAAATTAAGTGAAGATATGGAACTTTATGTTGGTGTTTTTAATTTTTAGTGTCTCTGTTTTGTGTTATCTGATAAATGCAGGTATTTATGCTCTACCTTGGGACATCATTACACCGAGGACCAATAGATTGAGGTACATGTCTGTATCTTTGTAAAACATTATATTCATTATGATTTTAACTCATAACTTTGCAGTGAAGCAAATACTACATTATAAAATGTGACATATGAAGAAGGGTCTCTGATGAAGGCTAAGACTTCTCTCGTCACTGCTCCGCTTTAAATCTATTTAAAACAAAGTGATCCTTGCCACAGAAAGCTATTAAATTTAATGACTTCAGTCATTGCAATCGACTTGTTTTTAGAGACATCAGCCTACAGCCTGATCATGAACTCAATTTCCCAAACGTGCTGTTGAGCTTGTTTGTTTTTTGAGATAGAAGACAAGCAACTTCTCTCAGTTAAAGTTGTTTATTCTGCAATGTAAAATTAGCTTGATATCAAGGACAATTACTGATTAGAGGACCACAGTGAACAAAGTGTTAATCTGTGGGCATCTTCCCAGGAATGGATGAAGTTCAATGTGTACAGAGTTGGTTTTTTTTTATGAAATGTGCTACAATCTTTTTGGCTAAAACTGTTGGAGAGAAGTCGTGGTTAGACTTAGCTTTCTCTTCGCTGGTGCAGAGGCATATCCTCAACCCCTTGGCACACGATTCCTCCAATCAGTCAGCACCGTGTCCGAAGAAAGAGACCTTCTCTATATGATTCACAAGTCTGTGTTGTTCTCTTCGCCAGTAACTGCTGACTTTCACCTCAGTCATATGGTAATATCACAGCTTCTGGTTGACACACCAACTCCAGTCACGAGTATTTGCATAAGACAACACCTGACATCATCAAACTGAATTGATATTTTTTACAATCAACCCCTTTCCTAAGTCAGTGGGAAAATTGGGATGGCAACTGGAAAACAAACAAACAAACACAAAAAACAACAATTTTCAACAATGCCATTTTTTTTTCAGTTTGTCTCATTGTCTCAAACTGAAAACGATCTGTCTTCCTGCTTTTTTCTTTTTGTTGTGTTTCCTCAGCCACATATCTGATTTCCATTTTAATACACAGTGATAAGGTGGCTCAGTGTAATCTCCCACTCCTTGACGATTAGCCCACAACTGTCAGGATGATTTGTGGCATAATATGCTATCATTTCCGTGATTGGACAAATGTTTTTATTGTATTTCAGTTTAGAGGACATTTCAAACTTCCTATAGTGCTAACATTTGATTTAATTGTGATCGCTTTGTGTTGGACTGACTGATAATTTCATCCATACTGTTGCCCAGCAGATGTTAATGTTTATACTCTAATAATCATAAAAAATAGCTCCCGATGGACGCTCATAAAATGGCATCAAATGAACCACAGTAATTACATTTCTCATTTGGGGGATGGGTAATAGCTCCCAGCAAAAAGTAGTTCTGTGTGGTCAGTCCTGCCTGTCTTCTTTTAATAGACCGCTTCACAGTGTGCACTCTAAATTGGTCTGGGTTTATTTCCTGGAAACAGTGTTTGTTTTTATCAATGACTGACAAGAAATGCATTTATCGTGCTTTTTTGTTTGTCTTTTGCTTGCTTTGAACTAACATGCTATGTAAAAAAGTTATTTTAATTAATTTAAATTTGAAGTGAGATGAGTACAAACAAAAGGAATAAGATACTGAGAAATATAATGAGAAGATCAAGACCATTCTAACAACTCTCCAGCAAATATAAAGTTGGTTAGCTTAGTACAAAGACTGGAATCAGGGGAAAACAGCTTGCCTGGCTCTGTCTGAAGGTTACAAAATCTGCCTACCAGCTCCACCAAAGTTTAATTTGTCTAATCCGTACAAAACTGAAATGTAAAAACATCAAGCTGTTGCTTACCAGGGCGGTAGTGCGCAGAGTATTTCTTGGCCTGAAGCAGTACCTTTCTGATGCATCTGTTTTGCAAGAATAAGACTCCAGAAAGATACTTCAAAAATTTAAGCTAATCTAACAATCTAGCTGCTGGCAGTGATTTTGTTTTTCTTTTTTCTTTTTTTTGTATGCAGGTACTAAACCAAATAAGCAATGAAGCGAAAGCTTTTTAAAAAAAAAAAAAAAAAAAAGATCTTAGTCACGAATTATTAAAATGTAAACTGAAAGAAACTCCTCTTCAGCCTCACCAGAAAGATAAACAGTTGGTCTGATTATTGTTTAGAAAAACAAAGTGGCAGGATGATCGTCTCAGCTAAGCTTCTTCGCGTTTCTGGAAAACAGGTAATGTCTGTTTCCTGTGTTGTGACTGAAATGTGGATAATGCTTACAGACTTTTTGTCATGTTGTTCTGTAGAGCCCTGCTGAACCATTTTGTCATGTTGTTTGGTAAAGCCCTGCTGAACCATTACACTTCCACTGGAGTAGTTTTAGGTTAGCACACACAGAGCTGGAGCAAATTAGTCTGGTAACTACTGTGTATTGTAGTGTCATATTTTTGGGGAAAAAATTGCACTCAATAATTTAGGGGCCCCATTCTCAGTTTGTCTGAGAAAATTATCAATTTAGACTAAGTTTCGAAGAGACTTTGATGAAAAAGAAATTGATCAGTCTCATTATGAAAGTCTTAAACTCTGATTTCATTGACCTCCAGTTCCCAAAACAAAGAAATACACGGTAGAACTGATGATAATTAGAAATAAACATTTATTAACTAGTACTACGAACAAACAATACACAACAACAGACAGTGAATGAATGAATGAATAAATGCAGATGAACTCATTAACTGTGATCGTCACTGGAAGCAGTTGGTAGAAAAGGTGATGAATTTAGAATTACTTGGAAAATTGGAAAACCAGTTGTAATTTGTAAATTCATCCATTTAAGAGAAGGAAAATTATCTTTGTGTGGCCTCTGATGGAGTGAGAGGGAGACTGCTGCAGGATGTGGAACTGTGATGATCTGCTGGATGAGTTGGTTCAGGAACACAGAGACAAGAAGCACTTTGGCAAGTTTGTATTGCAAAAGTGTGCCGAAATAAAAAACACTAAGAGTCAAAGCTTGTAGTTATCAAGAAAACATTCACACTGTTGTAGTTCTTAAGTAATTCTTAAGCCCAATTTCATTCTTCTAAGAGCCCATTTTTCTGAGAGTCCATGTTCTACAAGCCCATTTTTACAAGCTGCGAAGTTGAATTTTTTAAAAAGCGGCCCTTTGCATTCTTCATAAAGCCTCATTTTTCTTCCAGTGACTTTCCTCTATATAGAAAGTTTTGAAGTCAAATTCAAAACAGCATCTGACCAATCATGGATGTGTTCCTCCCTAGGGGTGATGTTGAGCTTCACTGTCCAGGAGAGATCAGAGGCCACATACCTTAGAGCTTACTCTTAGTACATTTCTTAAAAGCACAAATCCATTTATGATGATCACAGATCTGAAATGACACCAAAAATGTGAGTAAAGTGACACCATACACAATATCTTTATCTCATATGGTTCCTGAGATAATAATAAAAGGTGTTAAAAAGAAAAGGAAAAATAAGACATAGGAAGTATATATGCTTAGAGTTGAAGCTCTCTCTGCCTTTATGACTGTGGTCTGTGACAGAGAGAAGGAGGGCGTTTGTGTATCATATGTGTGCTTCTTCCACAAACACTTCATGTGTTTGTCTTCCATAATGGTCCTATCACCTGGTATCAGAAACTGAGGCCAATTATTCAATCCATTCCAGCATACCAGGTGCAGTGTGTTAGGTGGGAAGATGAGAAGGTCAGAATGTCAATCCTCTTCTGCAGAGATGTGGTTTTGCTCACAGTTGATACTTTTTGACCCTAATCAGATTCTGGTGGAGGTAGGAGGCATGCTGTTGCTCCAAGAGAGCCATTAGTGGCCCTTTAGTAGTAAACAGCCGATCAGGAGATGCTGTATTTGGAGATGAATTTTGGGTTAGCTATCTTCTAAAATGATGTCTTACCCAATTTACAGGTTTGCAAAAGGATCTTAGGATCTCTGTGTGTTGCTCTTGAATGTTCCGCTCCTCAGTGCACTACAAGGTGTATCAAACAAGTAACATATAATGGTGACAAATGCATGAAGACTGCCATAAAAAATAGCACAGGGGAGTACAGAACAGAATCTTGCCAGAAGGAGACTTTTATAGGTGCTGTAACCTGTTAGATGTACAGTACTGAAATCGTTGAGTTTAAAAAAAAAACCCTGACATCTGCGGTCACGCCACTCAAGGCTTAAATTGTAATATTTCAGGAGTATGATGCTTCACAATGCTGAAAGAATAGTACAAGTTAGTACATGAGGAGCGAGTTGACATTGGTGCACTCTAGGGATCAATATCTCAGGAGATCCACACTATGTTTTCAAAGGCATGGAGTTGGAGTGGCTGCTTCTCTGACCTCGTGTCTGGCTGACCTGCATTGATTGGACCCAGAGGAGTTTTAGAGATTGAGCTGTGAGTGGTCAGTGCACCCACATTGGATATTGCAGGCCATACTGCAATAGTGTGTGTACACATACACTATTGTTCAAAAGTTTGACATCACTTAGAACTGTCCTTATTCTTGAACGAAAAGCAATATTTACACACGTGGACAAAATTGTTGGTACCCCTCAGTTAAAGAAGGAAAAACCCACAATTCTCACTGAAATCACTTGAAACTCACAAAAGTAACAATAAATAAAAATTTATTGAAAATTAAATAATCAAAAACAGCCATTACTTTTGAATTGTTGATTAACATAATTATTTAAAAAAAAACAAACTAATGAAATAGGGCTGGACAAAAATGATGGTACCCATAACTTAATATTTTGTTGCACAACCTTTTGAGGCAATCACTGCAATTAAACGATTTCTGTATTTGTCAATGAGCGTTCTGCAGCTGTCAACAGGTATTTTGGCCCACTCCTCATGAGCAAACAGCTCCAGTTGTCTCAGGTTTGATGGGTGTCTTCTCCAAATGGCATGTTTCAGCTCCTTCCACATATGGGATTCAGATCTGGGCTCATAGAAGGCCACTTTAGAATAGTCCAACGCTTTTCTCTCAGCCATTCTTGGGTGTTTTTGGTTGTGTGTTTTGGATCGTTGTCCTGTTGGAAGACCCATGACCTGCGACTGAGACCAAGCTTTCTGACACTAGGCAGCACATTTCTCTCCAGAATGCCTTGATAGTCTTCAGATTTCATCGTACCTTGCACACTTTCAAGACACCCTGTGCCAGATGCAGCAAAGCAGCCCCAAAACATTACTGAGCCTCCTCCATGTTTCACCGTAGGGACAGTGTTCTTTTCTTCGTATGCTTGGTTTTTGAGTCTACGAACCGAGTTGATGTGCCTTACCAAAAAGCTCCAGTTTGGTCTCATCTGTCCAAAGGACATTCTCCCAGAAGCTTTGTGGCTTGTCAACATGCATTTTTGCAAATTCCAGTCTGGCTTTTTTATGAGTTTTTTTCAGCAGTGGTGTCCTCCTTGGTCGTCTCCCATGAAGTCCACTTTGGCTCAAACAACGACGAATGGTGCGATCTGACACTGATGTACCTTGGCCTTGGAGTTCACCTTTAATTTCTTTGGAGGTTGCTCTGGGCTCTTTGGATACAATTCCAACGATCCGTCTCTTCAATTTGTCATCAATTTTCCTCTTGCAGCCACGTCCAGGGAGGTTGGCTACTGTCCCGTGGGTCTTGAACTTCTGAATAATATGAGCCACTGTTGTCACAGGAACTTCAAGCTGTTTAGAGATGGTCTTATAGCCTTTACCTTTAAGATGTTTGTCTATAATTTTTTTTCGGATGTCCTGGGACAATTCTCTCCTTCGCTTTCTGTTGTCCATGTTCAGTGTGGTACACACCTTTTCACCAAACAGCAGGGTGACTACTTGTCTCCCTTTAAATAGGCAGACTGACTGATTATGAGTTTGGAAACACCTGTGATGTCAATTAAATGACACACCTGAGTTAATCATATCACTCTGGTCAAATAGTTTTCAATCTTTTATAGAGGTACCATCATTTTTGTCCAGGCCTGTTTCATTAGTTTTTTTTTTTTTTTAATAATTATGTTAATCAACAATTCAAAAGTAAGGGCTGTTTTTGATTAATTAATTTTCAATAAATTTTTATTTATTGTTACTTTTGTGAGTTTCAAGTGATTTCAGTGAGAATTGTGGGTTTTTCCTTCTTTAACTGAGGGGTACCAACAATTTTGTCCATGTGTGTAAAAAAAAATGAAGATCAGAAATACAGTCTGGCCAGTTAATGTGGTAAATGACTATTCAAGCTGAAACCGGCTGATTTTTAATGGAATATCTGCATAAGGGTGCAGAGACCCATTTCCAGTAACCATCACTCCCGTGTTTGCTAATTGTGCTGAAAGGCTAATTGATGATTAGAAAACTCTTGTGCAATTATGTTAGCACATTTAATAAAAGTGTGAGATTTCATGGAAAACATGAAATTGTCCGGGTGACGCCAAACTTTTGAACTTTAGTGCACTTGTGTGTATTGCAGGATGAGTGTGCAGTGCAAGGACGGAGGCTAAACAAAGTCCTCAAGATCATTACATACACCAAGCAGTCACACCTCCTCACCACAGAAAAGCTCCCTCATAAGTCTCCATTCATGAGTGAACAGAGCAGTGCTGCAAAAAACTTTGCAAAAAATGTGTGATTAATGCACTAGTGTCATGAAAAGATTGAAGTTGTTTTTAATGTCATCCCACTTATTTACATTAATCAGCGTGAAGTTAGTAACACCACTTGTCACAAGACAAAGTAGCCACTATTCTGACCCTGGAAACAAACATTTATTTTAGGATTCAAAACTGCATTACTTTCCTTTGAAACAAATGTTTTACAGTGCAAAAAGACCTGAATCCTTCATTAACCTTGTGTTATTTGTAGACAATTGTGTTGTCTTCATAATTGACTTCTATTCTGGGATTTCACTGTATCGACCAAAAGCTGTTTGTGATTATTATTTTTTACCACAGCATTCTTAACTGGCTTTAATCTAATCTCTTCATCTTGCATTAATTATGTATAATTTAGAACAAGTGAATTCTGATTATGTGTTAGCTTGTTTCACTTGTCTCAACAGTACATCAACTTGTTTGGCTTGACTTCAAATTGAATTCCTAGAATCTTGATAAATATTTTCTTCATGTTTCAGTTTTCATCCATCTTAGTGAGAGGCTGGTCTGTTAATCACAGGCTGCCAGTTGAAGATGTAACTTGCCTGAGTGCATGTGTTTTATGGCTTTGTGAGACGACAGAATGATAAGAGGGTTTATCGTGTCTTTAACAGATTTGCATTCATTTTGCATCCTTTTCAGACATAAGTTTGTGAGGACAAAGAAGAATGCAAGAAGGATTCCTTATTATATTAACTGATCTCCCAAGCAGTGAAATTTATGTACCATATTGCAATATGCACAAATTACATGTAAAATGATACAGTTCCACATGAATAACATCCATTCATCCTGAAGAATGTTGCGAGTAGGTTGGAGTCTATCCCACCTGACTTGGACAGGTCATCGGTCTATCACAGGGATACACATAGAGACAAACAATCCCACTCACATTCACACCTATGCACTATTTAGAATTACCAATTAACCTCAGCATATTTTTGAACTGCGAGAGGAAGCTGGAGTAACCAGAGAAAACCTATGTATGCACAGGGAGAACATGCAAACTCCATGCAGAAAGATCCCAGGCGGGGACGCCAACCAGGGACGTTTTAGCTGCAAGGCGAAAGTGCTAACCTTCCAGCCACTGTGCAGCCCATTGCATATAATCAATAAATTGTTATTGTATACTTGTGGCCCCAGTTTTCTTTGTATAGTCATGTCGGAAGCACAGGTTGTCTTGAACCTCAAGATAGATAAGAAAACACCTCAAGAGAATTCACATTCAGCAAAGCATGTTAGACAAGATGATCTCATATTTTAAGTAATTAACACCCCGATGCCAGTGGGAAGATTTATTCAGGAATGGCTTGAGGAACACGATGAAGACCCTAAAAATGTTGACTTGGCCTCCAAAACATCCCAGATCCCAGTCCAAATGAGCATCTGCCACATCCACTGACACCCCATCCCACAATCCAAAGGATCCAAAGGATCCACTGCCAATATCTTAGTGGACTCCTGAAGTCCTCTGTTCCTATTCCCATGGGTCAGAGCTGTTTTGGTAGCACAAAATCTACACAATAACAGGCAGGTGGTTTAATTATTGTCGCTAATCAGTGTACATTAACTGTTTATGTTCAGAAAGTATCTTTTAGCACTTTTTGCAAATAAAATTAGGGCTACAAATTCACAATGTAACAGTATATCTATATTTATTTCTTGTTTCCAACTGCCAAAGATATCCACTGCAACATTAAAAATAATATATTCTTTCTAGAGACAATGGGAATACAACACAGGCCTAGTAAATACAGTATACATGGATGTCACCAACCAAAGAAGATGTTTATGGGAACTGACAGAACCAATAAAGCCAAGATACAAATCAAAGCACGACGCCTTTGCAAGCTGCTGTTGTCAAAGTACAGAGATATTTACAGCTCAAAGATGTTGTCAATTCCATGTGAAGAGCAACCAGGAAATTAGCAAATATCTGGCAATGTGACAAAAGCTTTCAAAATGACAATGAATCAAATCCTTTTTTAGCAGAAAGGGATTGTTGCACTCATATCTGTTGGTTTTCGTTAATGTCAAAATAAATGATAGTGCAACGTTACTGCACTTTAAGGCAGGTCAGCATTTTGAACAAGCGTGTCAAACTGAAAACACAAACACGCAGAACAGTGACTTAATGAAAACAATACTTTATTTTAGTTATGTAGGACTTCTTATTTACACAGATGAATTCTTTTCACTGTCTGTCTGTATTCATGGATCTTTACTGTTGCATAACTATAGCTAGAGAGAAGGAGAATGGGATGTTGTGCAAATACAAAATACACAGATATACAGTTACAGTAAAAATGCTGTTAGGATAGCCAACATTCATGCACAAGAGCTATTATCCTTGGGCTTACAGAACATACTGCACTGAATAAGGCATACAAACTGTTGCTGAAGTTACAAAAAAGCTAAAATCTTAGAGTACTATGTTAAAGGCAACAAGAATTTGGTGTTTGCTAACTACTTTGACTTAGTACTTCAAGATATCCAATGACCTGGATGACTGAGAATCTTCAGTGACACAAAAAAAGCCAAGTACATTAACTATACAGGTGCATTATGGTTCACCACATTTCTCATTGTCTTGTACAAGGTCAAGCGCAAAACTTTTCAAAGGAAAAGCGATTTGACAAATTTGAAGGCTAAATGGAGACAGTGAAAAGAAGGAATAAATTAGCAGAGTATGATGAATAAATGGCAAGGAGAGAAACAAAGCGAACAATTAATGAACACAGTCAAAATATGAATAGATGAGGGGGCCTGAAAGAATGCAACGCTGGATGAGAAAACTATTATAAATGTGAATCTTTTAGATTAGAGTGAAAAAGGAGCTTCAGAAATGACTTGAAGTTTATTGTTAGGTATCTAAAAGTCACAAGGTAAAAGTGCCATTATTAATCCAAAATGTGTTATGTTTTAGTGCATTTAGTGCATTACGTTTTATAATGTACTCAACTGGTTTACATGTTATGCTGACATTTATTTTTTAGGCAAAGTGTCACATTTCCACTGTGACAGTATATGAATCATTTCAGTCTTTACATGGAAACACAAAAACAGCCTGATGTAAATAAATAAATATATAAATAAAATCAAATGTGCAAATTTAATCAGGGAAATGAAATACATTAAAAAATAAATAAAATGAGTTAGAACATTCAGGCACAACCTTCAATGTTTTATGTTTTCTTTTTCCTCTATCTTTCCTGTGAACAGTATGTTCCTTCTTTTAAGAGTCATCCTCAGTTTTAATGATGTGGAAAAGTGTAACATTAAACAGGACCTGGTGGCCATTGTTCCAGCCATAGAGGGCACGATCCCTGGCATTGTAGTCCAGCATAGACATGTGGAAGTACTGGTTATGAAAGGGAATGTCTGTATACTCGTATGTGGAGGTTTTAGTAGAGTAGGCATAGTATACCTTGGCACCGGTCAGATGGGAGTTAGTGATGTAGAGAGTTCCACAGATCATAAAAGACTCACCAGCGTTCCTCTTTGAGTATTCTGTGTTCCACGTGTTGATGATCTGGAGTGTGTTGGGGTTCAGCTGGCTGATGACGATGTTTCCGGCGTTCTGGTTGGTGGCGTACACGGCCCACAGGCCCAGCTCGTCTGCCATCAGGTCGATGTCTGAGAAACCTCCCCAGGTGTATGGGTACACGTTATGGAAGCCTGCTGACTCCAAAGCCCTCTGTGTGACTACACGACCTGTCTCGAAGCTGTACCTCACGATGATGTTACTCTGCATCTTGTTGTAGTACAGAGACCCGTTGTACACCACATGATTGGTTCCAGCCCACTTGAAAGGCAGGTTGTAGGTTCTGGATTCGACTCCAGCCACAAAATCAGCAATTGATTTATACTCTTTCACTATCTTGTTGTTGGTGTAGCTGTCCATGTACCACACCTGGAGACAAATACATATAGACAACATTCCTGTAATGTTTAAAAAACGGCGTCATGAAATTATATGCAGATAAAACATCCGTATACCAAAAATTATATGCAGATAAAAACATCCGTATACCAAAAATTGTGGGATGTATAACTATATTTATACAATTTCTTTGTAAAGTCAAGCGATCACAGAACACAGGAATTTCATAAATGGGAAGATTCCATGTTGCAACTGGCCAAATGTTTTTTTGGTGGTCAAATATTCAGTGATGCATTTCTCTTTAATTGTTACAAACGAAGTCAAACGGAGACCAAAGGAAGGCGACAGTAGCCATCCTGTTAAACCTCATGTATTACAGTAATTAACTCATAGTAAGGCATCCAAGCACGATTGCTTAGGTAGTAAATGTTTAACAATTCTAATGAGGTTAAAGTACTACTGTAGAGATTTTGACAAGGGGTGCTCCTCAGCAGTGTTTTGATAAGGCCAGGTCTATCTAATTTGTACCTGTTTGTACCCAGTGTATGCTATTACATGGATATGCAGTTGACAAACAGACAGGACAAAAAAAAATTGTGCCAGAAAAGGAAGGTTTAGAGATAATAAAAATGTATAATGTGAATGATTTCAAAACAAAGCAAAAAAAAATGATCACATAAAAGAAAACTTAGCAAGGAGAACAGTTATGTTGAATAGCCTCCACTGTGTCTGACATAATGCATGTAGCATATAATGCTATGCCTGGTTAAGAAAAGGCTTCCTCCTGTATTTTACCATTCAAATGTTTGAGGTCACTTACAAATGTCCTTTTTTTTGAAAGAAAGGCATTTTTTTCAATAAAGACAACAATGATCAATCAGAAATACAGTCTAGACATTGTTAATGTGGTAAATGACTTCTAGCTGAAAACTGCTGATTTTTGATGGAATATCTACATAGGGGTACAGAGGAACATTTCCAGCAACCATCACTCCGGTGTTCTAATGCTACACTGTGTTAGCTAATAGTACTGAAAGGCTAACTGATGATTATAAAACCCTTGTGCAATTATGTTAGCACATGAATAAAAGTGTGAGTTTTCATGGAAAACATGACATTGCCTGGGTGACCCCAAACTTTTAAACGGTAGTGTATGTGACTAGTGTGTGAATATGGTTTCTCAAATGCTTTACATAGAATGGATTGTATCGACACACTTTTCAACTCTCAAAGATACCCACAAAGCTTTTTGAAAGCTTCAATGTAAACATGAAAACGGATCAAGGTAATCCTCTCCTCATCTCAGTGCCTTATTGTATTTCCTTTAGAGTGTTTAAGTTTTTTGTTTGCTTATATAAATTCTGCAAACTTCTTAAGCTCAAAGTCCACATCAAACAGAATTGTTATCCAGCACAGAAACACAACCGCTCATGTACTAACACACTCCATTTTAAGTCCAAGATCTTCTTCTGTTACATATTTACATCATCATGTGACACACTCACATAACGTTTGCCTAAAGACCAACTTGGCCACACCTCAGACACAACAGAGCGCTTTGTCTTAACCCCAGGTCTCTGAGTTGACCAACATTACCTCATTTTCATCATTGCCTGCTGACTAATTAGAGCAGACTGGATTTTTCAGAAGGGCATCCTTAAAGAGACAGCAGATAAAACTAAGCATTCTAGACAAATTGTGAGATGAAGCGCTGCAGCAATGTACAAGTATTCAAACATATTCAAGCAGATGACAAAAATAAAATTGTATACCTGTAAATATGCATAACATAAGCTCTTTAAGTAACATTGTATATGTCAAGCACAGCATACTTTAGAGTATGACCATTACTGTGTTAAGTATTTGGAAAATTATCAACCACCATGTGCTGTATACATTGGCTTTCTTTAATACGTGCTGCTGAATGATCTGTGGCAAATAGTAAGTCAAGAACAAACTCTTCCAGTCATTTAGAGTTTTCCCCACATTCAGTAAAGAGAATCCTAATATAACAACTGGTGTACATACGTCAACTGCCCAGCAAATTCTGTCAAGTTTTATGTTTAAGCTCTGCAGTCAATTGTGTAAAACCGTTTTAGCGAGTAGGATATTATAATTCAACCGCATGTCTCCACTCAGACTAACAGGAGGGAAGCAGTTGTACGTAAATTATTAATTTGCTCTGTGCTGCTTCAGAGACAAAGAGACATTAAAACTCACCCTGTTGTTTTTGGGAGACGCCTGTGGGTCAGTCATCCAGGCTCCAAATCTGGTCCCTGAAGTTTTCACTGTCAGCGGTCCGGTGATCTTCATCAGTTTACCGCATGCTGTCAACACATCAAACAGCTTTGGTTAGATACGCGATAATATCATGATTGGAATACGATTCAAGCATAAATATAAAAGACTGTATAAATCTGGGGCTGCACAGTGGTTCGGAGGTTAGCACTGTCGCCTCACAGCTCGAAGATCCCCAGTTAGCATCCCAGCCTGGGGTCTAGGATCTTTCTGCATGTTCTCCCTGTGCATGTATGGGTTTTCTCCAGTTACTCCAGCTTCCTCCCACAGTCCAAAAACATGCTGAGGTTAATTGGTGATTCTAAATTGTCTGTAGGTGTGAATGTGAGTGTGACTGCTTGTCTCTATATGTAGCCCTGTGATAGACTGGTGACCTGACCAGGGTGAAGCCTGTCTTCACTCTAAGTCAGCTGGGATAGACTCCAGCCCCCCACAACCCTAATGAGAACTAAGCGGTGGATAGTTAATTGATGGATAGATGGATGTATAAATCTGGTAGTGGCTCCATTTTCAGTCCAATAAGTTTGGGTTTTGGACAGTGTGTGTGCAGCTTCTATCACTTTTCTTTGTCATTATTGAAACAGAGGTTAATAAGATATGTGAAACTGACTTGTACAGCCCCTTCCCATGGGCCAGATCTGGGGAAACATTTATCCCACATAGTTTAATATTCGAGGTACTCGAGTTGCACTTAATTCATCTTGCTAGACATTTTAATTGTGCCAAATGACAGCAGGCTATCACTTGCACACAAGTTTGCAAGTTCCCTATTAAGTATCGAAGTGGTATTTTACCTAATCAATCAAAGTTCATGGACAATGAAAGCAGTCATCTCAAGCACCGACAGATTTCCAGCCACATCCTATTAGCATTCACATGTTAGCTATTTATGTTGACACTTTGACAGGAACCATCACTGTTGATAACCTGGCAGTTGGCAAATTGGAGGTTTAGTTATGCAAACCTTTATGAAATACAAAGCTGCTCTGAAGGCAGAATTGATCTTATTAGTGGAGTTATACCTCAGTGGGTGGAATGATTTAAGTCCAGCTTTTCAAACCACAAACGGAAAAGAAGAAAAGAGAAGCAATCAAAAATGAAACGAATTATCAAAATTAACATCAAAGTTAAACTAATCAATCATTGCTTTAAAAAAGTTGGAATTTTGACTGAAGTCAGAGTGAAGCTTGACGATGTTACCACATTTTATTTTTTCCTTGGAAAAATGCTGTTGACTCTGCAAACAGGGCTTTTCTGATGCCAGTAACATTATTTCAACCTCTGGTAGCGCTTCTGCTCCGTCCTTTGCTCTGTATCTGAAATGCCAGTCTGCTAGTAGTTGCAAGAATTTTGCCGTTGGGTAAATCTGAGGTCACCATTCCTGGATGTGATGCTTTTGCGTACTTTTTTGCAACAGACTCACTGAGTTTGCTCATACAGCTGCGGAGCCTATTTTCCAGGTTTAGGACCCTCTGCTGCAGTTCCTCGTAGTCATAGGCTCCCATCTCCTCCTGGATACCCATCAACACACCAGACAGGTTTCTGATCTCCTCTTTGAACTGGGAGATGAGCTTGGCATCTGTCCTATACTGTTCCAATACAGGGATCAGTGGCTGCAGGGTCTCCATCTTCCCCTTCAGCTCCTGTAACAAACAAAGCAGTAGTGCACTGTAAAAAAAACAGACTTTACAAATCTCAGTTTGGCAATATACTGCATGTTTACAGCTGTGTGTTCATATTAATAAATGTAAACAGCAGTCTCTTTCCTTTGTTTTGCACAAAATGTCGACCTTCTACTTAGAAAATGCCTTTCTGAGTAGGTGAGAGGCACAATAATGTGGTCATGTGACACATGCATATCAGAAGTTTATCATAAGAACATGATCCAGCAAAAAAGATAAGAGAAAAAAGAGAGATCATACACTTTAAGAAACAAACTGATTTCACCTCAATGATTATTGTCGAAATAGTCTTAAATATTGTATCTTACTAACATTTTATATATCTATATGTATATATTACCGTTAAAAAGTTTGGGGTCACCCAGACAACTTCATGTTTTCCATGAAAACTCACACTTTCATTCACACGCTAACATAATTGCACAAGGGTTTCCTAATCATCAATTAGCCTTTCAACACCATTAGCTAACACAATGTAGCATTAGAACACAGGAGTGATGGTTGCTGGAAATGTTCCTCTGTACCCCTATGTAGATATTCCATTAAAAAACAGCCATTTCCAGCTAGAACAGTCATTTACCATATTAACAATGTCTAGACTGTATCTCTGATTAATTTGATGTTATCTTCATTGGAAAAAATAGCTTTTTTTTCTAAAAGAAGGACATTTTGGGCACCCAGATAGCTGGGCAGGCGACCTGTGAACAGGGACTGTAGTCCTCGACGCAGCGGTTATGGGTTCAAATCCAGCTCATGGCAATTTACTGCATGTCATTTCCCTACTCCTCTACCCATGTCTCCTGTCTCTCTCTCACTGTTCTATTTAATAAAGGCAAAAATGCCCCAAAAATAATAACTTGAAAAATAAGGACTATTCTAAGTGACTCCAAACTTTTGAATGGTAGTATACATATATAAAATTGTTTGGGAATCCTATCTCTATCGATTCATCCATTATCTATACACAGCTTAATCCTCATTAGGGTCGCTGGGGGTTGGAGTCTATCCCAGCTGACTTAGGGTGAAGACAGGGTCTATCACAGGGCTGCACATAGAGACAAACAATCACACTCACATTCACACCTATGAACAATTTAGAATCACCAATTAGCCTCAGCATGTTTTTGAACTGTGGGAGGAAGCTGGAGTATCCGAAGAAGGAATCCTATCTCCCTTATGAAATTACATTCAATGTTTTTTTCCCCACTAAAAAGTAATTGAATAATTAATTAACACATATTTGATCCAGATTATTTTTTTATTTTTTAACTTCGCTTCAACTTTTATAGTTAATTTTGTTACAGAAGGCTTCAGAGGTGGAGTCTCGATCAAAATTACAGTCCTCTTTCCGATTATGAAGTTTCCATTAATGTAACAAGTGAGTGCATGTAATCACAAACTACAGTGGCCACAGTGGTGTTGAGGGAGACATTAGCTCACGTTTCAAGTTTCTAACCCATGTGGCTCTTCTCCTTGGTCCCCCCTGTAAAACGTACTTTGCTTTTTTCGTGGGTCAAACAAATGCTAAGTGGATGTTTGTCATGCGGCTATTGGGGGCTGTGCTGTCAGTCAGTATCCATGTGGGGCGCTTTAAGACAACCTTGTCCTTGGCCAGGCAGTGGTGGACACGCATTGATCTTATGAGGAATGAAGGTTTATCAATTCAGATGCTTCTCAGGTATTTTTACAAGAGGTCCTTTCTCAGGTGATCCTGTGATGTTTCCCAAAGCATTAAACATCAAACAAAAATATACCTGAAAGTTTTTGTTGACGAGCGTCTTTCTGTCCGATTCGATCTGTCGGAACTTTGACCGCAGTCCTTTGATCTGGCTCTCCATTCTCATGATATACTGAAAGTCCCTCTGCGTCCGCAGATTCAGCACTTCGATTGACTGCGACATGTTCTGGACCTTTTGAAAAGAATGAAACAGCCCAGCATTGATTTTTCCGTCCACCACAAGATTAAAATGTCCTCCATGTTCAGCGTTCAGTAGTCTGCCATGCTCCAACTTCCTGAGGAACTGATCAACATTTTGACCTCCAACGTGTCTTTTAGCAGAACAAGCCTTCCAATGATTTGTACATGGACATGGGATTGCTACATGGCAGTTTTCTTGTTCTGCTTCCTCTCAACTCTAAACACATATTTCACTTTATGAGTTGGTACAGAATAAATTGTGAGTGATTTCCAAATGTCACGCGCAGACTATTGAATGTCCTGGTTTTAATAACATACTTTTGAGAAGAAAAGCGATGCAGAAACCTTAAAGTCTCTCTCTGGTTTAATAAAAGCTTACTAGGTTTATGGGGCAAGTGAACAAAAAAGAATATGGCCTTTTCTCTCTTCTGTGTCTGACTCTAATTATAACAAACCAACATTATTGGAGCACATCACTAACAAAGTGGCACAACACTCATGCATTGTGTTCTGCATACTTTTCGGGCTCTGTTGGGATCCTGAAATGGCCTCACTGACGCCCTGAGGCAGCTTAGTACATTAGTGTCAAAGGCCCCTGTGAATGACAGAGAACACCCTTTGGCATACGACATTAAAATGTAGGCTACAGCAATGTTTCCTTATACGGCAAACCCGTTGAGGAAATTGACTCTGCTGTGCTGTTTGTTTGTAGATAATGTATTAAATCACGACAGTCACGGGTAAAAAATAACATTTGGAACTGCATTTGAGGGTTACACTTCAGTTCACAATATTGCCTCGATGTGTACATAAATAATTTGATCAAATCAATTAAAAATGCATACTTTCATACAAAAAAAATCCATGGTTGTAGATATGAAAAACAGACCATCGAAAGCTGCTTTTATGATAACATCCACTTTCTGACATTGATAACACTCACAATTAAATAGCAAAAGCCTGTTGATATCTTTGAATGGTTTGCTGGGAGGAAAGGGGGTCACTCTAGTTCTGTTTAGGTGAGATGAAGAGCATTTTCATCTTCAGAAGCAGCCATTCAGCTGATGTCACCCATGTAATATATGCAGAGGTGGAAAATAGGGTTATGGACCTGGCTGGTGCAATCTCTCTGAGGATTAGAGATACAAAGAAGCGCGAATAACGATATAAATTGATGTGATGTCTATATGAGTTCAGGTGTGCTGGGTGCTTATGGTAAATGTGTGTGTTAGAGCGTGAGTGGGTGTGTTGTCATGTAAACAGAAATGTGTGTGACTTGTGTGCACATACCTTCTCCAGGAGCTGGCGCAGCTGCCTGCCTTTGGCATCTCTGGAGCACAGATTCTGTTCAGGTGCCACCACTGTGCAGATACAACGCCCATCTGCATCCTGAGCTGAGCTGTATACCTGCCACCCCTCCTTTGGCCTGATGGTCTGCATACAGACACACAAGCACAGCTGTAAATACACAGCACACATACCTACACACACACACTGAATAAACACTGATGATATCACTCTTATTAAATTGTGGCACACAGTTGTTATGTTTTGTTGTTTTTTTTTCCTCATGGGTCACTCATTTTTCTCCCTTATACCGCCAAAGCTTTGACATCAACCAATTCCACTGACTTATAAAAAGGTCTTTTTTAAAAGAACAAAGTGCTTTTTCTGTAAGATATTCCTCTGCTCACAGTATATGGTCTCCAGTGAATTTTCTCTTCAACAATAAATAGTGTTTCCTGGCCTTGATGAATAACCTGAGTGCTGAAATTCCTCTGTTTCTGCTCACTAGGCCTTCCAGTGCCTTAACTGAAAGTCCTGCTGGGAGACACAGATAAACCTGATTTGTGGGAGCTTTTCCTGCTCTTTATTTCATTCAATATGCTCCATGGCACTAGCCTCCACTAGCGTATAAAGCCTAAAGAACATAACACTATGCATCATAAGCCAATGCAGCACTTTTAAATGCAACACCATTAACTAGTGTCAGAGTGTACACAATAAAATATAGCTTTGCTCCAAATATTGATAAAAGTGTCCTGATGTGTTGGAGAAGTTGATAGCTATCAGGCACACAAACAGCATCAGTATTTGAACAATAATGCTGTTTACTGTCAGCATGGGAAATTAACACAAGCTTCCAGCCAAATACTGGCAACCTTTGACTGTGGATTGCAAATTTGTCTGCACTACCAGCCTCTTTGGCAGACTAACAATTATTATTTGGATTTTGTCATACACCCTCAAACTGAACCTGGATGGAGAAAAACATATGAAACATGTGAACTTTGGCATCTATTAGACTTAGTTTATGAATAAAAAAGCAAAGTGCCCTGTTTTCACAGTGCAGGCATCTTTTCCTTCTTCCATTCATCCTTGCCTGTCAGTCTGAGTAGTTTAAAGAACGTTTGGAATCAGCCATGAAAGATCATCTCCCCTCTGAGCAGGCAAAAACGTCACACCAAAGGGAAAGCTCAGGCTTTGACTCACCATTTTCACCTAAAGAAGGGCTGAATTTCTCAGTATATATCGTATTACTGCAATAAGAGTATGTTGCTTAAGAAATAAATGCCAACTATAACCACTATCTGTTTTTTAAGGACAATATTATCTTATCACTCTTTTGGTATTTAACACTTGCATTTTGATTCCTCAGTCTATCTCCTTTTCACTTTGAAATGTTATTTTGAAGTCAAAAGTACAACAAATACCTTCTACATTATCAAGCCTCTGAGAGCTTCTTGTTTTTTGTTTTTTTTTACACACAACTCTGCTATGCTGACATAATTCAACTTGAAGAAAATAGTTTAAGGTATTATCAAAGGACTGCAGCCCAAACATTTTCAAATGTGCACCTTCAGAATAAGTTGCAGAAAAACTGGAAATTAACCGAGGTAATCTCATTGAGCATTTTTAAATCCAGACAGAGAGTTCTTGAGGCTGACTCCACAACATGAATCTGTTTTTCATAACTTGCTTAGAAATTGAATCTTTTATTTGTTTCATGCTCTTCTTTTAATTATGTTTTAACTGTGTAATTTTGTAACTGTGTCTTGTCGTTGCTGCTGCCTATCTCCAAGACTACCTTGCAAAAGAGGTTGTTAATCTCAATGAGATTTCTCCTGGTTAAATAAAGGTTAATAATAAATAATAATTATAACACATTTATTATTGGTTGCTTGATCTCTGAAACTTATTTTATATTTTATATGAAGTGGTTCCTTACAGGGCTGCACAGTGGCTTGGTGGATAGCACATCCCGAGATCTTTCTGCATGGAGTTTGCATGTTCTCCCTGTGCATGTGTGGGCTTTCTCTGGGTACTCTGGCTTCCTCCCACAGTCCAAAAACATGCTGAGATTAATTGGTGATTCTAAATAGTCTATAGATGTGAATGTGAGTGTGCTTGTGCTTTGTCTCTACTATATGTATCCCTGTGATAGACTGGTGACCTGTCCAGGGTGTCGCCTGCCTTCACCCTAAGTCAGCTGAGATAGGCTCCAGCACCCCACGACCCTAATGAAGATTAAGTGATGTATAGATATTGGATGGATGGATGGGTCCATACAAGATGATTCAATAAAAGCTATACAGGGTAGAAAATTTTCACCTCTACATTCTTATTTATGACATCCTACTCCCCTGAGCTGGTGTGCTCAGTGTGCTATTCATGAAAAATAAAACCACAGTGAAAAGCAGCAGAAGAAAACATGATATATCTGGCGATCATGTGTGGTACGTTGCTGTAGTATAAGAAATTCTTAGATACTGAATGTCATGGTGCACTATGGCTTTTGCTGCAATCTGCCTCTCTCTGGTTAGAGCACAGAAAAATAGGTTAAAAGAGGCAGAAAAAGCATCAGCTCCTGTTTTTTTTCCACTTTGCTTTGAAAGGCTACTGCAAAGAAGCTAGTTTCACTAATCTGTTAAAAAGTCTGTCTCCTGTCTCTCGAGTGACGCACATCCTTTCCCCTCTTCCCACTCTCACATTTCCTCATATTAAAAAGATTCTGTTGCTCAGCCAAGCCAGATGCACTCTCCAATTAGTCTTTCTTTTGTGAGGAACTCTGTACAAATAGTTTTTCTCCCGTGAAATAATCCAGACAGCTGGTTCCTCTTTTGTTCTAAGCATTCATTTGGACTTTTTGATGAATCTGAAGGCAGTTTTAAGTATTTTCTCAGCCTGCAAATATTTCCTGTTTTTTTGTTTTCTTTTTCTGAACATTAATTCTGCACACCACTTTCAGTCATGGCAAGGTGATACTATATGAGGGCATTGCTTTGCAATCAAGACACTGGCACAGGGACCGTGCTCTGCATGGTTGGAATGAACCTAATAGTCCGTTGTTCTTGTCCAAATGGCTTGCTGATCTGCAAGCTGCTTCTCCTAATTTGTGATCATGCTCCCATTCTCACCTCAGAACCTCAAAGATATGTGTCTTATGAAATATTACATTTCAAAAACATGGAGAAAAAAAATGAGCAAGTAAAGGAAGACCGCATGGATAAATTCATGAATAAATTAACTTCAAGTCAGATTTTTACATAACATTTGCTAGTATTAAAATGTTTAGTGCTGCTTCTTTTGTTTGGAGTTATTTCTTTTCTTATGAAGACTGGACTCTCCCTAAAAAGTGAGCTACATGCCTGGCATTGCTCCAGGATCAATATCAGTGCTATATGGTTGATGTAAGCAATAAACAAAGTGCAGTGAGGGTGCTTCTTCCTCCCACCATTACTTACATTCTGTGCGTAGATTTCAAGTTATTTTTTTGCACACATTTTGGCATATTAATGTCTACCAGTGCTGAAATATGTACAGGTAACAGCAACAATAGCAAAAAATCAGCCAAATATGCAACAATGGCAGGAAATGAGTCATTTCTGTGTGATGGAGCATTCACCAAGCATTAAATGAAAGACATCCCCAATCAGCAACATGACATGACAGACCAAGTTTATTCTGCTCTTTCTGGTAGAAATGTGGAGAAGCTTTCTGGGAAACTCACCACTGAAGGGCAGTATCCGAACAGCAGCAGGAACAGCAGTGGGTTCAGCACCACGGACAGAGACCACATCCTGCCTCCTCCACGACCAAAAAAATAAAATCAAATAAAGAAAGAAAAATCAAGCAAGTTTGGGTCCGTGGGATCGCGGCACCTCGTCCACTACGCGCTGGTAAAAACCGTGTCTTCCTGAGAAGGAGGAGGAAGAGGAGGAGGGGGGCACATCCAGTCACTCGTCCCCGTTAAGCACGCCATATGGTCAGCGGGGAGAAACCGGCACTGGCAAGGAGGAAAAAGTTTGTGTGCATGCATGCGGCGAAAATCCGAGCTGCGTTTTCAGACAACACGGACCCTTGTTCGCGGATGTGACATCATCCAGCTGCCTCTCTTGACTCTGGATGAATGGAGCTGGTGTGAGGAGGAACTCGGCAGCAGCGCCGCGACAAAAGTTGCAGCTGGCAGTATTCACGGGGAAATAACGAGGAGGAGGCGCGGGCTCCCGCCCTCGCTGCTGTTGCTGTGAGCGCGCGCAGAGCCAAAGAGCGCGAGAGGACACGGTGAGAGCAGCACGAGTAAGAGCACCCGGTCCCTGCCGTCACGAAGTAGAACCGTTAAGAACTGGGAGGTAGGTGGGTGTTCTTAGCTTTCACTCAAACTCAAAACTTCTTTTTCCCCCTCTGTTGGTGTGTATTAAAGTCTATTTATGTTAATTAAGAGTTTGAAGATAAAAAAAAATACTGCGAAAAAAACAAGTAGCTACAAAATAAAACAATAATAAATCGTAATATTGACTTAACATATTTTCAGGTGCTGCTCACACAGCGACAGCTAAAGTCATGAGTGTCCAATGAAAGCTTTACATGACATGCTACCTATGCGTGTCTAATGTAAAGCAACCATGATATACAAGAGTCATTCCACAATTAGAGGAGATTTAGGTCAGTGTTTTTAAAAAGTATAAATTCCTTTTTACAATTTTCTGCTACATATTTAGCAAAAGGGCTGTACAGCGGATTGGTGGGTAGCACTTTCGCCTTTCAGCTCGAAGATCCCTGGTTCGTGTCCCAGCCTGGGCCTTTGGATCTTTCTGCAGTTGCATGCTCTTTCTGTGCATGCATGGGTTCTCTCCAGGTACTCCGGCTTCCTCTCACAGTTCAAAAATATGTTGAGGGTAATCTATTCTTAATTCCCCCCTAGGTGTGAATGTGATTGTTCATCTGTATATATAACCCCACGATGGACTGGCGACCTGTCCAGGGTGTCCCCTGCCTTCGCCCCAAGTCAGCTGGGATAGACTCCAGCACCTGCTTTTTAGTACATTTAGTACAAGTAAATTTACACATCAGCTGCATGTTTTAGTATTTTGTGGATGGCTTTTTTGAAATTTGATGTGTGGGATGCAAAATGTCCTCCAATTCTGGAATAACCCATAAATGTTAAACCAGG
The DNA here is from genome assembly GCF_021347895.1 of Acanthochromis polyacanthus. Taxonomy (NCBI): domain Eukaryota; kingdom Metazoa; phylum Chordata; class Actinopteri; family Pomacentridae; genus Acanthochromis; species Acanthochromis polyacanthus. The sequence goes on along the minus strand of NC_067121.1, from coordinate 17,079,017 downwards.
AAATGCATAGGTAGGTCAAAAATGACCCAGTGAGTGTAATATTCGCCTTTGTAAATTATCAAAATGTTCAAAATCTGTTATAAAATGAAAAATAAACATATTTTAAACATGAAATCATTCTTGTGTGGACCAAGATATAATGCAAACAATAATGCAAATGATTATTCTTAACCAAAATGAAAAAAAAATGCATAAAAACACATTCATTCTTATACAGGCCATTTTTGATCCACTTATGGAAGAGTGTAGAGTCCAATCACTGATGCATTTAAGGGTTAAACCAAGAGATGAATGGTCAGATGAAGTACGAATGAATATTAAATATGGAATTGAAGCTACTCTAGGGTTCAGAGTAATCAATTGCCGTCAATAACTGAAACAATTAAAATATTGTAGTGATCACAGCTGGTAGCTAAGACTGAACTGTTGCTATAATGCACCATGGGAGTTCGGGGTGTTGGGGTTATAAATGCTGTTGTTGTGGTTCATATTAGTGTAACAGTGTTACTAGTGTTTGTGCTTTATTGTGCTTTTGTGGTTTAGTTGGTCGAGATAGTTTAATTCAGTGTCATGTTGTCAGTACTGTGAGTTAAAAGTGTTGTGTATTAGATGTCTTCCAGTTACTGTGCATTGAACACATCCAAACTAAATGGCTCACTTGAGATAGTGTGTATAGATTACAGAAGATATTACTGAAGTGACAGTTTTCATCACAGAGTTGCTTAATATATTTATTATTGAGATGGACATTGATGGTGACTTCAGACAGTGGTGAAGTGTTGTTGTATATTGTTATGTCCTCTGCCGGGTTGGAACTGGACTTACACAGCCTGTGTGTCATGGTGACTTTGGAGACTGTATTTATTGCAGCTGGCTGAAGACTGGACTCGAGGTCCCACCTGGCAGTCATCAGGAGTGATTGGCCTGGAGCTCCAGACCTGCTCTCAGCTCTGGTTCTCCACACCTCCTGACCCATTGGATTAGTCCACCACCGCAACTCCTCCTCCCACAAGACCCCAGCCATCACCACACCTGTGTATGAATCTGCAGCCAAACTCTCAGTCTAGGGGTCTGGATTTCATAGCCACTGAGGTGTGACTACTAAATTGGAGTTTCTGTTAGCAGCTGCTATTTCGTTGAGAAGCCACTTGTGTCCTATGTGTGTCCTGTAGCTACCGAGGGGTGGTGATTCACATGTTATGTCTTGTTACAATTGTGTGTTTAGAGGAAACAATTTCTTTTAGTTAATTATGCTCACTTGACACTCATTTGTATTGTATTTGTCTGTTGTTTGTGGTGGGTGTTGCTACTGTGCTCAGGTTGGGCTAAGGAGTTTAGTCGTTTTGTTTTTGTTTAGTTAGTTTAAGAACTCTGTTTGCCTTTGTTTGGTTTTATTTTGTTCTTTGACTTAGAAACATCCACCAGCCCTGTTTTCTTTTGTTTGATTACTTTTGTGTTAATTCTGTCACTCGGCAATAAATTGCTTTACCCAACCAATGACATCTGGTTGTTTTTCTTACACCTAGCTGACCCTAGTGGGTGGGCCATAGCATATATACTTTGCTGCTGGAAGTCTCTGTGTAATGAAATAGAGTTTCAGGTGTTCTGACTGCTCTTGAAGGCCTGGATAGTACAAACACATCTCCTTGCTGTCTAATTGCTAGCTGTGGCAGTCATGTCAATGAATTGTGCAGAAACAAGCTGTGTAAAAGGCTACATAAGGCCCATGCTGATGCTAAGCTAGGATACAGGGTGAGGAGTGTCTGTCAGGAAGGAGCAGCTCCAGCTGCTAACCTTGCTCACACTATTAGTGCTGCTAACATTTAGGAACAGCAGGACTGTAATTTCATGCTTCCAAAAACATTCAGACTAAAGTGATGAATTGTCTCTGCAATGAGCATACCGTAAATCCACTTTAGAGGGAGCAGTGAATACTGACAGATGTCCTGAACTGATGAAGTTTTGTGGACATATGTTCCAGCTGAGCAGCTGTTTCCAACAACTAGACTAACATCAACTACAGGGAACAAGTCACTCCAACATGTCAATAGATCAGCTATGAGGATTATTCTGATTTTCAGAGATTGATAACTTTACACATTATTTACTGTGGAAAACTGCAGCTCATTTGACATGTAATTTTTAAATGCCAATTAGTATTATTACTCCACCAAGGAACGCGGTGGAGGTTATGTGACAATCAGTGTTGGTTTGTCTGTCTGTCTGTTAGCAACATTACTCAAAAACGGATTTTGAATAAATTTTTATGGAAGGTCAGAAATGAGACAAGGACCAACTGATTAGATTTTGGCAGTGATGCGGATTATAGTGTGGATCCACAGATTTGTTAAACATTTCTGTATCATTGCCAGATAGCTGCATGGCTTCACTGTAACTATGACTGCAAGTGAACACTACGTAAGCTGCCTGCTGATGATCACGATTGGGATTCGACTGCTGCGGAACACAAATTTTTTAAAGATTTCATCTGTCAGAAATTATACAATGACTGAGCAGCCTTGGCAGAGGACTGCGCTGTCTGAGTGCTTTTCTTGCTAGAATATGGAAAAAGGTTCACTGTATTTCATTCATTTTAATGACTAATTATTTTTAGTTAACATGGTTGAGTATCGGTTAAGGAAATTGTTTAGTAATTGCATTTGTACTAGGGCTGAGTGATTTAGGTAGGTTAAGGTTAATTACTCTGCCAAGGAGGTGGAGTACTATTGGACTAAGGTTCATAAATTTTGACTCACCATTTCATGATTTAAGCTTAAAATGCTGAATCTCAGACCACATTCATTTTCACTCAAGGAAATGTAATTATAATTTTCTAGCCCCTCAAAAACCTTGCTGCAATCCAGAGTAAGTGTACTGTGTCTAGAAAGAGAGAGGTTGTAGTTGAATTATTATGAGTACAGTTTTTCAATTTGTTGACCACCACAAACAAAATCCCATTCTCCCTACTGCATGCCTAGATGCCAAAAAGTGTTTTTTTTTTTGAGAATGTGAGAGAGCTGACCCTTTAAACAGGGAAACATTCCTGATTACCCAGATCTCATTATCAGAGAGAAATTTAAAATCTGTCATCTTACTGAAATAAATGACACAAAGCTTTTTGTGCTGCAGTGCTGTTATAATGTTCCTTTCTGGCCAGAGCCATTTGTCACATACTCTCTTATGACACATTGTTTTCAAATAACTGAGGTGAGGTACTAAATAATGCGTGGAGCGCTCATTGTGCATACAAATAGAGTGTGTGGAGTTCAGGACTAACAGACACATCTGTTTTTCTTCAGCTCAGATGAATAAGAGACCAGTGGTTTTAGTCTGAACATGTCACAAAGTTTCAGACATTTGCTGTGTTGAAGCAACACTGGATGTGTGTTTTGTTTTTCCTTACTAGTTTTTCCACAGCTGCTAAGAATGGTTTTCAGTATACAGCCATTCAAGAAAACATTCAGGAATGCATGTACAGTGTGAACAAAACATTGATATCCTAAGTTTATATTTCAAGACATTCTCTCAGCTAAGGATTACGAGTCTTACAAACATTCCTCAATAATAATGTCCTATAAACTGTTAGTAATAAAAGATATATCCTTTTCACAAATACATCTCTTTTCCCAACAAAATTCTTGAGAGAGTTTAGAATCGGGGTTTCAGAGTCTGCCTGTGGGCTCTACTTAAACAAACTGCAACAACTGCTCCTCCTCAGCACCTCCCCTTTGGAAGTGCTGATGGAAATGATGCTTTGGTTGATGTAAAGAAGAAGCAGAATTTTGTCACAGGCTCATTTAGCTGTGAGCTGCAACTTAATCCTTTTTTTAAGCCTATATCTGTTCACATGAATGCAAATGGAACCATCAAACGTGGGCAGAATTATGTACTCAAAAACAACTAATACTGACACTGAAGAAAACTTGCAAGTGCGATGATTCTCAGGCAACTTCAGGATTCTGAAGTAGTGTCTTCAAATCTAAGTAGTGTCTTTTTCCTCAATGTCCACATATCCTCTTTCAATTGGATGTATAGCTATTTCTACAGTCTGGACACTGAATACAGGAAAAAGCCCTTTACAGTAAGTCATACATAACTTTAAAACATGTCTATCATTCCTGCATATAGGATTTGATGAGTTAAGACTCTGAAAATGGGGTGTGAACTTTGACACAAATTACAGATATGAAATTGTAAAGGCTTTTTAGTTCCTTGATTGCCTCTAAAGGCTGTGTGTCACATTCTGTGCTGTAGGTCCAACTGCTGACTGTTGTCACTTAGTGGGAACAATGACAACTCTCTATGGGCATACACCTTCCTCCTCATAGTGCCTTTTTTGTATCACTTCATGCCACCCCTACAATGCTTCCACAATCTGAGGTGCCGCACCTCACAATTTGACAACCTCTAGATGGTTAGTAATATTTATCTTTTGTACAAAATGTGCTGTGAACATTTTTCCTTGAGGAGCACCTAACTTGAGAATGAGCCATGGATTGCCATTCAAGCCTTCCCTGAAAGGTTACTCACAGGCTGCAACAAGAGCATGTCCATGACAGCAAGACTCACCTTCACCCTTGTAGGACGCTAATTCTTTTTTTTCCCTTTTCAAGGGAAAATGTAAGAGACAAAGCTCTGCCAGAATAGGTGGGTTGGGGCATACGCTATTAGTTTGAGAAATGAGCGGGGTGGGAGTGTTTTTTCCCTGGGTACTCCAAGCAATGCTGATGTAAAAATGGTTAGCATTTACTGTAGATCTCAAGAGAATATGCACCTCCTGGCCTTTTTCAGGTCACCAGTCAGCAGCAGGTTGGGATGAGCCGATTGGTTGGGCAATGAAGCGCAGTACTGTTGGAGTGTTTCCCAATGAAACAGTTAGAACAGGGAATGCTTGAGTGTCTTTGACAGGAAGAGACAGAAGTTTCTTGGCACACTTGAACAAAGATTTTTTGTCAGCATGAGCTGCATTCCTGATGTGTTTCTCTCCAGAATTAACAGAGGCTGCTGCTTGCTGTGTGGCTCAATCCTGTTCACAATGCTTTTGACATTTGATATCTTTTGCAGTTCAAATACACTTTCGAAATTGCTACAAAGATGATATTTACAAAAGCAGCACAACCAATCTACTGAAAAATGCTAATGCTGTAAACAGACAGATGTATTGTCTGTATTTTGGACTTTTGAGAAAATATCAACAGAGAGAACAAGCAATTATCTTGCTACAAAAGAGACACCCGTCAAAGCAGGCTGATTCTAGTGTTCTTCTCCAAATAGCTGAAAATTACAGTGTTGCCTATTTTAACAAGTCATCTTTATCTTCCGTTTTCCAGTAAAGTCTACACTTGTTATTTTTACTGTTTTGATTGAGTTATAAACTTTTACAGCCAGCATTTTTCCAGTACAACAAACGTTTTCTACACTTGGTCAATACGCAGTTTTGCTGGAGCAGCTGGAAGGTAAATGCTTTGGTTAACAGCAGCAGCAGTTGCAACTAGATGTCAGTTTGCTGCCCAGATTTCGCCCTCATCTGCCCAGGGGTTTAAGCCAGCACCACACAGTAAGACTGGCAGCCAGGAGATGAACTATGAGGGGTTCAGTACAAAGGATATTGTATGCTGGGGGCCATGTTATATTAAATAGTGCTGCAACTGTGCTAATTCACTACGCTGACTACTTTTGCAGCTCAGTCAGCAGAACTGCACATGGGCCATGTGTTGGCTACACAAGAGGATAATCTCTTGCCTCTGTTTTGTGTCTCCTTGTTTCCTCTATCCTCCATCTTGTCTCCTCTGTCTTACTGCCCATAACCAGAAAATGAGTCTCAGTCATAGGCGTCAGTTTGGGGGGGGGGGGGGGGGGCGCGATGGGGACGTGTCCCCCCCACTTTTTGTCAGGGGTCATTTTGTCTCCAACACATTCAAATTCTTCACATGTAAGCCGTTGTAAACCCAGTTATTTTCAGTAGTAAAGAAAATTCCGACGCTCCTGAACGCACCATCCGTACTCGGCCGAGAGTTGCACAGACCAACCAAGCACACCTTCGTGAGGTTAAAAACAAACAAACAAACAAACAAACAAAAAACGCGCAGATGCTAAATTTACGCCTGTGCCAAGTGGAAGCTCCGACCAGAGGCATGCAGGGGCAAAATTTCGGCCCGGGAGAATTAGTACTATAGCAGCCCACAGAACCCTCTATCTGTATGTACGGATAGCTGAACAGTTTAAGCTTCTGCCTGTGGTGTGGTGGTTGTGAGTTTGAGTCCAGCTTGTGGCATATTGCCGCCGTTCTTCGACATTTTCTCAAAGTGCTGTGGTCTCCGTTCCCCCCACTTTTACAAACAAACTGACGCCCTTGGTCTCAGTGCATCAGTTTGAAGGATATCTCATTTCCTAAAATACATCTAAAGGAGAGACAAGGAGTACAGATATATCCTCAGTGTATTCTTTGTTTGTGAAGTCTTTACGGCACCTATGACACAGCTGGACTATACAAACCATACCATGAGCAGGAATGATAAATATATTTCACTTTTTATTTGTATAGTATGCCTTGTTTTGGCTCACTGCATGTGTGTATTGAACTAAACCATTAAAAATGCACTACATCTGGACATTGTTGTCACATTATACAACACCATGTAGCCTATGGAATTAACTGTAAATATGTACTTTAAATTGTCATGTAAAATCTGCTTATCTGACAGAGAATATTAAACATGGTGATACGCAATAACAAAGCAATCAACAGATGATGCAGCTACCCCACATGTTGCTTTAAAACATCTGAAAAGCAAATATGTCTTATGTTGTTTAATTCCTGCTACCTCAGCTCCTCTCTGTTCTAGTCTCTACTCTCCGTCGTCCACTTTCAGGGGGAGGGACAAACATGCAAAGAGAGGAGGTGAGGAAAGCAACTGAGGAAATTGAGAACGGAGAAGAGGTAAAAATCTGTAATCCCTGTAACATTTACAACTATAGTTTCATATTGTTTCACAGTTCTGACCCTCTGTGTCTCCTCTGTCCTATGTCTTCCTGCCTGATACCTGGAAAAAGGATTCCTCACTTCCTAAAATGTATCTCAAGGAGAGAAGACTGCTGGAGTTGCCATGAGCGAGGATGTTTGGAAAGTTTTTTTTTTTTTTTTTAGCAGTGTAACAGGGATGTGACGCAGCTGAATATATAAACTGGAGCAGCCCTGACAAATGTGTGGAGCCTTTGTAATATATACCACTGAATCTTAATGCATGTCACTATCCATTTGTTTAGACCTGTTGTTTGCTACTCTTCTTTGATACCTAATGGCACATACGCTACTGTTCAAAAGTTTGGGATCACTTAGAAATGTTCCCATTTTTGAAAGAAAGCAATGATGTTCAGTGAAGATAACATTAAAATAATCAGAAATCCAGTCCAGACATTGCTAATGTGGTAAATGACTATTCTAGCTGGAAATGGCTGATTTGTAATAGAATACCTACATAGGGGTACAGAGGCCCATTTCCAGCAACCATCACTTTTGAGTCCTAATGCTACATTGTGTTAGCTAGTGGTGTTGAAAGGCTAATTGATGATCAGAAAACCTTTGTGCAATTATGTTAGCATCTGATTGAAAGTGTGAATTTTCATGGTCATCAGTCTGTCTCAGGGATACAGGCAAACAATCACACTTGCATTCACACCTACAGACAATTTAGAATTACCAATTAATTTCAGCATGTTTTTGGACTGTGGGAGGAAGCTGGAGTACCTGGAGAAAACCCACACATATACAGGGAGAACATGCAAACTCCATGCTGAAAGATCTCGTGAAGACCGGGACTGTGCAGCCTTTGATGTGTGTGTGTGTGTGTGTGTGTGTGTGTGTGTGTGTGTGTGTGTGTGTGTGTGTGTGTGTGTGTGTGTGTGTGTGTGTGTGTGTGTTTAATTAAAGGCATGAACATGTACTACTTTCATACATTCTTGTCACAATAGGCCACATTTTCAATTGAATTATCAGTAAACATATACACTTAGTTGTCATGAACACTGCTATGCTCATCTAACAGAGATCATAAAATTCAGCAGTAGACCATAACTGTACAGTCTATGGCTATAACAAAACAATGGACATCTGTGCCCCACATACAGTTTAACTGCTGCTGCTTTGAAATGACATCTCTGAAGCAAGGATGTCTCATTTTGTTGAATGCCTGCTGCCTCAACATGCATTTTCTTGTGTCTCCTTTTTACCTCTTTCACTTACATGTTTAGTGGTTCAATATTTTTAGAAACAAAAGCATCCAAGGTGTAGGGCAAAGACAAAATACTTACGCTAGAATGTTTAATGTGTGACAAAGAGAAACCTGACAGTAGAAAGCGACGATAACATTGCAGTGTACTATGAAGACAGTATAGAAAGTCTTAGAAGTAAAACACCATGTACACTAATGAAGGTATTGTGGTGACTCACACTGCCTTCTGTTTGTTTATTGTGTGTGTGGGCTATATTTTATCTAATTAAAACCATCCTACTAAATATCAGAGATTCTGAATTGTGAGTTACTTTAAATGTGCATTTCACTATGCTCAGACAGAATGGAAACTTTCTTGTCCTCTGGCTTAATGCATGCTGTGATAGGCTCCAGCTGTTCATGACCCTGGAAAGGATTAAATGGGTAGAGAGAATGTGTAAGAACACTGAATAGACAATTTAAAACTTCCTCAGTGTAGACCAGAAAAAAATCTCATGCCCTATTCTCTTTGAAAATGCCTGTCATTGGATGTGGATGTAGCCCACAGCAGCCCTGGATTTTTGACAGGATTTTTCAGGCATGTTGACCAAAGTAAGCATCCCAACAGATTGGCTGTGACTAGCTGGGTATAGGCAGAGTTTTGTGAGTTGGATAAGTTTAGAGTGAGCAGCCCTTTACCACAGCAACAGCCTGGAGTGCTCTGATCGGGATGAAGCTTTATTATTCTGCCAAGGAACATTGTGGAGTTATGTGACGATCAGTGCTGGTTTGTCTGTCTGTTAGCAACATTACTCAAAAACAGATTTGTATGAAATTTTCAGGGAATTTCAGAAACAACAAGAACCAAGTGATTGGATTTTGGCAGTGATGCAGCTTATAGTCTGGATCCACAGATTTGTTAAACATTTCTGTATCATTGCAAGATAGCGGCAGGCGTTACTGTAACCATGGCAACAAATGAACGCTATGTCAGCTGCTTGCTGACGATCACCTGATTGTGATCCTACTTCAAATTGAACGCTGCGGACCACAAATTTTTACAGATTTCATACATCAGAAATCATACGACTGAGCACCCTTGGCGGACTACTGCACTCTCTGAGTGCCTTTCTTGTTTTTTCTTTCTTTATTTTGATCCTATCAGTATTTAATAGACAGACATGTTGCTCTGTCCTTCAGGATGAAAAACAGCTGATCATATATTGTTTAAAAAAAAGAAAAAGATGGCTAGCCAGCACAGTGGAGTAGAGGTTAGCACTTTCGCCTTGCAGCAAGTCCGGTTCGAATTCTGAGGTGGACATGTGATCTTTCTGCATGGAGTTTGCATGTTCTCCCTGTGCATGCGTGGGTTTTCTCCAGGCACTCCGGCTTCCTCCCACAGTCCAAAAATATGCTGAGGTTAATTGATTATTCTAAATTGCCCGTAGGTGTGAATGTGAATGTGATTGTTTGTCTGTGTATGTAGCCCTGTGACAGACTGGCGACCTGTCCAGGGTGTCCCCTGCCTTCGCCCAAGTCAGCTGGGATAGGCTCCAGCACCCACCGCGACCCTAGTGAGGATAAAGCGGTGTATGGAGAATGGATGGAGATGACTAGCCATCTGCCACAGAACCTGAACTCATCATCATGGAAAAAAGTATTAGACCACCCTTATTTTCTTCAATTTCTTGTTCATTCTTATGCCTGGTGCCACTAAAGTTATATTACCTGAAGAATACAATGAACATGAGAAAAAATGCAGCTGATTACATTATACTTTATGTCTTATTTGACATGCTTAACTTTAATTGGATTCCTAGGGTATATATAAGGCCATTTCATGTCATAAGCAGCACAGCACATGCAAAAGCCTAGAGTGGTTTCCCTTTTACATTCAAGCTTCAGCACAATTCAGAAGTTTTTAGCTCTCACATAATGCCTAGAACAAAATAATTATGTAAAGCCACAAAGACAGCTATCTTGGCACTGCTGGAAATTGGTATGAGTGAAAGACAGGTAGTGAAAAAACTGAAGATCTTCAAGACAGTCATTCATGACTCACACACACAAAAAAAACAAGCCCAACATGGTACTACCAAACTGCTAGCTGATCACGGCAGGAAACGTCTGTCTATCCCACGACATGAACATGCACTCATCCGTTCCTGTGTCAGGAATTGTCGTCAGGCCTTAAAAATGAGTGGGTACTGTTGAGAACTGTGACTTGTACGGCAAGGACGGTCTGAAACCGATTGCTTGAAGCTGATCTGAAGTCACACAGGGCATGGAAGAAGCCAATCCAGTTTTCCGTTGATGCCCACTCCAGCCAACTTACTAGTTAGGAGGAATCCTGGAGAAGCCTACAAACCAGACTGTCTTGCCCCTACATTAAAACATGGGGGTGGATGAGTGACAATCTGGGGTTGTTTCAATATGGGTGGAACAGGGCAAATGCAATTGTGTGAAGGGTCAATGAACCAGGTCAAGTGCAGGGCTACACTTGAAAACAGTCTTCTTCCATCAGCTGGAAAAGTCCTTCCTGCCTCCAACTGGATTTTCCAAAAAGACAATGCCCCTTGCCACATGACAAGGTCGGTTAAAACCTGGATGGAGAACCAAAACATTGAAGCCACGGCTTGGCCTCCTCAATCAACAGATCTAAATCCAATTGAAATCCTGTGGAAAATCATCAAACACAAAATGGAGAACCACAAGCCTCAAAACAAAGCAAATTTCTTTGAATTTGTGCAACAGCAGAACAAAGCTGGTGGACAGCATGTCAAGACACATGGTTGCAGTCATCAAAAAACAATGGTTGGCAATCAAGCACTAACTCCTGTGTGTATCATGTGACCAAAACAGACAGAAAAGAAAACATAGAATGCCTAAAAACACCGTTTTTGGCAGTACAATGCCATAGCTATTGATGTAAGAACTTAAGTGATTTTAGTTATCAAGAAAACCATGGAAAATGGCTAGATATCAGCTCTTCAATTAACCCGTTAAGGTTCAGCGGCCCGCATTCGTCTTGATATCTGCATAAGCATTTTTCGAAATAGAACGACACTGCCAACTCGATGATAGAAACATTATACACTGATGGAAAGCTTAGATTCTCATGAATTTGCCGGTATAAACCACTTTCAGATGTGATTACCACAGCGGGTAATATAAACACATTTGTCCGACGAACAACCAATATCCATCCTGTATTTTTCTGCTGTTGAACTTCAGTGTTGGTTTGACACCAAAAAAAGCGTATCGAGTCATAGAAGATTCAAAAAACCTACAGGATGACCGAGATGACGATGCTTTGAACTCTCAAGAACAAGATCAGGATTCTCTATACACGGCTTTAACGTACACAGCGCGACTCACATTTGCGGGTTCATTATTACACACAGATGAAAATAATCCACAAAAAACGGCCATAATCCAACCTTGGACATCCAGACGAAACAAGCCAGTAACATATTTTGTCCAAAACATGTCTTGAAGTCGGTATGTAATCCACGAATAGGTCGTTTTCGAAGAAATGCACCTCGCGATGCGCGTCCAATATTCCCTGTATTTCTCGTCATACTTTTATTTACAAATAAAATATTAGCAATTTTTTGTACTGAAAATGGTTGGAATTGACTGTACCTTATTGGGCTACACTCTTATGAGCTATTTTTGTTGTTATCATTGCATTTGTCCAAACAAATGTATCTCTCGGTAGTTGTACCAGACATTAAAATGAACTAGATGAGCCCTCAGTAGAGGGCAGAACCACACCCTCTGCTGGCGAAAACCCCTGTCCTCCTACAACTGATGCAATATGTATCAATTTTGATCATTGTACGTATCTCCCTCCCTACTTGATCTGCTGACCTGTAACTCCACAACTGAGCAGGGGACCTTAGACTTATCAGACTTAGATCTTATGTGCCAAGTTTGATTATCGTGACTTCAGCGGTTGCAGAGATATCGGACCGGACATAGCCACATACATACATACATACATACATACATACATACTTACCCAGCCAGATACCGCACCGAATGCAATAACCCCGTCGATGTACCCGTCGGGCGTGGTTAACAAGAAATTGAAGAAAACAATGGTGGTCTAATAATTTTTTCCATGGCTGTACTTCTACTGACCAAAACAAGATGATGTCATTCAGTTTTGAGAATTACACACAGGGTTCAATCAGCAGATGGAATGAATCATACAGCACAGTGCAAATTGTTTTGGAGGAGGCAGCCAAACTTAAGAAACCTAACAGAAATCTGACAGATTATTTTGTATATCGCAGGCTACAAAGAAGTCTTAGGCATGTGAGATGATGAAGCTTTGAGGGAGAGGTTTAAATTTGTATTTAGCTGACAAATGAAAACAGGTAGACAATATTCTAAATGTACTTTGTAAATAACTGGTTAACTTGAGAAATTTCATCTGTCTAAGAGATTGTTCTTAAAAGGGCTGTGAAAAAGGTTGCACAATATTGCATAAAATATCATGAACATATGTCTTTATGACAAAATGCTTGCAGTCTGCTGTAAGGATCTGTCTGGCCAACCTGACAGGAGCTGAGGGAATTTCAACACAAATGCAGGCAACGGTATGTTGCTGGGTTTGACACAGTAATAACACTTGATTACAGCATACAAAGCCAGCCATGACATTTTTAGGTAGTTTTCATGACAGAGACATCAAGAGGAGTTTCAGTGACAGTGCCAAGAGAGCAGTGGTCCGAAACACTGAGAAACACTTTAAATGCAGATGTACTGTCATGGCATGGTAGTTTAAAATGTGTTACTGCAAAAAAAAAAAAAAAGATAAAATCTCTGACTGATTTGTCAAACAAGGACGCATGTAGTGTTTGCTTCTTTATGGCAATGTGCCCCCATAACCTAAACCTGTATCACATTTAAAAATGCATCCTTTACTAAATATATTACATTTTCATGTTTTTGTTTTTGGCACATTTTTTTCAAGTTTAAAAAGATCCCCTTTATCACAATGCAAGCTCAGAGGTCTTTTCTTGTTTGTTTTTGTCACATTTACTTTGTAAAATGTGTCTGATGGCTTACATTCTTCATTATCAAAAATGACAAACTCCCTGGGATAGAAAGCATAATTACTGCCAATTTGCATTTGCTTCAGCAGCACAGTAGCTTGAGCTACTATTATCTCAAAATAATGTGCTATAAATTGCACTTCATGTGATCTTTGCAAGCCTTTCCTTTCACAGTAGAGAATGGGAATCACAATATATCACACAAAATATGAGAAACAAGTGCTTTCTACTGCAGGTCTTCTCTCTGATCTGAACTCTGTGAAATGACACAGAATGTTGTTTAATATACAATCTGATTGATGTAGTTGCAAAAAAGTGGACATCTTGACAGTGGCTGTGCTTTGAATTGAACTGAATGCTGACAAGTCATACTCACAGGTAGCACAAGGTTTTTTTTTGACTACAGGGTCTTAAAACCTGTAACAGAATATTGATGTATGATAATGACCTCAGGGGAAAGTTTTTTAGAGGCAAATACTGGAAAGATTCTTTGTTTAATATGTGGTCCGACTGTATTTTCAACGGGGAAGTCAGTGGTGCAATTAGGAAGCATTATTAACAGCTTAGAAAGCGTTGTCCAATGTTGGTAAATTCTCAGGTTGCCTTCTCTATGTGACAGTACTTAAGTTTTATCGATTTCTTTTGCTATAAATACAGATTAATCTGCAAGTGAATGCAAACGATCGCAATGTGCATTTGGCAAAGCACCAAACATTTATTTCATTTGCACACATTGTAAACATGCTGTAATTACACAGGTTTGAAAGCGGCTCTGAAGCTGTTGCGATCATAGCTTTAAGCTAAAGAGGTGGGGATGCAAACAGATCTTGATCAAAATCAAATCTGAGTCAGAGGAATAAAGCTGGAAAAAAAAAACCTCAGTGCTTGGGCTCGGTAGAATCAATCACATGAACCCAAACACTCGGAAACACTAATCCTCCTAATCTTAAATTATCATGGTAAAGTAAGGTGATATGGATAAGGCAGCGCAGAATCACAAAGAGAGGACTACTTATTTTTGCACTTAAACAGCCAACAATACAGACATTCAACCCAACATTTTTCAGAATCCAGTTTTAATATTTTTAAATGAACAATTCAAGGCACACGAAAACATGTTGTTCATTGTTACAAAGAAAACATCAACAGGGCTTTTCTGTGAATTCAAAAAGAACAATTGGAAAAATTTAACCACACAAAAATTATTTTTCTTTCTAAACGAGAAACCACAAATAATGTTCAAACTTGACTGCCTTCTAAAGATATAAACATGGCTGAAGAGTTAAATATGTCCATCATTTTTAAAAGAAACTGAGGTATAACATCTGACTGAAGTTGTGTCTGGAAGAATAAGCCCTTTCTCAGAATATTTATATTACTATCTCATTTTACTATGGCTTAATTTCCTAATGCTCATACCAACTTGGTTTGCCATGAAAGAAATGCAAAATGCTTTATGAGTTAGAGTTGTGTTGTAGTATTTCTGTTGTTATTTTTTTATCCTCTGAAAGATCAAATTATGGATGTTATATTATTTACAAAATAATTCTTTCATACTTACAAATTGGAGCTTCTATCAAATGTACGTCATAAATGTTTTGAAAAGACAAAATATTTCAGATCAAATTTGTTCTTAAAAGACATTAAATATATTTATAGGATTTATTCTGATATAGTTTACCAAATATTTAATTCAACTTTAAGAGCTGGGGCACATGCAAGTTTTTAGAGTGGATTCGGAAAGAAACCATATTGTACAAAATAATAATAATAATAATAATAATTACAGTTTTATCAAAAAGCACTTTTTATAGCACCTTGAGTGTTTTGTGATTCTGCACAAAAGCACCTGTGTGGTTGTATTCAGAGCAGCACCTGGAGCATCCAGAGAGGGAGGTGTGGTGGGAAGAAAAGGACAAGGGAGGATGGGGCTTAGGGTGAGTGGATCCTCTCTCTGTTGCTGAAAGTGCGCCACTGTCCGCCACAGCATCAAATGTCCTTTTCCTGATGTCACTCCCATTATTTGGTCAAAGTCATGTGATTCAAGCCCTACAAGGGCGAGGAGTAGTTTCCCCTGGTCAACGCTTTCATGACAGGGCCTGGGGGCACTCTTCTTCTCCAGGTTTGAGTGGATCTTCTTGGCAACAAAAGAAAACACAGGTTTTTGCTTCGCGGGGAGAGAAGGTAAAGGTTGACAGATCTCAGCATGTGGGTGTTAATATATACCCTTTGACCCTGTCCTTCAGCGGGGAGTAGGGGCGTGTCTAGCCGAGGAAGCACACGGGGCCGACCTCGAACCCAAATCTCTGGTTGGAGTCCCCAAAGTCATTCAGCATGACGTCAATGATGGGCAGCTGGTCGATGCGGGGAGTGTTGATTTCCATCACTGTCTTTGAATAGCCCTGCTTCAGCTGCAAACAGAAAGAGCAAATGAAAACAGATAGGTTGTTCATAAGGCTGGCCAAGTACAGTTCCACCAGTGCTTTAGAGGAGATAGTAAATAAAAACAATATAAAACAGACATTTGTTTTTTTCATATTTGTAGTTAAAAATACCAGGAGAATAACATCCATCACTTTCAGCAGGAGAAGGATGGATGGACAGACACACGGGCAGTTGTATTCAATGTCTTGCCTGTCTTCAGGACTTTATTGTTGGCACACATTAATACTGAACCAATTAGTGGATTAGTAGACTGACGGAAAAATAGTATGCTAAGATATGACAACCATTCAAAGTCATTTCAGACAGGACACTTCATCAAATTTTAACCATTTATTTCAGATTGACATGCATTTGTTTTTGGTGACGACTCTGCTCTGGAACGATCTGTGCAAGCATGACACAGACAGTCTGTGAGATCAGAAAACCACCAGCAGAGCTTGATATTGACAGTGTTGTGAAAGGCTACAGTCTGAATGGTAAGCAAATCTATACATGCACAGATCTTTCTTATAAAAAGGAAGAGGCTGGGAAGGAAGAGAAGGTTGATAATTGGTGAAGGCTGAAGCAGCAGCGATGTGGCAGCACAGAGCGGGAAGAATGAATGAATGCTGCCTCGGTTAAAAGGCATGTTAATGGAGAGAAGTAAACTGACTGTGAGAATGGTAGGACAGAATAGAACCTTGTGTCTGGCCTGACTGTGTGCTAGTATGAACTAGTGCAGAGCTGCATTTATCAACCAACATCTTAAAGATCTTGCTTCAAGGGCACAGAGTGTGGAGATTTTCATTTGTCATGTTTTTCTTATGTCTAACATTGTTTTTAGTGATTTATGACATTTTACTGGCAAAACAATTCTTAAAAATACCAGTCAATAATGAAAATAATCTGTAGCTGCAGCGCTAGATATCATATTTGAATATTTAGCATATTCAGACTAAGCTGTGTCACTTCATACAAACATGTTTATATTCAAGTGTAAGAAAAACAATCAGCCAAAGTGAGACATTCCGTAGTCTCCATCATAACAATATTCAATTACCTTATTACAGGAATTTAAATCTGATGAGGAAATGTAAAATTCTGATATCTATTTCTGTACTTCTTATCTTCAGACTTAACCTTGTTGTGATTTAGGCAAATATTAACTGGGCATGAATGCATTAATACGTTAAAAAGAAGTTGAACTACATAAACAGGTTCTGGAAAAAAAAGAATGAGTTTTTACTAAATGTCACTTTACCACACTGCTAACCAAACAAGCAGCTGTCTAGGTGCCAGTTATCTGTGGTAAAACTAACTGATAAAACTTCTATTAGACCAGTGGACCAATTTTAATGGCTGACTAATCAAAGCAATGAGCTAACCTGACATTTCAAAAAACTGTTTAAAAGTGATGCTCAGTGGGAAGATTTTAACATATGTTTTACAAAGATAACACAATGCATATCTGATTACAGAATTTACATCCTGACACAAAGTCACACCTAGATTTGCAAGTTCGTTAGGATATTTATATTAGCATTAAGATATTTACATTAGCATTAGGATATTTGCATTAGCTTTAGGATATTTACATTAGCATTAGGATATTTGCATTAGCTTTAGGATATTTACATTAGCATTAGCATTACTTTTATTGGGTTTATATATAACAGCCTGTAGCATTGCATGGACTCCATGTATGCATAACTAATTGCTTTTAATGATGTGACAAATATTTTCCAGAAACCAATTTACACATCACCAAATTCATTAAAGCTTAGAACAATCCTTCAGTTATGAAGATGCAGCCAGATTTTGTTGATTACTATTCTGACACTGGCATGTGCTTCCTGACAGCTTATCAAGGACCTCTGAAAGAAATATGTGATTTATAAATAGCTAATGCTGCGGCCTAGTCATGGTTTGTAAACTGAAAAATGCTTCCATACTAACAATTGACCTGGTACTTGATAGTACCGATGCTATTCTGTCTGGTATAACCATTATTTGATGACATTTCTCTATAACAGTCTGCATATTTGTGAGGATTAATGGGATTTTATGGGATTTAGAGAAAGTTTAATTGCAAAATGAAAGTTAGAAAATGAGTGTTTACCGAACAGCCGTCCATCAGCGGCTTGACGAAGGGATTATTGTCGTAAGACATTTCCTCATCGTTGGAGCCCAGGAAGCGCAGTGCCTTGTCATAGTTGTCAGCCTTGGCGTCATACCAGGCCACAGACTGATGGCAAATGTAGGTGAAGTTCTGTCGTGCCGAAGAGCTCAGCAGCTTCAGGAAGGTCATCTGCACTGTATTGATGGTGTTTTCTGCCGCATCAACATAGTTCAACTGGGGACAGATAGAGAAAAATAGAAAACGGAAGGTGGAGCAGATGGAGGGGTTGGAGAAAGAGAAGAGGAAGAAAGAAAAGAAATTGAGAAAAGGGAGGATGTAACGGGTATAGGAGAGAGATACATGACAGGGGAAAGCAGGGTAGGAAAAAGAGAGATGGGTGGGAATGAGTTACTGTAAATGAGACAAAGTGATAAGGGAGCAAAATTGAAAAACTTATCTAAAAAGGATGTGTGTGTCTACTGGGAGGTAATAGAAAAGAAAATAAGCAGCTGTGTGGGTTGACTCACGATTTTGCCACGTTTAAACTCACTGAACCATGAACCTGGAGACTCCTTGGGCCAGTTAGATATTCTAACCTATAATAAATAACAAGAAATAATTAAATTATTGACAGATATAAATATGCCACTCATGTAAATGCTGTATCGAGACTTTCGTTAAATAGCTGCAGATGCTCTTACATGTGCTTTTTAACCTCAGTGAAAAACCCAATAAGTAGGTTTTACCGATTAAAACAGATCATTTGCAATTTTGTCAAAATGGCAGAATATGTTGGCTTTAAATGACCTTAATGGTCTAATGCTGTATATAACCAGGTGATAATACTGCTGATTACTTACTCCTGTGGATTTTTTATCTGGGTAGATGCATGTTTCTCCACCTGCTGTGAAGTTACAGAACACTTTGATGGAGTCTCCAATGCAGCCCTGGTTGGGATCAATCCAGTATTCACCTGAGAGAAACAGAGCCATAAGACACAGCCAAGGCAGTGGGATGAAGAACAGCTTTGACTCATGCTGTGTCTCACTTGTTCATGCCATCCTGAAAAACACTGACCAATTATCTCTAAACGCACCTACTTGCAATCTATTTACCAGGCATTCTACTGTTGATGGATTCTGCCTAATTATTACAGCATTCATGAAAAAAAAAATATACAACTTATTTTTGGCTAATATAATGGGATTATTTATCAATTTGGAAAGCAGAAAAAATGTTATCATCATTATGCCTCGGTGACTCTGTTGCTACAAAAAAGACTAAATCATGGGTTCAGTGAGCTATAAAAGCTAAACAATGATCAGGCAACTGACCAATCCCCTAACTGGTATCAAAACCCCCACAAAAACAGTGTGAACAAGAAACGCACTCAGAGAGCGTAGTTCTCCGCTAAGGCTGCTCAGTTGTTGATTTCCGACAGAAAACATCTTTTTAAAAAATTGTCTGCAGTGGTGGATTTATAGTTAGATCGCAATCATGTCATTGTCAGCGGGCAGCTGATGGAGTGTTCACTTGTTGTCACAGTAACAGTGACGCTGTGCCGCTATCTCGGTCTGTCTGTTAGCAACATTACTCAAACACAGATGAATGGATTTGGATGAAATTTTCAGGGAAGGTCAGAAATGACACAAGAACCAATTAATTAGATTTTGGCAGTGATGCAGCTTATAGTCTGGATCCATGGATTTGTAAAACATTTCTGTATCATTGCCAGATAGCCACATGGTGTCACTGTAACTATGACTGCAAGTGAACACTACATCAGCTGCGTGCTGACGATCACGACTGCAATCCTACTACAAATTGACTGCTGCGGACTTTTCGGGACTTGTCCATTGGAAATGATACAAGAAACAATTGAATAAATTGTCAGAGTGTTTCCAAGTCCCATCAATTCCACCTGCTATATATTTAGGTCTCACGGTATCCATACATAATGTATACATGGACTTATTATTAATAAACATATCTTTTGTATAATTCTAATAAAAAATAGTAATAAAATATTGAACCAGAAACTAGTGGCCTATTTCTTTTTATACAAGCGTCTGTCTCGATCTTACCATCTGGGTAGTCAGGCTGGCTGAGGTGCAGGTCATTGCAGGTTCTGGCAGGGTTGTCCTGGGTGCCCATTGGGAACTTCATGCGCTCAATGTCCTGTTTGAGGTTATTGAGAGATCCAAAAACATCCTCCATCCCTTCCATGCCCATGCCATCAATGCCGTAGTCAGCCAAGGCCTCATCTCCCTGCATCTCAGCCTGCCGTCTGGTTTTTCTGGAGGACTGCTGGATGGGCAGTGGCTGGATAACATCACCAGGTGGACCCTGTAGCACAGCGGTAAAGGGTCAGGCGGATTATCTCTATTATTATTGACACACTTTTGACTATGTAGACTTGTCTGTCAAAGGGTAGGACTACAGGGTCAGTAATTCACTTGCAACCTGATTTTATTGTTGTTATTATTTGGCAATTGATTAATCAATCAATTAATTAATTAACAATTCTTCAAAAATGTCAAAATTCCAAGGTAAGAATTTCATATTGTTTGTCTGACCAACTGGTCAAAACCAAAAGACAGTGAATTGACAATGAACATAGCAAAAAAAAAAAAAAAGGATCAAACTTCAATGGATATTTTATTACAACAGTTACTAAGATTTTTTTCCAACACTGTTAAGCACAGTATTGTTTAAGCATAATGCTATTGTTACTGCAAATTTGGTGCATTCATAGAATGCTATGTGTGAAATTATAATGGTGAGCTCTATTTAAATGCGATGGCAGGTAAACTTACAGGTAGTCCTGGTGGTCCTATCAGTCCAGGATCTCCCTTCTGACCAGCTGAACCCTGACAGAAAACAATGACATTTTTAAAAAGGAGTCTATTTTTATCAACCGCCGAGTGCTCAGAGAATGAGAGCAAAACATCTAAAATAAAGAAAAATAACTTACAGTTGATCCCTTAGATCCCTTCTGTCCTTGTGCACCCTGAGGATAAATAATGTAATAATAAAAGATGAACAACAGCTGTGTAAGAGAAGGTGAAAAGACACGCTTGCTAGACAAAAAGTGCAACTTACAGAAATTCCAGGAGGTCCAGGTGGGCCCAGAGGACCTTGGGAACCACCAGCACCCTAATAACACACAGCAGATGAAATAATCAGCACGGAGTACTGTAGTCTAAAATAAGATGCATTTCATCTTCCTATCTGCTGAAAATTTGTTGCAGTTGTAGAATTGGGACATACAAATGAAATACCAAAGTATTTTTCATCATTGATTATTTGTTCGAATACGGCAAATGCATGCATATAAAATGGACAAAACAATTAACAAGGCTGCACACATGTAACAGACAATATTTTCTCTGATGATTACACATAATACCTACAGCATCACCCTTGCCACCTGAAGCACCCTGAGGACCAGGCAGACCTCTGTCTCCTTTCTCTCCAGGTTCACCAGGAGGTCCAATCAGACCGATTAGACCTGGATGACCCTGGAGCAGGTGGAAAAGAAAAAGTCAGGGACCAAAGCACCAAAATAAATTTATAGAACAATTATCTATTTGACAAACAGTAATTTTCATATCTATAAAAGTTTAAATTCTATTTATCTATCTATTTATCACCTTTTTTATTTATTTATTTTTTTACCAGGCAAGCTCAGTTGAGAACAATTTCTCATTTACAGTTATGACCTGGCAAGGTCATCATTGTTCACCTGCGGTAATTGAACGCCTTTTTTCAAAATGGAACAAATATTCACTGGCAGATTTATGCACAATGTCTGCCGACATCACTTAAACACTGTCTTATTTCTGCCTATAAATAATTAGTTGTTTATTGTGGTCATTATATTTAACAATTGTGGTCTGTCTCAGCACCTGCCGCTCGGCAGAATTATGGCCATCTGCTTCTGACTACTGCATGCTGGCATTAAACCAATAACCATTACGACAATGACATTATGGGACTTATACATATTCATTCACTGCGTTAAATCATTGCGTGGAAAACTCCTCACAGAGCAAAACCTTTCATGATCTCGCTAGGAGAGAGTGAACAAAGAGATAGAGGGAATGGATCTAGATGTTTGCTTACTTCCTCAGCTTCAGATAAGGTATATAAACAGATATGAGAAATACACAAAAAAGCAATTTGAGATTAGCATCATAATAATGTCTTGCCTTCTCTCCTTGGATCCAGAGTCACCTTTCATACCAGGAAGTCCAGGGGGTCCCTATGATGAGAAATCAGCTTGTCAAGCAGCAGTAACAGTGAAATTCTTCACATTATTTTACAGTGACAGCGGCATTATACCTTAAACCTCTGTCTCTTAAATGGCCAGTCATGTTATGGTTAAAAAGCATGTATCATCACACTTTTATAACAAGATTTGGGCCAACAATACAATATTAACATTAAGATTAACAGAGTTTTGGATGTATAAATCCGTGCTGTGAGTTTATGCTGCAGATTTGCATTTAAACTGGAAGGTGGGGGAAAATGCCTTACTATAGGTCCAGGAGGGCCATCTTGACCAGAAGCACCAGGGAGCCCTTGCTCACCCTGAAATAAGATAAAACAAATACAGTATTTGATTAATAATATGTTATAATCATGTAGTTACTAAATAAACATTGATGTATTGGGGCGGCATGGCTCAGTGGGTAGAGTGGCCGTCTTGCAACCGAAGGGTTGCCGGTTCGATCCTCGCCCCGTCGTGTTCGAGGTGTCCCTGAGCAAGACACCTAACCCTGAATTGCTCCTGATGGGGTCGTGGTTAGCGCCTTGCATGGCAGCTTCTGCCATCAGTGTGTGAATGTGTGTGTGAATGGGTGAATGTGATGTATCATGTAAAGCGCTTTGGGTACCTTGCAGGTATAGTAAAGCGGCTATATAAATACAGACCATTTACCATTTACCATGTGTTAATCATTCAAACTTCTGAGACACTATCATTGACATGGGGCATAAAAACTAAAGATTTTAATTTTTATTCACCACAGCGCCAGGGATTCCACGCAGACCCTCAGCTCCAGATTTTCCAGGGGACCCTGAGGTCCCACTGGTCCAGTTTTCCCAACGGGCCCTTCCGCTCCAGCTTCTCCCTATAAAAGAAAGAACATTGCAAAGGAAATCAAAATGACTCCTTTTCATGGTCCATATGAGGTATTTAAAGTACCATGTGGAGTTCTGTTTACATTCTATTTCACATCAAACATGTGTGTCACTGAAGATACATGCTGACGTGTGACAATTAAAGGGAAAACCTAATCCTTAAGTCCTACAGTGAAGGGACTGGCTGGCTTTCTTATGCTGCTGAAATTTCTGTTATGCCGTCGAGGGCATTTTACTGGCATATTTGGGGCCACTTGTGCAAATGATTAAAAAGTTGTTATAAGTGATCGCTTTCATCTTATGATGAAACATTCCCTCCAGGATGCCTCCATCCATAGGGCGTGACAGGTCAGAGGATGGTGTGATGAGTATGAGAATCATGTCCTAGAGACTCCAGAGTCACCAGTTGAATATCTATGCAAAATCTTGGAACTACACTTCAGAGTGCTCTTTACACCATGATCAAAACACAAACTGCTCATAACTTTTAGGAAATGATGTTAACGGCTCAGAGACTTGGAGAGCCAGTGCCAAGACGCACTGAAGCTGTTTTGTTTTCAGGTGGTGCCCCATCACCTACTAAGGCATTTAAAGTATTTTTTTTCTTTAATTTGTCCCCCATCTCTATGTTCACCACAGCAGATGCAAACAAAATGAGGAGGTGGTCTTAAAAGCATAACTCCATAGTGGTATAAACCGCCAAAACTCCACAGGACACAGGATTTTGTTGTATGGTTCCTGCACTATATGTCAATCCATCCATTATCTATACACCACTTAATCCTCATTAGGGTCACGGGGGCCGGAGTCTATCCAGGGGACACCCTGGACAGTTACCAGCCTATCACTGGTGACACATAGAGACAATCACACTCACACCTACAGACAATTTAGAATTGCCAGTTAATCTCAGCATGTTTTTGGACAATGGGAAGAAGCCGGAGCACCTGGACAAAACCCACGCATGCACAGGTAGAACATGCAAACTCCATGCCGAAAGATCCTGGGAAGGCAGGGACGCGACTTCTGGCAGCATGGCGGCAGTGCTAACCACAGATCACTGTGGCAGCCCTGCATTACACGGATTTTGATTGAAGTTCAATATGTCTTTGCTCTACTGACAATACTTTTATTTGACTTGATAATTAAACTAATTCTGTCTCCAAATGTCACTCTGTTACCCACCAATGTTTTCTACAGCGAAAGCTCAGATTGGAAGGATTTGAGGATTTGCAACATCCAAACAGATCAAATGTTACCAGGTCTCATCTATTGTCTCTGAGCAGATACAGCAAGTTTTTGTCTATTGAAGTTTCAGAGATGTCATATTGACTAGGATGATAGGAGGAGGGGATTAAATTGTTCTGACAACCAATTAGGCCTGGATTTGACACTCCAGGATCACCATGCAGGCTTTGTCTTGTCTCTTCAAATCAACTCTAATCCTTTACCTCGATGTGGACGGAATGTGCACTTTGTATATGTGCCTGTCTGAGAATGTGTAGAAGAGAAATGAGAGATGGCGAACAACAAAGAACAAAAGAAATAGTGAGGCGTAGTCTGAGATTTGTCGAGTTTTCTGTCTGTGCATTCCTTTGAACCATCTGATTTGGAGACAACATTTCTTTAAGGCTTACAAACACTGTTCCCACTTTGATGCTTTTTGATTGTACAAACACTAGCATGTTATGGATTTTAACAAAACAATCAATCTGTTAAAGGCCTGAAGAAACTTCAACAGCTTCTACTGAGATTTGATTTTTCTACTTTTTGTAGCACACAGGACACAAGAGCAAGATGTTGCTTTGTCCTTCAGATTACCGAATGGACATCTTCGTACCGTTTCAGACATTATGTCTAGTTTTGTTTGAATGCTTTTTTGGAATGCCAATATTTCATTTAAAAATTTCACTTGAAGTTAGTGGAAACAATCTGATGACACAACAATGATATAATTGTAAATCTCTTTGTTTACCTTATGTTCATTTTCAAATGTACTGTAGGAATAAATTTGACGCTGACTACATTACGACTCAAAAGTTTGGACACATCTTCTCATTCAATGGCTTTTATTTATTATTTTCTACATTGTAGAAATATAAGAATTCAAATGGAAATATGTTGTAAACAAAAAAAAATGTTAATCTTTAGTATTAATCTACAACGTAGAAAATATACAAGTAAATAAAAACCATTGCATGGTTTTTATTTCTACTATTTTGACTAGTAGTGTATATTTAAATTGATGTGACAGACCTGTTAGCAAACAGCTTGTTTTCATATCCATAAGTTACAAGCAGCTACAGAGCAACATTATCATTCACGAGGGCTGTGTTTGTGGCCACATAGTAGTACATCTTCTTGCTCTGCTTTAGGTCTCTACCAACTTGTGACTGGAATATGTGTCTCTTGAGCATATATATTGTAATGTATTAGAATGATCTACATTCACCACTAGTTGCTTCTAAATTTAATTGGCTGATCCCAGTGGCTAAAACCAACACTCAGAGTAATGAGAATGAACCAACACAGCTAAAAAAAATTAGCTGAAAGTTACTGTACAGCTCAGTAAAGCCGTGGAAATAATCTCTGGATGTTCATCAGCATGAGAACCTCTGTTCACACTGCACATCATCATTACTCTGCCAAGTAACGCACTGGAGTGATGTGACGATCGGCGTTGGTTCGTCTGTCTGTCAGCAACATTTTTCAAAAACTGTAAGATTTGGATGGATTTTCAGGAAGCTCAGAAATGACACAAGAACAGTGATTAGATTTTGGCAGTGATGCAGCTTATAGTCTGGATACACGGATTTGTTAAATATTTCTGTATCGCTGCAAGATTGTGGCACGGCGTCACTGAAACCATGACTACAATGAACACTACGTCAGCTGTCTGCTGATGATCACGATTGTGATCTTACTACACAGCAACCACTGCGGACCATCCATCCATCCATCCATCCATCATCTATACACCGCTTCATCCTCACTAGGGTTGTGGGGGGTGCTGGACCTATTTCAGCTGACTCGGGCGAAGGCAGGGGACACCCTGGACAGGTCACCAGTTTGTCGCAGGGCTACATATACAGACAACAGTCACACTCACATTCACACCTACGGCAATTTAGAATAATCAATTTACCTCAATACATTTTGGACTGTGGGAGGAAGCCGGAGTACCCGGAGAAAACCCACGCATGCACAGGAGAACATGCAAACTCCCATGTAGAAAAGATCCCAGGCCAGGATTTAACCGGGGTCTCCTTGCTGCAAGGCCGAAAGTGCTACCACTACTGTGCAGCCCACTGCGGACCACGAATTGTTTAAAGATTTCATCTGTCGGAAATCGTACAACGACTGAACAACACTGACGGAGTGCTCCGCTCTGGGTGCTTTCTGGCTTGACATGTAGTTGTAAAGATATGGACTATAGCTGCTTTAAAGCTGTTCTCTGTCTCCATATAATCATACAAACTAAACAAGAACCTCATTCATTTCAAAAGTTGCTAGTGACTGATAAAATCCAGTGATGTTCACTTACCTTGGATCCCTTTCACTTGTCTGCCTCCTGACCTCAGGTCAGCAGGTCCTAAAAGACAAACTATTAGAAATTTGAATGTGAACTCTCAAAATAAACTTACCACTGAAATTAACTGTAACAACAACGATAAACTCCATCATGTCAAAAATGTGGCAGAAACATATTAAAGAAACACAGACAGGTAATGAATTATCTAGCATTTGCTGACAGGCAGGGGTTCCATGTACCAACTATTATTCAGCTGAAGTATGCTCTGGCCTTGAAAACAGAGGGTTATGCGGGGTCAGAAGACATCAATGGAAGCAAATTGTCCTACATTCCAACATACTGATATAAAAATAAAAATTTATCAGCATATTCACCAAACAATATCTTCTCATAACCTTGTGGGATGACATTTGCCATTAAAACATAATGAAATAGACAAATAGACAAAAGCCACCAGTCTGCAGCGTAGGTGATGAGCCCTGGCAACTGTGTATGTGCAATAATGAATGTGTGTGTGTGCAGGGATGTGGTATGCACGCATGCGTGTATGCGTGCTAATGTAGTCAAGCAGCCACATGCATCAATGAACACAAAAACTGAGTCAATTTCGAGGAGATATTGGGAAAGAGACTAACCCAGAATTACTTTGGTGAAGGATAGAAAATCATATCACAAAGTCCATTAATATGGACATGGAACTGGGTCTAATTTGTTCTGTAGCCTCTGTCACCTGCATACTAACCTTGGAAAACAGAATTGGGATAAAAGCTGCTTACCATACCAAATTTAAAATGGATGATCAACCATCTGAACTCTATTTTAGTTCAAGCCATATAACTAAATTGAAAACATGGTAAACTAATGCCTTTCTGGCAGTGGGTGCACACTACAGTTGGTATTTTGGATCTCGTCTCAGATTATGCTACAGTAATCCTATACAAACACAGAAAAGTTAATCAGCCAACAATTTAAAGTAATCAGAACTGGAATTGGGAAAAAATAGTCCCTGTGTCTGATAACTTGACTGTATATGTAATAGATCACTGATCCATAAGCTTGTAATCCCTAGCTGGTATAATGTTCAAGATCAGTTTACATGTATCTACTTCATACAGTAAAGTAGTTCAGATCAGTGGGTCCCAACCTAGGGTGTGGGCCACTACAAAGGGTCCAGTCTAAATCTGAGGGGAGCTGAAGGAAATAAAATCATTCTGCCACACAAATTTGATTGTTTTTCCGTTCTCACTTATCTCTGAACATTGTTTTTTCTGACAAACCCGTGTATTGAATAACTTTAGAGGCTTTGAAACATTTTATATAACATTCAAGTTTAATCCTACGAAGTTCAGAAAAAAACATCTATTTCTTTTGGCTTTACTGTCAAACAACCTGTTACATACAATTATGTCCAGGGGTAAAAAACCAGACTCCTGAAGGTTTGGAAAACACTGCCTCCTTACTTTTTAGCATTCATAAGTGTTATTATTCGATAAAGCTACCGATTTATAATAACCATGAAATCTGAACAGTAAGTGGGACGTTAAAATAAAAATAAGAATGTAATATTTCTTTCCTGAGATGTACGCCTTCCGAAGTAAAAGGATAAAGTAGCATAACACAGACATACAGAAAGTAATGAATAAAAAAATAAATAAATATGTGCTTAAATACTTTAGTAAATGTACTTGGGCCTATTTTTGCTCAGATGTTTATTATAATCCCAAGCACCAAACTCCAGTGTTTGCGCATCGTCTACATTATGAGGAAATGGTAAGAGTTTGTAATGTATGGCCACACTGTCTGCATTAATATACAGACAGTACCAGGGCCGGTTGATACTGAAGCTCTGGAGGGTAAGTTAAACTTTCCTGAACAACATCTCTGCTGAAGTAATAAAAGAAGAAACCGAAGTGACTTCAAATATGAAAGTCTCCTCTCTCTCTCTCTCTCTCTTTGCCATTCTGTAGAAGGCTTTAATATGGTACATTAATGGCATGCTTTATTGTTAATTGTAAAACATTATGACTGTAATTGGAAGGCATCATAAAAATACTACGCTCATGAAATGAAAGTCTCAGTTCAATTCTGTTGTGACAGAAAATAGCACTGAGTGGCAGAAATTGAAGTAAAAAATTTTCCTGACACGAGCAGCCACCGCAGTCTGACAACTTTCATATTACTGACAGTAAAATTGACAATATGTCAATATTCTCTTACAGGATGATCCCTGTCTGCAATCACTGATTACCCTAGACATCAGTTTAACTTCTGAAATAATGTCAGTCTGACAACTTTCATATTACTGACAGTAAATTGACAATATGTCAATATTCTCTTACAGGATGATCCCTGTCTGCAATCACTGATTACCCTAGACATCAGTTTAACTTCTGAAATAATGTCCTGTTAAACACATGGAGATCAATTCAAACTTAAGCATATGATCATAAATAAATCACAAATCATAAATATGCATCACACTACATTGGGTAATAAAGTAGCTTGAGCATGTAGAGCGCTGTGAATCTAAAAATAAGGAATGCTGGGAGACACTAACAGAAGCAATCAACTCGATGCATCATTCTGGAAATGGACTCACCCTTTGGCCAGGAGGTCCTGGTAGCTCCCAGCTTCACCAGCCGTAATGGACCTAAGGAGCGGCCCCTAAAGCAGAGTAGACAGAACATTTAACTCCCACTTCACAAAAATTGAGAGTGTTTGGTTACAATATCTCTACTTTTCCAAAAAGTAATATCTATTTTTACATGTTACAAGTTTGTGGTCCCTTTCAGACCCCTGTCACCAAATAACATCGTATATATACTTCACCTCTTCAGATTCTCACATTTGGTAAGACTAAAACTTAAAATTCAGGCCAAGAAACTGCAAAGCTGTGTAAAATGGCACTGCTGGAAATCTAATCTCTCCTTTTTTCCTTCTCTTTCTGCTACTTCTTCTCGAATTTAAAATTATTGAAAAATACCAGAACTAAAGGACTGCTGAAACAAAATGCTGCTAAATCTAAATATTCAGCATTATCTAGTTGTTGTGCACATCTATGCACAAATCCTGCTTGATTCCTTAGCAGCAGAATGTGACCAGATGACTTTTGGTTTGTATGTCTGTTAAGTTAAGATCATGTTAGACTTACAGGTTGTCAGCTTCTCCATCATCCCCTTTGTCACCAGGTTAAACCATCAAGGCCCCTAAACAAAATACACAAGTGAGTCAGATGCAACATCAATAAACTGTTATCATATGTGGACACAGCTTGGACAATATTATGGCACATGAAAAAGTTTTCTCTGACACAAGAAAAAAGATGTTAATTAAACATACAAAGTAAAAACGAACAATCAAGCTATGTTGGCCTTTTTATTGCTTTTAGATAAGTTGGATTCTTCTATTATTTTATAACTATTTACTTACACTCACAAACATAATTACTGATGCATATTTAATTAAATGGAGCAATATCTAAACATAAAGGATATGACAAGGGGAAGAAATTCAGGCACTATACACCAGCACCAGGCCTCACCAGGGGGACGCGGGGTCTCCTGGGAAATCGACAGGACCCTACAGCAAGATTGAGGTTAGATTTGACACTTGTGTCAAACACACTTCTGGCAGAAGGACAGAGTTGGACGGAAAAAAATGTGAAACAATTATGGCTATCGGATGACAGCTCTATAATGCTTCAGTCATGGCGGAACGTGGTGTTAGCAGCGCAGCGACATACAGGGTTACCCTTGGGACGCTATCATCTCCAGGTGGTCCACGGCCTCCAGAGGGTCCAGCAGCTCCTGGGGGGCCAGTTTCTCCTTTCTCACCAGTCTCTCCTCTCAGGCCCTGAGGAAAAATACATACCAGTCTTGTCACCATAAAGACCACATTGACAATAGGACACCAAATGTGGCACAAGACGAAGGCGTTATCAAATATGTCACTCCAACAGGCATCAACTGGCATGAAGAGAAAATAAATCATTAAAGAGCTTTGGACTACATTTCAAATCATCTATCGCAAAGTTTCACATGAAAATCAGATTTCCATTCCAATGAATGGTAAGTTCTGTATCCTTTTCAGTCTAATAAAAGCACAAATAGTGTCCTAAAGCAATGGCTAGGGCTGAGGGCCAGCATTACAAGCCCAGGAATCATTAATTGGTCCAGCAGAGTTGAGAGCTTCTCTCGTCAATGTCAGCATGGCACCTTTGAAATTGACCTCAAAGTGACGTAGAACTCTGGGTCTATCTATCACTGTAACAGATACGAAGCAGCAGATGGATGCATCAATACAACCTGATGGACTGAAATTCAGTGAGGGCGAGCGGCTCACTCCCACAGCTAAGGAGAGGCATCCTTGGTTTTACACAAGCGATGGCTACTGATAGCCTGTACTGATGGCACTCTTATAATCGCAGATATGAAATCTAATAAAGTATGCTACATTATGAAACAGATCCCTATGTGTATAATGTGGATTGATGCAGGTGATGAACATGTAAATGATTCACCATACAAATGCTGTATTAAAAAACCCCAACAAAAACACTGCATGCCATTGTGATGCTTTTGTCATACAAAACAACTCTTGAGATATTCTGAATTTTGCTGTAATGCCGGGATTGGTACAGGATGTTAGATTAGTGACATCGCCAACAGTGGAGTCCAAATGTGGCTGAGCTAATTATCTGCTGAAAAGTCTTCTGGTTGCTAGCATTGCTGTGCATCTACCTGAAGTTATCTGAGGTAAAATACTCAGAGGTAGAACAACCCCCACAGCAGAAGTGTCAAAAAATAAACGAAAGTTAATTAGCTTACACTCAAGAATATTCCCAGAAAGACCATTTAAACAGCTACAATTATATACAGGAGGAATCCATGTAAAGGCTGTCATTGTGAGTCATTTTCCTTACCATGCATTTAAAATACTGTCTTACAGATCGATAAATGATCAATTCTCTTATTTTAGAAAATAAAAACATGCTATCTGAAGTGAGACAAGGAGCACCTATGATACTGGTACTTACCCCAATACCAGGCTCTCCAGGTGGTCCAGGGTTGCCAGCCTCACCAGTTTCTCCCTGTGATGTCACAGTGAAAAATATGCCAAATATCTATTATTAATTTCTATTATTGCAAATACATAAAACAAACACAATCAGCTTGACACTGCAATGTTTTGTCTACATGGCATGACAGTGTCTCTGAAAGGGTGAAAAAAATTCAAATAGTAAGAACTTGTTTTCATGCTAACATACAAACGAAATAAGAAATGCATTTCCAGTCGGAAAATACTTTACAGTGTGTCAAAAGTCACCAGACATATTTGGCTCCTACCTCTCACCAACACCTCCATTGCTCCAATACCTCCAGGAGGACCTTGAGCACCCTGTGGACAAACCAAAACATTATGTAAGAAAACTGTATTAAAGAGATGTATTCTTGATAAACACCGTTTAAAAAAAAAAAAAAAAAAAAAACTAAGTACAGCAAGAGCCTAACAGAGAAGAAAGTAAATACAAACTCACATGGCTCCACTGGGACCTTGAGGACCTCTGGACCAGGAGGACCAGGTGGACCCTGTCCGAAAGAATGGAAACTATGTTTAGGATAGTGCAGTATTACGTGATTTCTTGCAAATTTGTGCTCTGCCCTAACAATGAAAATAAGTAAATACAAAAATAATCACTTGGTGCTATAATACATCTTTTAGATACAATATGTTCCACAGTCTGCCCTTAAAGCTATTCTCCTTCACTGCTTCTTTTGCATTTCTGCTTAAACCACATTTTTGTGGTTTTGTTTTTCAGTGACAATAAAGATAGATCAAATCTAAATGTAATCTGCAGTAACAACCACTGTAGATTGTAATGTGAGCAGCAGACATGTCAGAACCACTGCTTTCATTGACCATAAATTCAGTAGTGTCATTATTTTGGAAATAATGTCATTCAAAATACAACAGCCATATGCAGCTTTTATCTTGTTCAGAAACATTTCTCTGAAGACTCCTGGGGCCTATTTCATGAAGCAGGTTTAACAAACTCTGGGTTTAATCCTCAACTCTGAGTTGATCTACTCTGAGACAGGAAACTCTGAGTTTCCTCATTTCAGGGTTAACAAACTTTAGAGTTTTCACTAAACCTGCTTTGTGAAATAGGCCCCTGGTAGTTGGTCAGTGAAGCAGCGTGTCTTGTTGCTTCTTGGCAGTGACACTAGCAGTGGGGCTGAACATTGCAACTAGCTCAATGCTCTTTGCCTCCACTTCCTCTTCAAGTGTCTAGGAGAACCGAAATGTGAGAAGGCCCTCTCTACAGCTAGCGTTTGAAAAAAAACAAAACATTAATCCATCCATTATCTATGCTAATAATAATAATCCTCAATCTCTGGAGTCTCTCCCAGCTGACTCAGGGTGAAGGCAGGGGACACCCTGGACAGGTCATTAGTCTATCACAGTGCTACACAGAGACAAACAATCACACTCACTTTCTCACCTACAGATTATTTAGAGTTACCAATTAACCTCAGCATGTTTTTAGACTGTGGGAGGAAGCCAGTGTACCCAGAGAAAATCCAAGTATGCACAGGTAGAACATGCAAATTCCATGGCAGACTCAATCATCTCAATCAGATATGGCTGAGTTCATTGCAAAGTCCGAAACCAAAATATAACAGCACGAACACTGTCAGACACAGATAGAAAGAAAAAAAAAATACAAGCTGCACTGTCTATTTGTTGTCCTGGAACCCTATATGAACTGAAGTCAGCAAATCAAAAACTCCAGTACCAAATATGAACATGCAGTACTTGTATGTCTGACTACTCAACTCCTGCTAGTACTATATTGACAGTGAAAAATAATAAGTAGATAAAACCAACACCCTGTACAGAAACAAAATACACATTTTTCACCAGGTGGAGTGTTCATGTCAATGCATCTTCCACAAACAAGAAGATCTGCCATGTCGCTGGAGAAGTTACCAAAGTAACTTCAGAACAATCAGAGCAATTTCCCACTTCACTGGGTACGTGAAAACAATGTGAATCTCTGTAACACTGAAAAGTCACAGAAAAAGCTGCACTTACCATTGGTCCAACGTCTCCATTCTCTCCCTTCTCACCAGGAGGGCCAGGCAAACCCTGCGAAGAAGACAAATGTTCTTCAGAGCACAGAAAAAAGGTTATGTGACAACAGCACCTGAGACAAAACTACATTCGAAAATCTCTGACGGGAGCATAAATACATTTTTGCTGCTCATTAACAGGTACTTTCAGGTGATGTGTATTGAATAGTTGGCTTTAGGATGCAATGTGACGGAGAATACATTAATACAAGCAGAACCCCTGGGTGTAAACACACAATTAGTCAAAAGGAAAACTATTGTAATTAAAGGGTATGGGAGGCTTGGGTATAATCAGCCTGTGTAAATTGCAGGCTGGAAACTCCATCAATCTATGTCCACGGGAAGTGAAAACAATGGGGACAGCACAGGTTGACTGAAACAGTCTGAATACACATTGGGAAGGTTTCTCTGTGACAAAAAAATGAACAAGCTCTCACATGCTATTGTAACTTATTGTCTGTCTGCATAATTGCAGTTACTATGTGTTGTGCTAGTTTAACTCCAATGATGGAGTATGCATAATCAATAGGTGGGTGGAAAGCAGTGGTAATGATAAGTTACTGTAAAACTACACTGACATGGATATCAGTCACTGCAACAAAACGTGTACTTTCAGTCCACTTTTCATGATTTACTGTATCTTTGCAATGATGGAGAAGGCTAATTTATAACTGATTCTGACTGGGACTTTAGTCACAGTAATAAAGCATGAGGCTTGTGAGAACGGAAAAATAAATTAAGTGTCAACTCATTTCCTGTAAATTGTTCAAAAGTGATGGACTGTTGATCAATAGTGGACTTGTTATGCTTGCTTGTAAAATATATGTTCTAATTACAGGAAAATTAAGGAAAATATAGGTGTATTACGAGTTAAATTAACAAACACTGTATACAAACACAAAAACACACAGAACTACTGCTTAGCACACGGCAGAGGAAATCAATAAATGTTTTGCTACATTTCCTTCTATTTTCCACCACGGCCTTGAACTACAGGAACATTTTATGACAATCAAATCTGATATTTACTCTCCTGTATGTCCCCATTTTAACCTCTTAATCTAAAGAAGTCACCCACTTGGCAATAAATGCAATATTTCACACCAAACACAGCCCCAAACGATGAAGGCTCTCAGACTGAAGCTATTCATTCCCCATAGTCAAAAATCATTAATGCTACAGATAATTGCATTGAAGTGCTGATCTCGCAGTGGCTGCTGCCATCCATTGAAGGGCAGCTTAGCCAACATAATTAAAAGAGTGGAGATGGAGTGCATTATGCCCAATTAAAAGCCAATTGCACCTAATAACAATGTTATCTGGCCCTATTGACCAGCGGGACTTCGCTCAAATTTCATCCTCACTGAGTCCTTGGATAATTGACTTTGAGATATTCTTAAGTGTGGCATTTCTTCATTATTTGCCACCAAAGCAAGTTTCGTCAACTTCTGCTCATCAGCTTAAATGAGCCAATGAGCTGCACTTTTGCCCATTTCATTCTGTTGCAGTTTCAGTGGAAAGCAGAGCTTATCAGTGCAAAGTAGAGTAAAGCAACACTAATATAGTGCTCCCTCTTTATCTCAGTAGCACATAGGGCTTTGTGGGACAACATTTTCAACAGTTAACATATGGTAAAAGCACACCCAAAATATACATATTTAGTATCTCTAAGCAGAACTACAGATCTTTTGCTGAACAACAGAAACTATGGAAACCAGCAATCGATACGACTCCATACCAGCTGGTAAATGCAATAGGTGCAAACATGTTGGTGACCTTATCAAACAGTAGGCACCAAAACTTTATCTTATCTGAGTGGACTGAATTGAAGACCGGGTACACAATGTTGGTCAACTCTTCATTTGCAGTTTGAAGAATGTGATATTACTATTACTAAATACCAAAAATGAGTGCTATACTTTGTGC
Source organism: Acanthochromis polyacanthus (assembly GCF_021347895.1). Lineage (NCBI taxonomy): Eukaryota > Metazoa > Chordata > Actinopteri > Pomacentridae > Acanthochromis > Acanthochromis polyacanthus. Next base: position 17,043,462 of record NC_067121.1, on the reverse strand, counting down.
GTGATTCCAAGAAAAATCAATAAACTACTGCCATTAAAAATGAAATAAATAGCCATACATCAGTGTGTGTACTGAAGTAGAAATACAACTGCAGGCCAAGTATTGATAAATCAATCAAATAGTACTCTCCTTCATAACCTTTAATATACAAAGCCTATGTTTTTGTTTATAGGGAGTCCTGGTGACTAAAAACAACATTGTGAAGGTCATGGGTTTCACACTCAGCAAAGCAAGCATATCCATCCTATGAACAAAGTCCCAACTTCCTACCTGCTTCAGAGTTGCTCCCCCTTTTCTGTAAACCCTCTAAGAAATGCATGTGTATCATAATATGTCCAGTATGAGACATATTTACAAAAGATGAATGAACTTATAATATGCATTGATTAAAAGACCCGATCAAATGCAGGCTACCACAGCAGCTGGTCTCTTATTTGGAGCTGCAGGGGAGTGGTTTACTGCATGATAATGATGCAGTGTGAGTGGAAAAACCAACAGCAGTCCCCCCTTCTACCATTAACGCCACGGCAAAATGCCAAATGCAAAATGTTTGCAATGGTGATGGATTTTTAGCATTGTCAATGCTAAGGAAAGTCCTTGAAGGGGGGGGGGGGGGGGGGGGATTATTTGCCCAGGAGCAATACAAAGTGCCATTAAGAGTCGAGGCTGCATTAATAAATTATGCTTTGTTTTGATGTAATGTAAATGATGTAAGGAAAGATGAAATGTTGTCGGTTTAAGGGGTGTGGAGGAAGTCATTTTGCTCCTGATGATTTTGACAGAAGAAAACAAATGTGTATACTTATGAGGCGATGTTCAACGTGACCTGGTTGGGGTGTGCTTCGAGAATGAGATACAGAGAATTAATATGTGTTTCAAAGATGCATAGGGTGCTGTAGACTTACCTGCAATCCAATAGGTCCTGGTAGACCTGGGAATCCTCTGGGACCTTCATCTCCTTTCTGGCCAAACATACCCTGCTGTCCTCTAGGACCAGCCTCACCATCACTGCCCTGTGGGAGTTTAAAGTTCACAAAATTCAAACACCTTTATTCTGATCCATATTAGCTAGAGCTTCAGCAAGAGCAACTCCATAGACACTTTTTTTTTCTAATGGGATTTTTCCTGGCTCTTCTTTTTAAACTGTTAATCCTTTTCAAGGTTATAGAGTATATCTAAGCTCATGTGGTAGAGGGTAGGTCAATGCACACATTCCAACACAAATTAGGATGGACAGTTACAGTACTTGAAAGTGTATTATGAAGGTCATTTTTCTAACAGGTTCATCTATCCATCAGAATTCCACACCCACATATTCCAGCTCAGACTTGTGATGCTGGAGGTTTTTTAAACAGGCACCCTGGACAGATCAACAGGATATGTCAGGGCCAAGTTGTAAGCAGACAACGGGGAAACATTTGACACTCAAAGACCATTAAAGCCAACCTAAATGGGCAAACCTATTTTATTACTTGAAAGAAAAGGGACCGAGGAACTTTAAACTTGAAACAAAAATGGACAAGAGTGAGGCAACTTTTGTAGCCACTGACAAACTGTGCTGCTGGGCTACCTGGGGAAACAGCAACCATCCTACCACAGCTTCTCATAAGGAAACACCAGATACAGTACAGTACAGCCACAGGGTTATGGTAAACAGTGTATGTGGAAGATGCTGACTTCATCTATGAAGTCAGAGGTGCACAGGGCAACAGAGGATAGAAAGGGGAGACTACGGGGAACGAGTGAAGTGCTGACAGATGAGGAGTTTTCAGTTCAAACACATGTCAGCACTTGAAAGTGCTTGAGGAACTCTCGCTGAGCCCTGGGACATGTAGGCCGCCTCAGGCACTGGTACTGAATGCAGAGCAGTTTAGAAGGAAATGTTAGGTGATTACAGGTAGCGTGAGTGCAGCTTTGAGACAAAGACTCAGAGACAAGGTGGACTAAAGTTTGGAGAGACTTTAACCAAAAATAGAAACAAAATCTCAATAGTCTTGAACTCAGTTGTGGGTAATTTGTTATTCATCGTAACACTGCATGCACAACTTGCACCGCTATTGTTGCTCATCTTGATGCATGAAACAGTGCAATGCAGCCCTTGGCCTGAAGGATCTGTGCACCAACATGGAAGAAAGCCTGTGAAAGATACGGTCGCAAAAATGCCAAGCTCTAATTGCCCAATGTCATGATTAGCTGAATGGTCTGACACTGTTTAATGTTATATATTCAAGGGATCATAGATGGATCAGAAATTTACTTGATAGCCTTTATTAAGATTACAAATGGAAACTTCTACTGTGAATGTAATTGTTCATTGTGGAAAAGTTGAAATTGTTGCTGTGGTTTGCTAAAAAAATATACTTTCATTGTTCACTTCCTGTTTGAGGTTGTATAAACAATCTAGTTTTGATGGCGTCCAAGCACTGTTAATCAGTAAAGTTGAGTAAGCAGTGTCAGTGAAAAGGAAACATTTTTGTACAAAGTTAATATGTTTTTGTATTTTATTTTATTTTTTATTTTATTTGTGAATTAAAGATCTAAGAGAGAAGCCACTTGAGATGTTGATATGAAAAATGCTTTGTTCAGGGCTTTATTTAATCATTGTAAGTAAGTGTATATAATTTCATGGACTTACACTTGCTAACTATGAACATGTGTTTTAACCACTTCATAGTAGCCTTTGTATGGATCTGTTTGAAATTTGAACTGTAGCTTGTGTAACTGCATGGAATAGGATTCATCATAACTATTATATTGTACCTATGGATATAAAGTATGCTTATACCTGCAAAAATCCCACACATGCTCATGGAGATGTAATTTAAAACTCATCTTACTGAACATATATTTAGATTGTCCATTAAATAAATCAAAGTGGCAATTGTGGGCTTTGTGTTTGTCTTACATTGTGTAAAAACAAATTTTAAATCAGAAAATTGTGTTTTCTCCTGAAAAGCGATATTTCACAGATTATTTTTATAACATATTTATGTCTCCTTATCAGTTAGTGCTACATAAAAACACATTTGATATGCAAGAAAGGGAGTTTACCACATCCTGATGAAGATCAATACATCTCTGCCATAGACTGTTTCATTACAAATGCTTGACCCTAGTTGCTTCTTGAAGACAACAACACTGGTGACTGTGCTGCTGTAAATCTTAAGCCTCAGCTGAAAGGGAAATTGGAGCATTCATTTTTGCTAGAAAAAGCAGTGTTTTACTAAAGTCAAAAGCGCTAATAACAGAGAAAAAGACATAATGTTGAAACTACACCGCACGAGTCAGGACTCAGTCATGAAGATATGAATACACATGAGCAGACTGACTCACCAAGACAAACAACTGTTAAATAATTTGTTATTCAGCTCGGGTGCACTACCTGCTCACAGAAATCTGTCTCACCAGGTCTATTCTAGCCCCCACAGAGCACTGCAAATGCAGAATCTTTGCTAGAATGGTTGTTAAGGCCTGATAATTTACAGCAATGAGCTGTTAGTTGCCCTCAGGCCATGAGCTATTGTAGAAACAGGACTTTCCCTGTTGTATTAATGAGATGGACGAGAGGAGGATGTTCTACTGCATACAAGGTAGTATTTTCAGCTTGTCCTGGTGCCATATGAGGTAATACATGGAAATGACTAGCAATAAGGCATTCTGTTGTGGGTTGCGAGATTATTTTGTAAATGGAAGGTCACAAGTCTAATTCCATGAGTGAATTCCAAAGCAACACTAATTCCAAATTTCTAATTGCAGGGTAATTAATTACAGGGTGTGAAAAATGTTCTTCTGAAGGACATGTTGCTAACAAATTTGATGAAAAAAGTCTTTGTGGTGTACCCTGAAAGTAAAAGTTATGATTAAAAGGAAATTTGTTTAAAATGACTACGATAAAAGGATGCAGATTTTAAAAATGAACAGGAGCTGCTGCCAAAGGAATGCAGAGCTAACAGTAAAAGGCAATACTGCTTGAATTTTGTGTCCCTGACCAGGAAGGAACAGTACTTAATTTCTGTCCATGTGGGGAATAAAACATTTTATATTTAAATCATGCTACCTTGTTGAAACAGTGGTCTCCAACCAAGCACTATTATGAGCCCACTGTCCAGTTTTCCAATCTATCTAAACACTCAAACAGAACAATTAACTTAACGCCAGGCAGGAGTGGTTAGAGAAAATAAAAACCTACATACAATGAGTTGTATTAATGACAACATGTTGCTGTTTTTGGACAATAGCTGAAAACAAACAGAAAATAGGGTAAAGCCCTGCCGAAACAGACTTGATTCTGTCACGTTGCTATTAGGCTGCAGGACTGTAGATGACTAGTTCAAAATCTCTGCCAGCAGGCGTTTGGGATAATTCCAATTCTTGATTAGAATGATTAGCTTTGCTGCCTTCATAAGGCCTTGAATTAAAATAAATACTTCAAACTTGATTTCTCATTTCATTGTTCATACCCAAAAGCCACTATGATAATCAGGGGCTGACAGGAGAACAGTACTTGCATTTTGAAAGCATCAGAAATGTTGGACAAAAAGATTTTTAAAAATTCAGTATCTGCCAAATACAGGTTGGAAAATAATATCTGCACTGAATGTTTGTCTGGGAGGGTTACCAAGTAGGCATTTGCAGTTCTCTTTTCATTTCATGTTTTATTCCTGAAAATGACTTCATTGCAAGTAAAAAGGAACTCCGACTGCATAATAATATTTGATAAGGTTGACATTAGATACCAAGATAAAGTGATACTCACGGCTGGACCAGGAGCTCCAACAACGCCCTGTAGACCGCTTGGACCTGGTGGACCCTACAAACAGAAGTGACAACGTTTTATGGTCTGACTATTAGCAGAAACATGGCATCCTCACAAATAGTCTCCTTGAAAGCATTTCTATTAGAAAGAAAATCTGAATTCAGTTTCTTTATTTATTTTTAAGTGATGCTTGTGATGACTAAAACATTCAAATGAACAACATTTCAGATGAGGACAGAGCACTGGTATTTTTATTGGAACCAAAGTGATCATTTAGTTAAGAGTATAAGAACCTCAGTTTGTATTTTGTATGCTGCACATTATTTATTCACCTCATTTGAAACATCAGCATCTGAGATTAGTGTTCTTTGCTCAATTAGCATAGATCATACACTACTGTTCAAAAGTATGGGGTCACCCAGGCAGATTCATGTTTTCCATGAAAACTCACACTTTCATTCATGTGCTAACAGAATTGCACAAGGGTTTTCTAATCATCAATTAGCCTTGCAACATATTTGCTAACACAATGTACCATGAGAGCACAAAAGGGATGCTAGCTGGAAATGGGCCTCTGTACCCTGACGTAGATATTCCGTTAAAAATCAGACATTTCCAGCTAGTTTCCATTTACCACATTAACAATCTGATTAATTTAATGTTATCTTCATTGAACAAAACTGCGGTGGAGCTGAAGAGTCATTTCTTTCCTTGAAACTGTTCGATAAAACTTAATAGAAAGAGAATAAAAACAGACTTACAAGTTCACCCTTGTCTCCTTTGCTTCCCTTCTGTCCAGGCCCGCCGACTTCACCCTGCAGTGCAATACAAACACAGCAGAGTTCACATCTCTCCTCCCTATCTTAAAAAAGATCTTGCCTCCCACCTTAAGTCAAAGTCCAATATCTTAAAGTGTCACCTTTACCATGATTAGGCAGTAAATATTTCTCAAGAGATTCTAATTTGATTGGCCCACAAAGACCTTGGGCGAGTGTTTGCAATTAATTGATTGGCTCCCTGTCTAACCCCATTGGCACAATGATTGACAAAATGGTGTGGTGGAAGACGTGACCGGGATCGGAGAGGTGTGATGGTTACAAATGTAAAAATGCAGATCTGTGGTTCAGTGTATCAGCTGTGGATGTGAGATTTGCTGGCCTGTGGGTAAACAGGCTGTGTAAACAATTGGCATTTTTTGTACAAGTATGTGTTTCTCTATTTGGATTTAGAAATATTTTAACGCTTTCAGAGCATGCTTATTTTGTTGACGGAATGCAAAAGAATAAATTGTCCCTGATAGGACAATTTACTCTATCAGGGATATGATTTTCTGTCACAACGAGCTTGAGGGTAAGCAGAGTAACTGAAAAAACATATCTGTTCATGTATGGTATGAGGGGCATTTTCTATATATGTACTGTATATTAGGATATGTGTGCTTGTATGACATTGGAATATGTGTTTATTGTAACAACAGTGCAAAAGCCTTAAAATAATCATGGTGTGTAATAATCATGGTGTGCCTTTTGTAATCATGACGAGTGAAATATAAAAAAATACCACAGAAACAAAGTTAGAAGATACAAAGTACATCTGACATTCATTACATTTCTAAAGACATTCTTAGACATGACAGGTGTTGTATTCTTGATGTTATCAGAATCATATGTTTGTGTTGAAGAAGACCTTGTCGTAGTTCTGATCTCATTAAGGAAGGAGCTGATAGTTACAGATACTGAAGCAGAACTCTGAAGACATCTCAATCTGCAATTAGTTTTTACTAAATGTTTTATATGCTTTTAAGTTGAACCATATCTAGCTGTGACATGGATATTTAAATAAAGGATTCCTAGTATTACAACTGTACTCCACCTTGTCACCGTCCTCGCCAGGGGGACCCTGCGGACCAGCTGGACCAGGAAGACCCACAGGACCTTGAATGCCATCACGGCCAGCAGGACCCATAGGACCTTTCTCTCCCTAAAAAGAATATTTTTTATACTCATTAGAAAGTATTGCAAAAATTTGGAACTCATAAAAAGCATTTCATTGTGTGAATGTTAAACATAAAAACTCACAGGAGCTCCCTTTTCTCCAGCGGGACCGGGTGGTCCTTGTGGGCCATTACGTCCTGTCAGACCAATGGGACCTCCAGGGCCAGCAGCACCCCTCTCTCCAGGAGAACCCTGTCACCAAACACCCATCAGTCACTAGTTCATTATGTGGAAGAAAATAGAAAAGTCAGCTTCCTCCAGGAGAGGTAAAAACGGCGAAAAGCCACAGACAGTGTGATTTGTCTAATTTGAAGCATGAAAAGACTGACTTCATACGAAGAGCTGTCTAAAAAGAAATTTTTTAACGAATACCACTTCCACTGAGTACTGCCACAACAATGTGAAGAGTGCTAATTATAGCTGAATAGACAGGCTTCTTCATAGACATAAAAAGTTGGCTGTAAATGTTACCCTCTGCACAAGGACACAAAACTTTAGAGAATATTTGTTATTTTTAAGCACATATTTGTAAATATAGAATATACACTACCAACCAAAAGTTTGGACACATCTTCACATTTAATTTATTTGTGTTATTTTCGAAACTGTAGATTAATATTAAATTATCAATTTTTAGTTTACAACACAATTACTCCTCCAAGGAATGTGAGTTATGTGATGACCGGTGTACATTTGTGTGTCCAACCTGTCCTCCAATTCATACGACCGCATCGGTCGTTTGCACCGTGCACCGGAATACGACCTATGCGGTCGTATGAACGTTTGCGCCCCTACGGGGAAAACGAACGCATTACGGGATTTAATTCGCGAAACGGCTTTTCCGCCGCAAAACGGCTTTTTTCTCACTTTCCCAACACGTTTTTAGGGTTATGGTTAAGGTTATGGTTAGGGATAGGGACAGGGATAGTGTTAGATAAAAGTTTGTTCATGATGACGTTTCACCTGCGACTCCAGAGTGTCGATATTTACTCAACCGCCAGAGGTCGCATAGTCAAAACGTAACACTGGGTCGTAATACGGGCGTGTACAGACAACCTATGTGGTCGTTTTTGGTTTGAGGACAGGCTTGTGTGTCTGTGTGCAACATTACTCAAAAACGGAATAACAGATTTGGATGGAATTTTCAGGGAAGGTCAGAAATGACACAAGGACCAAGTGATTAGATTTTGGCAGTAATGCGGCTTATAGTCTGGATCCGCGATTTGTTACAGATTTCTGTATCATTGCCAGATTGTGATCTTACTACAAATCGACTGCTGCGGACTTATCTGGGCTTATCTGTCGGAAATGATACAGGCAACAATTGATTAAATTGTGAGGGTGTTTCTGAGTTCTATCAATTCTCGCCGCCCACAACATATATAGGTGACGTGATTCGTTATCCGTACATAATGTACACATGCATAACAAACACTTCTGTTCAGCACAAGGTAATTTTGTTTGTAGGTACATCTATATTAACCCTTGGATGGCAGCGTGAGTAAGGAGATACCCATTTTCCATTGGATTTGGGTCACTTTTGACCCATTTTGTGCATCAATGGCCACATTCTATGTTGCTGTAATTTCTGCCTCGACTTTTGTCAAGATTTCAGCCGTTGGAAATGATATGTATGAAACGACTAAGCAGCCTTGGAGGCGTATTGCGCTCTTTGAATATAGAAAATAATTAAATAAAAACCACTGAATGAGAAGGTGTGTCCTACTTGTTGACTGTCAGTGTAACCTTTTTATTTAATTTTTTTACCAACAATTAACAAAAGTATTAGCTATGATTAACAACAATAATCAAATCCAAATCTATTGTAGTTGACCCTGCTGACAGCTTCAGACCTTCACTAGTTTGAGAACTCTGTCCTGTTCTTCACTATTCACAGGTGTGCGCTCATCACTGAGTAGGAGGATCAAATCACATAAACTGTGACTGCATCTTTAAACAGTTGGTCATTATGCCGTCTTCCTACATGGGCAAGGTCTTAGGCTGCTTTCATACAAAATGAAATGTGAAAATGTGTACAGACCAAAGCTTCACACGCACACACACTGATTCAGCTGCTGATGTGAGATGCCACCTGGCACTCATATGCTTGGCCCATTTTATGACAGACATTGCTGGTGACACACACACACACACACACACACACACACACACACACACACACACACACACACACACACACACACACACACACACACACACACACACACACACACACACACAGCTCCAAACTGTCATCCACAGCCTGCCAACCGACCCACCAGGAGACACACACACACACACACACACACACACACACACACACACACACACACACACACACACACAGACACATGTGTGTGTCTTGCTATCATTGTGGGGACATACCATTGAATTCCATTCATACTTAACCCCTAACCCTTACCCTAACCCTAACCTTAACCAAACCCTAACCAAAACAATGGCTAACCCTAAAGAAACGTTTTTGCACTTTTACTTTTTTCAGTAACAACAACATGGCCAAGAAAACACTGTTTAAACTTGTAGGGACCGAAATGAGGTCCCCACAAGTGACATAATTTTCGGTTTTCCTACAGTTGTGGGGACATTTGGTCCCCACAATATAGCAAAAACATGGGCACACACACACACACACACACACACACACACACACACACACACACACACACGGTTTCTTTGATTGAAATAAGTTCTTTCTCTCTGTTTCCCTTTTTCTCATTTTACCCATGTTTTTTCCCCCGCACGTGTGATTTTCCGGACAGAAATCAAAAGTGCAACGCAAAAACATGCACATACACGAAGCCTGCGATTTGTCGCATTCATCCTTCTTGTCGTTCTTTTGTGCTTTTCTTTCTTTGTCTCTTTGAAACACACATAACCCTCTTAAAAGACTATGAAAAAGCAACGCACACACACAGCACTCACAGACTTTCCTGAAGCACAACAGCAGCTCAATCTCTGGCAGAAAATCGATGGAGGAAAATATCAGATCTCTTGTGTGCGTGGGCACTGCACACCAACCTCTTTTTTAAGGAGTTTTTCAAACACTACCAAAACAGTTTATCACATGTTTTCAGCCAATGGCTCACTTTCAAGCCAATTTAAGAAAACTATCTCATTTCGAAGTGGAAATGGTTTCACTCATTCAGAGGACACCACATCTTCTCACTTTCATCATCTTTTCATCCATGCTCTGCATATCCGCTGACATCTAATCTGGTGTTGCTCTGTCGCTGGTGAGCAGGGGCAATTATCGGGAGCCTGCGTTTAACGCTTGAACAAAATGTCAGACAGTTCAAAGCTGCCTGTCAGTCAGCTTTCTGTACAGAATCACCGCCGGAGCTCCTGAGGCTTTTCATTGCATATATAGCTAACTGAGGGGCTCAGAGACAAAGAGAGGAAAAAAAGTGGATTACACTGCCACTCCTGCTTCTTTTCAGGGTCACAAACTATGTAGGAGGAAGTCTGATATGATAGAGTATATATGGCAACAATAGTATGTAAGCGAACATCCTCTATTGTGATTTAAGAAGGATCGGAAGACTTAATCCTAAAGAAAAAACAAAGGCATTACATGTGTTACCATTTGAGTGAAAAGGTTCTCTAAAAGTACTGGCCTTTCTCAAATAAACAGGGTAAATAAAAGTTTCCTTCATCTGTGACACGAGAGTTGCAGCTACAAAATGTGAGGAAAACATAATCAAGATACAGGGATGGAACTTGTTCAGTTTGATTATTCAGGAGTGATTGGGGAATTCTTGAAAGCAATGTCAGTGTTTTCATCCATTATCTCCACACCACTTTATCCTCTGTGGGGTCGTGAGGAGGCTGGAGCCTATCCCAGCTGACTTAGAGTGAAGGACCTTTGAGCTGTGAGGTGACGATGTCACCCCTCAAAGCAATGCTGTTAGGAGTGTGACCCCTGCTCAACAGTGAAATAAAATCACCGCCAAAATGACTATTGATTTACAGTTAGAAAAATTAACACTTGCTTGATGATATTTATGCATATTCTGCAGATACATCCAGCAGCACATCACACATGCAGCTGAATGACCGGAGAATGAAGCTGTGCACAGCATGTGCAACTCCATTCTCCAAAAGCACAAGTCACTTCACTGCAATCTCTGTGGCAAGAGAGATGAGGTAACCATAGTAACAGGCTACTTACGATGGGGCCAGGGGGACCCTGAGGCCCTTCTCCTCCCTTTAAGCCAGCTGGACCCTGAAAGAAGAGGACAAGAGAGGGTTAGATCTCGCTCACTGGGGGCCACCACTCAAAACTATTCAAAGAGCAGTAATCACAGCTGTCAAATGTGCCTTTAAATGTTAATGTATGTGTTATGCATGTGTGTATGGATCTATGTGCATATGTGGGTATGAGCAGGAATATATAGAGGACTTGGACCCAGACAGATACGTAGGAACCAGCAACTTGATCAAAACAGACCAAACATACAGTCTCACTACCCTCTAACTGAATTTACTAATGCCACCAGTTTTGGCTATTTGTCTAGTTTTGCGATATTTGCTGTGGGATTTCTGCAACAGTAAAATGGAAGTGAAAGGAAATTAGTTTGTGTTGCTATCAATGCCAAAAAATGATTAAACGTAATTTCTATTTAAGAAATAGTCCCTATGAAAAGTACTCACAGTGAGGTTTCTGGATAATACTGAGTAAAAAGACACTGAGATTATAATTCCATTTATCATGTTCAGCTAGCAGACATCTTAGTGGAAGACTCTGAAACACAGGCAGATAAAATCTAAATTTTCTTGATTGGTAGAAATCAATAGGTGCCCAAGGAGATACTGTAGGTAATTAATAAATGAAAAAAATAACTGTATCAACTCTTTCAATAGCAAGCTGTGAAAGGCACCAAAACAGTACTTTTCAGCCCAGTCTTAAATTATTCTTTAAACAATTAGGCAATCCCTGTTACATTCTGTTTATGATCTCAGTGAGCAGGGTTTCAGTGATGAGACTTGTCTAAAATTGCAAATTTCAGAAATACAATGTCACTGCATAGAAATACTCATTAATGAAAAAGAAAGTTTTCAAAACATATATTTAGGCTGCAGTTCAGTTCTCCACCAGAAATAAATATCTGTTACTTCATTAATGATGATACAGTCTAATTTGTATGCATATTTATATTATTAATGCAATATGAGTCATTACACAAGCTTCAAAGGAAATGAAAAAAAGGAAAGAGACGACAAGGTCCTGAAGCCTTCGGTGGGCAGCAAGTTCAGGTTTAGTCCATCTATCTCTGGGCCCCTTGTCATCTCTTTAAGATCTCGGTCCTTGAATAGTGATGCTTGTGCTGAATCATAGCAGCAGGAAGCTGAGACTGCATATGGAAAACACAGTTCACCAGAGGCAGTAAAGACTTTCATTATAATAACTAATTTACAGGCTCCTACAGAGCCAGGGGGTGCAGAGGCTGCCAAGCAGGCGCTCCACCTCCCTGGCATTCACATTTCACCATGGCGCATTAGAAGACTGGATAAATCTTTCTTTGCTGGACACACAAAAAGTTATTTATTGGCTCCTGTATCGCCACTATGCTTTTCTTCAAAACTGAGTGATGGAATGAAGTGTGTGTGTGTGTGTGTGTGTGTGTGTGTGTGTGTGTGTGTGTGTGTGTGTGTGTGTGTGTGTGTGTGTGTATACGTATGTGGTGTGTGTGTGTGTGTGTGTGTACTTGTACTTGCTACATTGTGAGAACCATTTTCTGCATTTAACTATCAAAGTGAGGACATTTTTACAAAGTGAGGACATTTTGGCCGGTCCTCACTTTGAAACAGCCATGTTTGAGGGTGAAGACTTGTTTTTAGAGAACAGGTATGAATTGAGGTTGGGTTAGGGTTAGGGTAAGGATTAAGTTTAGGCAATCAGTTGTGATGGTTAAGGTTAGGGTAAGGCTCTAGGAAATGCATTCCGCCTATGGATGTCCTCACTAAGATAGAAGTACAAACGTGTGTGTGTGTGTGTGTGGGTGTGTGTGTACGTGTTTATCCATGTGTGTCTGTGTCTGTGTGTGTGTGTGTATTTGTATGTGCGCATCTTTCTTTGCTTACCGAAAAGAGAAAAATAAACTGTATGTATGCTTACTGGTGCAGCCCATGCATGTGTTTACCTGCAGCCTCTCAGCAAACAGAGTGACGTGTAGGTTTTGCTCATCTAACAGGTAGATACACTCATGAGTGTGCATGTGGTACTATATGAGGTCAATTTGAGAGAGAGTGGGTGGATGTCTGTGTTTGCTCACGGTGTATGCGTGCTGCCATTATAAAAAGAAAGCCATCCTTCTGTACACATGGGACAAACATAACGGTTGTAATAAGTCTAGGCAGTGCTGTCGTGTGCTCTCTTAATGGTCAGCCTTGAAATGAGCTTCAGCCACAGTCCCTCAGGCTGATCCTCAGTCAGCCTATAACACTGAACTGCCCTCACCTTGAACTTTTTCTGATTCACACCTACTCCTTCTGAGAATTAATTTGGGTCACTCAGCAGGTAAGGTACATGTGATGTCTCCACTAAGTAGTGGGTCTGAATCAAAATCAAAAGGCTCTGACTGATTCTTTGATTGAAAACAAAACTAGAATTCCTTAAAGGAAAAGATCTAGTACTAATGTACCTCCAAGAAATAGGTGCTTATAAAATGCAGACTATAGCTCATTAGGGAGAGATTTTATGACTTAAATGCTTTGCCAAAGCCACATTAGCAACAACCTACAGCTTTAAAATTGCTGATATTGACGATGATAAAATATGTCAATATTGTGTTTGGCTTAGTCGTCTCTGTTAATTCTATGTAAGCCAGTTCTGCACTTTTTAGTCTGGTCCACAGCCAAGCCTGACATTTGGTTTAACAGCAGGTTGTTAGCCTGGTAATTGGGTTTTGGAGCTAAATTCAGCTGGGTGCATGCTCAGGATGTGGGATGACACACTTCTATGTGGACATGTGAATATGTTTGCATGAGTGTGTAAATCTGTGGATAAACAGTGTGTTACCATGGCCCCTGGAAGACCTCTAGTCCCTTGGAAGCCTCTCAGGCCTGCAGGTCCTGACTTGCCACCAGGACCTTGAGGACCTGGATCACCCTGCAGAAGGAGACAGAACAATTCACTAATCTGACATTATCATCCGGTCATTATTAAACACAGGATTGCTTTAGATGAAAAACAAAGAGGAGAGTCTGTGAGAATGGCAGAGAAAAGCAATTATAGTGATTGATCTGTTTGTAACAGCTAAAATTATACCTGACTATGTTGGAATGGCAAGTGATTAAGAGGTAAAGAGAAAAGAAAGAATAGAGCTTCCCATTTTTAACAAACAACTATTTAGAATAACAGAATCAGAATTAAAAAGGGTAACAAACACCAAACAAAAGCAACATGAGTGGGTTTTTTTTGTTGTTGCTGTTGTTGTTTTGCTGGTGTACCAATGTATTTCAATTTTCCTAAACACTATGGAACCAATATACACGTCTGCCATACTCTGAAATCTTGTTCACTTCTACAAAAAAAAGTAATCAGTAAAGAGCAAGTGTCAACAGAAACAGAAAAATAAAGTCTTAAAGAGCTCTGAGAATCATTTTAAAAAGTGCAAGTATGTATTTTGAAGTAGGATACTCGAAGGACAATGTAAAAAATTACATCTCAATAAAAATCCATATCTGTTTAATTGATTGATATAATATACAGCAGTTGCTGGTAACAACTGTATATGTCTTGCTTGTTTTCAACCTGTTAATAAAGTTTTTTCAATTGCTAACAAGCAGTGGTCCAAACTGAAGTCACATGCTCGAAACTCTTAACACAGCCTACATTTCCATCATGCATCTCAGCTAAATAGTTAATTTCATCCCCAAAACAGTTTCCCACCAACAAAACACTTCATTCATGTTTCAAAATAAGCTCAGTCAATCACAACACTAGCAAATAGTCTCACTTTGGAAACAAACACTGTCACTCTGAGCACACTGAACCACTAACAACAGAGAGCAGTACATGAAATAAAGGTTTAATCTTTCAAGTTTGAATGATTTATTTTTAGATAAATCAGTATTTTATTATAAAATAAGATCTTTGCATTTGAGTGTTCTAAATTATTGTAATATATTGCAACGAGAACGAATCAGGAATGCAGCAATTTACTTCAACAACATTGCCGTATTTTCTCTGTGCCTTTGCATGAAACTTTGGGACCTTACAAAAAATAAAGTTTACTGTAAAAAAAAAAAAGCAGAATCTCAGAATTCACAGAGCAGAATAGAAATCAAGAGACAAAACTCAAAAACCAACAACAGTAAGTAACACATGTAAACTGTAACATTCATCCCCTGTTGTCTGTATTTGGACTCATGTTTCCATTCACGTCACATCTTAGATCTTCTCTGATGCACTGTGGGTAGAACCTTTTTGAGTGTCTGATCCACCCCTGGCAGGCCTCAGGAGAAATATCTCCACACCCGGCATTCATTGCATCCAGCAAGGAGAGCTGGTTGTGTGGAGAGTGATCATAAACTTTCCACCTCCATACTTACAATTCTTCTGTGGGGTTCAAGAAGGGTGAGTATGGAGGTAAAAACAGCACAGACATCCTAAGATGTTCAGTGAACCACACAGTCACTGCAGCAGAGTGGTGGAATGCTACATTGTCCCACACAACAACAAATGTAATATTTCTTGCCCTTTGACCAATCTCCACTGCTGGCATAAGTTGAATATGGAGGTCATCTAAAAAAGGAATGAGTCGCTATGTTTTGTATGGGCCAATGAGAGATGTATGTAAAAGCAAACCATCATCAATTTTCAGCTGACAACTACACTCTGCTGTGTTTGGAATTACATGATGTTTTTATTTATTTTTATTGTCAATATTTTGAAATGATTTTCCATAGATTTCAATGTGGCTGCAGCAGAAATTCCCCATGTTTTTCCCCATCATTCTGTTCTGATTGTGTTTTTAACAGTTTTGAACACAGTGTGTTAGCATTTGAAAATATGCTGTAAAAGTCTAGTGTTTTGCAGCTGGTGAACTAGTAACTGAGAAAAGAGTTCATGAATTTTGGTGACTGTGGTCACTGAATGCATTTTGTGTAAAAGCAATGGAAAATTATTCACAGTTCGGTCCACATGGACTTCTGTTTTGCAAACAGAAGTCCATGTTAAGAGTTGTTAAGAGTTTTGAACATGTGGCTTCAGTTTGGACCAATGCGTGTTAGCAATCGAAAAAAACTGTAATATTACAAACCAAGCCTGCTCCAGATCACTTGGCTGAATTTTCAGCTGATATGACATGTCACATATATTTTGTATTGGCATATATATATATTGTCTGAGATGCACTACTATGGAATCCTTTTTTTCTTCCTTAAAAGTACATCCCTGAAAAACCCCCATGTGGTTTCTCTAGTAGATTATGCATTGGCTTCAACACTCTTAGTACTGTCAGCAGTACATGTAGCAGAGCACGTATCACAGCTGCACAGATAGTGCAAAGTCAAGCAAACAACATGGTCAGTTAGCCTACTAACTATTAGTTTGAGAAATGCACTACTGGGAAGTTCATATTTTTTTAAAGTTATTTTTTGGCCTTTTACAGCTTTGTTTGATAGGTGCAGTGGAGACAGACAGGAAAGAAGGCAGAAGAGCGGGGGAAAGACATGCAGCAAAGGAATTATCCAGGCGCCCGGAAATTCAATAGTTAAAGACCTCATCATTTTCCCTTGGCAATATCACTACACTGTGGTTCTCGATAATATAGGAAAAATGAGAGATGAGCCAAAATAAACCCTGTTATAATAAATGTAAATACTCATGTCTGGTGACATTTGAAAAACATCTAAAGTGCATGCTCATTTACCTTTCCACCCTCTTTTCCAGCAGCTCCAGGTAGACCTTGCTCACCAGGTGGACCAGGGGAGCCTGGGTGTCCTCGTTCTCCACTTGGCCCTGTCTCTCCAGTTGGTCCCTAACAAGGACAACAAGGACACATGAAGGCAAATGTGCTTTAAATGTACATATATGGACTGTCCACATTGGCCTGTGTCTTTACATTGAGTATGGCTGATGAACAGCAACATTATATCTCTATGTTTTACATTAAAATTGTACATGCACCTCAAATGTGACAGTAAATCATACTTTTTCACCCATTTAGGAGAACATAATTGGCAATCATCTACAGTATTTTGTACAAATAGAAGATCTCACCAAAGACATTTAGGATTTCAAAGACTTTCAGGAGAATTTAATGCATCTTGATTACAGTCTGTGCATACAGGTATCGTCTTTTAGGATCAGCTGTTGTTACAGGTTTGTAGTTTAGGTTCGGTGTTTCATTATTATTATTACCACCAACAATAAACACAGAATTTATTCACTACTGAAGAGGTGGAACCTAAACATAATCATGTAGTTTGCTGTATGTGTACCTGTGGTCCAACCACCCCTCCAGGTCCTGGAGGTCCAGTCTTTCCTTGGAAGCCCTGCAGAGGAAAACATGGACATTAACGTTTGTACACAGGTAGTGTCACAGAAGTGTCATGTCTTCTTGCTCCTGTGCAGTATGTAAATGGTTGGGGCATGCAGAAATCAATGCCTTGTGTGTCTGTATGCTGATGCCATAAACATTTTTCTTTAGGTATGTTGCAGTACAACAATAAATTTAAGTAAATGCTTTCAGAAATTGATAAATGGTATGTAGGTATATTTAATCCATCCATCTCCTATTTCTAGTGGAAGAAATGTACTTTTTGCTGCACTACAGTTTTGATATTTGTGATTTTTTCACTGTAGGACTTTAGTTTGCTTTTCTATTGCAGTACCGGTGCTTTTACTGAAATAAAGTATCGGAATATTTCCTTTAGCATTGGTCTTACACCTATAAAATATCTTTTTACTCCGCCAAGGAACGTGGCAGAGGAACAAGTACCTCAGCATGTTACCCTGCTAGCAACTTCAAGCTGAAAGCATTTAGCAAATGGTTATTAGTCCACCAAGCAACGCGGCAGAGTTATGTGACAATCGACATCTGTCTGTCCGTCTGTCTGTCTGTCTGTTAGCAACATTACTCAAAAACGGACTAACAGATTTGGATGAAAATTTCAGGGAAGGTCAGAAATGATACAAAGGCCAACTGATTAGATTTTGTCAGTCATAGTGTGGATCCACGGATTTGTGAAGGAGTTCTGTATCATTGCGAGACAGTGCTACAAATCGAACACTGCTGACTTAGCGGGACTTATCCATCGTAAATAATACAAGGAACAATTGATTAAACCGTGGGGGTGTTTCCGAGTCCCATCAGTTGCTGCGGCCTGCTACATATTTAGATCACACGATTTGGTATCCGTAGATAAAATATACATGTATAACACACGCCTGTGCTCAGCACATGGTCATTTTGTGTTTGAGTGCATCTGTATTAAATGGCCACATTCTATGTTGCAGTGATTTCTGATGATCAATAAACAAAACAAAATGCTGCATATCTGACAATGCCATATGGGGGAATGAACAACCTTGACGGAGTACTGTGATCTCTGAGTGTTTTTCTTGTTTACCAACAAGTCCTCCCCAAAATTATAAAGCTAACAAGATAGGTGTTTTAACAGGTGCTTATCAAAGCTTATCAAACACTTAATCAAAAACAAAACTAACATGAGTTACTGGCCCATAGTTCAGGGTAAAAACAAAGAGGGACAGTATTTTAGCTTTCTTTTTTGGCCTCAGTACTCAAAAAGAAGCGTCCCCAGACAATCAAAAGAGCTCAGTCATTTCCTCAGTTCAAAAGAGATTTGCATTTTAAATACATTTTATTCCATCTCTGATGCTCTATTATTATGTCTTACTTATTTAGTTTTTTGTAGCAAACAGGTAATTATGAAAAAATTTATAATAGACAAGTCCTTATAATAATACACAAAGCATGGAATACACAACTCAATTCAACTGAGCTTAGTGAAATTCACTTGTACTTTACCATTGCTCAGTTAAACCAGAATACCTATCTGAGTGGCTGAAAGACAAGATGTCCAGGGTATAATGGCAGGGCATAATGGATTCATGTGCAAAACGACTCACTCACCGTCTCTCCCCTCTGTCCAGGATGACCAGGCAACCCATCTTTCCCTGCTGGGCCCTGTAGGTGAAAAGGTATACAGTTCATCAAAATCAAGACATAAAATGTGTATTAATATTTGAAAAGCTTATATGAGAAGTGTCAACATGGTTGTGGATGGTGCCAGCTCACACAGTTTGGCAGCAGCGACTTACATTAGGGCCTTTGGGGCCGGGAAAACCGACTGGTCCCTGTGGTCCTTGAGGTCCCTTAGATGAAAAGAAAGCAAATGAAGTTATCACAAAGAAGAGTGGAAAAGAAACACCACATGGTACATCTAACTGGAATTTAACTGGATTTTAGTTGGCAAATCCATCCAACTAAATGTCTCCCTATCTCAATGCCACTGTTAATACTCTGTTTATTAAAAATGTATAGAAGTTAAAGAAACAAAAGACAAATTATATTTTCATGATTGTTAATTTGAAATTACTTAGCTAATGAAATCAGCAGCTGCAGCACTTCTGTTTTAGATGAGACAAACAACTGCAATTCACAATCCACAATGCACCTGAGATACGTCTGCTGTCACTAGCTCTGTGCACAAAACATGAGGGACTGATAAAAACAAAATCAAATACTAACTCGCTCTCCTGGCGGGCCGGGAGGTCCATCATTGCCTGAGGTGCCCTGAGGACAGAGAAAAGGCACAGAGAAACATTGTGAACTTTGTCAAAACTGTCAGAGTGTGGAAGGTGAAAAAAATGTATGCTAGCCCTGATGCTGAATTTATATAGATAAAGTATATGCACATTTATCCACATGCTCTATCACACAAGAATTACCCATAATTTGATTTGTATATATTTTTACATTTGCATGTGATTTACAACACACACAGAGACTTAGCTATGTGTAATATGTTGTATAATATGTGAGCATGACCTGCCATTATCTTTTATTCACATAAAAGTTAAATGTTACATTCAGCGTACTGATTTTATGTTCTTTTCACTTTTTTGCAGATTCTGTATATAATCATAAAAATATAGATACATGAGTTATCAACAGCCCCACCATTATAATTTCAAATGGTCTAAGCATTTACCTTTGCACCGGGCTTTCCTGTTGGTCCTCTAGCACCACGCCCACCACGTGGACCCTATATTTATTGTATATAAAACAATACAGCAATCATTGGGTAAAGAAAACAGCATGGTAACTAATCTCAATATCTTCTTTAAAAGACAAAAAAGCATAAAGCGCATACACAACCACACAAAGGATGACATTTTCATTCACAGTCACTTATGTGGAGGGCTCAGACTGAGTTGGCAGACAGATAAATTGCCTACCGTTGGGCCACGTTGCCCTCTAGGACCAGATTTACCAGCAATTCCCTGGGAAACAAAAAAACAAAAGCTTTGATTTAGGACAAAATCATACTTTGTACCATCAGCCAGTACTTTGTAAAATCTCTTTACAGAAGTTTAAGCAAAGCCATTCTCTTAATACCAAATAGATTTGAACATCTGAGCATTTTTGGACAAAAATAAATAATCAAATTGTTGCAGTAAGTGGTTACCCACAGGCGCTTGACAGCTTGAACTACCTGTCAGTTGCAGCATGCTGGGGCCTAGCGTGTCTGATTCTCAATGTCTCTCTGAGAGCGCAGACGAGCTTGTCTTGTCAGTAATAACCTCCATCATTCTTCAACCCTCCCTCTCTTCCCTAATTGTGTAACCCTTTACAACTGCACTACCGTTAATACAGCTGAATACAGTCGTCAGTTATCCCTCAAAGGTTAGATCTTTGTGGTGATCTTTTGTAGAAGGTCCACACGACAAAGTAAGGAACATAAAGAAAAGGTGTTCAGAGTCTGATGCTGAAAATCTTCACCTACCTTAACCTCATCCAGTACAATTAAGATGAAATTAAATGACAGACCTTATCAGTAGAACTCATTGATGAATATGTAACAACAAAATCAGATCACTAAAACTGTCTTATAAATTTTGTAAAAAGCCCTCATCCAGCAGTAGATCAATGCCAATGGTTTTAGAAGGCGATAATGCAGTGTAGTTCAACTACAAATGGGGTTTTAAAACAGTGAGATCCTCATTGTACTACCATGGGCATTTTTTTGGGATTCATGAACAAACTTAAGTGCTTATTCAGTTGTGTACAAGCAAGGTCTGGTGCATGGAATAATGATAATTATGCATTTTGCAGTAGTTCACAGGTACAAAGTAGATTTTAGAGTTAATGGTGATCCAAACTTCTTGTGCCACAAGCTCCACTGACTATGCTGCGTTTCAGTATTTATATTCGCTATACTTTCCTCCCTGTACTCAGTTGGACAGCCCCCAGTGATTAAGTCTGTATGTCTTTCACAGGAGAGAGGATAATAAATTTTGTTCACCCTTGCTCCTTTCTCGCCATTTGCTCCAGGAAATCCAACGAAGCCATTGGAGCCCTGCAAAGCAAGGAGAGAATACTGTGAGAGAGCAGGAACAACAGAAAGGACAAATACATGGACAGTATGAAGAAGAAAGTTGTCTCTGTCCAGTAACAATGTCACTGATTCGAAGGAGAAGGAACAGGATTCCTTTTTCACCTTACTGACCAAGGCTAATAAAAAGAGAAGCTGTGACATCCTCACACACAAAAGACTGAAATGCTAGCAAGCAAAGTGTCATCGGGCTACAGTTTATATTTTGTGGGTCCCCATAGAGACATGAGCACCTTCTTTTAAGGCTTCTCTGAAATCGTCTCATCACTCAGAGACTTTCTGACACATAGACAGACAAAGGTGTTGTTAGCACAGTGAGAAAGCAAAATAGGAAGATAAAAAAGGCAGTGGGAGCAAATAAAGACAAAGGAAGGGGAAACAGCGGATCCCCTTTGATACCCATCAGCAATTTAGTTATTGGGCTTTTGCCGGCTGTGCTTTCTGATAGTGGAGATGGTGCCAGTCAAACAAATACTAGAAGGGAAATCACTGTTGGATGAATAACAGGCGCACCAAGCAGCTTACCAATACAGCTTCACTTTATGCAGAATTAGGATGCATAAATATATACACAATCAACTTAAATTAAACATTTTTTGTCCCCACTGCACATCAAGGTCATGTGCACATCTCTGTGTTTTAAGTGTCAAATAATTTCAAATGCAATGCATGTCTTTAGTGCTCATTACTGCTCATATGCATATGTATATGAGGCATAATACTGTGCAGTATAGGCAGGGGCACCACAACAAGGTGGCGTGGGCAGAATTGCAAAAAGTAAACAATCCAGCATTGTGGAGACAGCAGGAAAGGCAGATCTATGCCACTTAATTTGTTTTTCACAGAGGTGCAGTTACGGCAAACTGAAAGGAGAGCTGGTACTGGACAAGCCTGACTTGCGCCACAGAGATAAGACAGTCCACTGAAGCTATTGCAAATGGCTCCAGAATTAACGGTGTGGGAAAGCTGTTAACAGAGAGTGATGGGGTGCAGCAGCCAAAAACACAGCCAGTGGAGGGATTCATGCGCAGGTTGATTGCGTGGCATAAAGGCTGCCAACGGGCCAACACTTTGACCCTGAACCTACTCGTAAGGACATTGTGACATTTTATAGCACTGACTTAATTCTATCTCACATAGTAAAATCGAACACAGAATGATCTCTTCAATGTTATGAGCCCTGTTAGGAAACAACAGAAGCCAAAAAATGTATCTTCAGAATGAGTAGGTCCATAAAAGCATCCAAGTTACCATTGCTTTAAGTTAGAGTGGGTGTAACAAGTTTTGAATTGTGGATATCTCTTTCCTTTTTCTTTAGAAGGAAACTCTTCAAATGCACACTAAAGCAAGGGGCACAGTTTATGCCATGTCAAAGTCAGGATGCCTTTATTGTCTCTCCAAATAGAGTTTTTTGAAGCACATAGTGTCTAAAAAGAGGATCCTATACTCTATTGGGAACCTTTGGAGGCAGCCTTTGCTTATAATTATTTATGGACTCAAACAAACCAGTGTCCTTTGTGTTTTTGCTATGATTGCTATTACTCATCAAATTGATTCTAATGTTAAAAAGACTCTATTCAAAAGTAATAAATTATTGGAATGGATGGAATTTCACATTGACCCCAATTCTTATTGTATTTCTTTTGTATCTCCTCCACTCTGTCTATTTGTCACAGTCTCTAATTAGCTTTGGGGCCATGCTTAGCTCAGATTTTGCTGTCATTTGCAGTCAGAGCAGGAGATTTGCCTTTCTGGATGTTGTGAGAGTAGGTGTTTCTGACCCATCATATCAGTGCCCAGGTGTCAGTGCTGACAACCACAGAGAGAAACCAGCTACTGCAGCACATCTTGATAGTGGTCAGTGCCACGGTGCAAGGGATGCCAGAATGTTAGACAACAGTTATAGCTTAAAGAGAGAGGACAGCTGATGACTACAGCAGGTGACCATGCCAGTTACGAGTTGTGGATGATGTACAGCTGGAGTCTGCTAGACTTTGTGTTTGTGTAATGGTTAGTCAGCAGACCAGCATATTTTAAAAGGCATGTGGCTTCATATTGGTGGATGTAGACTAGCCAGACCTAGATGAAGGGTTAGAGAGTTACTGAGGAAATCAACACAGATAAAGATATATTTTCACATAGACTACCAGTCAAAAGTTTGGACACACTGTTTCATTCAAATGAAAAAGAACTTTTGTCTGGTAGGGTATGTAAACACAGGCAACACATATGTAGATTCTGTATGAAGACAGACAGAAGAACATGCAGATACATCCATCCATCCATCTATTATCTATACACTGCTTAATCCTTCTTATGGTTGTGGGTGGGCTGAAGCTTATCCCAGCTGACTTACAGTGAAGGCAGGGGGCACGCTGGACAGCTTACTAGTCTATCACAGGGCTACACATAGATACAACAAGCACACTCACTTTCACACCTACGGACAATTCAGAATCACCAATTAACCTCAGCATGTTTTTGGACTGTGGGAGGAAGCCGGAGTACTCAGAGAAAACCCACGCATTCACAGGAAGAACATGCAAACTCCACACGGAAAGATCCCAGGCCCTGGACTGGATGCAAACTGAGGATCTTCTAGCTACAAGGTGAGAGTGCTAACCACTACTCCACTGTGCAGCCCCAGATGCAGACACAGAATAGAAATATAACAGTTTGACACTGAAAAAGAGTGGAGTGAGTAAACAGTTCGAAATTCCTTCAACAAGCCACATTACTGCATTGTCAACAGTCTCCAGTCAGAAAACTGACCCTGACCAAGACATTCAACATGGCCCAAATCATTACCCTCCCACTGGAGTAGGGGCTTGTATAATAGAAATTTCACTGGATTGATCAAGATATTATGTTATTTACTCTCATCACCCACCTTGGGGCCTTGTCTTCCAGGATACCCAGGGAAACCAGGGACTCCAAGTTTTCCCTAAAATATAGTAAAAAAAAAAAAAAAACTGTTAAATTTTCGTTGTGCCACCAGACGCTGTTAGAAACTGCAGTAAAATTCACAGAAGCATTGCAAAAAGCAATAAACTTATAATCATCAAGTTTTTCCTCTGGTGTGGGGAAATTTTAATACCATGTTTATGAATATGACATCATCTGTACATTGACTTTTCTCCTTTTCACCTACATGTGAGTTTCCTATGGTTCATTTTTTCAGATGGTGTAAGGTCAGCAGGAATTACATATGATCTGATGTAACTCTTCCCGGTGCTTTTCCAGTTAAGTCAAGTCATATATTTTTATGTACTGATTTGCGTAAGAAGCCAACACTGACATTTGGTGCTAACAATATGAATGTTTACTGTGCTGGTAAAGAAATTCTGAGCAGTCAGATTGAAAATGTCACCAAAATGTGAAATGTGTTGTCAATATGCAGTAGCATACTGCAAAGAGGAATCAGTTTAGTCTGTTTCAGCATGATTTAACAGTAGCCCATCTGCATACCTAGTGAAACTTTTAGTAAAATGGAGGAAGTTACTTGTATCTGAATTTCTCTTGCCCATGATTATTACTTTGCTTTCAATGGTGTCACTTAGCTGCAAAATAGGTTGCACAGGGCCTTCAGCTGTGGGAAAGCGATACATCACCCAAAACTATCATTTATCTTCGAAGACATCACTTATATTTATTCTTGATAAAGTATTGTGAAAAAGACCATTTAAAACCAGTTTATTAGAGGATGAATACTGCAGCACTATGAAGTAAGTTAAAACCTCCACGAATAAAGTTAGCAACACAGGCCACTTAAACTGGAAATAGTCTGCTGTAGAGTTAAGGGGAGGTGGCAAAAATCTAATCTTCAAGAGGATCGGGACAGCTGCAGAAGTATAAACTTCTGTAGTCTTTTCAGTTCATTAGAAACTGTTCTTAGAACAATGCTACTTTCAAAAAAACAAATCATATACAGTAATTACATACATATGTGTTAACCTTGAACTGCTCTGCAAAACATTTTAATTGCATTCATATAAAATTATCGCATGCAATTAATTATTCAAATTTTAGCCTAAATAAAGGCCTTTCTTATCATAAAAATCCAATGCTTTACATTTCAGGCCTTGCAGAAATGATAATTTACCTTCTCTCCAGCTGATCCCATGGGACCAGCTTCTCCGTTGGGTCCTGACTTGCCTTTGGGACCTTCAGGGCCATCTTCCCCTCTGGCTCCTTGTAAACCGCCCTCACCCTGAATATAGAGAGAACAAATGTAGTGAATGTTTGTAAACCTACCTATCACTCTCTGCAACTGTAAGCATTCATTCTCGCTTTATAGATGATGATTTACCTTGTCACCCTTGAGGCCCATGTCACCTTTAAAGCCAGGAAATCCATCTTCTCCCTGGAGATTTAAGACAAAAATGTTCGTTTATAGTTGAGAGTATGAATGAGACACGATGGATCAACTCTAGTAAAAATATTCCACATCTTAATTGTCTAAATATCAAAACAGAGCACTTGAGTGATTATAAAAGTGCAAAACCCTGGTGATGGTTTACCATGGCAGTCTGGGAGTACTACTAAAAGATTAGGCCTTCTTCAGCCCTAATAGTCCTAAAGAATAATACTGACATCTAGTGGCTATTCTAATGAAGCATTCACTTAAGGGTTGAAATGTTGCTTCCCTGTCTCTTTGTCTTTTTTCCTTGTGTTATTCTGCTGACACCTAGTGGTACAAGCCAAGAATGCATTTTTTCCAGTCACTGTTTCATGAAAGCTGCGTTCTCTACATATTGTGAAATGATGCAATTTTTTTTTGACATATTGTGAGGCATAAAACCTCTAATCTAGATAATAAATAACATAAGCTTATGCATTTTTTGTGTAACTTTGAAATGGTAAAATACCTGTTTAACTGCATTATACATAAGATAGACGTATCAATTGAAAGAGGTCTTTAACAAAATACTCACTTGTGAAAAGATTCAATTTCCTAATAATGGAGTTGGAAAATCTATACAAAGCTAGCAACAGGCTAAGTTCAACCAATACAATCCAAGAAAACAATGGTAACAGATTAATCTTCAGAGAAACTGCCTAACAAAACAGGCTCATTCTAGCTTAATGTTCCACAGTCCATTACAGCTCAGTGGCATGAGGACTTAACTGCCAGCCTGATGGGACTTTAAGAGTTTTTCCACTAGCTGGGTTAAAAGGAAGCCTCATTTGAGAGGGAAATTACAACTCTGATGGGTCCATTTTTAGAGGAGTGACATCTGTCAACCATGTTGCAGAAAAAGCAGAGGCTTGAGAAGTGTTTACCTTTTCTCCTTTGCCACCTTTAAGGCCTCTAATTCCTTCAGCGCCCTGATAAGAGTGGAAAATATAGTCAGAGCGAAATTCAGGGAAAGCAGAAATTTATTGTGTCAGATTTGCACTGTATGACTGAAACAGCACTTACTTTTACACCACGAGGCCCAGGGTAACCAATGGATCCCATAGGACCAGGATGACCCTAAAAAAGAAGAAAAAAAAGAAGAAGAAAAAGGGCATATCAAGTGTTATATTGGTGGAGTCATTGACAAATACATTAAAAAAAAATCTAAGTCAATGAGAAATGCCTTCTATAATAAGTAGGTAGGATCAAAAACTGGACAAATGTGATACAGTAAAGAGCTAGTATTTGACTGTGTCATCTTGTAGCATCTTTTACTTTCATTACTGTAACAGGCCATATCCTGAGCTGAGACAAAGCAAACAAACAAACAAAAAACACATGGACTTGGAAACTAGAAGTCAGTCTTTTACAAATACATAGCCCAGTCATGCTGTCTCTGACAACCTAAACCGCGAAGTAGTAACTGTTGAGTTCAATAATTATACTCATGTAGTGCATCTACTATTGAAAAAGAGTATTCGTTGTGCCTAATTGCATGGGGCAATAATTAAAAATGTCTTTACTAAATCCATAAAAGCTCTATAAATACATGATATAATTTGCATTAGTACCAGACCTTTGTATTTTACCATATAAGACAAAAGACTAGTCACAAGTCAAGATGTGTATGTCAGCGTTGTGCATTTACATTCTGATACTATTTATCTGATTGCATCCTAATTGTGCAGCTACATTAAAGCTCACCCTTCTGGCACATTATGTTGGCTAAATGAAAACTAAACTGAATAATCTGTCAAAACTGCCAGACCCACTGTGTTTCCTGGGTGGTAACACTTTTGATGAAGCTTTGAGAGCAACTGTGATTAGATTCTTCACTGTAGAATCCAAATTACCAACAAAATGATACTTACAGCTGCTCCTTTCTCGCCTGCAGGACCCTCTTTGCCTGGGTGACCCTATAAAAGCAGTTATAGAGATTTAACAGTTGATCACATTGTCAGTCGGGGTTTTGTCTACAAGACAGAAAAATGAAAAAGACATCAGATGTGTTACTCACCGGAGGGCCGTCAGCACCAGCGAGGCCGGCCAAGCCTTGTTTCCCTTGAGGTCCCTGCAAAGAGAAAGCAATAAATAAATACAGGAGACAGACAGACAGACAGACAGACAGACAGACAGACAGACAGACAGACAGATAGATAGATAGATAGATAGATAGATAGATAGATAGATAGATAGATAGATAGATAGATAGATAGATAGATAGATAGATAGATAGATAGATAGATAGATAGATAGATAGATAGATAGATAGATAGATAGATAGATAGATAGATAGAACCACTAGCAACATGTTTTAAGTCAAAGTAAGGGCTTGAGCTTATAAAGTGTGTGTGAGTCTGTGTGTCCATCTTTATGTATGCTTCTGTCTTTAGCAAAGTCTATAGCTCAGCAGCAAATCTGCAGAATCACTTATGAGTTCTTGACTGAAACAGTCACTTATTGAAGCAGCAGAGCAGTGGTGGAGAACTGAAGGGGTGATCGCATTCCCTCTGTACTTACTTTTTCACCAGGAGGCCCAATCGGACCTTGAGGACCAATAAGACCCTGAAAGACAATGGAAACAGATCTATAATTAGAACAGTCAGCCATATACAAGTAGACCTGCATGGTATTAAAAATGATGTGGTAAATTTTGGGTAAAAGAACACCTCTTGTGTCAATTTGAGGGTGCCTGCATCTATTTTTGTGAATTTTTGTGCTGTGCATTACTTTCTACAGTTATTTTAAATCTTGAAGATTTCTTGATGATTCAATAGATAAATTAAAAAAAAAAAAAAAAAAAAGAATAACAGCTAAAATAAACAAGCTGTTATTTTCCAGTGGGCCAGTGCTTTGACTGGAAGGCATCAACCTGCCTCTGGCCAGGTGTGGCTGTAATGAACAAGTAATAATGCAGCCTGTATACCATCAGCATAGGTTCCTGCTAATACTTTCCACAGGAATGACGGCATCCTGTTCAGGCTGTGAGCATCAGCACAACTGAAATTCTTACCTGGCAATGGTCATTTTGTCCCTGGCTAAAATATTGAAGGTACTGTTTTCTATTAAAGATCACTCCAAAATGGAGTATTTGTCACTGTGCCACTAAATGGATCATGGAATTAGGCTAAATGCGATCAAATTAGCACAATATGTCAAATCTCAGTAGGAGAAAGGACGCATTTCTTCTTTGTAGAGATATAATGGAAATTAAATCTTGTCAAGTGTTTCCTCGTCTTGAAGAGTTTTGTTATAAAACTGCAGCACCAAAGAAATGAAGGCTACACAAGGTGGATAGAGCAAAAGAAAAATCTTGACTTTTGATTAAGAAAACAGGAGAACAGATGATCATTTGAGGTTACAGTGCTCCGTGTTGCACAGTGTATGAGGCAAAGAGGATGGAGCAGGAGAAGAACAGATAGGCAGGGAGCAAAAAGAGGAAGGGGGAGATCAAGAAAGTGAGCAAGAAAGGAAACAGCGAGCGAGACAGTGATCAGAAACAGTTTGAATAAAGAGATAGATACAGAGGAAATAAAAAGACTTACATGTGGACCAGGCAGACCCTGTTGCCCAGGAGGCCCTGGCTCTCCTTGTGGACCCTGCGCATAAAGAAAAACGAGGTCATCAATATTTCCAGTCGCTGATGCTGATTTCATTGTATGTTTTCTATTGGGTGCTTTAATATGCTTCACCAACTAGTGAAAAAAATGGTACAGGATAATTCAGACAATTTAGATTTAGATAATTCAGACAATCAATTCTTCCTATAATTTATATAAGGGCACCAAGGAGCAAATCCTCTGAAGTTGCAAGGCAAATAACGAACTCAATAGTTACTTGTTTGGCATCCCTGCTGAGATTGAGTGCTCCACAAACCAAACACATACAAACAACAGATGTGACCCTTGCAGAGAAGTCTTCTCCAGCTGTTACAACAAACACTAGATAAATGACCCATTCAGAGAATTTTAAACCACCTGACAGCAGATCCAAATGGAGTTAGTTCACATGTTCTTATCAGGTAAAAGATGCCTTAAAAACACCCACATGTTAGACTGTGTACATAACATACAGCTTTATAAACCCTCTAGGAAGCTCTACTATAATGGATATTTTCAAGTTTCTTCAGATTTTTCGGGAATCTGAGATCATTACCAACTTTCAAGGTATTAATGAGAAACACACTATATTTCTATTGTTATGTGCTTCTTTTCTTTCTTTGGCTCAGAGCCTCAGTGAGCACAGACAACATGTGGGCTTGTCTAACTGTCTTGACCGATAACCTGTTAACCTCATTTAGCCACCCCACTAAGAACTTCCAGGAAGATAAATGCATGGGGTCATTGACACATAGGCTTTTTCGGTTTCACCATTTACACAAGCTCAAGACCACTCAGTCAGCAGTATTTGTGATCCATGGTAGAACATTTGAGAGGTAATGTTTAGATAGTCCCTGCTATCATCTGCAATCTTTAACCAACAAATGAGCTAGGACTGTCATTCTTGTCATGCTACAGAGGCTAAAGGTCACTGACCCATAGTAAGGCAAACACAATGACAAAGTGGCTGCTTAGGTGGTCCTGACAAATGTGTCCTCACAGTCTGATTTTCTGTTTTGCTTTTCAAAGATCAAAGCACAAATATTTCTCACCATGTTTCCTTTGGGACCAGCTTGCCCATCAAGTCCAGGAAGACCCTAAAAAGTTCATGATTTGACAATGAAAGTCAGTGTTGAGCAAGAACTACCTGATGAGCAGTATGAGGCTTAAGTAACAGAAGCCATACTTACACGCTGCCCTGCAGGACCTGGAGACCCTCTAGGTCCTAGCAAACCTCTAGGGCCCTATATATCACAAATTAAAGTTAGCTCTGTAAAATAATACTTAAACACAGATTCATGACAATTTTGTGTAAAACTGTGTATTATGCAAATAAAACATGATATTAGTAAACCGTAAATTAGTTGCAGTGTAAGTTCTGTGCAGTGAATTCTCAATAACTGCTCTTAATAAGGGGGGGGGGGGGGACTGACCTCATGTGGTCACATATAGAAACTGCAGATGCAGAGTCCACAAAAGTTTTCTTTTCTTAAAATCTTAATTTTAACTCCTAAAATCAGTGCACATACTTTGCTCCTTCATCTTCTTCACAGTGTGTGATGAAATACCATGAAAGCATTTTGTTAAAATGATGGTGCCATATGGAGAATGACAGGGAGCAAAGCACTTCTCATGAAACTGTGTGGTTCATTTGAACAGCACAAAGCAGACTATGGCAGTTTCTCATGGGTAGTGACAGAACAACTCCTTTCTTAGGTCTGCTTTCTGATCTGTTATGCAAAGCCATTCTGTCATGGCAAGGTCAATATTACAAAGCCTTTGCAGACAGGAGTGTCGCTACAATTGCAGAAAAAGAGAGGATGGCAAGGTCATGTGTTTTAATAGTTTATAAAATTCCTTTTGAGGAATGCATGGGGTATAAGGCTTATTGTAGCACGTAAAACAAGTGACATATTTTTCTCATATTCAAGTCTTTGCCGGGATATTTTTAGGCTTCAGTTTAACAACCTTGTCTCACTGTAATGACTGACTGTTATCAGATGAAAAAAATGTACTTACACTCTCTCCAGCCACACCTCTTTGTCCAACCTGGCCGTCTTCACCCTTTAGTTAGAAACAAAACTAGTTGGTCATTAAGGAATACAGAGTAATCCTGAAGACAGCTGTAAACAGGGTAGGACACTTGGTGACTGAAGTGTTACTTACTCTTGGACCATCCTCTCCTGGAGGTCCTGGAGGACCTGACGAGCCTTGTTCTCCCTGGAGACAAAATATCAGAAAAGAAGAATATCAGCAAAGACTGGGAGTGGTAGGGTCACAACAGAGTTCACGAGCCTGATGTCTGCAGCTAAGAAAAAAAAGAATCCTAATTTTCCATTTTTGAAAAAATATAGAAAATTCAGAAAGCACACACACAACACGCTTTAAAGTGAGCAACAAAAATGGGCAACAAACTGCCTTTAATCTACCATAAGCATAGTCACCACAACTGGCATGGACCTATATGGTTTCCACAATTTATAGTGCTCAATAGGGATTGGCCTACCTCTGTTGGCCCTGTAATTACTTAGTATAGGATAAGGCATGAAAGCCTGGCTAGAAATACTCCTCTGTGATCTCTGTCCTCTCTTTTTCTGGCTCTCTGTCCAAATTTCACAAACACTAAACCCAGCACTCCTCATTTGCCTCTGGGCCTGGTTAAAGGCAGCTCAAGTGAGTTGGCCACACCTCTCTTAACTGGGTCAAATGCCCTAAAGAATTCTGCTGGTTCAGAACTCATGTCTGTCAGCACCAGGGAATAATTAAGATGTGTGGAAGGTGGCCTCTGAACATCAGCATCTATTGTGGGCAGCTGTGGTTGAGGTGGTGCAGTGGGTTCACTATTAATTGCAAGGTTGCTGCATGCCAAAGTGCTCTTGGCAAGATGCTCCAAGTCACCCTCAATGGCAGGGAAGCACCTTGCAAGAAAGCTGTATCATTGTTGTGTGAATGATAAACATTATTAAGCACTCTGAGTACCACTAAGGTAGAAAAGCACTGTATACATTACTGTTCAAAAGTTCGAGGTCACTTAGAAATTTCCTTTTCTTTGAAAGAAAGGCAGTTTTTTTCAATGAAGATAACATTACATTAATCAGAAATACAGTCTGGACACTGCGAATGTGGTAAATGGCTATTCTAGCTGGAAATGACTGATCTTTAATGAAATATCAACATAGGGGTACAGAGGCACATTTCCAGCAACAATCAATCCTGTGTTCTAATGCTACATCATGTTAGCTAGTGGTGTTGAAAGGCTAATTCATGATTACAAAACGCTTACGCAATTATGATAGCACATGAATAACTGTGTGAGTTTTCATGAAAAACATTAAATTGCCTGGGTGACCCCAAACTTTTGAACGGTAGTGTAAATGCAGACTATTTACCATGGATGCTGCTGCAAGGACAGAGTAGAGAGCAGCAGTGACTGTGATCAATGAGTATTCAGAAATAGATCTAGAAATAACAGACTGTAGAGTCCTATTTTTGGAGACGGATAGAAGTCTTTAGTGATGTTTGTTGCATGACTCAGTGAACTCTTTGCTTCATACTTACTCTATGTCCCTTCTCTCCAGGAAGACCAGGGAGGCCATCAAAACCTCGGTCACCCTGAAAAAGCATGGCATCAAACATTCAGCTTTATCCATCACAATGGTCGGTGTCACTTTTTCAAACAACAATCACTGCCAGGAAATGTATCAAAAGCAGGCATTTTTTTTCTGGAAAACTCAGTCTATACTTTACCTTAGCCCCTGCCTCTCCTGGCATTCCTCGTGCACCATCAGCTCCATTACGACCCTGGAGAACATGCAGATATCATGTCAAGTTACATAGAAATCCCATGAGAAAATAATCAATCACTTTGAATGCTTGTGGAGAAAAAACACAGGAAATATGCTAGAATTATTCTAAGCAGTTTATGGATAAGTAAACTTTTTATTATTATTTAAACAACACACAGAGACAATTATTTGGTGCTGCTGGCTTATTTGAAACACTGCCATGCTAGAAAACCACACAGAATCTTCTGTTGGGGTACTGGAGCGTGAAATATTAGAAATCATCCAATTTAAACATGTTCTTCTGCTGCTTTAGAGAAGATTAATCAATAAAAATATTTTAGAAAAATAGGAAAAGTGTAATAGTTGAGCTTGGTAGAAAGTACTGTTACCCTTTTTCCTGCTTTCCCTGGTGGACCAGTTGCACCCTGAAGACCTCTAGGTCCCTATGGAGAGGATATATAAATGCTTCAGTATAAAGAGACATCTTATTTTACTAGTTGCTTATGTTGCGATGTACAGAAATTAAAAAAAAATCTTATTGCACTTATTCTTCTCACCTGTGGGCCAGATTCGCCGCTGTCACCTTTCAGTCCAGGAGCACCGGGACCTCCCTATTAAAAAATACACACACACACACACACACATATAGTGAAAGATGAGTTCTTCAATGAAGACCAATATTTTGTCATCTCAGCAGGTGGAAATGAGTATAATCTAGGTTGGACAAAACCCTAATGCAAATCTAAACACACAAAATATAACATTTGAAACTTGGATTGTGCATTTACAACAGAAAGACATCCACAAACATATTCCCATGTGCAACCAATCTTTATGGTGTCCAGCAATTACAGGATTGGTGTACCACTGGTTTGTTGTTTAAGAAAGACATGGGCTTTCATGTGGAAGACTCACCCGACACAAAACGAAACCATCTGCTTGTATCAGTTCATGAGAAAAAGTAGTAATATGTAAAAAAAAAAAAAAGTTTTGTGTATTTATTTATTAAGCGTTCAAAATATGTTATCGGTTGATGGAATAAAATCACACTTGCTGAGTGATGGTTCTGTAAGTCAGCACCAAGTGTGTGCGAAGAAATTATAAATGCTTTGAAGTGAATGCCTCACAACAACAAGTTTAATCATCTAAAAAAAAAATGTTTTAAATTGTGCAAAGAAATGTGTAAGATGATGATTGATGTCCATCCATCCATTATCTATATGCCGCTTAATCATCTGTAATGCTGTGGGGGACTGGAGTCTATCCCAGCTGACTTAAGGTGAATGCTGAGACACCCAGTCTATCACAGGGCTATGCCTAGTTACTTACCATTCATAACTCCACCCGTACTCTTCGTTCTAACAGTTTCATTAACCTCAACATTCCCAAAGTCTTGTACCACTCTTGGTCGATAGTCATTCCAGTTTTCTGCTGCTAATGACTGGAATTCTCTGCAATAATCCCTACAACTCCCCTCATACGTATTGCTCTCGTCATTTAAAAAGTCAGTTAGAGTAACACTTCAGGACCACATCATCTGTTTTTAGCTTTTCTATTTTACAAGTGATAGCACTTTTTGTTTTGCAATACTGTGTGAACTGCTGTAAATGTAATCAGTTTTGTTGTTGGCCAGGTCGTTACTGAAAATGAGAATTAGTTCTGAACTAACTTACCTACTAACACCTACGGGCAATTGAGAGTCACCAATTAACCTAAGCATATTTTTTGAACTGTTGGAGGAAACGGGAGCTCCCGGAAAAACCCACAAAGACACAGGGAGAACATGCAAATTCGACTACTAAGATCCCAGCAAGCCTGACCAATGGTGTATTGGTGTTAATGTGTAAATGGGTTTAAACAGCTACTTACAACAGGACCAGATCTTCCTGTCAAGCCCGCTGGCCCTGGAGGACCTCTCATTGCCAGCTGTGGATCAGACAAAAAAAAAACATAAACAACAACTCACTAACTGCAGAGTCACTCTTGCATACTGCATATCTGCATCAGTTAGACATGCACTCAACAGAAAATATGTTTTCTTCTAAGACAAGATGCTAGGATATTGTAAGCTTTGCATTAGAAATGCAGCCATGTCTACAAATTAAAAGGCCCTCTGCAATCAGTCTTTCAACATCCAGTGATATGATCCTAAGGTCATCTCTTTTAGATCTGATGAGGCTACCTTTTATTAATTCATATACATAGGTTGGCTTCATTTCAATGTCTTTTTATATAGATTATCTCAGGATGAAAACTAGCCGTTGAAATGCATTGCTAGTAATACTAATATTACAAAATGACTGCGGCATGCATGTTGAAATGCTTCATGTAGTTCCTGCAATAAAGCAGGAATTTGTGGTATTGAATTGGACACCACATTGTTCAACTAATTGCTTGAGATGTGCAATTAATCATGAAAACATCAATAAAAAGTTTCCCGTTTAGTCTCTGTAAAACATGGAACCTTACAGTGGGCAAACTATACTCTGTTCTTGTTCACAGTTTACATTCTCGCATTTGCTCCAGCTCATGGTTGACCACAGCGTGCCTCTGCCAAAACAGTTGTGTGGAACTTATTTGAAGGGTGATTACTGAATGACAAAACTTGCTAATTCAAAGTGATCCAGTTCAGAGCCTACCGAACGCAACACAAAACTGCCTCACAATGTTGCGCACCTACAATTCCCTTTCAGTATATTTTGTTCATTCCTTTCCTTGGGCTAAACCTTTGGCAACAAACATACATAGAAAAGTGACAAGTGCTTTCTAGACATAACTAAACACCAGTTTTGGCAACCCTCCAGCTCCACAGAGTGTTGTGAAAGTGTGAATTTTCGGTGTTTGTACAGCACTTAATGACCTCCATGTGTCTGACTATAGATCACACCTTGCTGAAAGCCTCAAAATCCAACCTGTTTTTCAGCAGTGCTATGGTTGTCAGGACCCCTGAGTGGGTGTGAACATCTGTTGCGGCTTTATATACTGCCCAACTCGAAACAGGTCCATATCTTTAGGAAATTAGACAATTTATAGGATGAGTGGGACTTGTGAATGGTGATTTCTCCTTTCATTACTTAGAACAATTTCTAGGTCAACTAAAGTGACTTTGGTCACACAGAATATATAAACTAAAATTTTCAACTTTGCAATCAAGTTGCATTCAATTTCAGGTAAACCGCAGGATTGGACTGTGCATGAGACTCAGAAATCATGATAAAGTGTTCTCTACACTTAAGCTGGTGCACTGAGGATATATTTACCACTGATACTTACTCTAGCCTGAGATAGGATGGCCTGAGCCTGAGCTTCCTGGGCTGTAACCACAGGTCCCTTGTGTGCCTCACCACCTGCACGGAACTGTCAGAAACACATCACAAAAGAAACACAATAAAAATTAAATTCACTTATGTTATTTTTACAGAGTGACACTTTGAATCCAACACCCCGCCACCCCCACCCCCAAACTGGGTGTGAGTTCAAATCTTTATGGTATTCTGATAAGCCTTTAAACCTTTAGCCTACTGGTGATGAGGTAAATTTACTAAATGAGGTGAGTTCATGAGCTAGAGCCTTAGATGAAGGATGCACAGTATTTGAGAGAAATATGACAGACAGTCCAATAGGCATGTGGAAAGCAGAAGGACTTACTGGAAGCATCAGAATGGTACCTGGAGGCCCAGGGGACACCATCGGAACCAGGAAGACCAGCGCGGCCTGGAGGACCCTGGAGATTCATAGGAAGGACAGAGTTTTATACAAAGACATCACATCTCAGTGTGCCGAAATAATACAACTTCATCTCATGTCAGCAACCAAACCAAATGAAATAAAATCGTCATTAACTACAACAATGCTATTCAAAACAACTTACAGTGATACAGAATTATTGTTAGCAAAGACATCTTTGATGTAATGAACTCGAATCATTAGCTATTGTTTTTTTAACTCGTATACCAGTGCATTAGCCTAGCCGCGCTAGAGCCAGGTCTGAAGACGTAAGGGTCTAGGAACTCTCGACAGGGAGGGAGGCGGGCTAAAGGTTGTCTTTCAAATCACTCTGCAGCAATTGGGTAGGTGTACAACCAATCAGCGCAATGAATAGGCTGACGTAGTTCCTAGAGCGCTGGAAATCAGAGGATGCAGGAGTTCGGTGAAGCCTTATTTATACAGTCAATGGGTGAAGGTCAAGTATATTACAGATATGTTAACAGAAAGATTATTCAGAGTCGGTGCTAATGGACCCTGGCAGAGAATTAAATTCGTTGCCGTGGGTTGTCTAGCGTGGCTAGGCTAGTTGTTTCCGGTTGTTTCTGTCAGAATCGTCGCGCCTCTGTCGTCACTTAGTTACGCCTGCCTTCTGACTCTACACGTCATGGTGATTTGTCGGCCAGTTTTAGGAGCATCCAACCTCGAGGCTTACCGAGGGTAACTAGACCGACCCTGGCAGAGAATTACATTCATTGCCATGGGTTGTCTAGCACGGCTAGGCTACCAGTGCATAGCATTGCTTGAAACAATTAATTCGATGTGGTTAATAAGTTAGTCAAATATTTTCCATCAGAAAACAATGCAGGACCTGAACAACTAATCTGTTCACAGCAAACCCTTGTTTATCTATGACAAGAATTTCAAAGGGAACATACTTTTGTGACAGTCTGCATTGCTGTTGTTTATTCTACAATTCTACAATTACTATTCAGACAATCGTATTAAAAAGAATAAGAAAGGGACTTCAGTCACAAGCAAGCATGTATTTTCATTTAGCTAACCTAAGGGTATTGCCTGGAGAAGAAATTGACTTTATTACAAGACTAAAATCTACAGCCATGGCCCTATGAGGCTATAATGTTCATTTAATTCAACAAAACTAAACTGTTCACTGAATGAAAAATGAGGGCTTTTGCTATTCTTAAATTCTCACCATAAGTGAGGTTGGAAATGGTAGCCTAATAGTGCCAGCAGAGGAGCAAGTCACTGTCTTACATAATTAGAAATGAGAAATTATGTTTATGAGGACAATTTGAGAAAATCTCAGACACAGCTTGGCGGCTTTTCATCAATTTGGGCTGTATTTATATTTATAACTATTATAAACTACTATAACTGTAATTTGCCCCGTCTACCGTTGTATCTCTCATCCTCATTGCACTCTGTCTGCCTCCGGCTGAGGCTCAGGTGTGCTTGGCTTAATCCTATCATTAGCATAACCAACACAAAAAGGCAAGCATTGCTTTTTACATGCCTACTGCAGCATGTTGACCTGCTAGCAACTTTATGCAATAGTCTTACTCTTATAATAAACCCTAAACCCTAAAGTATTTAGTAATGGTTATTACTCTGCCAAGAATGCGGCGGAGTTATGTAACGATCGGCGATGCACGTCGTCTGTCTGTTCATTTGTTTGTCTGTCTGTTAGCAAACATTACTCAAGAAATGGACTAAAAAGATTTTGATCAAATTTTTCAGGGAAAGTCAGAAATGATACCAAGGACCAAGTGATAGATGGGCAATGATGGGACTTATGGATCCATGGATTTTAAGATTCTATCACTGCGAGATAGCTAGAACGACATCACTGTAACTATGACTGCAAGTGAACACTACTGCAGGCTGCGATGCTGATGGATGATCAATATGATGAGATCCTACTACAATCCACTGCTCCGGACTATCTGGGCTTATCTGTCGGAAATTATACAAGAAACAATTGATTTAAATTGTGGGGTGTTTCTGAGTCCTATCAATTCCCGCCGCCAGCTACATATTTAGGTCACGTGATTCAGTATCTGAACATAATGTACACATGCATAAGAATCGATATTAAATCTCCACATTCTATGTTGCCGTAATTTCTGATCGATCAATATCTAATAAACAAATGGCTGCATTTTTAAAAAATGCTGCATTTCTGACAATGCCATATGGGGGAATGAACAGCCTTGGCAGAGTACTTGCACTCTCTGAGTGCTTTTCTAGTTAGTATTATCTTAATGTGTTCAACAACTTTGAGCCTTTGGAGGTAAAGAAGCTGGAGGAGTTCATCAAATGCATACGATTCAATCTTTGAAAGACTATTAATTTCTGTACCCAAATTTGATAGCAAGGTTGGTGAGATATTTCAGACAGACAAAAAGCAAAATTCAAAGTTTCTGAAATACTCAATAACGAACAGTTACGTTATATTGTAGCTTAGTTTTGATTTTGAGAGAAAAACATCAAGCCTAAGTAGTACCTACTGCATCCAAGGAACGGGATCTACTTAACAGTCTTGTCATGGCCAGCAATCTCAGACTGGTTCAAATTGATGCCATGTGTTCCATTCTGCCTTTTCTAGTGGCGGAGATATTCCCCTCATTGCTGAATCATTAGCACAGTGGCATCTAATGTTAATGATGCTCCTACATGGTGGGAAAGTGGTGTTTGGGTGGAAAGAGGGAGAGGGTGATAATGAGAGAATGTGCAGACCAAATGCTGAGTGCAGGCAGATACTGCACAACGGAAAACCACAAGCATTTTTTACCCTCTGTCAGTCCTCAGCAAGACTGTCTCTCATAGGAGGAAAGGAAGGAATGGGAGAGATTTTTGGACCAACAAAATATTTTTGATCACTTTGACCCTGTGGAACAACAAGCTTTTGTACTGGTGGGGCTGTTGGTTATACTGGAGAAGCGTGTTGGGGTATTTTTTTTGTTGGCAATTAAATGATTAACTTCTGAGACAGATGAGATGTGCCTAAAAGGACGATGATAGAGGTGCGAGGGAATACAACATTTCATTAAAACAAGCTGAGATCGCGTCTCTGGAGGGGTCAGGCACCTACTCTGTGTCAACCAGTCAATCAAGAATAGATTATTTAACTAGTTTAGGCTATAGCATCATTTACAGCAAACTCCTTGCACTTCTCAGCAGTCCCAGAGCATACCAACACAGCTGTTCCTCAGAACTTCTTCTAGTTACTATACTGACAGTTTATGGGCATGTCCTTTTCCCGTGCTACTCCGCATTAATCCTTCCTACTGCCACAGTAGCAAGCTGCATCCAATTGTAATATTCATTCCATGGCAATGAAACGGTACTTCACAGTTTTCCAGTAAAGAAGACAGTAGGAAAATAAATGCAGGGGAATTTAGGGTTGAAGTTAGCATTTCAGTGTGTTTTATCATTTCCGGTATGAAAAAGTGCTTTGGTTGGCAAGTAGGTTGATAATTAACATTCACAATTAATAAATGGGTGAAAATGGGTGACAGAGCTCCTCAAACAAATCTGTAGTTGACTGTGAAATGAGGCCAGACTTCACTCACCCTTTCACCAGGATCTCCTGGGGGACCTGGGGGACCCTGCAATCCTGGGGTACCAGGAACACCCTGAAACCAGACACAGACACACACACACACACTTAGCCTATAGTCACAAAGCTGCTGCTAACCAGCATTCCACCACAGTCAATCTATCCAAAACTTCACATGCATAGTCCAACAAATACAGAAGCAAAGACATGGGTTTAAAAAAAATAAGCCCCAAAATAAAATACCTCAAACGACCCCCCACCCCTTCTTAACACACACACATTTCTGTCAAGGACTCACACACATGGAGACACAGACATACACAGATTCATGCACAAATACACATTTTGACTGTCTCTCAAAACTCAAGCTTCACTGGCGATCAGGGCTGACGCTCTTTCCATAAAGACATTTTTTCCCTCTTTAGCTGTTCTCCATCTGTGAAGGCAGACAGGAGTGTGGGAGAATGTGATACTCACTGCTTGGCCGGGGCTCCTTGGGGTCCTTCTATAAGCATCCCCTGAAAAAGGAAAAAAGTGGATACAGTAGCATTATAGGGTAGCCTGTAATCCACAGGCAACAGAGGATTGGGGGAAATGAGACACTGGTGCTTCGGGTTTGAGGTTAAGGGGTTTACTTTTAGCTAAATGCTCAAAGCGTTAACAATGCTGCTGCCATCTGATGTTGTATTCTATAATGTGTGTGGTCAAACATTTGGATGAAAGCCTGTGGTGGTACAGATGCTATGGGAAGGGAAATCTTAACTGCTGGTGCTATTTCAGTCAATGTTCAGCCTGCAGTGGTAAATTGTACAGGACACTCTGTACAGATTTCTGCGGCATTTTGTGTAGACAGTGGTTATTTAGTCTATGAGCCTTAGATAAAAGATGGAAATTCAATCTCACCAGAAGGAAAGACAATCTTGGCTATAAGAAAAAAAATAATGACTGTTCAGTTGCATTGCAAATTGTACTGCAATGCAAATGACTGCATATACATATCTGTACATATTTGTTCAAGAGAATGGATAAAATAAAACACATTCCTCAGAAAATATGCAGGGAACCTGATTCAGGGCTTTTATAGACTTATAAATCATTGCATTCAACTGAAGTTAATATGAAAGCTCGTCAATACTAATTTGGAAAATATGCCACTTATGCCACATGCTAGTTAAAATAACAGAAATGAAAAACACCAAATTTTTAATAGATAGCTTTTTAATACTGCCTAGCCAGACAGACATATAGACACACCATTGTGGAAACACACAACTGTATTTCTTGCATCTTACAGCACATCCATCATGTACTATATTTAAGTTTGGAAGTCTTGGAAGTATTCCTGGCTAATAACATGAATTTAGGTGGATTCATAAATGTCTATGAATAAAAATGCATCAACTTAAGTAATCAGTGAGAAATAGCTTACACTGATTCCACTTTTGGTTTATCACAGAATTAAAACACTTACTGGCTCAATGACAGCAGGTTCACCCTTCTCTCCTTTTTCTCCCAGGTAGCTGTGACCTCCACCCATCTATGGACATAAAACAGACCAGGTGAGTTCCTCTGTACAGTAATAAGCCAGATGTTTACATGTAAAGACACACTATCAGTGGTTTGAAAGCCAAAAATGCAAAATCTAAGACCAATGAGCAGCAGATGTTTTGCTTTGTGCCCCACTTGTCATCTCTTTTACCGAGGTTATTTCAAAACACAACAAAACTGCAAAGAAAAGCTCAGAAAAATACTGTCTATTGTTCTGTGGGCTTTGAGTGATTTAGGTAGTTCTCAAGATGAAAAGTAGCCTTTTCTCTTCCTGATGGAAAAATTAACCTCCTGAAGCATTTTGCAAGAGGCTATAATTTAGAATTAGGGCCGACTTCTATTTATAAGGTGTCCTTAAAGCCAGGAACTGCAAAAAAAAAAAAAAGAAAAGAAAAAAAGAAAAAGATCCAACAGAACACCAATGCTGAGGTTGTTACCTGACACTATCCATACAATGACTTCACATGAAAGGAATCAAAAACTAACTTCAACAGTGAGTTCAAACCTCACTAGACTGTACAGTTAGCATAAAGAGGAAACCGGTACTTAATGAGAAAGCCATAGAGAAGGGCTGTGATTGTAGAGTGGAGATCACTAATAGAGCTGTTGAGATTAATGCAAAGCAGACAGATCTCAAGCCAACATCCAGATAGAGACTGTCATTTCCTATGCCTGAGAATCTGGAATCCCAAGGAAAAGAAGAGGCCTGGAAACAAGCCATGACAGACACTGGCTCAG
Source organism: Acanthochromis polyacanthus (assembly GCF_021347895.1). Lineage (NCBI taxonomy): Eukaryota > Metazoa > Chordata > Actinopteri > Pomacentridae > Acanthochromis > Acanthochromis polyacanthus. The sequence continues at coordinate 17,000,748 of NC_067121.1, read as the reverse complement.
CTATTTCTGTCTGGTTTTAGATTTGGATCGAGATGGATTTGGGGGAAAAAAATTGCAAGATTTTGTCACTATGTAAACCGTTCACCCAGGGCAAATTCATGTTTTCCAGGAAAACTCACACTTTATTTCCTAATCATCAATTAGCCTTCCAACACAGTAGCTAACACAATGTACCATTAAGACACAGGAGTGATGGTTGCTGGAAATGGGCCTTTGTACCCCTATGTAGCTATTCCATTAAAAAATCAGCTGTTTCCAGCTAGAATAGTCATTTACCAAATTAACAATGTCTAGACTGTATTTCTGATTAATTTAATGTTATTTTCACAGAAAAAAAAAACTGCTTTTCTTTCAAAAACAAGAATATTTCTAAGGGACCCCAAACTTCTGAAAAGTAGTGTAATCCAAACAGATTAGTGGTGGGATAACCAGGGTGAGGCATGTCTTTGAAAACGTGCTGAGGTCATTGAGATCAGGAGGTTATAGAGGGTGTGCCTGTGCTGACAGCTGGGTCGACATCTGTTTGTCCGTGGAGGATAAGGTGTGTGTTTGTGCTGGCTTGTGCATGTGTGTTTTGTGCTTGTATGTGCAGAATTCTTCAAGCTAAACCATTAGATATAACAAACAGGCTACACACACTCCATCAACAAATGTCACCAGAATCTTTGCCATCTTTCCACATTCCCAACACCACTCTGTACTCTCCACAACCACAGTCCTAGCCACTGCACCACTTACACTGCTCTCTCTGATGTCTGTCTCCGCTGGAACGCCAGGACCAAATTCTTCTTCATATGTTTCAGGTGTAGGCTTGGCATCAGTGGGGTTGTAATCACCATAATCACCGTACTCATATGGTTTCTCTAAAAAATTCTTTGTTGTCATATTCCTTCAGGTCATATTCCTTAAACTCATACACATCAGTAGCAGGTTCCACCTTCTCCTTGGGGTCAACTGGGACAGCAGTTTCCACGGCAACAGTGGGGTCCACCCCAACCTGTTCCACACCGGTGATGTAATCATCCACTATTTCCCCCTCGTAACTCTGGGATCAATCCAGGCATCGCAAAGAGCAGGCATAGGGTTTCAGATAGGAGGGAACATTGAGATTTGATTAGTGCAATGTCACCCATGTGAACATCTTCAGTGATTCACATGATTTGTTATTTTTGTATTTTACAGTCAAAGCATTAGTATTTAGCATTGTGTTTAAGCAACATTACTGGACCCAACTAAGTAAAACTTCAATAAGTTTCAACTTAGTTGTGAACACATCCACCGTGTCTTATTTGGGACAGTATCCAAAACTCCACATATGTGAGAGTCCACATATGTTTTGTTAATATGTAGCAAACATTAACATCTATTATTGCATTTTATATAAATATTTTCATTGACACACTGATGTTTTCCTCAAAGCAAATATGTTAAGATTACAGTATAAAGGATGAGTTTCACCATAAATGCTTTCATTTCAGTCAAAAGCCAAAAGCGCATGTTTACACATACACATTTGAAGAGCTGCTAAAGATCCAACGAAGTGATAATCCTTAATGTTAAGAATGAAAAAGAAAATTCTTATTTGTGCAAAATCTGCAGCGCCAAGGAAAAAGTGACTGCACAGAAACCATTGTCCCTTGATTTCCAAGCATTGCTTGGTGGAAAACGTCAATCAGTGTCATGATAAAGTTGTGTACAATATCATCTTCCTTAATAATTTTAAGTTGAGGACACTACAACAACACAAAAAGATCAAATAAATAAGACAAAATTCACTTTGTAGGATCTTATTGTAATGGAAGGCACACTAGGAAGAATTATTAGAAGTTAGACATTCTGTGAAAGAGCTTTAATGTCCAAAACAGGAAAAACTCAGGCATAACTTCCCCATTTACCTACACAAGACTTGAATTCTCAACTATTAACTTTCTAGTGCACATCTTTTAGCCTACTGACTCAACACTTGCAAAAATCTCTAATCATACTTATTACACAGTATATAACATGGGATATCACAAATCTAACACAAATGGGCAGCAAACTATAACATACTAACTAAGTCTAGGTGGCATAATAGTCATATTGCCAAATCTGGGAGTTTAGCCAACTACTGACAACACTAAAGAACAATGCATGTTTAGCAAGAGCATCAACCAATAGTACTTTGTAAATTGTCTATGGGCTGTATCTCATTGCTTAAAATGTGGTCCAATGCATAAAAGACCTCAGGAATCAGACATATGTTCCAGCATGGGTCAGCATATGTGTAGTTTCCTTGGTTAGCCCCATCCTGTCAATTTGAAAGGATCCTGTGTCTCAAGCTAATTGAAGATGCATTATTTACCTCAGGATACATCATGATGCAATTGGCAGTCATTTGGCTGGCAGAGCACATAGTCGTATTGTTTTAGTTGAATCTCCAAATGGTCCTCATTACCTCTAGCTTTATGTGATAGTTCAGTACAAATTAGGACAGGATCTGGTAAACTGAGAGTAAGGCAAAGACACAGGACATGCGTCTGTCTACTGATTTTCCAATGATTCCATCAGTCATGGTTCGTTTATTGACAAGTTTTCCTGCTTTAGTTTTTTCCAAACTCTGTTTGATGGAGGCGGTTTCTCATGAAAATCAAGGGGTGGCGTGAGATGTTTGATGTTAGTGGGGCCTTGCTGGGTTTCAACCACCAAAAACGGTCATAAAAATATGTTTTGTTGCTGGTGATGCCATTTAATTTTAAACCATTAAACTAGTAATTTAAAAATAGAAATCGGGATGTTCATTTTTAAATGAGTTAAACGGAGAATTTTCCATGATAATAAAAAGTGTATCCACAGGGCAAAAGTAATCCACTATTTCTGTGGTCAAAACCTTTCATTTCACAACAATCTTGAACACAAAAAATGCGAAATGAAAGTACCTAATGAGGTTGTCAGGCAATTATTTGCAGCTGCAACTAGGTTTTCCTAAAAACTGGTTATAGTCCCCAGAATTTTTCAGTTACCACAATGTCTCATGATCATTCCAAAGCTTCTTAAGAAATCTGTTGAATCCTCCTTGCAATGCATACAAGGGCACAGTACAATGAACCTTTTCCAGTCCTTGTATTAAGTCTTGTGGCAGGACAATATGAATTTTCCATATGTGGCGTACGGGTAGCCAGAAACCTTTAGTGTGTATGTGCATTCACGGGCTGCTGCAGAAGTAATCAACCACAATTATACTATAAACTGCTTTGTAATTTTATGACTGTATTGCTCTAAGGACATTTTTCTGAAGCTCCGTTATCAAACACGTTGTCACTGGGTTCATATTACATCTTCCAGACAAAAACAAAAGGTGTAACTCTTGATCTTCTTAAAAATATGCCTTAGTACCTGGCCTTGTCCTGCAGTCTCAGTGGGAGTTTCAGGCTGACTTCCGTCCACTGTGGTGTAGTCATACTCACCCGTGTAGTAGTCTTCACCCGCATTTGTCTGAAATCAGAGCAAGAACAACATAAAGACAACTTGAGATTTGAGAAATTGCAGTTGTTTATTCTGGTACAGCACATCCTTCCACAGCATTGGTATAACTTGGGAGATTAGGGTAATATCATTATCCTTAATACAATCAACAAAAATATAAACACAACACTTCTGTTTTTGCTCCCATTTTTTATGAGATGAACGCAAAGATCTGAAACTTTTTCCACATACACAATATCACCATTTCTCTCAAATATTGTTCACAAATCTGTCTAAATCTGTGATAGTGAGCACTTCTCCTTTGCTGAGATAATCCATCCCACCTCTCAAGATGCTGATTAGACACCATGATTAGTGCACAGGTGTGCCTCAAACTGCCCACAATAAAACGCCACTCTGAGAGGTGCAGTTTTGTTTTATTTGGGGGGGGTCCCAAACATGCGCAATGGGTGTCATGTCCGGTGAGTATGCTGGCCATGCAAGAACTGGGACATTTTCAGCTTCCAAGAATTGTGTACAGATCCTTGAAACATGGGGCCGTGCATTATCCTGCTGCAACATGAGGTGATGTTCTTGGATGTATGACACAACCATGGGCCTCAGGATCTTGTCACGGTATCTCTGTGCATTCAAAATGCCATCAATAAAATGCACCTGTGTTCTTCGTCCATAACAGACGCCTGCCCATACTATAACCCCACCGCCACCATGGGCCACTCCATCCACAACATTGACATCAGAAAACCGCTCACCCACACGACGCCACACACGCTGTCTGCCATCTGCCCTGAACAGTGTAAACCCGGATTCATCCACGAAGAGAACACCTCTCCAACGTGTCAGACGCCATCGAATGTGAGCATTTGCCCACTCAAGTCGGTTACGACGACAAACTGGAGTCAGGTCGAGACCCCGATGAGGACGACGAGAATGCAGATGAACTTCCCTGAGACGGTTTCTGACAGTTTGTGCAGAAATTCTTTGGTTATGCAAAGCGATTGTTTCAGCAGCTGTCCGAGTGGCTGGTCTCAGATGATCTTGGAAGTGAACATGCTGGATGTGGAGGTCCTGGGCTGGTGTGGTTACACGTGGTCTGCGGTTGTGAGGCTGGTTGGATGTACTGCCAAATTCTCTGAAACGCCTTTGGAGACGGCTTATGGTAGAGAAATGAACATTCAATACACCAGCAACAGCTCTGGTTGACATTCCTGTTGTCAGCATGCCAATTGCACGCTCCCTCAAATCTTGCCACATCTGTGGCATTGTGCTGTGATAAAACTGCACATTTCAGAGTGGCCTTTTATTGTGGGCAGTCTAAGGCAGACCTGTGCACTAATCATGGTTTCTAATCAGCATCTTGATATGGAACACCTGTGAGGTGGGATGGATTATCTCAGCAAAGGAGAAGTGCTCACTATCACAGATTTAGACAGATTTGTGAACAATATGATATTGTGTATGTGGAAAAAGTTTTAGATCTTTGAGTTCATCTCATAAAAAATGGGAGCAAAAACAAAAGTGTTGCATTTATATTTTTGTTGAGTGTACATCAGGGGAGACTTACTGTTTTAGAAGAAGATATATTTAGGAAATCAAACACAAGAGAAAAAGTAAAGTAAACAGAAATGTCTGTAAAACAATATGCCATGTAGTCATGACATAAGATCAATGGTGAAAGAAGGGACAACAAAGATACAATGACAAACAATGTATATGTTATTCATGGCAACAGCCATGATAACTGTACTAGTGAAGTGTTACCTCAGTCTTGGCTCCTTCACTTGGGGGAGCATCAGTGGTTACCTCTCCTTCACTGTAGTCATAGAAGTCACTATACTCATAGTTAGTGTACTGCAACAAAAAAGTCACAGGGGACATTCAATTAATTCGTGCATTCATGTAAATAAAGCAGTACAATGCCTAAAAGGCATACTGCACACTATTTACATGGCATATGAGAGCTTGTGTTTAAACCTCAGATTTAAACCAAATCATAAATAAAATAAGTTGTGTCATCATGTTATTTTAGAAATAACATGGTCCAATGACATATGGAAAAAATTCACATCCATATTAAAAAACCTTATCATTTTGCATATGGATGAATGCAACATTCCTTGATACTTTCCCTTTTTTGAAACTCCCCAAGCTTCAGAAGGGAGACGTTCATGTGTATAACTAAGCAAACGACAAGTAAGACTCTTGTTTGCTTCTAACCGGATGTTAGAGGGTTAATCCGATGCCAGTGAAAACTTATCTGTGTCTGCTGCTTAATTTGTGCCCCGCGGCTTTCATTAATGGTGCTTTAAAACAGAAAACTCAAGCTGTCTTGAGTTACTACATGTTGGTAAATAATGCGGAGCATACAGAATACAGTAGCAGGGGGTAAAACCACTATTATAATATACCAGTAAAAGTGATTAAATGATCAAAATACTGTCTATGGAAAAACAATGTTTTAAAAAAAGGCCTCCAAACATTCCACTAAGACAATTTGGACTGCTATGTTGCAATTTACATTTGCTATTTACAATTGGGATTTAATTCAAAATGATCCACCAGACAGGAAACATCATATAAAACACCATGTGAGGGCTGACTGTGCTGGTATGTAATTTGGGAAATGCAGTTGATCATTTCCTTCACCAGAGTTAGATGAGAAAATGGATACTACTCTTATATCCTGACATTAAATATGAGGCTAAAGCCAGGAGGCTGTTAGCTTAGCTTAGACTAAAGGCAGAGGGAAACAGCGAGGCAGGATACCTCCTAAGATAAATAAGACCGTCCACCAGAATCTCTAAAACTCTCAAATTAACACATTTCATGTTGCGTGTAAAATGTAAAAAAATATATATATAAAAAATTAATTCAAAATTGCGTATTTGCAAAACTATACCACGCAAAGCCAAGCTTCCCATCTTGTGGCTTCCGTTTCATCATTACAGTACAGACTTCTAATGATCTTCTCATCTAACTCTCAGCAAAAAAATACAATGTGCATTACGTGTTAAACTACTTTTTTAACTGAACAACGTTGAGGGTCCTTTACTGGCAAACTTCCCAAAACCCACATGGTATTATTCAGTTTAGTCACGTCAGTCCTTTGTAAGAAAACTTTTAGTTTTCCTTATGCTGTCAAAACAGAGGCGAGGTCGATTAAGTTAACAGACTAGCTCCTGATATGCAATACTCTATCAGCACAGGGATAAATATTAGTCCCTGGACAACTGCTAAGCTCATAAAAATAATACGAGCTCCACAGCTTGCTGCAATGCTGGCCTGGTCTCTGTTCAACAGCCCAGAGAGAGAGAGGTCATAGAAGAGAGCAGCCCTGGCCAGACCAACTAGACTGACGGAGCGAAGGAGAGGGTCAGAGAAAAATACAGAGAGAGGCGGAGAATGAAGCAAGATTTATAAAGATTTATGGCGTTTGAAGGGCTTGGCTGAGCTGAAGGCCTTCACCACAGACTTGGATGAAAGATGTAAATACTGAAGTGCACTCATGAGAAAAAGTTCCTCCTTCCTCCTCGAAACCAGCTGCAGACATGGGACTGGGTGACAGAAAAAGCAGCATGGTTTAGCTAAGGAGTATCTTCAGAGGCTATGGTCCCCCCACATTTGAGGAATTGCGGAATTGTAAAGGTTGAGCTTAAATATACAGAAGGACAGAAAAAAAAACAGTTTGCTTTGAGATTTAACCTTTGACAACAGTCATTTGTCCTGTTTTTTAGCTGTGCAGGAGTAAATTATGTTAAATTACTGAGTTGGAATGTAGAAAGAACATTCCTGTTACAGAACCCAACGATGAGTAAACCAGATTTACAGTGTTCTTGAAACAAAACTGCTCCCTGCTCTCCATTTAGAATTGACAAGCTCCTTGTGTTGTCACTGAAAAGTAACTGGATGATGAAACAATATTTTCCAGGACTGGTACCTACCGTACAGCCAATATTTTTGAATAGAGAACCAGCTCCTGATTTCTTTAAAAAAACAAAAAACAAAAAACAAAAAAAAACAGGGATCTAAAGTCTGCTTTTCCAGGTACTGGAAACCTAGATGGGGAAGGAAAAGCTTATATTTCCCTGGGAGTCTGGGCAGAGCCTGCAGAACTCGTTAGTAATATAAATCACGGGGCCACTCCAAAGTGGGCTCAGACTTTGTGGCAGGGAAAAAAACAAAAGTTTCCAGTCTGAGCTCATCAGTTATTTGGTGAAATACTGACGGAAAATGTCAGCCAGCAGAAAGGCTTGAACTAGCAAAAATAACAAAAAAATGAAGATGAAAAAAGAAAAGTATAGCCTTAACACAAAGCACTGTATTTCAATTAAGAGATCAGGCCATAGAAGCAACAAGTGATGTTTTGCAGCCAGTGGCAATAAAATTTGTATTTTCATATGTGAGCACATTACAGCTATTAAAACACAGAGCGTAGAAAGAGACAGAATGAAGCTGGCATAGAAACTTTTTACAAATCTGTCTCTTTCTGAGTACTTCTGCCTGGAGGGATATTTGTAAAGCTGTTAATGTAATTCGTCAAAAATATTTTGTCCTTGTTTATTTCTGGAAGAATGAAAAAGCCCTGGTTTTAAGTAAGGCAAATACTCAAAATGGAATTTGGGAAATAGGGAATTGTGATGTGTGTAGCTGGCTGATTCTGAACAATGCCTACCATCCAACTTTTAATCCTGAGCCTAAAATTGTCCCTTATTTTATTTACTTTACTCACCCTGTTGACCTCCTCAGTTATCACTTTAATGTGAAACTTTAAACTATTTAGATTTCACTAAGAAACTGAAAACTTCGTAGGGTACACTGTATCTCACTTTGGTATTTTGCATCTTGTTTTGGTAACCTGTTGCAGTTAGTTTTGACAGTGTCTTCATTTACTATCACCACAATTAGACCCATGTGTGGATGTTAGCTTGACTCATTCTGTCTGTAAGTGTTTTCCACTGTAGAAACACTGCAGAAAGAGACATTTTAGAGCTTTTTTGTGCACTTTCCGATGCAAAAGCTGCCCCTATAGAACCGCTTTCAGGCCAATTTTAGAGGGAAATAAGGGCTCACCCTAGCTGATGGTCAATGCTGATTGGGGATATATATATATATATATATATATATATATATATATACACATATATATATATACACACACACACACATATATATATATATATATATATATATATATATTCTGATGACTCAGAATGTGCTGTATAGCTCTGTGGCCAACACTTCCTCTCTGAGAGCCTGAGAGCTCTTCCTGATATATTTGCTCCTCCAAAGCCTGAATCTGAGAGCCGAGCTCTTCCATCATTCGGTGTTGCTTCTCAATGACCTTTTTGAGTCTCTGCTGCTCCTCTCTCAAAGTGTTGTTTTCTCCTCTAAGCTTCTAGATATCCAGAGAAGGGAGTCTGGCTCTGTCCTGAAGGCCCTACTGCACAAGTGGTACAACAAAATAAGGAGGAAATGAGAGGAAAAACCTCTTAGACTAAACAGTGTAGTATTCTACAGTTTATTCAGCAAACTTCCTGTGGAAAAGTGAGATTTGACATTTCAGTTTGACTCTTATGCCACCTTATCTTTCATATTGATCTACTTCATTTTGATCTATTAAAACATCCCATTTACTACTCTTACTTTTATTTTGCTTCCTAGCTTTTTCTAAAAACATCCAAGTCTGAAGGCCTCTTTCCAAATTCCTGCAGTCATCCTCCCTAAATCTCAAACTCCCATATTGGCTCCTTCCCTGTTTTCCCCTTTATTCCTTCACTACAAATACTCCTCACCCCTCCCTCTCCCCAATACAACCATGTGTAAAATCCTCCTTACTCCTTCGTCCTCTTTTCCTTTTTCCCCCTCCTTCCCGGCCCCCCAGACCCCCCCACCACCCACCCCCATACACACATACACACATACACACATACACACATACTGCACAGACTGACCACATCCTCAGGTTCTTGGGCCTGGGGGGTGTCGTGATGGTTGGGGGTTTCACAGTCAGGGCTGTAGTGTTCACAGTAGTCATAGGCTGCACTGGAGTCTGCCACTATCAGCAGTTGTTGGATGTCACCCTGGAAGAAGAGAGCAGCAGAAGTCAAGTCAACAGTTTTCACAGACTACAAAGTCACAAAACAGGAAGCATTTTTCTTGACTGCAAATTCCCAAGTCAGAATTTTCTTTCCTAATTTACATTACCATAGGTTAGGTCCACAATAGGGCCATCAGTGTTGTTTATATCAGCTTAGTTTCTGAGAAATTAGGTTTTTCCAGTTTGGTTTGGCAAATGTGTCCAATACCCGGGAGCTTCAGCCACCATTGCTACTGAGAAGAGGCTAGTCAGTGGCACAAGAAAGAGCTGATCAAACATCATCCAGTTGCAGCTGAGAGTGAAACACTATGAGCAGCTTGATTCAAAATCAAGGCCATTGTTTGAAACTGTATTGTTGGGTCTCAAATCATCAGCTTTCAACCACTGATAGCTACACTTGACTGGATATAATTGCAAATGTTCCAGAGGGATTGTAATGAGAATTTCTGCATATATTTTGTTAATAGCAGGCTTTGACTTTTGACTGTTCAGTCACAGAAATTTATATTTCTGTGACATTTTTTGTACTTACAGTTTAACTGTCAATCATTTACAACCGCTAATGAGAAAAATTACCGTGACTTTTACTTCCAAATAATTTCTTGCTGTCTTACATTCTCCAGACATCACTCACTCACACTGTCCATTTCTTGTTTATTTCATTGCAAATTGAAACCAAATGTTAATACCCATGAAGTATGCACTCACTGCTTCTTGCTCGATTTCCCCAGCTTTGCACTAGCATGGTGATAATAAAATCTGACAATAAAACAACAAGGCAGATGCTGTACAGTACCAGAGGCAGTGGTCTCTTGACTATTAATTCCTTATAACTTTATGGGATGAATCAAGGCTTTAGGGGAGTCTGTAAGCTTTTAAAAAGAACTATTGTACAGTTCCCCTCACTCAGCCATTAGGGACGGCAAGTCCCCTTACACCGCAGATAAATAAGCAAGGTCTGTACTTATCTGAGGCCGTCTGTTTTTCATGAGCCTTTGGAAAAGGAAATTAGATCCCCGCTCCCAACCCTTCCATCATCCAAAGGCTCTTTTTCCATGATAGTCTCCTAAGGAATCTCTAAACCAGGAACTGCTATGCCACTGATCTGGAGAATGTCATCTACACTCATCAACCATACAAACACCTCAGCTGACCTTTTAGAGACTCCACCTGGACTAAGAAACAATAAGAACAAATAAACAGGAAAAATAGCCTAAAAGCTGTGCGAAGGTGAAGAGAGGTCACAATCAGGGTGGCCCCTAAAGAAGAAGCACAAATATGCAGGTTGCATTAAATTACAGGAGACAACATCTGTACAAGCTTAGATTTCTGGAAAACATTAGACAATCACCGGTCTATGCTTGGGCTGCAAAGTGGAATAGTGGTTAGCACTTTCGCCTTGCACAAAGAAGATTCCCGGTTCAAATCCCGGGGTGGGCTTGGGATCTTTCTGCATGGAGTTTGCATGTTCTCCAGGCACTCCGGCTTCCTCCCGCAGTCCAAAAATGTGCTGAGGTTAATTGACTATTCTAAATTGCCCGTAGGTGTGAATGTGAATGTGATTGTTTTCTGTATATGTAGCCCTGTGACAGACCGGCTACCTGTCCAGGGTGTCCCCTGCCTTCACCCGAGTCAGCTGGGATAGGCTCCAGCCCCTCCGCGACCCTAATGAGGATAAAGCGGTGTATAGAGAATGGATGGATGGATGGATGGTCTATGCTTCCACCATACATGACCAGTATATTTCAACAGTCTACTGAAAAACCCAAAGAACAACCAAAAGATATAAAGACATTTGACAAATGGATTAAAGCAGAGCTATTCAGTAAGCTTCAGTCCATCTACTGTTGTGAGCAGTTATACAGCCATGGCCATAAGTTTGGACACAAGTACCATGACGCTTGTGAATCTTAGAAAATACCACAAAATTGTCACTTACAATACAGTACACAACTCCTGAGAACTATATTAAGTTTCATATTTAAAAAAAACATCAAAAGAGTTTGGTGTCATTTTGTTATTTTTACCAAATTCGGTTGTGAAAGTACAGCATTTTTTTTGTTATTTTCTTCTAATATTATGTTTTGGGAACAAAGTTGTTCCAATTGTTGGAATTTATTGATAATATTATATCCCTTGTTGATTTGTTGACTAATTAAACTGGTGCTGTCAAAAAATATTAGTTATGTTCTGTAATAGACATCAAAACATACATAGTAAGTCATGCTGTGTCCAAACTTATGGCCATGGCTGTACGATTTAATCTCTATTCAGGTTTATGTAACTATAATTCACTTACAGATCCACCTTCCTGCAATTTATAGCGAGAATTCCATAGTCTCAATGATCTAGTAGTGGCAGGAAATCTTTACAGTGCAGATTTTCCTGGTGTGAAAAGAGTGGTAGGTGAGTTTCCCTCGTACCTGTTAAGTGAACACAAACTACAAAGACAACCAGATCTGACACTGACTGCACTGCAACTACTACATGTCGTCCTCTTTATAATTTGGAACATATGGACCCAAAGCCAAAGTACCAAACAGACAGGGCATTTAAAAACAGACACAAATCTCTGTCTGCTTCTTCCTCTCTGTGTTCTCCTGTGTGCAAGGACAGCAATTTTTCAACTCGTTCTTTCTCACTTTTTTATTTAAAGCTAAATTTGTATGTGTGTAAAGGAAAATCAAAGGTACTGCAGAAAGCAACAACAAACTCACAATAACAAGTAAATATGCATCCAAAAATGCCATACAAACCATGAAAAGACCACACATTGGGCCCATTTATAAAGCCAGACACTGATTTAATCATTCCCACACTCCCTGATCGCTTTCTCATTCCTTGTCCCTCCTCTACTTTGCATCTTTCTTGTCTGCATCTCTTTTGTTGATGTTATTGTCTATGTTGCATTGCACATCTCTCTGGCATTTGTTGAGGTCTCTCCTAAGAATTACAGGAATGATCTACAACAATGCCCTGGATTTGCTCAGAGTTGGCAGAGACATAATGGGATAAATCATCTGTCTAGGCTGCACTACAATCAATCTATTAATGGGTCTTTGTGCATTGTGCATGTGTGTGTACAAACAAGACGCCCCAACACATGTTAACCTTCATCTCATAACTGTAACAACAACCATTTGTCTGAGCACATGAAAGAACAAACTGAAAAAGATGAGACACTGATGAAAGAAAAGTAAAGTCTAGCCTATTATATTTTACCCGCAGGCAAACCATTTGCTTTCAAGAAAACAAAAAAAATTAAACACAAGATTATTTTCAAATAACACAACCCTGTTCCACATTTCACTTTAGATTTTTCCCTAAGAGGTTTAACAGCAATAAGACACTGCTGGATTTTCTTTGGGCTATGTGGCCACATTGTCTAGTGTGAGAAGTATTCCTGTTGACTCATAACTGTGACTCGCAAGGAGCAGAAATCACTTAAGAAAAGTACTGGCACACTGATAAACAACTAATAGTGGGCAGAGCTACAAGTCTTCAACAGACCATAAAATTTCTCAAATGCAAGCTTTTGATTGCCACTCAGAGATTTACAGATATGGTGGGATTGTGATGAGGCGAGTACATGCCATCTGATTACAAGCATTTAATCTATAAATATTAGGTACATGGTTGACCTCAAAACTTAAGATTTTGATTAGATGCATACAGCCCCTGATGGCATCAGATCAGAGATGGCGGGAGATGTAGGGATTTTCCAATCTTGCCTTTATTGAACTAATTTGGAAGCATAAACAAAAATGTAGTTTGTTTTGCACTCCCCAAAATTAAAACCATACTTGATTTAGATACTTCTATCAACATCAGAATATAGATTACTGGAGGACACAACTTTTTTTTTTTTTTTTCAAGTCTGATGAGCAGAAATTCATCTCAGGTTGCTTCTTTTGCCTGGGTTGGCAAGAATTAAAACCATCCATGCTTTTACTCTAAACATGGTTTTGGGATAGCTGTTCTTTTTTCCTATCTACTGTGTGTACTCAGCCTGAAGGGGTGTACTAAGTTGTACTAAGCTGAATTGAATTATTTGGGGCTGTATACAAACGAGCAGAAATGCCACTTGGGAACATTAAATTATGCAGCAGTAGTTTTACATATGGTACAAATTCAAGGGACAAATCTGCCATTCTCCACAAAAATCCCCATATCTCTGATTGTTCTTAAAATAGACTTGAATGTAGCCAAATGCATCAACACAAAAACAAAGTATTGGTCAGTTGACAGGTCAATTAACCAATCAGTCACTGGTTAACTGACTGACTGATTTGTCAGCTGTGAAATCAATTCACAGCTGACAAATCATTTTAATCATTTTCAAGCAAAAATGCCTAATATTCTGTTGTTTTCTTGTATATCACTGTAGATTGAATATCTTTGGTTTATAGACCGCTGAATGGGCCACAAATGATTCCATCTTGCAGGCCTACCCAACAATATACATAAACGATGCATAGTTTCTACTCATGCCTTAAAACTAACATGTAATTATGAAGTTGAAAGATTATTTTTCGTGGCCAGGTGTAGCGAGCGCTTTGCTTTTGGGAACAGCTGGGGGATATTAATACACCTGGAAAACACATTTAGAAATGTGTCGAAAGCATCTGCAGTTTGACTCAATAAAACAGAAATGAATACATGCAGAAGATGGAGAAAAAAGGCTACCATAATCACTAATTATATGTTTGTATAGTATATATTGACATCTTGTCTTTCCTAAGACATTATTTGGGTTACTCGGGATAATCCACAGGCATTGCTTTAACTTTGTTTAATCCACTGGACTATTTTGAACTAAAGAAATAATTCTAATAAAATCATTACCCTGACCTGTCTGTGTCACTAAACCTTTAGCGGCACCGTCAAGGCAGACCATGCCTTCTAAAATCAGCAGTTTCATAGCTGTTACTCCTGCAGATGTTTTGGATTTTATAATAGATACTCAGTAAAATAAACCGCTTGTGGCCATAATTTACTCCAGTATGTTCTGTACTTTGCACACACCTCTGAACAATCTTGACACAACAAACCGACTTTTGCAGAGAGCACATCTTGAAAGATCCAAAAGACAGATGGAATTTCAAAACTGTACAAGGACAACAATTAACCAAGGAGCACAGAGGAAGAAAAATGCATAATACTCTCCAGATTTCTCCCAGTGCTTTATCAAATGCAGCCTTTGTGGTCAGCACAGGGATAAAGTTTCTTTTCAAGCACTGGGGGCATACAAATATCTTGCACCCTTCGAATATTAAAACATTCCGCCTGCCAGTAGCTCACAAAACTGTTGAACTGCTTGAACCATCTGCTTCCTTGTCTGCCTGCCATTGTTCACTTCTCTTTCATTGCATCTTTTTCCTCACACTGTTCTTTTCCATCAGCAAAAGTTTAAAAGAAAAAACAACCTTCGGTCCATTACTTCTTGGCTATGTTGGGACCATTTAGTGAAGGTCAAAGAGCAAGGGGCAAAACATTCAGATAAACAAAGGCCTCACTCAGAGTGAAAAGTATTGCAGAAACACAAAATATCACATAGGCACTGACTGATGGCATTCTCATGAACACTAAGGCTAAATCTGATTATTCCCATTTCACAACACCAACTGAAGCATTTTGTGACGAGTACAGGAGGTTGAAAGTGAGTGAAGCAGATGAGAAACAGCCATGGCGTTCCTCTTCCTGCCAGCTCAGCCATAAACACTGATTCACTTTAAGTCTGAGAGCCTTCAGACCCTCGTTAGATTCCTCTGCCAAAGACTGTCCTGCTTGAGGGACGGCATTTTGGAATGATCTTCTACACAGTTATGACAGAGACATAAACAAACTATCTTCACCTCTCTCCCCCGCTGTCCTCCTCCCAGACACACACACACACACACACACACACACACACACACACACACACACACACACACACACACACACACACACACACACACACACACACACACACACACACACACACACACTTTTGTTTCTGCATACATGTGAATAACAGCACACATGTGAACAGATGGGCTTGCATTCAACACAAACAAAGAATCCCACCCAATCCTTTAAAGTCTGAAAAATTAGATATGCATTAAACTGAGACGAGGAGATGATTTCACTTCAAATATCTTGTGACTTTTATTTCAAAGAAGAAATAGCAAAAAAAAAGAAGACATTTGGCGACCCGTTCAGGGAGCATATCTCCTAAACAGCTGTGCAATCCCAGCCAAGACTAAGCACACACTGCTCATATTTTCCCCTCGCCTTCACTCTTCCCTTTGCTTCCAGCTTTGACACCTGCTTATGCAATCTACTGCAGTAAGGTAGCCATGTGCTCACAGCTCAAATAAGCTTTTAGAGAAAACGTTTATCCCCATGACCAGTAATTAAAACGAAGCTTGGCATGCAAAACAACCACAATGTCTACATCCCTTAGGTCCAAGATTATTTTGAATAACAATTTATTAACAAATCTATTTACTCATTAGAAGATAAGCCAGAGAAAAAGTCTCCATGTTTCTACCAAGTTAGGTTTAGACATAGGCCCAAAGAAAGACCTAGTTACAAACTTTAAAAAACTAAACAAACAGAAGTTCAAAGATGACAGTAGGTAGGTAAGGTTTGGTGTAGGGACATAAAGGCTGAGAGGTGACAAAAGACATACACTACTGTTCAAAAGTTTGGGGTCACCTAAGCAATTTCATGTTGTCCATGAAAACTCACACTTTTATTCATGTGCTAATTTAATTGCACAAAGGTTTTCTAATCATCAGTTAGCCTTTCAACACCATTAGCTAACACAATGTAGCATTAGAACACAGAAGTGATGATTTCTGGAAATGTTCCTCTGTACCCCTATTTAGGTATTCCTTTAAAAATCAGCTGTTTCCAGCTAGAAAAGTCATTTACCACAATAACAATGCCCAGACTGTATTTCTGATTCATTTGATGTTATCTTCATTGAAAAAAGCTGCTTTTCTTTCAAGAATAAGGACATTTCTAAGTGACCCCAAACTTTTGTAGTGTAGTGTATGTCTACTATCTAATAGTAGCCAAGTGCACCAGAACATTTGAATTTAATGGAACTGTGTATCATTTTGGGAAATGGTGCTCATTGAGTAGATTTGTATCACTCTAATAGAGTTTAAACGCTTTTAGAGTTTTATGGAATGAGGTGCTAAAGCTCGAACATGGTGGAAACAGGGAGAAACAGCAAAAAAAAAAAAAAAAAGTATTTGTAGCACTTGCAAAACTTCAATTTAAACAGTATTGTAAGATGTTTCAGGGGGAAGCTTGGTCTGTTACTGATTCTAAATGAACAGATTATTCATTTGCACTCCCGAAGTTACTATTGTTATGTTCGCATTTCTATTTATGAACAAATTAATCAACATTCTTCAACAAATGAGCTTTAGAGGTTGTAGAAGGCAAATTTTTGCTCTTAGAAGGGGCTCAGAAAAAGCGGTCTCCCCTACTTGCAGCCTTCATATTAAACTGAGCTGACTGCTTCCTAGCTCCACACTTATGCACTTACATGAATGGAATCAATGTTCTAAGGTAACTCTTGGGTAAAAAGTATTTTTCCTCAGAAGTCAAGCTTTTATTTTATTCTGGCAAGTCGTTGTCAATATGTCATCTCCACCAGCTACCAAGTAAAATTGGATGAAATAAAAATGATATAAACGCATTTTTTTAAATAAAGCTTTGAAAGACGTGTTCCCAGAAATTGCTAGCAGAGATGCTTTAAATGTCCACAGTGCGTTTATTGAGATAATACTGCTAGCAGTGCTCCAAAAGTTTCCATAGCACTTCGAGGAAATCATATTGTTATTTACCTGCAACAGCGGTATATTTAGAGTGGATGCCAAAGCATAATCCAACAAGCAAACCCTAAACCAAACATATGGCTCACATCTACTTGCAGAGCTGTTTTTTTTCTGTTTTGTTTTTGTTTTTTGCTATAGGAACCAACACTTTTGCAGTTAGTAAGATCTTTTACCATTAACAGTGCAGCTTTCCCACACATGGCAATTTTGCAATCAACAGATCTATGGTTATTAAACATGAAGTGGAAATAATTGCAGCCTATATTGCTGCAGCTCTAGCTGGGCCACAGCAACACTGCTATTGTCTGATACACTGATTAAAACCACCTTGCAATGTGCAAAAAGTTTAAACTTGTGGAACAAAAGGAATCACTTTCTCTGGATTTTAGAGGAGCAAAACAAATTACTCTGTAATTTAATACCATTTAGAGTAATGTATGTTCAAACAAAGAGCACTCACAAAAGCCAAATGGCTGCTCTTAAAACAAGTTTAAAAATAGAAAAGGCTTGCAGAAAATGCTAAGTCTACTTTTATCCTTTTCAATCTTAATTACCTTAATTACAGAACTAACACTAATCACTGTGGCATTCATTCTAACACTCCTATTGCTATAAAGATAATTTAATTTACTATAGTAGATGTGATATGTGCAAAAAATAAAGCTGTAAATCATACTGTCTCAGCTCTAATTGCCTGTATGCTTAAAATCCTTATCAGCTTGCCAAAAACAATAAATAGAAGCGGCATCATATTTTCAAGTGGCTTCACTGTGGAAATTCATCTCTAACCTGGAGGCAAACATTTTGCAGGCTGTTTTAGTTAGTAACATTCCATATGCTGACATCAAAGAGAGGCTATTGTCTTCACAGCTACCATTCAACTCACATTTTCCACTGAGCACAAAACTACCAGTGCTAAAGTTGGTAGCTCTGATCTAATAACCACCAGATCAGGAGGGAATTCTGGTTTTACCTGATAGCCACAGCTATTGATGGAGTAATATGAAATCTTCTTACAAATAGTGGGAAAACACATGCAGCTTAAATAACTCACTGTCTTGTATTGGCAAATGAAGACTAATAGAATTCTGTTTATCCTATTCCAGTTAAGTATTCTAGGAAAACCAAGCAGCATCAAGAGAAAAAGCTTGCTGGACAACGTACTCTACGAGGAGCCGTATCACAAACATTGCCTATGTCGCTTGCCAAGTACACTAAGCCAATATCGTTATTCTATTGCCAATAAAATTCACCCTTCACTATATGCTGAGTTAATAAAAGACAAAATGTCTGCCCTGAAAGCATTTGGACTTAAAGGATTACAAACAAACATTGTTCTTTTTTACAATGGTAAATGAGATTCATTGAGACTAAGACCACATGCTTTTAATTATATCCAAGTAAAACAACAATGAAGAAATCGCTGGCATGTAGGTACGCTTTCTGCAAATTCCTCATAACGCAATCGTTTCGATCTAGTGGTGAATGTCTTCATTGCATTTATCAAAGTCACTTCTGTGTAAACAGTGGAGATAAATAAAGTGTTTGAACACAGATATCAGTACCAGAGGTATCATGAATTTAATCTTTAGAAAGATGCATCAAATTTAAAAACCCGTTGAAAGGAATGACAGCGATAAAGTTACCAATATAGCATTGATGGTATTTGCACTACCGTTCAAAAGTTTGGGGTCACCCAGACAATTTCATGTTTTCCATGAAAACTCACACTTTTATTCATGTGCTAGCGTAATTGCACAAGTATTTTTTAATCATCAATTAACCTTTCAGCACGATTAGCTAACATAATGTAGCATTAGAACACAGGAGTGATGGTTGCTGGAAATGTTCCTCTGTACCCCTATGTAGATATTCCATTAAAGATCAGCCATTTCCAGCTAGAATAGTCATTTACTACATCAAAAATTTCCAGACTGTTTTTCTGATTAATTTAATGTTATCTTCATTGAAAAAAAATTGCTTTTTTTTCCAAAATAAGGACATTTCGAAGTGACCCCAAACGTTTGAGCGGTATTATCCGTTTTTCTCCCCATAAAAACCGAAGAAAGCATTAAAGCAGCAGTTCCACACTTTGAAATGTTTTTTAGACAATTTCTTTCAAATGTGGATAAAAACATTGCTCCCACTCTCATATTTGCATGTTAAGTAACAAACTAGAGCCAGGAGGGGGTTAGCCTACTTTAAAGTCAAGACTGGCAGGACAATAGTGCAAGAGTAACTCTCTCTAAAGTTCACATCTACCAGCACCTAAAAAGCTGGTAGATTTTAACCTCCCCCAAACACAGGCAGAATTATAAAACAACTTTAATTGTAGTTTCATGGACCGTTAACTACTGTAAAAATACCATAACAAGTTCTCGGCGGCCAGTACAATGATGACAAGTATCACACTAACCTCTGCTTCAGTGCTAACATTGACACAACAGACCACATCTTGGCAAATAAACAAAATAAGCACATTTTTCAAAATGTCCCTATCCGTCCTTTGAATCAATTCACACCACAACCATCACAACACAGACAGCTTAAGTTAGATGAGAAAGGATTCCACATAGCCGTCTTACCTCAAAGACCTCCTCATCCAGGATTCTGGTGCCGAACACAGTAATGCCGTCTGTGCTGATGACGGCCTGGTCGCTTCTGGCAAGTGGCCTGGTCACCTTTTTCTTACAGTCCACAATGATGGTAACATTTTTCTTTTCCACACTGATTGCTACACGATGCCATCTGTAGAGCAAAGGAGGAGGTCAGACATGTAACAAAAAGCCTTTTCCACTTCCTATTTAAGAGAACTGCTGTAGCTAAAGGAATTGTTTAATATTGTGGGAAATATGCTTATTCCCTTTCTTGTATGGAGTTGGATGGGAAAACTGATACTGCTCTTGTATTTATAAGATTAAAGCTACAGGCAGCAGCTGGTTAACTTGGCATCGCTTCCAAGACCTGAGGCACAAATAAACAGCTAGTCTAACTCTGTCTGAAAGAAACCAGCCATCCATTCTCTATACACCGCTTTATCCTCACTAGGGTCGCAGGGGTTGCTGGAGCATATCCCAGCTGACTCGGGTGAAGGCAGGGGACACCCTGGACAGGTAGCCAGTCTGTCGCAGGGCTGAAAGAAACCATAGAATGTATATAAAAGAGGCCTCGACTTTGGCATTTGCCATCTTCCTCTTTTGAACTGGATGTAATGAGCAAAGGATGGATCTGACTGAGAAATCAATGACCTAACATCACCCTAAAACATATATTCCTTTAAATGGGACTATTATTTAGGAAATAAACACCATGCTGTATTCAAAAAGTCTTGAAACTGTGAATTAAGATGATAAACCAATAGGAAAATGATTAGGTAAGCAGCAGTAGTAGAGAAGTAGGTCATTCTCTTACAGATTTCAATACAGGTCAAAAAATTGAATGTCGCGGAAATGTTACTTTCTTTTTTTGGAGGTTAATTAAAAAGGTAAACTTTTACATGTTCCGTATTCATTATATGAAACATAAAATATTTCAAGCCTTGTTTTGCTTAATTTTGAGAACTATGATTCATATTTTCTCATGAAATTCATTTCAATATTTCAATTCGAGTTTAAGTAAATTAAATGTGAGCAGAATTTGTGTCAAAGTTCAGAGTTAGCTTTGGTTTATTCATAAGCTCATATAGAAAGGGATGGGTACATTTAATTTGTGTCAAAGCTACATAATTTGCAAAACTGTAACGGAAAGCTAGTATTTTACTGTAGATTTACACTGTAATGTTTTTTCCCCAAACATAATTTATTAGAGACAAAAAACAGCCCATGAAATAACTTCAAGGCCTTTCAGCTAGCATTAATATGAATGATTGATGGCAACTTTTAACACTGATCTTTAACAGCTTCATTGGACAACTATGCATTCTATGAAGACTCTGCCCATTACTGCATATCACTATACCGCAGCAGTAAATAATTCAGAAACACAAAAGCTGTCATAAATTGTTGCCAGCCATTTATTTGTCATTACTGTCTGACTTGTTCCAAATGATATTAATGACTAAACAAACATATGATGACAATAAATGGGCTGGATTGTGTGTCAGTTCACCAGGATAGATCGGTGAAGCATGTTTTGAGTGCTTGAGAAAATACTTTAACCAGATTGGTTTTGTTAAGCATAAAATATGACCTATAAATCTTGATAAAATGATCAAGATGGGCTTCAAAATGTTCTGTTTTGTTTCTGAGCTGATCTCACAAGCTTCATAATAAATTCAAGAACTAACTACACAATGGGATACGAAAAAGCAAAGATCCAGAGGACCAAAACGTCAGACACCCACATCTGCCCTCCAGTATATTAAAGCTTTCTAGAGTCACTTACTTGCCATCAGCAAGGTTGATGGAGCGGAATAAATGGTACTCTTCCGGGGCAGGCTTGCCATGCTGGTCATCATACAGGAATATGGGGGTACGGCCTAACTCCACACCCAGCTGCTGAATGCCTTTCTGGTTGTACACAGACAACAGGAAGGACTGGAGGCCAGGCTTGATGGTAAACAGGATAGAGAAATCTTCTGGGAAAACTCCCCCTGAAGGTGAAACAACCAGCAGGCATGTAGGTCGGTATTTCATTGAAGATCAGCAGATATGTACACTACCATTCAAAAGTTTGGGGTCACCTAAGCAATTTCATGTTGTCCATGAAAACTCACACTTTTACTAATGTGCTAACATAATTGCACAAAGGTTTTCTAACCATCAATTTGCCTTTCAACACCATTAGCTAACACAATGTAGCATTAGAACACAGGAGTGATGGTTGCTGGAAATGTTCCTCTGTACCCCTATGTAGATATTCCATTAAAAGTCAGCCATTTCCAGCTAGAATAGTCACTTACCACATTAACTAGACTGTATTTCTGATTCATTTAATGGAATCTTCATTGAAAAAACTGCTTTACATTCAGAAATAAGGACATTTCTAAGTCACTCGAAACGGTAGTGTAGTTAAAAACTCATCATGGTAAATGAACAAGTTTTACAACAATGCTCTGTTTCGGGTTAATTCAATTACACAAGAGGAAACTGCAGTATAACCACAGTGTTTTTAATTAAACTTAATGACATAACTCTGCCGTTGTGTTATTTTTGTATAGATGCAACAAATGAAATCTAAAACACTGTTTAAATAGCTTTAGATGTGCTAGTAGATTTTTTTTGTTTTTTGGCTAGCTATTTATCTAAGTGGTTACTGGTGCTTCATATTTCTGTACAGACATTGAAATGCCATCAGTCTTCTCATGCTTCTCCTGACTCTCAGTAAGGACAGACAAAGGCATCTTCCTCAAAATGTTACAGCTGTACTGCCTTGAAAACAGAACTTCTCCACATAACCTGTACAAAAAGTATTCTAATGGGAAGCAATATGTGCTCATGCAGACTCCCCTTCATCTTACACCCTGTCTTTTACACATCTTCTACCAATGTCATTACAAGGGCAATTTTATTGTAATGACTAAAAGGAATAATGGTAAGTTTATTAGCTCTCCAACCTTCTCTTTTCACAATAAACCCCCAAGTCTAGACGACTGGGCCTGTAGCAGGGTTTATTAAGGAAGCTGAAAGAGACCTTGGCATATCCTGAAAGAGGCCAATAGTTGTGATGCAGCGACATTAATTTTATGAGGGATGTAAATACAACAACTCAAATAAATGTCATATTTCTAAAACCAGAACAGCTTGGTTCAATGAAAAAATGACGAATACTGATCAAATAAAAGTCCAATTATTCTGACTGAGGGCCTTTTGACACTTTACTTCAGGGCACCTCCAACATCTCACCTCTCAAACCCAATTATATTCCTCAAATTTCCTTTCGAGAAAATGCAAGGTGTGCTGCCAGTTGAAGCCAAAAATTACACACACGTACTGTCTAATACCTAAAACTACTGTTTCTGGCACTTTTTTGGTCTTTGAAATCCATCCAAATGCTGCACAGACTGGGACAATTTATTTCAAAACACTCAGTTCCTAATAAACCTCTCTACACTTTCTTGCCAAGTCATTTTAAGTAGGTGAGCAATTTGTGGCTTTTTTTTTTTTTTTTTTTTTTTGCATTTTGCCCCAGAAAGAAAGAACTGATTAATTTGATTAGTATTTCATTATACATTCTATACTTGTTTATGGTAACACAGCATGTTTTTTTTTCATATTTCATCAATAACACTGTAAATTAACTAACAGCAAATTTACATCTGTTAAAGGTCTTATCCTCAGTGGTTAGTTGCTGAACATTTTGATTAGCTGATTCCTCTGACCACACTCTATCCTAATAAAATAAGAATGGATTTATTTCTCAACAATAGTCAGGCAGCAGATTTGGAGTCAAGTAATGCACATATAATCTGAGAGCTCTTTGAGATTTCACTACTGCAACCACATGTGTACTTGAATCTGCTAACAATCAAACCTAGGACCAGACACTTAAGCAGACAAGATCAACCCACAGAACATAATTAAAAGGAATCATATCATTATTTTTCTGTAATAAGTGTGGGTTTCCTCAAAATATCAAATGACAAATATCTGGTTTTAGCTCTCGTAACTCGCAGCTTGAGTTTACATAATATTTCATACTCCACAGTGACTCTTATCCCCAGTGGTCTCCTGGAGCCCACCAGAACACTACAGAAGCTCATGAGGACTGTTTAGAATTGATTGCAGAAAGTCTGCACTGTGTCGTAGAAGACAGGTGTTTGTAGTGAAGAGCTTCACTAAAGTGATGCACAGTAGCTCAGTGGTTAGCACTTTTTCCTTGTAGCTAGAAGATCCCCGGTTTGGGTTCTGGCCTTCCCGGGATCTTTCTGCATGGAGTTGATATGTTCTCCCTGTGTATGCGTGGGTTTTTTCTGGGTACTCCAGCTTCCTCCCACAGTCCAAAAACATGCTGAGATTTATTGGTAACTCTAAATTGTTCATCGTCAATGTGATTGTGATTGTTTGTCTCTCTATGTAGCCCTGTGATAGACTGGTGACCTGTCCAGCGTGTCCTCAGCCTTCACCCTAAGTCAGCTGGGACAGGCTCCAGCCCCTCTGCGACCCTAATGAGGATTAAGCGGTGTATAGTTAATGAATGGAGGGATGGATGTTTTATTTTGCCATTAAGTGGTTAAAGACAAATAAACAAAAACCATCATCAAAGTGTCCCACTTTCATTTAAACTGTTCTTTGTTTGAGGTGCTATGCAAGCAGTGTGGCATCAGAGATGTCTGTCACTGTAGTACTTTGGTCTAGAATAGAATATCTCTACCACTATTGGTTAATATGTCATAATATTTTAATAAATGCAATAAGCCTGATGATCCCTTGACTTTTCATCCAAAGTTGCTATCAGGTCTTTCAATATATCCTGAATAAACCCTGTAAAATGAATGACATTCCCATCAGTTTCACCTATAGTTTGCATTTTACTCTAATCAAGTAATAAACTCACCATTATATGTGCTTAATTTTAACAACTGAGCATTGCAGTTGTGAGCATGATAGCACATCCTCATTTGCTCTTTGTCCTGCATAAAGGCAGAACAGCTTATCCTACAGTGAGATTTTATAAGTGTTCCTGCACACAAACTGCTTTTATGAGATTTTCTATACAAATACGACAGCAACCTCCATCACTGAGATCCTTTAATTTCACAAACTTTGACTATATTAAATTCAGTCATCCTCAGAGTGTGACACAGGCTATAATGTAAAATGCTATTTCCTGAACAGCACAATGAGGAATCAGCAAGACTCAGAAGCATTACAACTTTCTGCTATTTTCATATCTTTGGAGTTCTTTCATATATAGCATAAGATACTAAGATGAGCTGGGAAATCCTGTGAACAATTTAATTCCATGCACATTACTGAGATATTCTTCTTCTGTCTGGAAGAACCAACTTAGACAGCTTCCTGATTCAGTTTTAGTGTAAAATGCTCATAAACTGTGAGTGGAGGAGTTTACCTGGGAAGAGCTCTTTGGTTGGAGTGCTGATCTGAACCTTTTTTCCCACTCGGTAAGCTATGTCAGGTTTGGATCCTCTCCGGACTGTGCAGAAGCCTGGTGTTTTCCGTACTCCTTCAGGAGAGCTCTGGAAGTCTAGCACCTTCAGTACATCCACTGGTTCTGCTGTTGGAGTAGAACAGTGAATAGATTATATTATCAAACAATACATGAGCAACAAAATTAAATAACATTTGCATAGTAATGAGCTATTTGTAGAATTCAGCTGTCACGCAAACAGCATTTTTGCCAAAGGAAAGAAATGGTTTCACGGAGGGGATAGTTTTTGTCATTATTCCGCAAAGGAATGTGGTGGAGTTATGTGACAGTCGGCGTTGGTATGTCTGTCTGTCTGTCTGTTTGCAACATTACTCAAAAATAGATGAATGGATTTGTATGAAATTTTCAGGGAAGGTCAGAAATGATACAAGGATCAAGTCATTACATTTTGGCAATGATATGGCTTATATTCTGGATCCACGGAGTTTTCTGTATCATTGTGAGATATAGTGGCAACACTGCAACTATGACAAGTGAACACTATGTTAGCTACCTGCTAACGATCACATGATTGTGGTCCTACTACAAATCAGCCATTGCAGACTTATTGGGACTTATCCATTGGAAATGATACAAGGAACAACTGATTAAATTGTGGGGATGTTTCCAAGTTCCATCAGGTCCCGCCGCCTGCTATATATTTAAGTCACGCAATTCGGTATCAGTACATAACATACATATCCCTGTGCTCACCACAAGGTCATTTTGTTTGTGGGTACATCTATATAAAATGGCCACATTATATGTTGTCATGATTTATGATCATCAATAACTAATAAACAAATGCTGCATTTCTAAAAAAAAAAAATGCTGCATTTTTGACAATGTCATATGGGGGAATGAACAGCCTTGTTGGAGTACTGCGCTCTCTGAGCGCTTTTCTAGTCTTTAATTGTTATAAATAATAAAGTTATCTCACTGCTGCCTATATTATTGTAAACAGTGTATGTGAAAATGCAGATCAAAGTTAAGGTTATTTAAAATTTATCCTTTGATGCTGCATTCACAAGCTGTTAAAGATCACAGTTAGTGCAGTATGGTATTATTTCAAAGTCAACTCTTACAAGTCAAGTAATTCTCAGTCTGCTGGAAACACAGGCTTAGTGCATCATGTAAGCAGAGAATGAACTGACTGCTAATACCATGCTAGATGTATGCGCTACTATAAAGAAAGTTAATAATTCAGTATAGATTAAACCAAATGAAGTAATGCATACATATATAATTAAAGACAAATTAACATGATGCATGACATTTGCTTGACATTTTTTGTTTTTTGTTGTATTATTAGTGCATATTTTGCATGTCATTGTATAGGACACTGATGACTTAGTTTAGCAGTTAATAGAGAATGTAATCAGCCTGGCGTTTTGATAATAAATCAAACATTACAAACATTACGGCCTGCGCCTGTTCAGGGACTGTTGGCCAAATCTGTCAGTTCAACCAGTTGTTCCTTTATGAGCTGCCTTGGCAGAGAAGCAGTAAAATTGTTAAGAACCTTTCAGCAGACATAATTGCCCCCCTCCACTCCTCCACCATTAGCCCCACAGCCAAAAAGCCATAGCATCTATTGGGTGGTAAAACTCATTGCTACTGATCACTGGGTCTGTTTCCCTGTTTCCTATTTTTTGTCTGTCCTGCTGTTGTCCAACTCTTGCTGCATTCGAGTATTTTACTCTGTCTCCTAGTGAAACTGTTCTTCTTCTTAAACCTCCTTCTCCAGTTCCTCGAGGCACAACCTTAGTTACAGTGTGATTATGAGAGGATTTAGGAAACCTAATAGGGTATGCTTTAAGGTCGGTGTATAAACAGGAGTGCTGACGTACAGTACAACGTCATCTAAACTTAATGCATGTGTGCCTGAGGCTGCACTAGTTCAAAAATACAGTAGGGAGTGGTCATTAATGTAAGATCATTAAGAGTGTTATTGTAGATAGAAATAGCAAATGTAGTTAAGTGTAGTGAAATGAGAAAGAATGAATTGTGTTGCTTATGAAATCAAGTTTTCCTTTCTGAGAGGA
Source organism: Acanthochromis polyacanthus (assembly GCF_021347895.1). Taxonomy (NCBI): domain Eukaryota; kingdom Metazoa; phylum Chordata; class Actinopteri; family Pomacentridae; genus Acanthochromis; species Acanthochromis polyacanthus. The sequence goes on along the minus strand of NC_067121.1, from coordinate 16,973,215 downwards.
AAAGCAGTTACATCCTCTTTTAGAAGATGCATAGTTCAATAAATTGATCGCTTACTATCAATGTTGGTAAGCACTGGAATTGGTAATTTAATGACGTACACCGCATCTAAAATCATCTGTACATTCTTGTAATGCAATGTACACTACTGTTCAAAAGTTTGTGGTCACCCAGGCAATTTCATGTTTTCCATGAAAACTCACACTTTTATTCATGTGCTAACATAATTGCACACGATTTTTCTAATCATCAGTTAGCCTTTCAACACCATTAGCTAACACAATGTAGCATTAGAACACAGGAGTGATGGTTGCTGGAAATGGTCCTCTGTACCCCTATGGAGATATTCAATTAAATATCAGTCACTTCCAGCGAGAATAGTCATTTACCATATTAACAAAGTCTAGACTGGATTTCTGATTCATTTAATGTTATCTTCATTGAAAAAAGTTTTTCTTTCAAAAATAAAGACATTTCTTTTTTGAACGGTAGTGTATATACTGAAGTAAAAACAAAGACTTTACCTCTGCACATCAATTCTGCAGAAAATAAAATGACAAGCAAATAAATGTCCATTCCAAGCCAAACTTAGTTCACCCAAAGCATTAAAAGCTACTTGTATAACTGTTAAAGAAACTATGATAACAAAAAACTAGCATAACTGTTTCCAGACATCCCATATCTGTCACTAATTTGTCTTTTCACTGAGTCCAGAGACATGCTGAGTCTTCTTCAATTGCCCTGCAATGCTAAACAATGTCTGAACGGTCAGCTTATAATACCAAAAATATAACATGTTTAATGTTAAAATCTGTCTTTATAGAAGAAAATGTAGACTCGTGTTTGATACCAGCAAGACAGCTTTGTGGGAAAATAATTTAAAGAGATCAGACTAAAGCCTTTGTTGAAATCTACATAGGAGAAAATCTCCTCATTGGCCTTGTAATACTGCATTAAACCAGGAGGAAAACCAGGAGGAACGTTTGGAGAAGACACAGACAAACCAAAATAGCATATGCTGGGGGTGACAGTTGTATATAAAGAAATAAAATTTAAGGAAATAGTGTTGTAACCCCTTTCCACTCAGTGGAACAATCATATGTTCTTTCCTTATGGAAAAATATATAACCTTAATTGTGTTTACCACAATTTTCTGTGGGGCCTCTTCTCAAAATATTTCAACTTTAATCTACAGAAAATGCATTATTTTCACAACATTTCCCTTTGAGGAAGTGCTGATTATACAGTTCCTGTTCGTTTTCAGTGATCAGTAGGGGGTGATGGGTGGAGCTAGAAGTCCACATGCTGAAACCATTATGGCACTGGCACCACTCCCTATACCCCCCTAACTAAAACATACATGAGACTAAAGTGAGAAGGCCTCATCCCTGTAGCTGCTTCTCCTGTGACCAAAAAAATAACAGCTGAATCAAACCCTCTTGATTTGAGCACATGCTCAAGGGTCCTGTCTCAAGTCTTAGATCATGTGAAGAGCTGCTCTTTAAGTGACGAGCAGGAGTGGAGTCAGTTATGCCGACTTGATGCCTCAGTTTATGAATTTGATTTGGTGAGAGTATAAGCATCCAATAAGCTGCACTACTGGAAGATCAAGCAAAGACTTAATTTTCTTTTGATTTCTATTGATTGATTTGATTTCTAGAGAAAGCTTAAAGCCAAGTTAATGGAATCTTATTTAAAAATTTATTGTAAGGCAAAAATGTAAGCTTCTGTAAAATTCTTCTCTGGATTTTTGTTTTTATTTTTTTCAGTGTGAAAATCTAAGTTGTGATAAGGGTAGGCGATATAAGCTGTGCTTCAGCCTATGCCTTTTCAGTCGTTGCCCAACAGTAATTGTTTATTGTTAATTTGTTGTTTTGGATGCTGACTGAAATAAACTAAACTAAACTAAACTAACTAAAGAAGTCATCCTCATAGTAATGTTTATCATCTGGGCAAGAGAGGGAGAGAAAAGATTTAATGTCTGACACCCCACAAACAGCAATTCAATAGACAGACTGCCAGTCTGACCTCTGACGTGAGCACAGACAGAATATAGTAGAAATGTGAAATACCAAATGCCAAGTTTTAAACTTCACACAAAATGCCTCATAAAAAGGAAAATAGTCTGTGGCTCTTCTGAATATTGTCCTGAGTACAGAGCTACTGGTTGTTGAAAAAAAAGAAAGCTTGGACTAAAGGTCTCTTTGTGAGTTTCAGAATGCCTTTCTGCATTACTGCATACCTCAAGGCCTCATATATTCCAGATGTGCTGAATTGGCCAGGAACCCCCCCACCCCCACCCCCGACGCGCGTGCGCACACACACACACACACACACACACACACACACACACACACACACACACACACACACACACACAGACCCACCCACCAGCACCCCCCACCCCGACTTTTCAGTCCCTCTCCTTCCACAACCATTTCTTCACAGAAGCCCTGAAAAACAGGCAATATCCAAAAACCATTAAAGACCCCAAATGAGTAGGCACAGCTTTTGAAAAACTTTTCAGCCTTGTAGGAGGTCAAGCCAACACGCTATGCCCTCAAAACATCCTGACAAAAAGACTCCCATACTACTCCCGTAAAAAGAAATACACCATATTCTAATGATAAGGATGTAAAACCACAAGAGAGAGGAGACAGTTTTCTCGTGCCAAAGGTACCAAAGCAGTTTCAGACTCTCCACAATCTTGTCTGAGGGGTAATTTGTCAGTCTCTCTGATTTTTAATGACACATCTTCCTGACTGCTGTTGGGGGACTTGTGATATAGTATGTGCCATGCTAACAAGCTCCTAAGGAGAGTGATTTCCCCTGAGGCAGTAAAGCATGTAGTGACATGTGAAAACTCTGTTAAAATCATTAAAGCAATTTCACCAGTACACCCTAACACATTAAAATACCATTTACAGTTCTATAGGCAAAAATTCCTGCACTCCTCATCTCATAACTCAACAGAGTCATACGGTTTGATGTTTAGGTTTACATTTGTGATTAGCTTTTAAATCTATGATATTCTGACTTAATGTTTCTGTGGCTCTGTGGTCATGCAGCAGCATCTTGGGATGTCTTGTCGGTCTTTCTCGTGTCACTGCCATCTACTGAGAGTTGGCAGCATAGTCGGCAATTAAAGTACATCGGAGAGCCTGCAAATGTTTGCTAGCACATCATGCAATTATGGTTAGTTTAAATATCTGTCAGAGTGAAGAAAGATTGGCAATGGGCTAACCATGCCACTGTGGTATTTGCTTTCATGTTCTTTTAATTTTGCATCTCTGCAATTTGCCGTCTGTTGAAGAAGTATCAAAAAAAATGCACAGTACTTAAAGACAAGGGATGATGTTGGTCTTAATGGGACGTCAAAACTGCAAATATTAAAAGCAAAATGTTCAAAATAGACACACAGCTTTAACTCACACAATTTTATCCTGGCAAAAACAAAGTATGGATGTCCCTATGATTTTCCAGACAAAGGAAATAATAAAAGAATTCATTGTGACCCACATATGCTTATAAAGCAAAGAAAATGCCCTGATTTTTTTCTATTTTTCCATCAACGCCCCTTCTTGGAAGCAGTGGGAGCCTGGATAATGTGGAAAGATGGTGATCCTTCAGGTCTGAATATGAATTTCACTCCCAGAATTCCACAGTCGTGAGCCCAGTTTTCATAGAAGCTTCCATTATCCATCACGAAACATAAATATTTAAAGCGGACTAGAATTTACAGAAGGGCATCTGCCAAGTTATGATATCAATAAGGTAACCTATGGTTTATCAATTAAAATAACAAAGGAATATGTTGTGCCAATTTTACAGCTTTGGTGGATTTGATTTAACTATTGGGCTCTTAGTGCCCTCACTTTTTTTTATTATTAAAGATATGAATGTTTTCTGTGTATCCTGCCGGTTATAATATCAAACGTCGTGCGTAAATGTCGTGTGTAAAGGTGCGTAAAATGATCTTGTCACACTGTTCATATTAGGGTCATATACGATGCAGCGGAGTGTATATTACACCAACTTTGGCATCACTAATGAGCGTCATTGTTGCTCACTGACTATACGCGCACCTTTTACGCAGAGTATTTGTGTCAAAGATATCAACGCTGTCAGCCCCCTCCTCCCCTCTCCTCGCTGACCGCACCTGGATGGCAGATATTACCCACAGAGGAAAGACAAAAGAGGCATCTCTGTCTGTTTGTGCCAAGCTTAAATCACTTCTGGTCCAAAAGGAATTTGGAAAGATTACTCGCAGTGGAGTAAAGTTCAAGAATAATGTAAGTGTCTATATAACTGCTATAAAGTCAATCACAAGGCTTAGAGAAACAACCCTTGATGTCACAGCAGACCCATTTATTAAACGGCTCTTAAATCATGGCTGAGGTTGCAGTCGCATGATATCGTTTCATTTTGGTGCCAATCAGTGGCACACTTGAAAAGCTACAATTTGGAGCCATTCTCATAAAATGAAAACAGAAATGGAAAATTGTTTTGGATAGCGTAAAAAAGCAAACATAGAAAATGAAAGTGTGCATAAACTGAGTTAAGGTGGGTGTAACTGATGTCGACAGGCATTAATTGGAATAAAAGTGAAGAGCCAGTCGCTACGCCTGCTGCCATCTATGGGCCGTCTGCCAGCCTGCAGGACGCTCTCAGAGTCCGGGATGCCCTGGAGTTGGCAGAGGGACTGGTGTGATTGAAGCAACATGCAGCTTCTTACCTGCTCGGACACTGGCAGCTTGTAGGATTAAAATTAATGTGGCCACGGAGATTAACGTTGAATCCCAGAGCCACTTTTTCGTTTTCCACCTGGTTGTCCATCTTTTCGTCTCCATGGTGAGCGCCCGCAGCTGTACAGAAAACGGGCGGTTTTCTTGAAAATGAGGTCCCTTCCACAATCCACAGAAAATGTGCTTATACTACAGCGCCATGTGTAAAAGTATATGGATGCCTCTATCAGCCAGACTGGGCCCTTCAGATCCGCTCCCCCTTAAACCCAGCTCTCTCACTGATGGTGAAGGGTTTTCATGAAAAACGCACCGTGAGGAGGCAGGACAAACGCCGCAACTCTGAACCTGAACCGACTGTAGGATACTGACACTGGAAAATCCTCCGTTCATCAAATCACCAGTCGGGAAAGTTGTCTCGGAGCCCGCCCCCAATGCCTTAGAAGAGGTCTACACACAGTGAAGCAGAGCATCACCACATCCAGGAGAAAAAAGAAATGGGATTTTTGGCTCTTTAAAGGGAGCCGGATCTTGAGGAGCCGTTCCTTTCAAAGAGCCGTTCAAAAGACTGGCTCCTTGTTATATTCATTTTTTTTTTACAAGTCAACCAGGAGGATCTGTTTTTTATCAAGCAATCTCTGGTAGCAGTTATGAAATATGGATGTGGATCAGAGTAATTCAAACTGACACATCCCACAAATATATGAAGAGTTCATTTGCAAAAACAGGTAACTCTGTTTTGATAAATTTTCAGAAAACTTTTTTTATTGTTTACTTGTGATAATACCAATCAAACTGAAGCTGAGTGGATTTGACTCAGTTGAAAAATACATGACAAAATAGAGAAAAAATAAATTATTAGTGTTATTATTATTATTATTATTATTATCTCAAGTAAACAATAAAAAAATGAGTTTTCAGGAAATTTATAAAACGGAGTTTCCTGTTTTTGCAAATGAACTCTTTGTATACTCTATTGAGTTTTATTTATATTTTTATATACATATATACATTTTTCTTATTTCTTATTTTTTATAGTTTTTCTTATATTTTTAAAATGTTCTTATGTGGTTTACATTGTTTTTGTTATTGTTCCTCCGTCGAGGAACGCGGTGGAGTTGTGTGACAATCGGTGCACGTTTTTCTGTCAGTGCCTAACATTACACAAAAATGGAATAATGGGTTTGGAATGAAATTTTTAGGAAAGGACAGAAATAATACAAGGACCACCTGATTACATTTTGGCAATGATGAGTCTTATAGTCTGGATATGTTAAGGATTTCCGTATCAATATGAGATAGCAGCACAGCATCACTGTAACTATGACAATAAGTGAACACTACATCAGCTGCCTGCTGATGATCACATGATTGCAAATTCACAGCTGCAGGCTTATCAGGACTTAACCATCAGAAATTATACAACGACTGAGCAGTGTTGGTGGAGTACTGCACTCCGAGTGCTTTTCTTGTTTTTATATATATATATATATATATATATATATATATGTGTGTGTGTATATATATATATATATATATATATACATACTACCATTCAAAAGTTAGGGTTAGGGTTAGCCAGGCACTTTCATGTTTTCCATGAAAACTCACACTGTTATTCACAGTGTGATTACACAAGGGTTTCTAATCATCAATTAGCCTTTCAACACCATTAGCTAACACAATGTAGCATTAGAACACAGGAGTGATGGTTGCTGGAAATTGGACTCTCTACCCCTATGGAGATATTCCATTAAAAATCAGCCATTTCCAGCTAGAATAGTCATTTACCACATTAACAATGTCCAGACTGCATTTCTGATTCATTTATTATTATCTTCATTGAAAATGAGGGCATTTCTAAGTAATCCCAAACTTTTGAACGGTTGTGTATATCTATGATATATGGCACTGTACGTTGTTTGTTGACCAGGACTTGAAAGAGATGTTTTCTGACAAATATTGCATTGTGCTCTAGCTTGCGTGTTGTCCCCAGCAAAGTGCATCCAAATCCTGCTACATTTCCTGGCTCATTAATGTTTTTTTTTTGTCTTTGCTATTATCTCCTCCTCCCTGATAAAGCAGTAAATGTGGCTCCTCTCCAGTCTCCAGTCAGCTGGACTCAGACAGCACTCACACTCCTCCTCCTCCTCTAAGTTAGCTGCATTTATAAATGCATTCATGTGAATGGAGTGTGCTGTGGATCATGCAGACTCAGCGATATCGTTTGTCGTTCACATGAAGGCAGTGTGAACTCAGACTCATGGGGCAGACAGGTGACGTGAAGAAATCATGGGCCATTAGCACATATGAACATCTCGCAACTGTGAACCGGTTCTCAGTGTTCACTTAAAAGAACCGTTCAAACCACTGACTCGTTTGTGAACATCACATCTCTACAAACCAATTACTAGACCCATTGCAGTATCCTACAGATACCAGAACCCTAGCAGCACCTTTAACCATGGCTTTATCAAATGAAGGACAATAACACAAAAAAATAACACTGCAAATAAAGGGAATTGTCTGGTTTCTTAAATTTTAGCCAATGAAAAACCAACTTGTAAGAATAGGAAAGGAAAAAGATACAGGAGGAGGGACACTGAAATAAATTCAACACACCAAATGCAAATTAAGCGACGGGGTGGAGCTGTTATTTTAGACGTTTCCTGAAAGCATAAGAATGTGAAACGAGAGTCTGAATAACCCCGGTATGGGCCACTTGCTAATATAAAAGCCACAATGGCCAAAATGAAATGTTTTCCAGACTGTAGGAGTTTCCTCCAGGAGAAAAGATTTTATTTTTTTCTGACAGCAGGGCTTCTGAGGGCTGGTACAAATTAATGGTAAAAAGCTGACTGGAACAATGAATGGAACCACAGGTGGTAGCTATAGAGTTCCTCCCCTGATTTGTTATTTCTTGTATACAATGAAAGATGGATTTAACAGTGCAACAGCCATTATTACACAAAGCCAAACACATTTCCAGAAAATTTGTTGGTATTAATGTGTTTAAACAAGGCAGAAATTAGAACCATAGGCTGAGCAGATATTCAGTGTGTTGAGGGAGTGAAGAGTTTTGCACAGCATGGTGCAGGTGTGAGTAATTAAACTGTGATGGTTTGGATCAAGTAAAGGGATGGAGACTCCAAAAAATACCATTCAGCATGCCTAGACATCCTTTCAAAGTCAAGTCAAGTGAATTTTAGCCAAAATGACTAATGTGAACCTAAGTACTGATAATGATAACAACACTAAGTGTCCATAGCCATATTAGTGAATCTTTAAATATTTAAGTAGGTATCCAGGTGCTAATGTCAGCATGGTAATGACATAGAGACAATGGTATCATTCTGATATTGAGCAGATAAAAAGTTTTCCATGTCTCTCATGTTAGCTAAGTGTGTTATTGAACTCACTTCAACTCAATTTTATATATAGAGTGCTAATTACAATTCAAATTGTCTCAAGATGCTTTACAGAACTCTTGTGCCTGAACCCCCAGAGCAAACCCTAAGGCAATGGCGTCAAGAAAAAAACCCTCCATTTTAACAGGAAGAAACCTTGAGCCCAAATTGTCAGGCTGATATTTATTAATGTGTTTAAGCACAGCACATTTGTTTCTGACGTGAATGTTAATACATTTATGATGCAGGTCCTAAACGGAAGTGGATCATTCCAGAATTGGAGGACATTTTACATCCCACATATCAAATTTCAAATAATCCATGTAAAAAATACAAAAACATGCGGTTGTTGTGTAAATCTGATTGTCCTGAGACCAAATCTAAAAAAAAAGCAAGAGAAAAGAATGTCTGAAAATATTTCTTAAAATACCAAATAAGTCTAGAGTTCCCCCGAAACTACCATTTTCTTCTTGTCCCACCTCCCTGGTGACCAAACTGAATCTCAAATAAAACAGTTAAAATTAAATTTAAAACTCCCTTTTTTGGTATTAGTTGTTTGTTTGTTTTTTAGATTGGTGACTCTTGTAATGTGGGAACATTTTTTAATCAACATAAAATTTTAAATAACAACTATTATGCATGGAACGTGTGTCCCACAACATGCACCCAACCCTGTAAGCATACCCTTTTTAGCTTGTAGAAGAAGGACAAAACAGTGAATCACATGATACATTGGAATTATCATCAAACACTTTTCCAAAAGGATGGGTAGAGCAAAGCTATGTCCTCTCTTCTATTTTTCATATTTTCATAACATTGATTGAATGTCTCACTCCCCCTCATGCAATCCTGTTATGCATATTTTCAGGATAAGACTAATTCTTTGACTTTTTTCCATCTGTAAGTTTGTCCTCGTGGTCAGCAGTAACAACTAGCTAAATATCTAGCTTCTACTGGTGAAGAAAAAGCTAGCATTAGCATGGATTAGCAATCCTGCTTCTGTGATTAGAGTTGGGATAGCAAACAACAAATAAAACACGAAACAAAAATGGTACCATTGATGTGTAAGCTGAGTCAGTCAAGTCTTTGATTGTTTATTACCTATTATTGATGAATATGTAGCAGACAATTGTAAAAGAGAACGTTTTTTTTTTTTTTGAAATTTGAATAACTTGTCTTCCTGGAATGACCCATGTATCAGACAAATAAAAAAAAGGAATAACTTGACTATACTGATGCCACCAGATGTAATGTCAGAGCATAGTGTCACAAGTCATCTTGAGGAGGGAATGCATGTCTGCACCCAGTTTCACAGAAATCCTTCTCTCAGAGCCACAGTTGCCAGCTTTATGGTGACAGAGCCAGAAGGTGTCCAGTGTTCACAGCCTAACCATCCCACACAACCAGTAGTGAAGGTTGCTAGAGGGCTAGAGACATGCACATAGACCTGGAGATGCATACAGTAACTTGCTTTTCTGGCATAATTTTTTGGGCAGAGAAATTAAAACTATAGCTGCTGTCTTGCCTTTATAGTCAAATGGTGAATGAGTGATGAAAAACAATCACTTTGGCCTACAGATTTGCTGAAAAAAAAAGATGGCTCTTGTGTCAAATGCTTGTTTAAGTGTGACTGAAGTAGCTCCGTGGCTAACAGACTGTTTCAATCATTTGCAATATCCATGTGTGACAAAATTTGATGAACTTGTGCTTGCTCAGCAGTAGAAAACTTTCTTGAAAGCATGCTGGGTATTGGTTTCTGGCAGATGGTTGTTTTTTTTTTGTTTGTTTGTTATTTTCTTCAAGCTGTTTGGCAGAGAATGTCAGAACCTCTTGTTCATGTCATTTCCTGGGACTGTAGCCCAAAATGTTTGGTTTGATCTGAATAGGCCCGCATTGGCAGAGAAGACATGTGAACAACTGAAACGAAAGTCTTCAGTTGTCCTTTTCAGCCTGGCTCAGTCAGCCGACAAAATGTAGTGACAGACATCCAGTGTCTGCTTATAGATGCTTGTTTCAGGACCAGTCTACAATTTTCAAAAAGGCTTGGCTTTAGAGCTGCCCTCTTTGCAGCTGAAAGCATATGATTACAACTGATGCATTTACTACCAATGTGTACCAAGATGACATTGTATAATTATTCTATAATAGGTTTCTACTCTATGCACGGTTCAGCCCAGACCAGCTATAAAAACAGAAAGGGCTTAAAAATGTTGCCCAGTAACTTTGTTTTTCTACTGGAAGCAGTTTTTAATCAGAGCGCTTTCAAGTTTCAGACTAAATTTCTTCTTCTGCCAGAAACAGTAGACAAGTCTAGATGTCAGCAAATTTAGAGTCACTTGAGTTGCGGCATTTCAGTTCAAGAAAGAAAGCTCTTTGAAGGCATACTGAGATATTGTTCTGTGTATTTATGCGATTTGCAACCAATAATATATTAAATGTGAGTGATTTTTATAAGAATGGGGAAACTGCAACAAATCACAAACATCACTTTTGAATAATAAAGCTACAGCCACAGCTATGAGGAAACTATCTCTGCAAGGTTATCATAGCAACATCTTTACATTAATAGTAGCAGCAAGCAATGAAAGACATTCTGTATTGTGGGCAGTAATGAAATCAAGTCTAATTAAGTCTCCTTTTGCTCCAAACACATCTACAAGTGCTGCAGAAAAGGCAGGAGAGACACAGGAGACAGGCGACGCAAAAACAAATGTACTTGGAACTGAATGGTTAGAGTAGTTTCCTTGGCTAAGATACAATACAGAGAAGAATGAGATGCATTGTGTAAATTGTGCAGACTGGGGTGGTGCCAATGCTGGTAGTTTACAACTGACTCCACAAACTAACTAAACACTTCAAAACTGCCCATTGAAAGCTCGCAGCACAAGCTATGCACAGCTAAGTTCCTCTTCCCGTGCTTTCACCCTTAAGGCAACATTAACCAGGTAAGTGAGAAAGCCAAGCTGTGTGTTATAGAGGTGTTCACTATTACTGCTAAAGAATCTCTGCTTTACCAAAGTAATGTACCATAAATTGACTAAATTCAGTTCTGATATTTTTCTGCCAAAAACCCTTGTGTTAGTCCACATGCACTGCAGTACCATATAATATGTCATCTTAATTTTATATACCTTTCTGCGTCTAAAAGCTTATTGCACAACAAACAGGTGAGGTTTACGAAAACAGTTTCACATTTGGCAGTTGTATCTGGTTAGACTTAATATAAGCTATCTATCTAATTTTATTTTGTGGAAAAGATCTGGTTGTTTTCTGAACATCATTTGAAGATTGTACCACAAAGTACGTCATTTCTGTTCCAAGCAATCCTCATGCAGAGAACAAGTTTTCCACAGTTTTCTTTCTACTAAAGAAATAGTCCCCAAAACACACATGACATGGGCTCATCCTCCTCCTCACACATCCTCGTTTAATCTCTTTTTGTGCTAATGCTCATATACTGATATTTGACGGTAACACCACTAAATATTGGCGATACCATCTGTAAAACTTGTTGGCACTCCTGCCACCACTGTAAAAAAAAGATCAGTATGAAGCTCTGTGAAATTCTGTACAGTGTAATGGAAACTTCTTCAGTCTAGATGTAAAGCAGAATTTCCTCTAGTCACTTAGTATGCTTCCACTTGAGGACTGTGGAAAAATCGCTTTTCATTTTCTTCTGCCACATATAAGTCAGCAACCCTCTAGCATGTAGAAGTTCAGTGGGTGCTCAGAGTTTCCTCAGCTGGATGACAAGAAGACTTCGAACCCAGGTTTCTGCTTGAATGAGGATTCCCTTCATCTTTATGCCTACAAAAGCTGCAGCATGAACAAATTTAGAACCAGACATGTGCTACCACACTCACATTACATATCTCAAGTTGATGTAGCCTCAAGAGCTGCTCATTACTATGAAATATCAAACCAGAAAGCACCACATGACTGGATGGGGGTGGAGAGGGATGCATTCTAGACACTGCAGACCGCACAACCACTGAGTGGAATGTATGTTTGTCTGGGCATGTTTGTGAAAGGTACATGTGGTGCCCAGACAGTTTCACCTAGTGGGACTTTGTTAAGAATTGCGGAGGTGTATTTGCACTTTCAGACTTTGTAAAGTTGCCTGTTTTCATATTGTGAAGTCATTACTCACTAGTGTAAAAGAAAGACAAGTAAGAGCAACCAACAAATGAGATAGCAGTTTGGCATAAACCTGTAATAGAATAGACAATTTCACACAAAAAATCTGAACAACCTGTCTTTAGCATTAGGCATGATTAACTGCAGGTCTCTTCAACACATTATGTTCATTTTATTGGTAAAAATCTGTATTTAAAAAAAAAAGTGGGGTTGCCATGGGGAGGTGTGTATGGACTGCCAGAATGTTTAGGTGGATAAAAAATGAAAAAATAGCATCCTTATGAATGAGAACTGAGGAACCGAAGTTTCCCAGCAGAACATTCAACTGTAACATGATCACCCATCAGTAACACTTCACCTGTCATTGATTTTAATGTGCAGGCTAATCAGTTTATGAAAATAACTTATTTAGCAGCAGGATGTCACATATAGAGTGAAGGGAAGATACAATGCACAGATAGTGTATACATTTCAAGCATATTGTATTCAAGCTATTCTATGTGTCCTCCTTTTGATAATGCCTATACACTGAACAAACACATAAATGCAAACATGCAAACAGTCTTTCTCTCTAACTTACAAGAAAAGTTCAAAACCTCATGTCTCAATCCTATCGCTCTGGATAGAAAACTGTGAGATTTAACCACCTGTGCAGCAAAGGTGTTTGAGCTGTGTCGTGTACAGCGATGATACATGAAGGAAGAGACGTCTTAACTTCTTAACAGTGCTTTTTACTGGGCAGCATTTGCGGTACGTTACAGGCGAGCCAACAACAGACACAGTTCTGTTTACGTAAGTGCGTGATGACGCAGACACTACAGTGGCCTGTAGGCTCATATCATGACATCTCCCCTTCTTAGTAGATTATTTTATCATAAGAAACAATTTTCTCTTTTCTGTTATTTCTTTTATAATATAACTGCGTTCAGAATACTTGTACAACAGTACTAACATATATTGCACACGCTAGGATTAAAGTTACCTCAGTGCTACAATGAGAACATACATTTTCAAAGCAATGTAAACAAAAGAACTGTATCTTTTTTTTTTTTCTTTCCTGTCCAACAGTAACCCTTTTTTTTTTTCTTAACATTCTCACTCTTTATACCTCTGGGGAACTCTTATGGCTCGACCCCTAGAGGTCACTCGCACAGCGTTATGAGGTGTTAAGTGCTGTGGCTGTCTAACAGTCTCATTGGATTGTCCTGTATCCAGTTTTTGTTCAGCAGGGACAGCTTTGAGAGGGCTACTGGGCTGTTTTACTGGGGAGCCCTCCAGTGGTAGTATCTGTGGCACATCTGGATCAGGAATGAGTTGGAGATGTCTCCTGTTCCTGCGTGATACCGCCCCATTGTCCATCTTCACCAAATATGAGCGCGGTTCATCACATTTGCTGAGAACTTTGGCAGAAGTTTTCCACACTTTTTCTCCGTCCAACTTTACTCTGACGTCCTGTCCTGGAAGTAACTCGGGAAGTGGTCGAGCGGAGTGATGGCGGTCATGGAAAAACTTGTAAGATGATTTGGTTTGAGCATCCTTTAGCAGAATGCTTTGTTTATTTGCAGGCTCAAACTGCATTTTGTTGTCTAGCATTGGCAGTGTGGTTCTAATGTGTCTCCCTGTCATTATCTTTGCTGGGCTCTCACCAGTTGCAGTATTCGGAGTAGCTCTGTAACACATTAGTGCTAGATGAGGGTCTGGTTGTTTCAGGATATGTTTTGCTGTTTGGACGGCACGCTCTGCAGCCCCGTTTGCTTGTGGAAAGTGCGGGCTGGAAGTTACGTGTGAGAATCCATACTCCGCACAAAACTGCTTGAACTCGTCTGAAGTGAATTGTGTGCCGTTATCGGTAACTAACTCCAGAGGTATTCCCCATCTCACAAACAAACTTTTTAGTCTGCCGATGACCTGTCTACTTGAAATGCTTGACAGGTGACCAATCTCAATGTCTCTGGAATAGTAGTCAGTCACAATCAGATAGTTTTGTTTCTCAAACTCGCATAGGTCGGCCGCAATGCGCTGCCAGGGTCCTTCTGGCAGGGGAGTAGTGAGAAGAGGCTCGTGTCTTAGTGAAGGTTTATTTTCGATACAGAATCTGCATGTAGAAACAAGCTGAGTAATATCCATGCTGATGCGTGGCCACCACACTGACATCCTTGCTCGGGCGCGACACTTCGTTAGTCCTTGGTGTCCCTCATGGATGCGTTTTAGAACATCTTGCCTGAGAGCTGCAGGAATGACCAGTCTGTCCTGATACAGTACTAGTCCGTCTGCCTCTGAAAGCTGTGAGCGTGCTGAATAATAGCCATGAAGAGAAGGATGCAGTGACCGTTTGGGTGGCCAGCCTTTTTGTATTAGGCTGATGACTTTTGCCAACTCTTCGTCCTGTAGTGTGGCTGCTTTAATTTCTCTAAGTTTTTGAGATGACACTGGTGCGTTCGTTACAACAGACTGCAAGTAAACTTGTACCTCGTCATCAGTACTGCTGTCGCTGGTGTTGCTCAGTGGGTTTCTGGAGAGAGCGTCCGCCACAGTTAGTTGCTTCCCCGGGACGTGCTCTGCAATCACCTGAAATCTCAAAAGCCGCATTAGAAGTCTTTGGCACCTGGGAGGAGCTCTGTCTAAATCGTACGTGTTTATCAAAGGGACCAGTGGTTTGTGATCTGTTTGTAATCGGAAACTGTCCATGCCCTGTACATACCGTGCAAATCTCTCACAGGCCCATACTCCTGCCAAACACTCTTTCTCAATTTGTGAGTATCTTTTCTCAGAGTCTGTTAGAGTGCGGGAACAGAAAGCTACTGGCTTTAACTTGCCCTCGTGTACCTGTAGCAGAGTGGCTCCCAAACCATAGCTGCTGGCATCCGCACTAATGATAGTCTCTCTTTTTGGATCGTAATACATAAGCGCTGGCGCTGATACAAGCATCTCCTTCACTTCTTTGAACGCTTGCTCTTGTGCGTAGTTCCAAGTCCACTTGCTCTCCTTCCTGAGCAGGTCTGTGATTGGATGGAGCTTGGTTGAGAGATCTGGGAGAAACCGTCCCACGTAATTGATGAGGCCTAGGACCTGCCTGAGCTCTTCCACGTTTGTTGGGCTTGGCATTTCGGTTATGGCCTTGACTTTGTCGGGGTCTGGTTTCATTCCCTCAGCGCTGATAATGTGTCCAAAGTACTGTATTTCTGATCGTGCAAAATGACACTTCTGCTTGTTGAGTTTTAGTCCGCTTTCTTTGATAGTTCTCAAAACTCTGCTCAGACGCTTATCGTGTTCTTCTTTTGTCATGCCATATACCAGTACGTCGTCCATCACGACTACTACACCATCGTGACCCCTCAGCAGCTCAGACATTTGTCTTTGGAAAATTTCAGGGGCGGACGTAATCCCAAAAGGTAAACGCTTGAAGCAGAATCGCCCCATAGGTGTGATGAAAGTAGTTAGTTTTCTGCTGCTTTCTTCCAACGGGATCTGCCAGAATCCACAGGATGCATCCAATGTGGAGAACACTTTTGCTCCCGCTAGTTTTGGGGCTATGTCCTCCAGCGTCGGCAGCATGTACCTTTCACGTCTGACTGCATTATTTAGACGCTTGAGGTCAACACACACCCGAACTCTTTCTCTGTTTTTCTTTTCAACCGGTACCATTGGGGCACACCAATCAGTGGGCTCTGTGACCTCTTCGATTATCCCCAGTGTTAACATACGTTTTATTTCAGCCTCAACTTTTGGCAAAAGGGGAAAAGGCACTCTTCGCGGTGTGGTTAAGGAGTAGGGCTCTGCATTGGCTTTAAGTTCAATCTTGACCGGATCACATTTGAGAAGGCCAATGTCCCCGAAAACATCCTCCAACAGTTCTGTGTTTATGCCATCAACTCGTTTTACTAGACCCATTCTCTTGGCTACACTCCCACCAAGCAGGTTATGTGCATAAGGGCCAGTAATAACAGTTATCCAAAACTTGTACTTTTGTCCTTTGTAGTAGCTTGTGGCCAGGAATTTGCCTGAGCATTGTACCTTTCCTCCTGGGCTTGTGACGTGCAGTGACTTATGCTGAGCGACCAGACGGGGGCAGTGTTGTAGCTTCTTAACTTCACCCTGTGTCATGACTGTAATGTCGGCTCCTGTATCTATTTTGAACTCGACCATGTTGCCATTCACAGGTAAGTTCACCAACCATTCCTCGTCTGTACCTTGTTGCTCAATAACAGTGTCTTTGTTCACTGCTCCAATGAAAAACTGATCATCAGTGTCCAGCTCACAGGGAACAGCAGTTACTTCCTTGAGAGTCTTTGAAAAACAAGCTACCTCAAAATGTCCGATTTTGTTGCATTTCCTGCACTTTTTGTTTCTTGCTGGGCAGGGCTGAGTTTTTCCGTGTTGTCTTTTACAGCGGGTGCAGCTTGTAGAACTCGGCTCGCAGTCCTCAGCTCTCCCTCGCTGGCTGTGCGCAGTCCATTTCTTATCATAGGACCTTCTCCTGCCTTGTTTCATTGCATCTAGTGTGCAGTCTGCGCGCATAGTGGTGTTCTGTTGCTTTATCTGTTCGCTTTGTCTTGCTATTTGAATAGCTTTCTCGAGTGTGAGGTTAGTTTCAAGCTGTAGTTTCTGAGACACATCGCTGTCTGATATGCCTATCACAATTCTGTCTCTGATTTGTTCGTCTTTCATGGCTCCAAACTCGCAGTATTGGGCTAGTTCGTACAAACTCCTCACAAACGCCTCCACAGATTCACCAGGCTTCTGTACTCGCTTGTAAAAGCATGCGCGGTCATGAATAACGTTGCGCTTCGGCACAAAGTGATCGCTGAACTTTTGAATGACTTTACTGTAGTCCAACTTTGAACGTGTTCTCTCCGTACCTTCTTCTTCCTCGTCTGCTTCTGAATCTTCGCTGTCACTAAACATGAACGAATCATATATGGCTTCTGCCTCTCTTCCCATGGCGTAGAGAAGTGTGTTTACTTGAACCTCGCCGCTGTCTTTATTAAGCTTCGAGGCTATTCTGTAGCGGTCGAAGCGGCGGCGCCATATTGTCCATTCGGCCGGCTTCGAAAAATCAAACTGCTCTGGCGGTCCGAACTTTGCCATTGCTCCGTTATGCAGGCGTCCTGTCGGCCACTTCTGACACCATGTCGTGTACAGCGATGATACATGAAGGAAGAGACGTCTTAACTTCTTAACAGTGCTTTTTACTGGGCAGCATTTGCGGTACGTTACAGGCGAGCCAACAACAGACACAGTTCTGTTTACGTAAGTGCGTGATGACGCAGACACTACAGTGGCCTGTAGGCTCATATCATGACACCTGCTTTGTCTTATTTGAGTAGTTTTGTCTCGTTTTTGTGATTTGTGTCTTGTTTCTGTTGTTTTGAGTCTCGTTTCTGTCATTTTGTGTCTTGTTTCTGTCATTTGTGTCTGTTTCTGTCATTTTGTGTCTTGTTTTGTAATTTTGTGTCTTGTTTCTGTTGTTTTGAGTCTCGTTTTTGTCATTTTGTGTCTTGTTTCTGTTGTTTTGAGTCTCGTTTCTGTCATTTTGTGTCTTGTTTCTGTCATTTTGTGTCTTGTTTCTGTCATTTTGTGTCTTGTTTTTGTAATTTTGTGTCTTGTTTCTGTTGTTTTGAGTCTCGTTTCTGTCATTTTGTGTCTTGTTTCTGTCATTTTGTGTCTTGTTTCTGTCATTTTGTGTCTTGTTTCTGTCATTTTGTGTCTTGTTTCTGTTTTGAGTCTCGTTTGTCATTTTGTATCTTGTTTCTGTCATTTTGTGTCTTGTTTCTGTCATTTTGTCTTGTTTCTGTCATTTTGTGTCTTGTTTCTGTCATTTTGTGTCTTGTTTTTGTCATTTTGTCTTGTTTCTGTCATTTTGTGTCTTGTTTCTGTTTTGAGTCTCGTTTGTCATTTTGTATCTTGTTTCTGTCATTTTGTGTCTCGTTTCTGTCATTTTGTGTCTTGTTTTTGTCATTTCGTGTCTTGTTTCTGTCATTTTGTGTCTTGTTTCTGTCATTTTGTGTGTTGTTTTTGTCATTTTGTGTCTTGTTTCTGTTGTTTTGAGTCTCGTTTTTGTCATTTTGTGTCTTGTTTCTGTTGTTTTGAGTCTCGTTTCTGTCATTTTGTATCTTGTTTCTGTTGTTTTGAGTCTCGTTTCTGTCATTTTGTGTCTTGTTTCTGTCATTTTGTGTCTTGTTTCTGTCATTTTGTGTCTTGTTTCTGTTGTTTTGAGTCTCGTTTGTCATTTTGTATCTTGTTTCTGTCATTTTGTGTCTTGTTTCTGTTTTGAGTCTCGTTTTTGTCATTTTGTATCTTGTTTCTGTCATTTTGTGTCTCGTTTCTGTCATTTTGTGTCTTGTTTCTGTCATTTGTGTCTTGTTTCTGTCATTTTGTGTCTTGTTTCTGTCATTTTGTGTCTTGTTTCTGTTGTTTGAGTCTCGTTTGTCATTTTGTATCTTGTTTCTGTCATTTTGTGTCTTGTTTCTGTTTTGAGTCTCGTTTTTGTCATTTTGTATCTTGTTTCTGTCATTTTGTGTCTCGTTTCTGTCATTTTGTGTCTCGTTTCTGTCATTTTGTGTCTTGTTTCTGTCATTTTGTATCTTGTTTCTGTCATTTTGTGTCTTGTTTTTGTCATTTTGTGTCTTGTTTTGTCATTTCGTGTCTTGTTTCTGTCGTTTTGTGTCTTTTCTGTCGTTTTGTCTTTTTGTAATTTTGTTTTGTTTCTGTTGTTTTGAGTCTCGTTTTGTCGTTTTGTGTCTTGTTTCTGTCGTTTTGTCTTGTTTTGTCTTTGTGTTCTGTCATTTTGTATCTTGTTTCTGTCATTTTGTATCTTGTTTCTGTCATTTTGTGTCTTGTTTTGTCATTTTGTGTCTTGTTTTTGTCATTTTGTGTCTTGTTTCTGTCGTTTTGTGTCTTGTTTTTGTAATTTTGTGTCTTGTTTTGTCATTTCGTGTCTTGTTTCTGTCATTTTGTGTCTTGTTTTTGTCATTTTGTGTCTTGTTTCTGTCGTTTTGTGTCTTGTTTTTGTAATTTTTGTTTGTGTTCTTGTTTTGTCATTTTGTGTCTGTTTCTGTCATTTTGTGTCTTGTCATTTTGTCGTGTCTTGTTTCTGTCGTTTTGTGTCTTGTTTTGTAATTTTGTATCTTGTTTCTGTTGTTTTGAGTCTCGTTTTTGTCATTTTGTCTTGACTGTTTTGTCTCGTTTTTGTCATTTTGTGTCTTGTTTTTGTCGTTTTGAGTCTCATTTTTGTTGTTTAGTGTCATTTTGTTTTTTTCAGTGTTGTTTTTGTTCTCTTTGTCTCCTCATACTGTAGTGTGTGTCTCCGTGCCAGAATTTTTGTCACATGACTGTCGGTCACAGCTGAGCGGCTGTTTTTGTGGTTGCAGGGAGGAATGCAGAATTTTTTTGTTTTTAACAGAATCAAGTCAGAGAAAGTTCTATATTTTTTATAATTACTAAAACCAGGAGCGTAGAATACAGAGATTTTTGTCAAAATATGAAAATAATGTGCAAATCCTGCAGAATATGGTGCAAAAATGACTGGTATTTACAATGAAGGTGCAGAATTATTTGTATTTACAATTAAAAGACAATATTAAAAAGTCTAAAGTGATTCTATCCAGAAAATAAACAGAATTATGTCATCACTGTCAGTCTTTAATAACATCAAGCAGCCCTGATGTGCAGATAGATGTTTGTTAGGAAAAATAAGGAAGCAAATGTGCAAATCCTGTACGGTGCAAAAATTACAGGAATTTACAAAAGAAGTGCAAAATTATTTATATTTACAACAAAAATACTGCATTAAAAAGTCTAAGTAAAAAAAAATCTATACAGAAAATAATAAATCCAGAGAATCGTAGCATCATAATGCCACTTTTTAATAATGTCAAGCAGCCTTGATGTGCAGATTCGTTACAGATTAAGGAAACTAATGTGCAAAAGAATGGTAATTAACATGCACATCCTGCAGAAATACCATGGAAAACGACTGGTATTTACAGTAAAAGTGCAAAATTATGTGTATGTACAATAAAAAAAAACTGTATTTAAATGTCTAAGTAAAGTAAATCCATACAGAAAACAATAAAAACAGAGAATCAAGAGATCAGTGTCAGCTTTTAATAACATCAATCAGCACATGTGTACGGATTCATCCCAGATTGAAGTTACATTTAAGAAAAACAAGGAAACTAATATGCAAATCCTGCAGAAATGTGGTGCAAAAATGACTGATAAAAAATGGTAGTAAAAAGTCTGAGTAAAGCAAATCTGTACAGAAAATGACAAAAACAGAGAATCATGAGATCACAAAGCCAGTTTTTAATAATAGCCAGCTGCCCTCATGTGCAGATGTGTCGCCGGCTCGCCAGCGTCTGGCTCCTTGATGAGAAGCATCTGCAGTCAGACGTAACCCGATTAGGAGGTACGGTGGCCCCGAGGGGACAAGAAGGGGCCGAGGCCTGGTGGTTGCAGATGTTGTCCTCTCCGACCTCACACCTGCAGACCTCTGACCATCTTCAGTTGTCGCTTTCACACGTCTCTGTGTCTCCTTTCTGTCTTCCTCTTCTCGGCCTCCTCCTGTCCTCTCTGCTTCGTATTTCCTCTCCCAGCCTCCTGCCCTCTGCCCCGCCACGCCACTCTGTGTTAAAATGAAGACGACAGCACGGTTTTTCCCCCACGTGATCTTGTTCATTTTTCACCTCTGGGTTTGTTCTTGCCGTCTGAGTTCTGTGACCTTCGTCTTTGTTTAGCTCCAGATATCCACACATGAACACGTTCAGCAGCTCAGCTTCTCTGATGTTTTTCGATTTACATTTTGAATTGATGTGTCAGAAAAACGAGCCGTACTCTGATTTTTCTGAGCAGCAGTTTTTGTGTTTTTCACTCATTTTTCTTTTCTGTGATTCAGTTTTCACCTCTATAGAAACTCAAATCATTAAAGTGGCTTTTCTTTGTCATTTTGGATAATTTTTTTTAAAGTAAATTGATTTTTTTTTTTAACCAGTTTTGAATAATTTAGGCCAAAATCTTGAGTACATTTGGACAAATCTCAAGTTACTTCTAAGCATATTCCTCAATCTGGACTAGTTTCATGTTGTTTTGAACCAGTTTTGAATCATTTTGACCCAAATCTGAGTCATTTTCTGACAGTTTTTGAATCCTTATAGACTTATCAGGACTTATCCATCAGAAATGATACCAGGAACAACTGATTAAATTGTGGGAGTTAATTCCCGCCGCCCGCTACATACACCCCCTGTCAAAAGTTTTGAGACGGGTTCTCATTCATTTGAATGAGAAAGTGTCCTAAAGCGTTTGAGGGGTGTATTTAGGTCACGTGATTCGGTATCCGTACATAACGTACACATGCAGAACACGCGCCTGGAAGGTCATTTTCTCTCTGGGTACATCTATATTACACGGACACATTCTATGTTGCCGTGGTTTCTGCCATGAACTTTTTCAAGATTTCCACCTTCGGAAACGACACAACAAATGAGCAGCCTTGGAGGAGTGCTGCGCTCTCTGGGTGCCTTTCTTGTGTTTACTGTGTATTGAAGATTTACCTCACATTAACAAATAATTTCAATTTGCCTAATTGGAAACTATTTCCGAAGACCTCTCTTCATTTTTCTACTGTTGTTTTTCTTTGGGGGAGTTTTTATCTAACAGCCGGTTTTGTTTCTGTACCTCCATGACACAACCAAGTTCCTTCATTCAAAGCTGATAATGGAAGCAAACTCATTTTTCGCAGCGTTTCAAAACTTTGCCTCAGTTTTCTATGACAATGATGTGGAACCACGACTGCTAACTCGCCTCCTCCATCCTTGTAGGGCCAGCAGCACTCACTCACTCCCATTGACAGATTACTTTCCTAATGGAATTTAATTATTTATCCCTTCCTCATGGCGATTTAGCCAGGAAAAGACCGACAGCCGGGAGGACGGGGAGTGGAGGGAGGGACGCTCATTTCCTCCCGTGGCAAGAAACTGGATCACCTCCGTTTAGATTTGGAGGAACGTCACTCAGCGATAGAAGGAATGGACATCTGGGAAGAATGAGGAAAGTGTGGATGAATGGGTGCATAACAAACACAGAAAAGCAGCTTACACCCGAGTTATTCACCTTAAACTTCACGAGAACTGTTCACATTTTCCCCAGCACATCAGCTGTAGAAAGATTTATTCATGTTTTTGTCATTTTGAACAAGTTTAGGCTCATTTTTGGATCATTTTTCACTTTATTTTTAACTGTCGTTTTGGGAAAAGAAAAGTCAGAAGTTTAATCTGTTTGCTTTTTGATTTTTTTTAAAAATTGAAAACACATTTTGCAGTTCAGTTCTGTTGTTTTGAACACGTTTTTGTCAGTTTGGACACATTTCGAGTCACTTTGAGGATGAACATTCTTTATTTTTACAGTCCAACTCTCAGCTGTAGAAAGATGTTTTACCATGCTGAAATATTTTCAATTTTTGTCACATGAGTTTTAATCCCAGCTGACTCCATCATAGCTTGTTAATTGCACCAAGGACTGCAGAATTTTTTGTTTTTTACTGAATCTGCTTTGTGTAAGCGGTTATTTATTGGCAAATTCCTAAATGAAACGTGGAGAATTTCTTTGATTATTTTTCTTCAAGGTGTTTCACCATGCTGAAGGTATCTTTCATCAACTTGCTCCTCTGTTCACGGTTTTAGTTGCTTATTTTTATGCTTAAATATGTTTTATTTTCCTCTCGGTCGCCTCTCTGGTCTGTGGCGATCTGTGGAAACACTGCCTGCAGTTCAGCCGAATATTTGCAGAATTTTAGTGGTGTGGTTCTTGGTCGCTGCTGAAGATTTCACACGTAAGAAGTTCAAGGATGGCCAGAAAGTTAGAAAAAAATCTGACATTTGCTTTAGTGTTTACAGTTTCTGGCTGATAACTGGTGAAATTTTGGCATTTAAAAAAAAATACCAGTGGCTTTTAGAGTTTGGATAGTTGAGGTTTTAATTTCACTAGTTTTGTTAAACGGTTCCCAAGTTAGCTGATGAACGTCACCAAGGATCGGCAGTTCACCTGAAAACTCTGATTTTTTTTTTTTTTTTTCATTAAACTGTTGGTCACAGCTTAGTCAGTCATGGCTTCACAGTTGTGCAGAGAGCTGCAGAATTTGTGGACTTTTACAGAATATCTTTAGTGCAAACTGTTTATTTTTGTCCAATTTTTAAATGTGATGTAGAATAAAACGAGTTAGACGAAAAAGTATGATTTTAAGCTTAGGTTTGGTGATTTTTGGAATGGAATCGCACATATTATAATATAATGTTAGCCACATTATCACTACTACTACTACCATAAAAACTAACATTAGCCACATTAAAACTAGTAGTATTACTGCTACTATCAAAGCTAATGTTAGCCACATTATCACTACTTATGCTACTACTACTACCATAAAAAATAACATTAGTGCATTGAAACTAGTATTACTGCTACTACCATCAAAGCTAATGTTAGCCACATTATCACTACGTATGCTACTACTACCATAAAAACTAACATTAGCCATGTTAATACTATATTTACTGCTATCAAAGCTAACGTTAGTCACACATGTATGTGTGTATATTATATTGTATATATATACACACCTATACCCAAACATGGGTTTTTACAGAATATCTTTTGTGCAAACAGTTTATTTTTGGCAAATTTTTAAACGAGACATGTAGCATAAAGCGATTTAGATGAAATGTTATGATTTTAAGGATCATTGGAATGTCTGTTTTTGCAGTTTGGTGTCATTGTGGGTATTTATTTGCCAAGGACGACACACCTACAGATGGTTAAACCAGAAAAGCCACATCTCTCATGCTTTAAGTTTCTCGAAGCAGCTTTTTGTCCCCAAATGGGATTTGATTCTCCATAATGTGACAGTGAGAGCAGATTTTCGTCTCCGGTATCGAAGCAAACCTCTGCGAATGTCTGCAGAGAAGACGAGTGTTGGACAACCTGTCTGAGCTTTTCCTCTCCGCTCGCTGTCGCACACACCTCACTCTTCTTTTTTTTTCTTCTTCTTGCATCTCGTTTTTCTGTCTTCTTCTTCTTCTTCCATCGTCTCTCCCTGCGATTCTCCCTTTTTGACTCCCTCTCTCTCTCTCACTGGGGATCCTAATTAAGCTTGGCTGCTCTTTGATGTTGTCGCCTTGGCAACAGTCACCATGACGAGGCTGGGTCTGCACACTCTCAAAGTCACTCAGGCATACACAAACACACACACACACACACACACACACACACACACACGTACAATACACACAGATATACATGCACTGTGGAGCCATTAAAGAATACAGCCAGCGTTTGACCCTCGGTTCAGGCCGGCTTACACAATGACTCAGGTGTGCGCGTCGGCTACACGCGTGTTGATTATATGTGTGCACACATGTAGCGGCAGCAGAGCAGGGGGACACACACACACACACACACACACACACACACACACACACACACACACACACACACACACACACACACACACACACACACACACTCGCCCCGCTGTGCTGCATCCAGATAATGATGGATTCTGAGAGTCCATCGGCGGTTTGGAGCTCGACGTTTGACCCGCCGCCGTGCTTCCTTTTGTTTGCCCAAATAAATGTTTGTGTGGGCCAGAAAGCTCTCCAGATGAATCATGTGGTAAAGAGCGATGGTTAGCGGCGGCTGGTAAACTCAGCTGATTTACAGCCGGGGAGTTCCTTGTCCGTCTCCCAGCGCCCCGACCTTTCTGCTTAGATTCCCGTTCCAGCCTCTTGCTCTCTCTTTAACCTTTTCTGTTCTGCCACAGAAATAAATCTCCTATTAAGACTAATTCCAACAACTTGCTCCTCTGTTTACTGTTTTTAAACCATCCTGCATCTTCATTGATCTAGTGTCTTTGATTTTCTTCTCATAATCATTTTGGTAGATAATGTCATTTTTGGACACTTTATTCTGTCATTTGGGCAAGTTTTTTTGGTCAATTTTAACATATTTGGTCTGGGTCCCATGGTGAATTTTTTGAATTTTGTCTGTTTCTCTTTATCACAGCTGAATCCATTCATAGCTTCTCAGTTGCTACAAGGACTGATAGATTTTTTTAGTTTTTACAGAATCTGTTTAGTGTGAACAGTTAATTTTTTAGGAATTCAAATGAGACAGGCAGAATTTCTTTGAGTAATTCTCTTGAAAGATGTTTCACCGTGCTGAATGTATCTTCATCAATTTGCTCCTGCTTTTACTGTATCTGAGCCGTGCTGCATTTATTTTGGACACATTTTGAGTCACTTTGAATAGGATTTTTTGTCACATGACTTTTAGTCCCGCGGCTCCATCATAGCTTCTCATTTTCACCAAGGGAGTCTAGAATTTTTTTTGTTTTTAACAGAATCTGTTTAATGTGAACAGCTTATTTTTTTAATTTTATTTTTTTAGAGAATTCAAATTGAGACGTGCAGAATTTCTTTGATCATTTCTCTTGAAAGATGTTTTTACCCATGGCGATTGTATCTTCCACAACAACTTGCTCCTCTGCTCACTGTTTTTAAAGCCATGCTGCATTATTTTATTGGTCCAGCAGGTTTGATTTTCCTCTATAATCATTGTGGATGAGTTTGTGTCATTTTGAACAGGATTTGGGGTCATTTGGTGAGTTTTTCAGTCATTTTCGGCAAAATGTGTGTCTTTTTTTGGATGCTTTTTCCTGTCATTGGACACGTTTTTGTCAATTTGGACACAATTAAGTCACTTTGAATAGGATTTTTTGTCGCATGAATGTTAGTCCCAAGCTGACTCCATCAAGCCTTCTCAGTTGCACCAAGGTTCTAGAATTTTTAGTTTTTTACAGAATCTGTTTAGTGTGAACGATTTATTTTTCCAGCAATTTCAAATGAGATGTTCAAAATTTTTTGATTATTTCTCTAAAAAGTTGGGCTGGACCCGAATATCTGGATACTGAAATATTGTGCCCGACTGTGGTATCCGGATATTTAATTTTGAGATCTGAAGATGTTCACCGTGCTGAATGCACTTTCAACAACTTGCTCGTCTGTTTACTGTTTGCTGCATTATTTTATTGCTTAAATATGTTTATTTTTCTTCCAGATCACCTCTCTGGTCTGTGGAAACACTGCCTGCAGTTCAGCGAATATTTGCTAGAATTTTGTAGGTGACTCTTAGTTGCTGTTGAAGATCTGTTGGGTTTTTGATGATGAGAGATAAAATAATGCAGTTTTGACTTTTAGAAGAAGTCACAAAGCTGTCCAGATGAATCATGTGGTAAGAGCCGGGGAGTTCCTCTTCGCTCCCAGCGCTCCGACCTTTTGCTCAGACTCTCCATTCCAGCCTTTGCTCTCTTTTCCTTTCTGCCCACAGAAATAATCTCCCTATTAAGACATTTATCTCTAAATGGAGTCCAAACACTTTAAACTAATATAAATACTGTTGCTCTGCTAAATTCCAAGCTGCTCCAGTGCAAGATGCTTTTTGAAATATGTGCAATTTCTCTTGATTTCTGGGATGCTTTTACCTTTTGTTGACAGAATGTGTGTTTATTTTGCTCCTGTCACATTTTTTCACTGCAATAAATAGAAGTCCTGCACTCTATGGAAACAGAAACAACCTTGACTAAAGAAGAGAGAGAACTCAGAATCTGTGCAGAATGGGCAGTTGAATGACAAGAATCATAAAAAAAGTTTAATTTCTTTGAAATTTATTTTGCCAAAATTTAAAAAATAGGAATAAGTGTGTGCAGCTGTTACCAGCACTTATGAATATGAAATTCTTATGTTTCCACCTCTAGAAGCTTTCCTCTCTACCTGCTCATCAGCTGTAGAAAGCTGTTCACCATGCTGAATGTATCTCCAACTACTTGCTCCTCTCTTGCGCCATTTATTGTAATTGATCCATGATGTCTGTTTCCCCTTCATTCTCTTCTAATTTGCCATGCTTGTCTCTCTCTGTTCTGTGTAAATACACCTCCAGTTCAGCTGAAAATTCTCTACATTTTTCCCAAGTGGCTGCTGGTTGCAGCTGAAGCTAATATAGCTTCAAGGTGCACTAAAGAGCACAGAATTTTATTTATTTTACAGAACTCTAGTTAGTGTAAGAGAACATTTTAACTGTCCACAGGAGTGATGGTGACTCTGCATACTATGATATTTACCGTTTTTACAGCGTTGTGTAACACAGCCTGCAGTGCAACCAAACTCCCTGAATTTTTGTCACATTGCACTTTATTGCATCTGAGTCACTTGAATTTTCCCGTTGTGTTGAGGAAAAGCAGATTTTTTTGTTTTTTCAGAATCTTGTTCATGCAAAAGGTTTTTTTTACTGATTTTTTAAATGAGAATAGGAAATACAGTGGTAAAATTTAACATTTACATTTTTGCAACTGCTGTGTAAACACAGCCTGCAGTGCAAACAAAGTCCTGAGTTTGTTGCATTGCACGTTGTTGCAGCGTTTTCACTCATGGCTTCTAATTGTGCAGAGGAAAGCAGAATTTTTTGTTTTTAATAGAGTTCTGCTCAAGAAATTTTATTTTTTCAAATTTATTTAAAACGAGGCATGGGCGAATAAAATGATTTTTAATAAAATACAAATTTCAAGCTCAGATTCGGGCACTTGACAAAGATGATCTGATGATTTTTTTTCAGTTTTTGAAGTCTGGCTGCAACAAGCTGGTGTCATTTGCTAAATTTTTAGAATAACATGCTTCTGGTGTTGTTTTGGAGTTCAGAGGGTTAAACGGGGGGGGGGTTTTTTTCCCTTTTTTTTTTGCAGTGCCCTCCTTTCTCTGATTTTCCTCGCTCCTATTTCTTCTCTTCATTTCCTCCTCACTTCATCCATCTCTTTCCGACCGCCTCCCCCTCTCATCGGCGGTGCCTCCCTCCCGGCCTCAGCCTGTGTCTGGAGGAGGGTTCGGTATGAACTGCTCTTAGCACTTCCTTATAACAACAGCTTCAGGCGACATATCAA
Source organism: Acanthochromis polyacanthus (assembly GCF_021347895.1). Lineage (NCBI taxonomy): Eukaryota > Metazoa > Chordata > Actinopteri > Pomacentridae > Acanthochromis > Acanthochromis polyacanthus. Next base: position 16,944,946 of record NC_067121.1, on the reverse strand, counting down.
GGATAACCACAGCAATTACCAACAACACGCAAAGAGGGGAAAACTGCAATAAGGAGTGTTTCTGCACACACAGCGGTGTAGTTGAGTTTTTTTTGTCTTTTTTTCTTCTTTTTCCACAAAAATGTAAAATATTTGATTGTGATCAATCAGAAAGCTGTTTTTCTAAGAGCCACGGGCCGGCGTGACTCAGCATCTCTGTTTAATTTTAGTAAGACGAAGGTTTGCAGTTAGATGAAAACGAGCCAAACGCTGCGTGGAGACTGAATACATTACTGATTAAATGGCTGCTTGTTGTACATTCTCGGGGAAACGAAACATTTACTTGAATTGCTCGCTGGTTTTCTTTAATTCAGTCGGCTATAAGTCAGCCTGTAGTATTCAGAGAGGCCTAGGTGCCAGCGGAGGATCATGATGAAAGTTGTGTTTTTTTTTTTTTCTCCCGCGTCGCATTAAGAAGAACTCCTCTCCTCACTCGACTCTCCTCGTGTCCTTCCTGTCCCCGCACGCTGTTTGTCATCGACACGAGCCGACGAACTGGCGCATCGCCATGACGATGGAGAGAGTTCTGCCTCATCGCCCTGGAGCTGCTGGTGTGCCGCTACGCACCCGGTGCCCGGCGACTTTAAGTTCCAGATGGCGGCTCGGCTGGCCTTCTCGTACGCGCCCTCGCAGGCCGAGGCCGACCTGGACATGGTGATCTGAGCGTGCCCATGTTCCTGCGCCTCTACCTCATCGCCAGGGTCATGCTCCTGCACAGCAAGCTCTTCACCGACGCCTCCTTCCGGAGTAAGGTGCCCTAAATAAGGTTCAGAAGCCTGGTTTTGTTTTGGTTTTTTTTCCTGCTCGCAGTGTGTGTCTGTGCACTGAAAAGAGCTGCAGGAGTTGTGTTGAAGGTTAAAAGGTCAAGGCTTCCCTCCTCTCAATCCAGCCTGTGTCCCTTTCAAACCCCTGCCTCATCTCTTCAGCTATCTCGCTTCTTTTCATCCCAGTTTCAAATCCCTGCTCCCTGCCTTGTCGTCGTTCTGCAAAGACTTGAGCTACGCCACGGCAGATCTTTCACAATACGAAACGAGACGTGCAGCGTGAAACTATGGAAACTGAAGATATCCATGCGGTTCAAATGGGTGAAAAGAAAAGGACTAGAATGACTATAAACCCTGACTTCAGGCTTTAGATCTTTGAATGTGTGGCTTTTTAACAGTGAATCTGACCTACACTTTGAATCTTCGACTTTCATTATGACTTCAGACTCTTAATCCCTGACTTTGAAACTTAAAATCCTGACTTGATGCTCCAAACTCTGAAGAAAAACACAATCAGAGTTCTGGACTTTAGACTCTGAATCTGACTTTAAACTCTACATTGCAAAGAAAATCAAAAAGTCCAGAGATCTAAGTATAAACTATGAAGGTCACTTGTAATCCCTGAAGTCAAGACTTAACCTCTAAATCAAGATTTTAACTCTGAATTCTG